>NC_086449.1:445094797-445739797 GCF_028390025.1 Pseudophryne corroboree | reverse complement strand
GCATAGCAAATTTACTTGGCGCAGTCGCAGTGCGAACATTGCGCATGCACAATTAGCGGAAAATCGCTGCGATGCGAAGAAAATTACCGAGCGAACAACTCGGAATGACCACCATAGTTGGCTATAGGTATTAAAATATAATTTCTATCCACATTTTGACTCTAATTTGGGGAGACCTTAGAGCTCAAAAAATAAGATTTTACTTACCGATAAATCTATTTCTCGTAGTCCGTAGTGGATGCTGGGGACTCCGTCAGGACCATGGGGATTAGCGGCTCCGCAGGAGACAGGGCACAAAAATAAAGCTTTAGGATCAGGTGGTGTGCACTGGCTCCTCCCCCTATGACCCTCCTCCAAGCCTCAGTTAGGATACTGTGCCCGGACGAGCGTACACAATAAGGAAGGATTTTGAATCCCGGGTAAGACTCAAACCAGCCACACCAATCACACCGTACAACTTGTGATCTGAACCCAGTTAACAGTATGACAAACGTAGGAGCCTCTGAACAGACGGCTCACAACAATAACAACCCGATTTTTTTGTAACAATAACTATGTACAAGTATTGCAGACAATCCGCACTTGGGATGGGCGCCCAGCATCCACTACGGACTACGAGAAATAGATTTATCGGTAAGTAAAATCTTATTTTCTCTGACGTCCTAGTGGATGCTGGGGACTCCGTCAGGACCATGGGGATTATACCAAAGCTCCCAAACGGGCGGGAGAGTGCGGATGACTCTGCAGCACCGAATGAGAGAACTCCAGGTCCTCTTTAGCCAGGGTATCAAATTTGTAGAATTTTACAAACGTGTTCTCCCCCGACCACGTAGCTGCTCGGCAGAGTTGTAATGCCGATACCCCTCGGGCAGCCGCCCAGGATGAGCCCACCTTCCTTGTGGAATGGGTCTTGATAGATTTAGGCTGTGGCAGGCCTGCCACAGAATGTGCAAGTTGAATTGTGCTACAAATCCAACGAGCAATCGTCTGCTTAGAAGCAGGAGCACCCAGCTTGTTGGGTGCATACAGTATAAACAGCGAGTCAGATTTTCTGACTCCAGCCGTCCTTGAAATATATATTTTCAATGCCCTGACAACGTCCAGCAACTTGGAATCCTCCAAATCGCTAGTAGCCGCAGGCACCACAATAGGCTGGTTCAGGTGAAACGCTGACACCACCTTAGGCAGAAAATGAGGACGCGTCCGCAGTTCTGCCCTGTCCGAATGGAAAATCAGATATGGGCTTTTATACGATAAAGCCGCCAATTCTGACACTCTCCTGGCTGAAGCCAGGGCCAGTAGCATGGTTACTTTCCATGTAAGATATTTCAAATCCACCGATTTGAGTGGCTCAAACCAATGGGATTTGAGAAAATCCAAAACTACATTAAGGTCCCACGGAGCCACTGGGGGCACAACCGGGGGCTGTATATGTAGTACTCCTTTTACAAAAGTCTGGACTTCAGGAACTGAAGCCAATTCTTTCTGGAAGAAAATTGACAGGGCCGAAATTTGAACCTTAATGGACCCCAATTTGAGGCCCATAGACAATCCTGTTTGCAGGAAATGTAGGAATCGACCCAATTGAAATTCCTCCGTGGGGGCCTTCCTGGCCTCACACCACGCAACATATTTTCTCCAAATGCGGTGATAATGTTGTGCAGTCACCTCCTTCCTGGCTTTTACCAGTGTAGGAATGACCTCTTCCGGAATGCCTTTTTCCCTTAGAATTCGGCGTTCAACCGCCATGCCGTCAAACGCAGCCGCGGTAAGTCTTGGAATAGACACGGTCCCTGCTGAAGCAGGTCCCGTCTTAGAGGTAGAGGCCACGGATCTTCCGTGAGCATCTCCTGAAGTTCCGGGTACCAAGTTCTTCTTGGCCAATCCGGAGCCACGAGTATCGTTCTTACTCCCCTTTGCCGTATAATTCTCAGTACTTTTGGTATGAGAGGCAGAGGAGGAAACACATACACTGACTGGAACACCCACGGTGTTACCAGAGCGTCCACAGCTATTGCCTGAGGGTCTCTTGACCTGGCGCAATACCTGTCCAGTTTTTTGTTGAGGCGAGACGCCATCATGTCCACCTTTGGTTTTTCCCAACGGTTCACAATCATGTGGAAAACTTCTGGATGAAGTCCCCACTCTCCCGGGTGTAGATCGTGTCTGCTGAGGAAGTCTGCTTCCCAGTTGTCCACTCCCGGAATGAACACTGCTGACAGTGCTATCACATGATCTTCCGCCCAGCGAAGAATCCTTGCAGCTTCTGCCATTGCTCTCCTGCTTCTTGTGCCGCCCTGTCTGTTTACGTGGGCGACTGCCGTGATGTTGTCCGACTGGATCAACACCGGCTGACCCTGAAGCAGGGGTTTTGCCAGGCTTAGAGCATTGTAAATCGCTCTTAGCTCCAGTATATTTATGTGAAGTGACATCTCCAGGCTTGACCATACTCCCTGGAAGTTTCTTCCCTGTGTGACCGCTCCCCAGCCTCTCAGACTGGCATCCGTGGTCACCGGGACCCAGTCCTGTATGCCGAATCTGCGGCCCTCTAACAGATGAGCACTTTGCAACCACCACAGAAGAGACACTCCTGTCCGTGGCGATAAGGTTATCCGCTGATGCATCTGCAGATGTGATCCGGACCATTTGTCCAGCAGATCCCACTGAAAAGTTCTTGCGTGGAATCTGCCGAATGGAATCGCTTCGTAAGAAGCCACCATCTTTCCCAGGACTCTTGTGCATTGATGCACAGACACTTTCCCTGGTTTTAGGAGGTTCCTGACAAGTTCGGATAACTCCCTGGCTTTCTCCTCCGGAAGAAACACCTTTTTCTGAACCGTGTCCAGAATCATTCCCAGGAACAGCAGACGTGTCGTCGGGGTCAATTGAGATTTTGGAAAATTCAGAATCCACCCGTGCTGTTGCAGCACTACTTGGGTTAGTGCTACTACGTCCCCCAGCTGTTCCCAGGACCTCGCCCTTATCAGGAGATCGTCCAAGTAAGGGATAATTAATACGCCTTTTCTTCGCAGAAGAAACATCATTTCGGCCATTACCTTGGTAAAGACCCGAGGTGCCGTGGACAATCCAAACGGCAGCGTCTGAAACTGATAATGACAGTTTTGCACCACGAACCTGAGGTACCCTTGATGTGAAGGGCAAATTGGGACATGCAGGTAAGCATCCTTGATGTCCAGGGACACCATAAAGTCCCCTTCTTCCAGATTCGCTATCACTGCTCTGAGTGACTCCATCTTGAACTTGAATTTTTGTATGTACAGGTTCAAAGATTTCAGATTTAGAATAGGTCTTACCGAGCCGTCCGGCTTCGGTACCACAAATAGTGTGGAATAATACCCCTTTCCCTGTTGTAGGAGGGGTACCTTGACTATCACCTGCTGAGAATACAGCTTGTGAATGGCTTCCAATACCGTCGCCCTGTCTGAGGGAGACGTTGGCAGAGCAGACTTTAGGAACCGGCGAGGGGGAGACTTCTCGAATTCTAACCTGTAACCCTGAGATACTATCTGCAGGATCCAGGGGTCCACCTGTGAGTGAGCCCACTGTGCACTAAAATTCTTGAGTCGACCCCCCACCGCCCCTGAGTCCGCTTGTAAAGCCCCAACGTCATGCTGAGGGCTTTGCAGAAGCCGGGGGGGGCTTCTGCTCCTGGGAAGAAGCTGCTTGGTGCACTCTCTTACCCTTTCCTTTGCCTCGGGGCAAATATGACTGTCCTTTCGCCCGCTTGTTCCTATAGGAACGAAAGGACTACGGCTGAAAAGACGGTGTCTTTTTCTGTTGGGAGGGGACCTGAGGTAAAAAGGTGGATTTCCCGGCTGTTGCCGTGGCCACCAAATCTGATAGACCGACCCCAAATAATTCCTCCCCCTTATACGGCAATACTTCCATATGCCGTTTGGAATCCGCATCACCTGACCATTGTCGCGTCCATAAACTTCTTCTGGCAGATATGGACATCGCACTTACTCTCGATGCCAGAGTGCAAATATCCCTCTGAGCATCTCGCATATAAAGAAAAGCATCCTTTAATTGCTCTAAAGTCAATAAAATACTGTACCTATCTAGGGTATCAATATTTTCAGTCAGGGAATCCGACCAAACCACCCCAGCACTGCACATCCATGCAGAGGCGATGGCTGGTCGCAGTATAACACCAGTATGAGTATATATACTTTTCAGGGTAGTTTCCAGCCTCCTATCCGCTGGATCCTTGAGGGCGGCCGTTTCAGGAGACGGTAACGCCACTTGTTTAGATAAGCGTGTGAGCGCCTTATCCACCCTAGGGGGTGTTTCCCAGCGCGCCCTAACCTCTGGCGGGAAAGGATATAATGCCAACTACTTCTTTGAAATTAGCAGTTTTCTATCGGGGTTAACCCACGCTCCATCACACACTTCATTCAATTCGTCTGATTCAGGAAAAACTACAGGTAGTTTTTTCAGACCCCACATAATACCCCTTTTTGTGGTACATGCAGTATCAGAGATATGCAAAGCCTCCTTCATTGCCGTGATCATATAACGCGCGGCCCTACTGGAAAATACGTTTGTTTCTTCACCGTCGACACTAGATTCGGTGTCCGTGTCTGGGTCTGTGTCGACCGACTGAGGTAAAGGGCGTTTTACAGCCCCTGACGGTGTCTGAGACGCCTGTACAGGTACTAACTGGTTTGCCGGCCGTCTCATGTCGTCAACTGATTTTTGTAATGTGCTGACATTATCACGTAATTCCATAAACAAAGCCATCCATTCCGGTGTCGACTCCCTAGGGGGTGACATCACCATTACCGGCAATTGCTCCGCCTCCACACCAACATCGTCCTCATACATGTCGACACACACGTACCGACACACAGCAGACACACAGGGAATGCTCTTATCGAAGACAGGACCCCACTAGCCCTTTGGGGAGACAGAGGGAGAGTTTGCCAGCACACACCCAAGCGCTATAAATATATAGGAACAACCCTATAGAAGTGTTGTCTCCCTTATAGCAGCCTAATATATATCAAAAAACGCCAAAAAAGTGCCCCCCCCTCTCTGTTTTACCCTGTTTCTGTAGTGCAGTGCAGGGGAGAGTCCTGGGAGCCTTCCTCGCAGCGGAGCTGAGCAGGAAAATGGCGCTGTGTGCTGAGGAGATAGGCCCCGCCCCCTATTTCGGCGGGCTCTTCTCCGGAGTTTGTGAGACCTGGCAGGGGTTAAATACATCCATATAGCCCCAGGGGCTATATGTGATGTATTTTTTAGCCAGAACAAGGTATTCTCATTGCTGCCCAGGGCGCCCCCTGCAGCGCCCTGCACCCTCCGTGACCGTTGGTGTGAAGTGTGTGACAACAATGGCGCACAGCTGCAGTGCTGTGCGCTACCTCATGAAGACTGAAAAGTCTTCTGCCGCCGGTTTCTGGACCTCTTCACTTTTCGGCATCTGCAAGGGGGTCGGCGGCGCGGCTCCGGGACCGGACTCCATGGCTGGGCCTGTGTTCGATCCCTCTGGAGCTAATGGTGTCCAGTAGCCTAAGAAGCCAATCCATCCTGCACGCAGGTGAGTTCACTTCTTCTCCCCTAAGTCCCTCGATGCAGTGAGCCTGTTGCCAGCAGGACTCACTGTAAAATAAAAAAACCTAAAAACTTTTTCTAAGCAGCTCTTTAGGAGAGCCACCTAGATTGCACCCTGCTCGGACGGGCACAAAAACCTAACTGGGGCTTGGAGGAGGGTCATAGGGGGAGGAGCCAGTGCACACCACCTGATCCTAAAGCTTTATTTTTGTGCCCTGTCTCCTGCGGAGCCGCTAATCCCCATGGTCCTGACGGAGTCCCCAGCATCCACTAGGACGTCAGAGAAATTAGGGGGTAAATTCAGTCCCACGGCACTGGCTATACCCACATAGCACTGGTCATCGCTCCTCCACTTCTCATAACAGGCCCTTTATCATTTTCAAAACCAGGCATATGAGGCCCTTAATCCAGACCTACATACAATTATGTATTTAAAGGAGAATTTAGAAATTCAACACCTATTGTCAAAATATAACTATTAGAGGACTCTTACAAACAATCTAAAAATGATGCCCAATAACATACAGTATATATGGATTAATAGAGCTTTTCTGTCTGATTTCACTAAAATAACAATTAAAAAATGATAGACACCTTGGTCACTTAACTAAAACTTGGGAGAAGATATACCCAATTAGTGAGCAATAAATGCAAGTAAATAACACAAGTTAAACATATCATATAACAAACATACTATTCAAAATAAAACCGCTGATTAGCCCAACCTGTGAAAGATGTAATATAGTTATAGGTACTTTCATGTATGGTAGTGTTGCAAATCTAGACAAATATATACCTAACCCCTGTGCAGGGCACTATGTCACTTCTTCACCCCTTACTATACACGCAGCTAGTCTGCATCACAAAGTCACCAAGTCTGAAAGTCTTGCCTGCTTTTTGCAGCTATATCCATGAGCTCTGCCCTGATTTGGCTGCCACAACGTCTCAATACAGTCTTAGGCAGGGGCGGATCCAGAACAAAATGACAGGGGGGGCACCATTACAGGGGAAGAGGGGGTTGGGGTATTCTTTTAAGTGCGCCAAAGGCACGCGCGCTCCTGGAAAAGTGGGTGTGTATCCGCAAAAGGGGTCATGGCCTCAAAAGCAATGCCCTATCCACAAGCCATGACCTCATTTTCATCACACTTCCTAACCCTTCCTCATCCACTCCAAAGCTTATGCCTACCTTTTCCTCCTCAGTCCTCACCCAGTCCCTTCACCAGTCACAGCCAGGTTCCACTTCCCTGCCTCTAGACTCAGAGTAATCATCCTCTCTTCCACCTCCTGACCCCTTTTCCCGCACCCACCACTGCTCAGCTCCTCACCTCAATCTCAGACTGCTTTTCAGTATACATGGAGAGGCAGTGGGCGACTTAGAGTATAATGGAGAGAGGCAGTGGGTGACAGGAAGAGGGTGGCAGAAGACAAAGGTGACAGGGAGAAATAGTGGGAGACCGAGAGGCAGTGGGTGACAGGGAGAGGGTGAGAGGTAAAGGCAGTGGGTACCAAGGTAAAGCAGAGGGTGACGGGGAGAGGGTGATGCCTTGCAGAGTCAGAGGATGACAGGAGAGGCTGATAGGGATACAGTGACTCATGGGAGAAGCAGAGGGTGAGGGTACGGGGAGAGACAGTGAGAGACATAATAGAGGCAGTGGGTGACAGGGAGAGGCAGTGGATAGATAAGAACCCCATGGCCCATCTATTCTGTCCATGTACAAGCACTATTATACACTAGAGTTCATTTTTGTCACAAGCCAATTTATTAACCAGTATATTTTTGGATTGCGGGAGAAAACCGAAGTACCCGGAGGAAACCCACGCAAGTACGGGGAGAATATACAAACTCCACACTGGGCCATACAGGGAATGGAACCCAAGTGCTCTGAGGCAGTAAACCACTACATCATCTGTACTGCCCGATGCAGCGAGCACATTACTATCCCCAGTATGTTTCTCCCCCCTTCAAGGAGTGCAGCAAGCACATACCCCTCACTAGTGGACCAGTAAGTATGTCTGCACCTAGAGCAGCACAGTGAGCAATTACCCCCAACCTAGTAAAGGAGTGAATATGCCCCCTTTCAGGTGCTGCAGCTAAACAAAAAAAAATTACATTATTTGTCAAGGGGGCTGCGGGCCCCTAAACGTTGGAAATGTGACTGTTTTCTAAATACACTATTACTATAATTCAAGACCTGGAGTGACACAGTTTTTCTGCTGAAATATATATACACATGGCCTCCCCTGCCCCGGTGCACCCCCAGTGCAGCAGCACCCGCACCCCGGTCACCTCACCTTGACTAGGATTACAGTTATGGCGGCGGCGGCAGTGAGCTCCGGGCACGGGAGAGACTGGTGGCCGCTCGGACAACTGAGATTACGGAAGTGTCTCTCTTTGCTCCATGAGGGTCTGTGTCCCAAAGGAAAGGCGGGTCATACCCGCGGCTGTCCTGACAGTGAATGTCAGAGCGCAGCCGAGACAGTTGCCATCCACACAAACCACTGGACCACCAAGGTAGAAGCGGCCGGGGGAGCATTATTTGAATTATCTTTTTAAAACAATCTCCTAAACGACAGGGGGGGCACATGCCTTGGTGCCCCCCCCCCCCCCCCCCCCCCGCTGAATCCGCCACTGGTCTTAGGTATAAATTTACTAAAGCTTCTACAACAAAGATTGGTTGCTATAGGCAACATCACCAATCAGATGTTATCATTTTGCTACTGCCTTTTAGAACATGATAGACAGCATCTGTTGGTTGCTATGGGCAACATCACAAATTATCTGTTTTGGAAGCTTTAGTAAATTTACCCCTTAGAGTTTTACGGTTCTCCCTGCCACTTGCAGGTAAGAACCCTAGCTTCCTAGCCCCCACTGGCTTCCTTGTACACTGGGCTCTGATTGTAGTGCCAGCCTGGACCGTCTGTCTGCTAGAACCCCCAAGTGGGCTTTGTCACCACAGGCAGCCACCTCACCGCCACGGTCTCTGCCAAACCGTCTACACATTCCAGCAGCAATTAGGTGTCACACCTACCTTTTCTTCCTTGTGCAGGCAGATCTCTCCAGCCCCACATAGTATCCATGGTTCACTAACACCATTTACCTTTATACTGCCACACTCACCTTTCTTTTACCACCAAATGTCAAGCTCTTTATGATTAATGCATGCTCTATGGTCTATGCACAATTTAATCTGGATAATCAATGAAAGCATCCAGCAGCACCTACCACTTACAGTGACAGTCATTAAAAAATAAAACATTACTGTTCCATATACCATACCAAACTCATATTAAATGTTATTTGTAATAGGCAGCCTATAGTTGAAAGCCTCAAAGCTGGATATAACTTTCTTTTATCATTTGAACTTTGTATCAGCATATTGGAAACATACATTTGTTACAACTGGGAGATATTTTTTTTTTTTGTCTATATCTAGCACCTTATTTTACTTCCATTCATACAATCAGTCAGCAGTTGGCCTGCATTACGAGGATTTGCACACTTAATTTAGGATAATAAGATGTGTTAATAGTTATGTTGGATACATATGTTTACGGTCGTCAGTTTTTTTTCTTGTGTACAAAACCAGTAAAGAGCACACCTCCAAATCTGCCCTCGCTTGTTCATTTAAATTTAAGGTTTGCAAAGTCAATTTCTTTTGTGCTTCTTGGCAACAATAGAAACAGGAAACACATAGTGGTGACATAGTGGTGAATATATACAAACCACCACCATATGTCCAATATACTGATGAATTCCAAGCATGACAGCAATCTTCATTAGCAAAGTGGTGCATTAGATTTGCTCAGCTTAAAAATAAAATTAAAAAAACCACTCATTAGTTTTACTGCTATTGAAACGTATAAACGTGTTTTCACATGAAAGAAAACACTAGCTATACTCCAATATCATATATTCCAAACAGATTACCCTCTGCACTACTAGCTGGGCTACGGGTGCTGTTGCTTTTATTTAAATAAGTTCTTATAGATCACTGAAAGATAACTGGAGGCATGTCATAGTGGTTGTCTCACTTTCCTACTTCAACTATACCCATACTGGAAATAGCCCTGTTATTTTCTTGTAAAATGTTACCGGCAAGCATGTAAACAAAGCTTTTTCTTAATGTTTAGCATAATGTGTACTTATCCGAACTTAGATGCTTTCAAAAGGGAACTTCTGAAAATGTAAATCACTTTTGCCCAAAATGCCGTCAGGAGGAAGCTGACACTTACCACTGTCTATAGGCATGCCCTATCATTCAATATTTTTGGCATCTCGCCACAAATATAAGGTTGGCCTCCGCATAACAATGTTCCCTTTACATCCGAGTGGGCAATTCTAAGTGTTTTTGACCCAAATCTACGCATGATCCCTGGGAGCAAAAACCTCTTACTACATGACCGGCGTCTCCCTCCCAGCTTCTGTCAGCCATGTAGATGGATCTATTATAAGATGTGTCTGTAATCACTTTGTACCCCAGTGTTTGTCCACACTGCAACTATATAGCAATGTAACACATTTTGTTTTGTCTGTTCCTAATACTCTATGGGTGACTACATTTGGAACTAGTGAACTGTATCACACACTTGACGCTCATGGCTGGATGTATTAAAATGTTTGGCTATATATTGACAATTGTTATTTTACTATGTAATGCCCCCCAAAAGAGAAATAAAATAAGTAGATGTACACTAAAATGCAAATATTAAAAATATTTGTTTCCGATGAAGATCTGCATAAAAGAATGAATAACATGTTTGCATAGAAGGCAGGAAGTACATCACATTGCACTATGCAAGGATTTTATTCTGAGCATGTCACAGCTGCTTTCAGTTCAACTAGAACATCTGCAGAAATGGATTACACTATCTGGAGCACATGCATCATCAACAACTTGCTCAACAGGAACAAAATAAGGTTACAATCCAGTGCAAAGATTAACAGTATAGTTTCAAAAGAAATATTTTACAGTAGCATATAAATGAAAAATAAATGCCAAGTGCAGCTGGTGAGGGACATTATAAACTGGATAGATATATGATTACTCATTACTGTACACGTGTATTTTATTCAACAATGTGTTTTGATGCTACAGCACATTATTTTTATCCAACACAGGACACTAAACAATGGCAAAGAAAGTATGTGAAATTGTATATTCAGTAGCTTTTATTATGCTTCAAAAGGGTATGAATGCATTGAAGGGCCCTTGTGCATCATATGTGGAATGAATGAATGAATGAATGAATGAATGAATGAATGAATGAATGAATGAAACTGGTAAATGATAAACATTGCAGACACAATAACCTACTATAGTCTAGAAAATCACATATAGACATATTCTGCTAGATAACAAGAGATCAAACTAGTGGTGAATAATAGCATATATGATTTTCACAATAAAAATTAAAATAAAAAGCATCCATGATTTAGCAGAGCAGCAGTGAATAGTACAGCATCTATTCACCAGGAGAAAGGGACAGGGGGCATGCCAGCAGCTGGCAGACCACTGAACATGCCCCCACGGCGGCATAAACTGGGGGGTGTTCCCGCAGGAAGTGCCGCAATAAAGGGGCACGACCATACATTTATCCGAGCGGCTTCAAAAGTTGAGAGGTATGCCTAATAAACCTTTTTTTTTTTTTTTAATCAGACCAGTCAACTTCTCTCCAATTGAAGTATTCTAACTTCACAGTGTCAATGGCTCAGACACAGTAATCTCCTCTTGCTGTCTCTGAGGTCTGAAGCATGTGCACTCAGAGAGGGGGAGTAGGCAGGCATCTTGTTTGAATGTGTGCTGACATTTTACACTCAACAGAGGAAAGATGCAAGATGCACAAAACGTTGAATTTCTTCCCACCCAAACTATTCTATATTCTACTATAAACAATAAAAAGATCTGACCAAATTCACCACAAAATATATGGTAAAAAAAAATTTGGCAAGTACTTTTCTATCAAAGACAGTGGCCAGATTACCGCCACTCCACAAGCAGTTCAACACAAATTTAGCTAAACAATAATGAATAATGCCATTTATGTGTATATATTTTAATTTTCAGTTGGGGTCACCAGATTATTATTTTACATTATTACTAGTTATTTATACAGCAAAACTATTCCTCAGCGCTTTACAAATATTTGAAAATTCACAACATATCCTGCCCCAGTGGAGCTTACAATCTATATCCCTACCATATGTACACAGGCACATACAAAAACGCTAGCATTCATTTTTATCAGAACCCATTTGACCTATCGTATTATTTAATTTTTGAATTGTGGAAGGAAGCCAGATCACCAACAGGAAACAAACACACACGGAGTGAACATACTAACAGCACAAATGCAGATGCGTCTACTTACTGTACCATCTAGCCTCCCTGCATGCTAAACAGCCCTTCAAGTCACACCACTCTGTGGCGTGCTTCAGCAGCGCCAGGTGTCTTTACATGCAACTTATTCCATTAAAATGTTTCCTATATTCTGTGTGTGACCGTAGCTTTAACTGCATAAGAAATGCTATGATGGCCTAGAAAACACTGTAGCGTACCATTTTGTATACAGCCGCAGACGCACAAAGAATATAGGCAAGCCACATATAATTGTAATCAGCAGATATTGAATGATTTGCATTTTCAGCAAAATGTTCAACCCAACGTTAACGGAGTTGCACAGGACCTGTCAGCTCACTCACGCCCGTCATCTCCCACTACATTGTGTATTGAGGCAAGATGTATGAGGACACACCTGTATAGGGCCTTGGTGGGAATCAAATCCAAGACCACAGTGCTATGAGGCAGTAATACCTTCCACTATGACATCCGAGCTTCGCAATTTACTCATGTTTACCAAAAGGTACTGTCCATTCAAATTGTTCAAATAAATAGGTGTTTAAAGAGCTTGTTTAAATCTAAAATCAGACACAGATTAGCAACTTTGTACCCATTTATACGCTTAATAAATAAACTCAGTACGCAATTGTGAATTCCACTGTGTACCAGCTCCTAGCCCACCACAAGGGTGTCCGTCCTCATTCCTCGCCCTCCAGTGTGCCCATACTAGATCACTCTATTTGGAGTAGAAGTAGTTAGATTTTAACAAAAATAGGCGGACACTATCCATCTGTTGGGAGGAGAGTTTCTTCCTAAACTGAATGATAATCGTTCTGATAAGTTGGTTAAATCAGTTGACTGAACAAACGTTTGGTAGAAATGTAAAATTAATGTTTGCTCCTATACATTACCCAATTATTGTTCCAGCCAACTAGTTTTCTGGTCAGAACGATGATTGATTGTTAAACCTAAAAGGTGGCCAAACAGCAGAGTCATCCTTCCAACAAGTGCAAGCAAGTTGTGGGCTACCTAAGGAACATCAATGCCAACATTTAATATGCCCAAGTTTGTAAATAGGAGTCTAGTACATTTGTGGCCTAAGTGTTTAAAAGAAAAGTAAAAAAAACATGTGTACAAGGAAAAATATGCAACAATGCATAACTTGAACGAAGCTTACTTAAGCTAAAGTTGTTTCATTTAAATGTCAATGCTAAAAAGACATTTGTGTATTTAACAAAAATAGTTTCACCTTTGAGCAAGAATTAAATTAATAACAAATACTCCTGATGACAGTACATTTATAGTAAAAAAAAAAGAGCATTTTCTATTACATAGCCTGTGAAAACTTTTACATCCCTAAAACTTATTGTAGTTCTAAGGCGTCTATTTTCTGATTATCGGGATTTTGGCCCAATAATTAGAATTTCTTATCACTGCTACTCTGTACCAACCAGATGTATTATTAATGTCACGCATGGCGATGATGTGTAAAGTGATTGTTAAACCTTTTGTTGTGGATTTTGAGAACATCTATTAAAAATGTTGTGCATAAATATTTTTAGGAGACTGTGGTGAAGTTATAATCAGCCCTGAAGTTAAAGGAACCACCTGATCAAACTACAATCTTCTTTCCTATCTCTACCACCCACAAAAACTAGACAAGAGCCCCTGTCAATTTTCTTAAAACACTTCAGAAGGTCTAATTACACACTCTGTTTTCTTCAATACAATTGATTAAGCAGCCAATACTGTGTGGGATTTAATTAAGGAAAGCTTTCTTTTGTGTTAAAAACCAATCCATTGTTTCAAAGAAAAACTGAAATAGCTAAAATACTATAGATGTTCATTTTCTAGTCCAATGAAAGTATTAGCCATACAGAAAGAGAGAGATTACCATAACCTAAAAAAAAAAAGCCGAAAGGCCTGGAGTTAAAAATACATAGGTAAAAAAGAATCAATTTTAACATACAGTAAAACTAAAGGTAAAAAAGAGAAGATCCAGCTACTAGGAGATGAAGAGCTGGGGCGAGACATAAATAGACAAGTTAAAACTGCACTGACACAATAAAGCCGAACCTTGGTAACTTTGCAGACATTTATCCCATGGTTCTCTAAGACAGCATCTGCAAATCATTTTAAAACATTATACATGTCACTGTATGGTGAACCCACATCACCATTGGCAAAGGGCATTCTCAAAGGAGAAGCTGATTCATTGGAAATATTTTTTGTATTTTATCTTTTCAGATAACGTTAAAAAAAAAGTGAAAGTAAAACATAGCCACGGCCAATGATTAAATACTAGTAATTTGAAGAAAGTTTTGTTTTTGTTCTTTAAAAACATACGATTTCTTTGAAACAATGTATGGAAGTAGGCTATTTCATGTTAAAGCACATTATATTAAAGATTGTGTAGTGTTTTTTAATTCAGGAGTTAAGTGGTTGCTCCCAGAATTCAATCAATGCCTTTATGTTCTACTGCCCAAATAAAAAAAAGGAAGTCAAAGAATTAAAAGCCCAAGAGCTCAGAAATACTACTTTTCCACCAAATAGCTGGATCCAACCCAGGTTTTTGAACACGTGGGGGGGGTGGGGGGGGTAATTCAGACCTGATCGTAGCTGCAAATTTGTTAGCAGTTGGGTGGGGTGTTTTCAAACTGAAATCTAAACTGCAGTGTAAAAATAAAGCAGCCAGTATTTACCCTGCACAGAAACAAAATAACCCACCCAAATCAAACTCTCTCTGCAAATGTTATATCTGCCACACCTGCAGTGCACATGGTTTTGCCCAACTGCTAACAAATTTGCTGCTATGATCAGGTATGAATTACCCCTACTGTTCCAACCTATGTCAGAGCAGGGTTAGACCAATTTCACACTGCACCTATAACCCGGGATATTCCTGGGTCAACCCTGTTCACACTGCACCCATGTATGCCCTGCATGTCACTCACAGACGCTCCATTGTGGCGAGCCTCTGCATACACAGCTAATCAGGAGCTTTTAATTACAACCCGGGGCTCGCCATTTACACAGCGCCGTTACCTCCCCAGGTTTGACTCTGGTATTTGCCAGGGTCAAATTCCTGGGAAACTCATCCCAGGTTATTTTTCTTAGACCAATTTACCCGAAATATCAACCCTGACTGCCACAGCAATAACCCGGGTCATTATGGGTAGAAGTCTCACTGAAAACAGCATTAACAACACAGATAGAGACCCGTGTTAATATATACAAAAGAAGCATCAAAGAGGGGTGTGCATCCAAAATGGAGAAATTGCTATAGGACACAGCACTTCTTTGTATTTCTGAAGCTGAGTTTTAACGGACTCAAAAGAAATCAATACGTACATTAAGTCTAAGAAAGGGCCTTGGGTATATATAAATGGGCCAACAAACCAAGAAGAAAAAAAAATGTATTTTCAAAACAATCACAAACCATTTAAAGACACATTAGAATTGTAGTAAATCCAAAGTTTAACATACTTTAAAGACTACAAATCAGAGACCGCATAATAGCAATGATTTAATTTTGCACACTAGTCTTGCTTTCATACCCCAATTAAGTGTATATTATATTCATCATTTTAGATCTACAGAAATAACATTACCTTTATGGCTCAGTATAAGGAATGAGAAATAAAACAAGCATTCTACATTTACATAGTGTTTTTGTTCTGCAGGAAAAAGAAATATTGATCCAGACAACATGATAGGAGTAAAGTCTAAGTCACCTTTATAGGATTCAATTGAAGGGCAACAAAAGTCTTGCACATCTTTTTTTGTGCAATTAACACTTGTAAACATGGTCACTTATTATAGCTTTATCATTGGTATGGGAAGATGTTCCAACAGGAAAAAAATTGATTGCTGTAGGATTAACGGATAAACAAGAACATAAACACCAAGCACTGGTAACTATTAATGCTCACTGATGCTGTGCATACAGACTTACCCAAACACAAGTGTTCTGGGAGACGTACAAAAACATTTATAGCAAAGAAATTTTAAGGAGCTCAACACTTTCATCACATTCATTATTCATTCTTTGGCACAAAATTGTTATTTCAGTAAGATTACTGTAAATCGCTACATGAGGAGATGGCTTGCATGAACAATTAAACGATGGAAACGATAAACTAGATTTAGCTTTATGTTCTTATAGCAAATTTCTTGAGCAATTTAGCAGTACAGGGTTTAAAAGAATTCCTATTAAATTAAAGCTAAATAGAACAGCAGCTCCCCCATCAGATGAGAATGGAAATAGCTACAGAAGGCTGGGAAAGCATTTGTGTGACCTTGGTAAATACAGCATGCTAATTAATAATTTTCTCTAAGTCTTACATTCATGTTTTCCTTGGTAAGTTGTGGCCTGAAGCAGTTTTAACATTAGAAATACAAAAAAGTACCATCATCATTGGAAAGCTGAATGAATAATAGACTGTCTATGATTATTATTTTGTGGTTAGGATTAACATTATTGTCTGATGACAGACAAGCTTTTAATTCTGATGAGTACTGCACATTATACAGGTATAAAACATTTAATAACTGAATTACTAGGAAAATGGCTATGACGAGTACTTCGATTCTGCACAAGAAAAAAAAAGATTTTACTATAAAGTACATAAAAGAGTCTGCATAAAATCATGGGTTCGATTTAGGACAGTATCCAATTAGCTAAGAACGGTTTACGGCCAATAAAAACGGCTGACAGCGCGTTTTTTTGACCGAATGCTCATTATCGGCCTATCCAATTATAGTCTGTTTTTATCGGCAAAAAAATATTGCATTTTTGACCGATAATAAACTGTATCTGGGATAAGTATTTGGACCCATGTGTTATTGCGGAAAAAAGGGTATCTTATCGGGGATTATGCTTTGTGTGCCAGCTTCGTGGATAAGCAGCGCTGGCATCAGGGCTAAAAGGATAGCCTGGGGAATCCATTAGCAGTGTTACATTATGGCTGCTAATTGGATATCCCCCTCATTGCATACTTGCCTACCTGACCCTCTCCATGAGGGAGAAAATGCTCTGCTCCTGGACTTTCCTGGTAATGTATGATTGCCATCACCAGTGGTGAGCTAGATAATTGATAAGAAAGGAGATTCACCACAGGTGATGGCAATCATACATTACCAGGAAAGTCCAGGAACAGAGCATTTTCTCCCTCATGGAGAGGGTCAGGTAGGCAAGTATGCCTCATTGTTATACTTTATTTGTAGAAATTTGGACTTTCAATTGTTACCTATACTATCATGGTAGTAAAGTAACAATATGGATATTAAAAAAAATTCTCTTAAGAATATTTTAGATATCTAGAGCACAGTTGGTTATGTTTTTTAAGCGATAGGCTGCATGCATAAAATATTTACACAGGAAAAGACTGGACTGGACCCTACTCAGAGAAAGACAATATATATATATATATATATATATATAATAATAGCCTCTGAATGCTGGTGGTGTTGGTTGGTGACAGAAATGTCTTGGAGAACCGCCAGATGGATAAGCAGTGAATTACAAATAGAGTTGGCATGTGCAAAACTAGATCACAGCCAGCATTGCTAAACACCTCCGAGGAGATCATTGTTCCAAGTTGGCTGTAACACACTGTATCCTATTTTACTGTACATAGCAGCTTTCATAATCCCCTTTAGTATAGTATAACATACATACTACATTGCTATTTACTCACATTCCCCTGCTGTTAACCTTAAAGGGGACCTAAACACAATGGAAATTCGCTTGTGCTGATCCCAAGCTGTGTACATGGGGGGGGGAAATGTGTATATTCACCTATATGCAGAATTGTATGCATCTCACACTGTGCCATTCCCCTATGTGTATGCCATGTACCATCATTAGTGAGCACTTGCACTTAGCCTGTACCACAGGCATTCCCAACCACAGTCCTCAAGGCACACCAACAGTGCAGGTTTTAGTGATATCCAGGCTTCAGCACAGGTGAATTAATTAGTAGCTCAGTTATTTTGATTTAACCATCTGTGCTGCAGACTGGATATCACTAAAACCTGCACTGATGGTGTGCCTTGAGGACCGTGGTTGGGAATGCCTGCTGTACCAGGTGCAAAAAATACAACCAGAAACAGCTGTACTTGCATTATGTCCAGGTCGGACTAGCCTGCAGTAGTATTATTTATTTATTACAAGTTATTTATATAGCGCACACATATTCCGCAGCGCTTTACAGAGAATATCTGCTCATTCACATCAGTCCCTGCCCCAGTGGAGCTTACAATCTATATTCCCTATCACATGTACACACATTCACGCTAGGGTTAATTTTGTTGGTAGCAAATTAACCTACCAGTATATTTTTGGAATGTGGGAGGAAACCGGAGTACCCCGGAGGAAACCCACGCAAGTAAAGGGAAAATATACACTCTACACACAGTTAGGGCCATGGTGGGAATCGTACCCATGACCTCAGTGCTGTGAGGCAGCAATGCTAACCATTACACCATCCGTACTGACACATCCATTACCTGTGTAAGAATGCACCATTACAGCCCAGGATTACATTTTCAAATAAGCATAGATGCAATGAAACTGCATATGAGACTACGGTGGGTTTCCTATCATTCCCGTTAATTTTCGGCTGAAATTTTTAATTTTTTTCGTGATTTTAGCCCAATGGTGAGTGTCGGGCTATACTATTAAAGAATACTTTTTGTGTCTGTAATTTTCACATTTCACTCCGCAATGGCGACCTGGGTTAATCCACAGTCAGCACCGAGTTACACTGCACACTGGTGCAGTACATCTGTTGTGATCCGGCTCTCCATAGTCTTTTAATAGAAACCAGGTCGCATTACCCAGGTCACTTATTTACACTACCCCGTTAAACGGATTCACCCCTACTCGCTTCCTGGGTTGAATTCCCGAGTCACTGGACCCAGGTTAATTTTCAGAGACCTTTTTTCACTGAGCTGTGACCTGGGTAATGGGCCCTACAGACTGGGCGACCTAACGACGAGCTTCCCGACCGCCGATACGGCAGACGGGCGACCCGGCGGCGGGGGGGGAGGTGACGGGGGGGAAGTGAAGTTTCTTCACTCCCCCTGTCACCCGGCTAATATGGACAATCTTGTCCATATGGGCCTGCATGCATAAGCGACAGGGCACCCACGATGAACGATGAACGTTCATATTGTGCAGTGTTATCTGCCAGTGTGTAGTCCCTTAACAAGGCAATGACCCGGGTTATTGCGGTAGTGGAAAGGGGTTTAACAAAAGAGTTTTAAATAGTCAATTTGTGAATAGCAAAACAAAAAGCACAGCAAACAAAATGTAAAAAATATTGTGCCTTAACATTGGACACTTTTAGTAACCATTCATATATAGAAAAAGATACTGCACAAAAACAAGCCTATTTCTGTATTAATATTATTATATTTATATAGAACCATGCAGAAATGTACAGATATTTTTTGTCATTCACCTTTGTCCCTATCACATTGGAGATTACAGTCCATATAACACAACCAACTGTCCTTCTATTTAGTTTTCGGAGTGTGGGAAGAAAACTGAGTGCCCAGAAGAAAGGGAGAACATATTAAATCCACACAAATTTATGAGGCAGCACTGGTAATCACTGCATCCCCACGCTGCCCCATGTAGGGTTAGGAGCATTTCAGTATGCATATGTAGGGTGTGGTATAACAGTTCAATATTTAGGATATCAACATACAGAATATTGACAGGTTATACATGTCAACATTCACAATGTCAACAATGACAATGTCGACAGTGTGAATATCAACAGTACTATTTTACCCTAATCAAAGCTTAACCACTAAACTGGCATGGTCAGATCACATGTGGCCTCACCGCCCCACTGTGTTCCCTAGCTTTTGAGGAGATCCGTTCCGCAGATGTGCATAATATAATATTTAAATATTTCTAAAAATACTGTTTAAACTATATTGAATACATAAAAAAAAGGAGATTTATGGTATACTTACCATGGTTAAATCTCTTTCTGCAAGGTACACTGGATTCCACAGGTAATACATCGGGGTGTAGAGTTGGCTCTTGATCCGAGGCACCAACAGGGTAAAGCTTTGACTGTTCCCAGGATGCACTGCACTGCCTCCTCTATAACCCCGCCTCCAGGCACTGGAGCTTAGTTTCGTTAGCCAGTCCAATGCAGTAGCAGGTAAAAGAGAAGGCAGATGTTAGTCATACAGAACCACATTCTCATGACAGGAGAAGGGACCAGCAGCTAATGCCATACAAACCCAAAGTAGCTAAGTGCGTCAGGGTGGGCGCCCTGTGGAATCCAGTGTACCTTGCAGAAAGAGATTTAACCATGGTAAGTCTACCATAAATCTCCTTTTCTGCAGCGGGGTACACTGGGATTCCACAGGGAATACATTGGGGATGTCCTAAAGCAGTTCCTCATGGGAGGGGATGCACCATAGCGGGCACAAGAACCTGGCGTGCAAAGGAAGCATCCTGGGAGGCGGAAGTATCAAAGGAATAAAACCTAATGAACATGCAGAAGCTCCACGGATTTCCCGCCCTGTGTGGCAGACAATATTTGGAATGTAGCCTTAGAGCGTAACAGTACAATATAGCCAGACAAACACAATACCTGCAAATAACCCCCTGTGTTATGTGACAGTAAATACAGGGTACAAACAGAGGATTTAAGTAGTATGAAGTGACTGAAATACACAGTAAAAAATACTGAACCGTATATACTGTGTAGCACTATATAAATATGAGATCCTGACGCACCTAGCCCCTCAGGGTACAGAATATAGTGATAGCAATAAGTGTGATACAGGAGAATGATACAGGCACACTCAGTCACAGGTACAATGCAGACGTTATTACAGATAAACAATAAAACTGCACTGGACTAGTAAAACTACACATAAATATGTATGAATATAGATATAACAATGCACTGTAGATACTGGATGTATATCACAGAATACTTGTACTAAATATTCAGATAGCAGTACACTTGTTCTTAACTAACACTGTCTAAAATGACATATAGAATACTTATGTGCCTGTAAATGCAGAGTGCTGATGAGACAGGCGGCTTTACAGAGGAGACAGAGCCCTGCAGTCCCGGAGATCAGCCCAGCTAGTAGTGAAGATGGTGCAAAAATCTCTGTCAGGGAGTGAGGGAGAGTGAAATGCAGCTCCAGGGCGGGAACACCAGCAGTAGATGGCGCCCGGAGCTGGGGGAGGGGCTATAGGTCAGCAACTTATCCCCTATGCTGGACCTCACTACCGGGTACTGTGGAGCCTATGTAAAATGGATTTTAGTAAATCCAACCTGTGCTCTCTGCCCTGGTGGATATAGTGGGGTCCCTGTGCAGTACAGTGTCCATGCCAGCGGCGCGGTCCGTCTCCTAGGACCGCGATTTACTGGCGGGTCCCACCTGGGGGACCCTCTTACCTCCTTCCCTGATTTTACCTCCTCCCTGTGCAGCCACACGATCCTGGAGAGCATCAGTGGTGGTGTGCCTCCGATGCAAGTACCCAGGATCCCGGCCGCGGGATTATGCAGCGCTGCTGGAGAGGTGATGGAGCCGCAGCACAGAATGTCAGAATAACATAAATAGTGCTGTGGCCCTTGAAGTCTTCTTAAAAAGCTCTTTTCAGGGCTGCCTAGCTCAGCCCCACCTGTTAGTGAACTGCTCTGCAGGCACCAACTTACAAACTGAGCTCCAGTGCCTGGAGGTGGGGTTATAGAGGAGGCCTCCAGGGTACAGACCAAGCTTTAGCCTGCTGGTGTCTCAGATCAAGATCCAACTCTATACCCCGATGTATTCCCTGTGGAATCCCAGTGTACCCCGCTGCAGAAATAAACAATGTTATGAACGGTTTGAAGGGAAAAAATTGTCTGTTAAATGGTTAAAGACCTATATAATGTCAACATTTTGTCAATGTTGACATACCGCATGATGACATTATGAGCATGTCAACATTCTGACCAAATATGTCGACATTCGAAACCATTCAACATTAGAGGCGATCTTCTAAATGAAACTACATACCGTGTGTGTATACTGCCTACCATCATCATCATAGAGATGCAGCTTGACAGTGTGAGTAGTAAACCCTAAAGTCATATTACCCTATTTCTAAACAATATAATAATGCAATGAAGTCACATACATGAAAGAGTAATATCCTCACTGTTACCAATACATTTGAACTGTATATTGTTTATAAATAGACACAAACAATTCCATATCCATTGTTTGCTCCTTCACAAATCCAATGGCAATATTATTTCATTAAGTAGTACAAATGGAAATATAAAACAAGTGATGAAAAGATATGGTAGGAATCCGAATCTCACCACTGCCCTTATTGTGTGGAATTGGTATAATCTTCCCGAGCTTGTGCAGAGTTTCCTCCAACAATTCAAATATATGCTGGTGGGTTAATTGACTCTTGACAAAAATTAACCCTAGTGTGTGTGTACACATGTGCAGCCTAGGTGGGCCAAGTGGTTATTATCAGTCATCCAATTCTATGTTTCTATGGCTGTGGCAATTAATGAATTAAGTAGCAACAACTGGAGAAGTCATTACACAAATAGCCAATTAGATGCAGATAGCTAATGCAGCTATTGGTCACCATCAATGTCTACTTTTGTAGTAGTGTTCCAGTACCTGCAAGAGAGAAGACTTCTGAGCGGTGTATTTGGGATGTCTGCTCATTAATTCCGTAAACATGGGTATTACAGAAATGCTTAAAGTATGCAAAACAAAAATAGTCATATGTCCCACTTGAAACAGAAAAGAAGTTCTTATCACAAACATTGCCAAATTTCAGTCACATCATTAACCTTTTCACTACATACCAAATTTTCACATCAGGAAGCTAAACCATTATTTGCTTTTATAGAATCTATATATCAGTGATGATCTGTATAATGGTGATGGAGAGGAGGTAGGATATGTAGCGGAAAACATAGGATATTGCAAACACACACGCCTAAATGCCACCGAAGACCTTAATAATTTTTCTAAATTTTTGGACCTATGTAATGAAAACATGTCAGACCCAAATCAGAACTAAAAAAAATGTTATATGTGCACTAAAGGTGCCCTTCAAACCGCCGGGTATAGTATGGTATGCCGGCGGCTGGGCTCCTGGCGACCAGCATACCGGCGTCGGGAGCCCAACCGCCGGCATACCGACAGCGTGGTGAGCGCAAATAAGCCCCTTGCGGGAAAGCTGCGCTCGCCACGCTGCGGGCACGGTGGCGCGCTATGCGCGCCACGCTATTTTATTCTCCTTCCAGGGGGGTCGTGGACCCCCACGAGGGAGATAAAGTGTCGGTATGTCGGCTGTCGGGATTCCGGCACTGGTATACTGTGCGCCGGGATCCCGACAGTCGGCATACTGAAGACCACCCCAAACAGCCCTATTGATCTGTTGGCATACATCTACATATGGCAGATCCTCCTTTCGCGAATGCAGAGTTACACACTACCTACAGTATATCAGTGATCATCTTCAGACAGTAGTGGCTACTTAAACATAAAGTTGAAGCTAATAAGATCAAAAAGTCACTATTTTCAAGCAATCAAATATCTGTATAAACAGCCCTTAAAAGGTTACATGAAAAGTTAACATAAATTTCACCTTTTTCTAAAAATTTTGTAGTGGTTATGTTCTTTCAAACTGCTGGAAAATATAAGTGGTAGGCAAACTCCAATAAAGAATAGATCTAACTTATTATGAGATGCATATAGAAACTCGCTTGTTACAGAAATGTAGGTATTTTAAAGACTCCTGAAATGATGCATTTATATACAGCAGTCTGATTTGCATCATAAATGATAGTGTAATGCAAGTTTATTACCAATTATTATTATTATTTATTTATTTATATAGCGCGCGCATATTCCACAGCGCATTACAGAGAATATTTGGCCACTCATAACAGTCCCTGCCCCAGTGGAGTTTACAATCTAGGTGCCTAATTCAGACCTGATCACAACAGCAACATTTTTCTCTAATGGCCAAAATCATGTGCACTGCAGGTGGGGCAGATATAACATGTGCAGAAAGAGTTAGATTTGGGTAGGGTGTTTTCAAACTGAAATCTACATTGCAGTGTAAAAATAAAGCAGCCAGTATTTACCCTGCACAGAAACAAAATAAACCCACCCAAATCTAACTTTCTCTGCACGTGTTATATCTGCCCCACCTGCAGTGCACATAGTTTTGCCCATTACAGAAAGATTATGCTTTTGCGAAAAGGTCTGAATTAGGCCCTATATACCTTACCACATGAACTTGCACACGCACAGACATTCACAACAGGGTTCATTTTGTTGAGAGCCAATTAACCTATCAGTATATTTTTGGAGTGTGGGAGGAAACCGGAGTACCCGGAGGAACACACGCAAGTATGGGGAGAATATACAAACTACACAGGGCCATCGTGCAAATGCTGTGAGGCAATAATGCTAACCATTACACCATCCGTACTGCCCAGTTTATATCTGTCATTTATAAGTTTATATCTGTTAATTATGTTTAATAGTTGTATGATTTGCCTTAGAAAGGATAGTGAAATGTAAGTTTCTATCCATCAGTTCTGTTTATTATTTTGATGTTGCAGACTTTGTAATAGTTTATGAGAAAATGATATCATGAGTAACAAACTGAGGAATTACATTATGACTGGTCATTGTTATTTAAAAATTTTGATTAATAATTTAACATGTCCGAGATTTTAGCCTGACCACCTGCTCATCTGGGTTAAATTCACATTCAGTGAAGATATAAGATGCTGTTTCTAATGCACACTCTGCATAATAAAACTCCTTATATCCCTTTGTGAAAAGTTAAACCTCAATGGATCTTATTTAGCAAGAGAAATCAGAGAATATGTGTCAAGTGTAAGAAAGGGAGTTACAACGCAGGATAACTGATTACAATAAAATATTAACTGACCGCAGTATGTAAGAAGAAAGAAAAGTAAAGAAAGCTATAATTGGGTTCATTGGCAAACCAGAAAACATGGACGGAAAATAATTATTGTAGTATATGTGGCAATCTGCCCACCATATACAGTACATATATATTTCACACTTCCATTTTGTATTTCGATGCATTTGCATGCTGTTGATGCTTTCTAGTCTACTGAAACACATATCAGCAAAAGTTAAAATGTACTTCTAAATACTCCCTATTGTTACTATCAGACCCAAATATAATAGTTACATAAAACTGAGCCACTTCAAGCAAAAGTGCTCCCTGAGTGCTACTGGGGGAAATCCTCCTACAAATCGGAGTTCCTTCACTATAAATTCATACTTCCACTTGGAAACAGTTATTACCAAACATCACTTCTCCAATATCCAACCTCCCATGCAGCAATTTAAAATGTGTATCTGGCACTCTGGGGCAATGTGTATCTGGCATTGTGGGGGCATATATGGCACTACTGGGGGCATTTGTGCATCTGGCACCGTGGGGCATTTGTGCATCCGGCACCATGGGGGCATATCAGGCACTGTAGGATTATATCTGGCACGGTGGGGGGCATATGTATCTGGCACTCTTGGGGCATATGTATATCTGGCACTATTGGGGGCATATGTGTATCTGCTCCCCCCATATGTGTATCACGCCCCCATTTTCATTGACCACGATCCATGTGGCATTTGGCCACACCCATTTTTGGAGGGGGCGCGTGAGTCTTAGGCGCGCACACACAGTACCTATAAGACATTTTTTTTCTACTTGAACCACTGGTTTTACCATAAAACCACTGTAAGCAACTGTAGATTCAACCAGTGACAGACTGGGGTCGCTTTTCATCCCCGACATTTCTGTGCACGTAAAAGGGGAGTCAGGGGGGCGTGGACTCACAACATGTGAAACAGGCACTTCGGGCAGGAGGGAGCAAAACGGAGAGCCGGAAGCTGCGCTAACCGCGGCCTTCTCGGCTCTCTGTGTGGCCGAACCGGCCCACCAGACCATCGGCCCTTCTGGCATATGCCAGAAGTGCCAGATGAGCAGTCCGTCCCTGTATTCAACATATTATTTATGCTAAAGCAATGAAAGATTTATTCAGAGTACTGCACAGTCATGTGACAGACAACATACTGTAACAGGACTGCTGCTCTCCAGACACCTTTAGCCTTCAGCACACAAATGTTTGAACTAGGACTCATCACTCCTGTACTATTTGAATGCTGGCTACAAGTGGAAATCAATGAAAAGCATCCAATGATGCCATACCTTATCAAAGCTCCTTAACTAATGTCCTCAACCTGTTTCACTATAGCCTAAAGGACTCTAAATCACTGCATTTAGTAACAGTATAAAAATAGACAATTCTGTGGATCACGGTGTCCAACTGTACTATGCAGTTCTACAGCTATAGTTCATTAAAGCAAGGACAAGTAGCAATAAAATACAACTATTTAATTTTACAGAACACTACACAACTGATTGAAATAGATAAACTAAAAATATGCTTATACGTCAACGGCAAAGATTTTAAAATAACAGTGATTCTTACTTACAAATGTGTGTATTTTTTAATATTTATCATATGCCTGTGTAAAATATAAACATAATACAAATGCATAAAGAATTTGGGATGGCTTTTTAATAAATTGCATAAAGTACTAAAAGTAGCTCAATTAGCAAATTTCCCTGCAATTAATATTTGAAAACTATCTGTCTTATAACATATGTCAGACTGCATTTGATACTTTCACAAAGCACATTTGACTGTAACTGTTAGTTCCCCTGTGACTTTCACAACATGACACCAAACATCACATAAGACTGTAAAGCAAAGATGGTAAAAAGACCACTACTAGTGTAGCAAAAAACATTAATTAGCTTAACTTAATTTATGTAATTTTTACATAACAGTATGGTCATTTATAATGTACATCAGAACAAGCTAAATTATGACAAGCCTGTCTCTGTTGACTAATCTGTATATCCTGATTAGAAATACAGAATTAATTCTGACAATATCAAAAATAGGAAAAAAGAACCATAGGTACATTATATCACTCTTAGAATATTACAGCTAGTACTTCTCATTGATTATTTTTTTTAAAGGAAAATGTAATATTTATGATATAACCAACGTCTTTATATTCTACAGGGGGGGGGCGACGACCTGAAACAGCCGCGGTAATTAAATGTGGCTAAATTATTCCCCAGGGGCTATCTAATTAGCCTCGAAAGCTGGAACTTATCAAGGATTTTTGTTTACCTGCCCCAGGTAGGCGAAGAAAATTCCCAGTATCAGTCCCGCTTTCGCGGCTGTGATCACAAAAACACATAGGTCTGTGAACTTATCACAGATCCTAATAGAATTGTGCATGGAAAAAAATACCAGAGAAAAGCTCCATTTTTTTTAGCCGCAAATTTCTCAGGGATGAATGAATGCCTCCTATGTGTGGTTTAAAGTGATCATATATACTTAAAAGACTTTAAGCCAGAAAAAATGTAAACAACGAGCTAGTTAACATGTGTTTTCCTTTGTATTCAGTTTAGACAAAATGCTTGTAAGCCAGCAAAGGAACTCAGATATTATGGGAATGATGTGGAGTATGGAAACCTCTCTGCATATCTGAGCACATCCATATGAAAAAGATAATAGGCGTTCCTGTAAGAAAAAAATAAATCCACTCCACTATTTTACTGTTGTTGCACCTCTTTCAGTGGCTCTGAACCTGTTAGTTGTACCCACACTAATGTGCACAGGTTGAGTTGATAATACCCCTTGCACCCCACTACCCATCTAAGACATCAGTAGCTACAGTATGTTGAGAGTTGCAGTATTACTTGTTTGCTGTAATATACATTTTTAGCATATACAATCTTTTTTGCCCTTTGTATGGTGCTGCAGACAACATGTGGTTTCCTACATAACAATAATAATATACAGATAATAGGATTTTGGTACTTACCAGGTAAATCCTTTTCTTTGAATCCATAGGGGGCACTGGAGTACTCTTGGGATATGGACGGCTTCCACAGGAAGTAGGCACTGAATAAATTAATTTTGGGACTATACCTCCCCTCCATATCCCTGAGTACCTCAGTGTTTTTTACTGAGCCGAACAGGAGCGATAGAGAGGTTGACAATTGAACATTACATATAACATAACGGACAACAATAAAGTTAACCCAACATTACTGACAACTAAACAGTTGACACCATAACTTGTTAATCTGAACCAGACGGTGAAAGTGTGTTACCATAAGATCTACTGAACCTACCCCAAACCGCTCTGGGTGGGCGTCCAGTGCCCCCTATGGATTCAAAGAAAAGGATTTACCTGGTAAGTACCAAAATCCTATTTTCTTTTTCATCCACTAGGGGTCACTGGAGTACTCTTGGGATGTACCAAAGTCTCCTCCGTGGCGGGAGAGCTGTTTGGCACCTGTAACACTAAACGGCCAAAGCTAGATGCTGATGCCGCAAACGTATCAAACTTGTAGAGGCGCACAAACGTGTGCACCGAAGACCATGTAGCCGCCCGGCAACGCTGTGTCGTAGAAGCTCCACGACTCGCTGACCATGATGTTCTCACAGCACGTGTGGAATGAGCTGTTATCGATGTAGGTGGCTGTAACCTAGCATGAAGGTAAGCCTGACGTATGGTCACTTTAATCCAACTGGATAAGGTCTGCCTAGAAGCTGGCCAACCCATCTTGGCAGCATCATAGAGAGTAAACAACGTATCCGTCTTACAAACGGTCGACGTTCGGGATACATAAATGCGTAATGCGCGTACCACATCCACCTACCAGAGTCTCCTGTTAACATAGGAACTACTATTGGTTGATTGATGTGAAAAAATGACACTACTTTTGGCAGAAAAGCAGAATTTGCTCGGAATTCCGCTCTGTCATCATGAAACCTAAATACGGTGGTTTGCACGACAAAGCACCCAAACTGAAACACGCCTTGCTGACGCTAAGGCTAAAAGAAACATTGTTTCCCCAAGTGAGAAATTTAATATTCACTTGTTGTAAGGGTTCATAAAAAGACTAAGAAATCTAAAAACCAGATTCAAGTCTTATGGCGCAGTAGGTAGAGTGAATGGAGTCTGAACTCTGAGGACACCCTGCCTAAAAGGTGTGAACCGACGGCAATAGGGCCAATCTACTATGAAAATAAATGGACGCCGCCGATATCTGCACCTTTAGTGTGGATAAACTCAGACCTCCATCTAACCCCATCTGTAGAAATAACAAAAGACGGGATAACTTAAAAGATGATGTCGGAAACTTCAGAGCTTCACACCAACCTACATAGGCACGCCAAATTCTGTAATAATGAGCTGCCGTAACCGGCTTCCTAGCTCGTAACATGGTTGGAATAACCGATTCTGGAATGCCCTCTCTTCTTAAGAGGGCTGTCTCAACAGCCACCCCGTCAAACGTGGCTGCGCTAAATCGGGTAAGAGGAATGGACCCTGCTGTAACAGGTCCGAACGTAGTGGGAGCGGCCAAAGACAGACTGCGAGTAGACCGCGGAGATCCGAGAACCAAGCTCTCCGGAGGCCAAAGAGGCGTCACTAGTATAACTGTGACGGACTCTCCTTTGATCCGTTTTAGCCACAGAGGGAGCAGCGGAAATGGTGGAAATAGATACACGAGACTGTATGGCCACGCGATTGAGAGAGCATCCACCGCCACTGCCTTTGGATCTCTCGTTCTGGACACGACCTGGGGCGTTTGATGATTGCGGCGAGATGCCACCAGGTCCACCTGCGGGTAACTCCACTTCTGGAGCAGCATGTGGACACATCTGTACCTCCCGCATTGCCCTCCGGTTTTTCGTTTCTCCTTGTTTGTTGATGTATGCGACTGCTGTCGCATTGTCTGACTGCACCTGAACAGCCTGAGCCTGCAGCCCGTGCACTACTTATAGTAGCGCATTGTAAGTTGCCCGGAGTTCCAGGACATTTATAGGCAGCAATCTTTCGTGATCCGCCCAGAGACCATGGAGCTGATAAATTTGAACTACAGCTCCCCAATCTCTGAGACTTGCGTCCGCCGTGAGAATTATCCAATTCCAGGCACCGAACCGTTTCCCTGCGGTTAGATTCTGTACTTTGAGCCACCAGAGTAGAGACTCTCTGGTCCTTGGAGACAACCTCACTTCTGCAGTAAATCTGCAGATGCGAGCCCGACCACTGTGCGAACACATCCAATTGAAAAGGACGAGAGTGAAGTCCTCCGAACTGAAGCGCTTCGAAAGCCGCCACCATTGTCTAATAGGCGAATGCCCAAGTGACCGAGACTGTGCGTGGCTTGAGCACTAATTGTACCAGATGACGAATGACCTGTACTTTCTGTTCGGGTATGTAAATTCTTTGATTTACCGTATTGAGAATCATACTTAGGATTTGAAGTCGTTGAGACGGAATCATCCAGAAATTCGCGTAGACAATGGTAGGAAATCAGATTTTCCTCCCCACTTGGTCTGCGATCTATCTCGTTTGGAATCCGACTCCGCCTGTTAGGAACGTAGCCAAAGTGGACGTTATGCGCTACTAGCGAAGCTAGAACGCAAGAACCAACTGCCAACGTCCAAAGACGCTGTAGGCAGCAAGAAGTGTAAGGTGGTCTTTATTTAGGGCAAACCTGAACCGGAATGCCCTGCCACTACAGCCTTGTTACCTCAAACCCTTACCAAAGCAGGGCGAAGCAACAGCCCTACTGCTGTGTAGGGTATACTCCGATATGTAGTAAAACCCCCAATAAATGCCATTGTCTCTGATTGGAAATTGTTCAGCCTTCGCTGAGAACCTGACGTACTGGCTTGGTGCTATGAGGGCTGGTGGCAATCGACCGCAACAATCTAACTGAAACTGTCTGTGCAGTCTTTACACAGAGTACTAACCACTATATGATCACGGCAATTTAAACAAGCCAGGTAGGAGACGAACCTACAATCTTGTTATGCATAGTCAGATGCGATATACATTGCGCCACTGGCCCAGATTCGTATTTGTCCGACACACTGTGTGACCGACTTTACAGCGAAGCTGCTTGTTTGATTATGCATAAATGCATATAGCAGAGGATAGTTTCAATCTGCCTACCTCTGGGTTATGGGCCCAGCATGCATCCATTGCAGTACTCTGCTGCACATGTAAGTGCAAGAGATCATGTACTCCAACCAGTAAGTACACCACGGAAATAACGTGTGTATAAACCTGCATTACCGTGCATGTGGTTACCAGCAATAGTGAATCTTCCTGTAGAGTCATGCTGTACAAAAACAATTTAATAAATTAAACTCCTAACAACACCCCGCTCCTGCAGAGTCTAAGTGTTGTAGGGCAGCAACTTCCAAGAAAGAACCAGGAAGTAACATTAAAAGAAAAATTTTTTTTTTTTTTTTTTTTAAACACCTGTTAAACCAGGATCTGAACCAGTGTTCATGCAAACACAATGTTCACTGTGGCCGGAAAGCCTAACCACTTGGCTACCGAGCCACCTGTAAAAACAATAAGCAAAACTGCTGTGGTGTGGCCATGTCTGCAATGCTCAACAGATAGTGTTAATAAGCACTGAGTGCTGATCAATTATTCTTGCTTACTGCAAAATAGACTTTTAATGTCAGCATATTATATATACATATATACAACAATGTATATTCACACATGTTCAGACTTTAATAAATATATATATATCTATATATATATATATATATATATACACACACACATAGTATCTACAGCACCTTGTATTCCCAGGTGGTCTCCCATCCAGGTACTAACCAGGCCCAACACTGCTTAGCTTCCAAAATCAGTTGAGATTGGGCGTATCCAGTGTGGTGTGGCTGTAGATCCCCTATACACATATCCTGTACACAGGTATAACACATTTTTACAAGTCTGAACTAAATGTGACCTCTCACAGGCTTAAAACCTGAGATGACTGCTGTTTGACCACAGCTTAGTTAATGGGCCCTTCTAGTGGCCGGCGCCGGGAGCGCGCTCTGGAGAGCTATCCTGACTGTAAAACCTATAGTAGGTTTATATTGATAGTGTAAGCCCAAACTGAGCTATTTTTAACAGTTTAAACTAGCATGTATTAGTATGCAATCTAGTTGGATCACCAGTTTCCCAGATGGTAAAACAGTATGCAACCCTGCTTAGCTTCCAAGCTCAGATGAGTTTGGGCGTATCCAGTGTGGTGTGGCTGTAGATTAAAAATACCTACAGCACCTTGTACTCCCAGGTGGCTAATCAGGCCCAACACTGCTTAGCTTCCAAAATCAGAAGAGATTGGGCGTATCCAGTGTGGTGTGGCCAAGTGATTTAAGCCAAAGCTGCTGCAGGTGAGTGAACTCACACGGCTCCACAGATACTGATTTATAAGCCCCATGTGCTTTACAATTGTTATAATATACTTACTTTACAACAAATGAACAAAACCAGTATTTGGCTGCCACAACCATGAATCAGATTTGCAGTGTTTAGGATAATATCATTATAAACAGTTATGATATAAATAATTATGTATATCCATGTTTTAGACATGGCAGGGAAACTGCTTATTAGTAATTGCTGGTGTCTTACTCATGCAGACAGACAATACAACCAAAAACAAAAACAAAGACCGACAACTTGCACGACTCAGTAAATAGCACTAAGGTGTCTCTATTATATCTGGCCAAGTGCAGTGCACGCCAGCCATATGCCTGCTCCCAAATTCCCCTTAACACCCCTGCGCCTTCAATGGAGGAGAGATGTAACACAGGAATTTCTGGAAATACAACAGGAAACATGGTTAATCTTGCTTTAACCAGGACTTCATAGCCTTTTGTAAAACATATGCAGCTCTGCTGTATTCCCTTATCAATAAGAGTTTAATCATGAGATTTTATCCAGTGACCCTGACATTTCTGTGTGCAGGGAACATCACTGTGGCAGCTTCTCACTAGGCTAAGAAACCTGCCTTTTGACTCTCATTTGTGTGTCCCCCCATGCTCCGTATACCGTTCTCTATACACGGAGCCGGGCCATGGTGGAGAGGGAGCCCGAAGCGGCATCGAGGGCCTGGGCCACACACACACACACACACAGTGTCCCACACAGTGGGGCGGCAGCGTGAGCTGACCGCCCCGTTCAACATACCTGGACCCTGTGGTGAGGGCTATGACGGGCCTTCTCTGTAAGTTCCGTCCAGCCTTTACTGCAGGTTTTTAGTCCTGCAGGTGGTAGTGAGGGAGCTCTTTTTTGAGAGGTCCGACACCCACAGCTGCTAAAGCAGCCTTCACTTATCCCGGACCCACCTATTGGAAGGGGGGGAAGGGATGTTGAAAATCGTTGAAAAAAGAAAAAACTTAGAAAAAAAAATCCAATGAAATGTGGACCTCTGTGGCAGCAAAGCCACAAGCCTACTGACTGTGTCGAGCACAGAAAAAACACTGAGGTACTCAGGGATATGGAGGGGAGGTATAGTCCCAAAATTAATTTATTCAGTGCCTACTTCCTGTGGAAGCCGTCCATATCCCAAGAGTACTCCAGTGACCCCTAGTGGATGAAAAAGAAATAGCCACACTCATCATGGCTACATCTGCTGACAAAGTGCACTCCTGGTGCATCTAGGTGCGCCCATGCCTAACCACACCTTTTGCCAAACCCATTCATGGGAATGAAGCACGTGCACGTCTAAGACGCACGCCTTAGACAGTCATGGCAAATGAGGCATGAATGCATCTAGATGTAGCCACGATGAGCGTGGCTATATATGTGCTTGATTGTAAACCAATAATTTTGTATATTGTTAAGTTTGAAAGAGGAGGGACAGATTGAAGTGCAGCATAAGCATGAAGGAAATGTGTCTTCCAGGTGAACAGGAAAATATTTTGCATTAGAGTGCTAAGCAATCCCATAGATGTGACATTCATGGCTTCTTGCTGAGCACAGCATGGGGCTTCTTTCTGTGAATATTAGGGGCTCATAGTTCTATTCTTAATGTTATGCGCAGCATACTGTATGTAACTGCTGAAAGACCAAAAAAGAAAATTGTTTAATAAACCAGAAACCAAAGTCTTAAAAATAAACAAATTGTCATGTCCATGACTAAGGGGGTAATTCTCACTACTGCAGTCTGAATTCCTTTGTGGAGTGCACTCGCGCAGCGGGCGCACCCCGGGATCCCAGTGAGATGCTAAAAGCATCTCAGGGCTGCGATCACCTCTAGCTGATTGACAGGCAGAGGTGGGGGTGGACTGTTGTGGGGGAGGTCCACGTCGGGTAGCCGCAGGCTGGCAGGGAGCTACACAGCGGGTGCAAAAGCATCACCGCAGTGCTGGTGGAGGGGCAGAGCCGGACATGTGGAGCAGACTAGCCCTGTGCTTGGCATCCCACTGCATGTCTGAGAAACTGATCGTAGATGTGCTAAATTTAGCACATGTACGATCAGATCTGAATTACCCCCTAGCTTTGGTATTTGCGAATTTGATGTACAAATTATTTAGCAATGCCAGTTCCTGTTAATAACTTGGAGGGATTTCTAAGTACAAATAGCACTAGGTCTTTAAATGCACTCCCCACCTTCGCCGTGGGTGGCTACTCAGTTCATCAGTAGTGCCAATGGGTGTAGGCAAGGATTTCTGAAAATAATGGAGACAGAACAAGAGCCTGATAGTGCAGTAATTAGTGACCTTCTTTGAAAGGCTAAAGGCAATATGCGTACCAGATATCGAAGTATTTTGTGCCTCAACAATATCCCTTCTATTGGATGTGGCCAAGGATTTTTAACAGATATCCAGACTGTCAAGGTACCAGATTAATCCTCCATTTTGCACCAACACCACTCCAAAACTGCAGTCTGCAAAGTCTAAGAAGCTGTCCAGTTGTCAATACCAAAGTGTATGTACTAATAACAGATTTTTACAGTGTCACCAGGGCACCAGCCGCTTCCTTTGTCTGCCACAGGAACTCCTTTAAACGCATGTTGTGGGTTCACAGCAACAGTTTCCAAATGCAGATGCCACACTCGGGTTGGAAGACAAAAGTGTCTGGCTGCTTCGCCAATGGCTAAAACATAACCCAGCTAAATTTAGACTGTTACTCAGCAGACTATGCAATTGCAAATGCTGTATACTTACAGGAACTTCACACCCAAGAAGGGCAGATTTAAAATGGAGGAATGCTAATACTGGTTGATACTGTAGCTATGTGTGAGAGGGGGAACGTGAGTAGGAGCACCTTAGCAAGAAAAAGAACAATCTAGTATGTAACAAAGCTTTAAAGCAAAATGTATTTAAATAGGAAATAAAACCACAAATGTGCCATTAACAAAGGCTAAATAATATACATGAAAGAGTCCACTTAAAATGCACACTAAATACCAAGGCAGACATGGGTTCACTGTGAACGCATCAGTCAAAAGATTTTTCTGTGTTTTTGTGTAAAGTAAATGGGGGATTTAGACTGAGACCCAGGAAATTCCCAGGTTGGTAGACCCGGCTCATACCAGTGTATTTCCCAGGTCTTATGTTGGAAAGTGGTATTAGCCTTCTACAGGAGATTTCATGTTAGGCTGTTAGTAAGTACGTAGTGGGAATACATAAATTATGCAGAAACTACTGTTTCTGCACAATTTCATAAAAAAATGGTTTTGATAAATAGTCCTCTATATCTTAAAGACTGAAGAGTTAATAATTTATTTGTAGATCAAGACATGAAATCATTAGACTTTGCAATCACATTACCAAAAATGGAAAATGTGTTGGCTGACAGCACTACAGATGCTGGGATCATTATATAATGAGCACAAGAGACACTTGCACAATACAATTATAGAAATATAAGAGTGTCCTATAACCTTTGCATATGAAAAAAAAAATGTAAAATCATCTATTTAAGCAGTGATGCACCCTAATGTCTAAGAATAAGTCAGGAGTACAGTAATGAGTTCTACAGACAATTAAACAATATTTTTTATTGCAATGGAGAAAACACAAAACATGTAGTACAAACTGATAAATCCACCACCACAGCAAATTTAGCCGTTTGTTTGGGGGGGTTTCTCTCTCAGGACAGGTATATTTAACACTGACTGACACATTTTAAATTTCTACCATTTTTATCAACAAAGTAGTTCAACACATTCACAAATTAAGAGGGAAGAATCCCAGGTGCAGAGCTATTTGTATCTGATGGAAAAGGTCCGATAATGGGCAACTGTAATAAGGGCTAGATGGCAAAAAATAGGAGTTTAATACATACCGGTAATTCCTTTTCTCGTAGTCCGAAGTGGTACTTTAATACCATGGGTTATAGATCAGACCACTGGAGCATGTCACTTTAAAACCTTTAGTGTGTGTATGTGTGTGCTGGCTCCTCTCCTCTATGCCCCTCCTACCAGACTCAGTCTAGGAAAGCTGTGCCCGAGGAGACGGACATACCATGAGAGAAGGAATAATAAAACAGCGGTGAGGCAACAAGCCAACACACAACCATAACCAAAATGAGGGCGCTAACCAGAATAGAAGATAGCAACACCAACCCAACCAGGATAGCACAGCTATCCCAACAACATAATGGGACCGCAACGGCAGGCCAACCAAAAACTTACTCAGGTAAGCAGGAATCGAAGCACTGAGGTGGGCGCCCAGTATCCACTATGGACTACGAGAAAAGGAATTACCGGTAGGTATTAAATTCCTATTTTCTCTAACGTCCTAGTGGATACTGGGGATCTGTACTTTAGTACCATGGGGGAGTCCCAAAGCTCCCAAACGGGTGGGAGAGTGCTGAGACCCCTGTAAAACCGCCTGACCAAACTGAAGGTCATTCTTGGCCAAGGTGTCGAACCGATAGAATTTTACAAAAGTGTTTGAACCAAACCCAATTAGCAGCACGGAACAACTGTAAGGCCGAGACACCCCGGGCAGCCGCCCAGGAAGAGCCCACAGACCTCATTGACCTCACAGGAACCACAATAGGTTGATTGACATGAAAAGCGGACACCACTTTTGGCAAAAACTGAGGACGGGTCCTGAGTTCCGCCCTGTCTTCACGAAAAACCAAATAAGGGCTATTACAGGATAAGGCCCCGAATTCAGAGACACGTCTCAACTCCACCCTATGTAAGGGTTAAAACCAGTCCGATTGAAGAAAAGAGAGAACCACAACGAGATCCAAAGGAGCCGTGGGAGGCACGATGGGCGGTTGCATATGAAGCACTCCTTTAGGAAAGTTTGTTCTTCCGGCAACATGGCAAGTTGTTTCTGGAAGAAAATAGGGAGCGCCGAAATCTGGACTTTGATGGAGCCTAAACGTAGGCCCATATACACTCCCGCTTGCAGGAAAAGTAGAAAACGACCGATTCTAAATTCCACAGGAGACACCTTTCTACTTTTACACCAGGAAACATACTTTTTCCAGATACAATGATAATGCTTTGACGTCATCATCTTCCTGGCTTGGATCATGGTGGAAATAACCCAAGAGGGAAGACCTTTTCTTGCTAGAATCTCCCTCTCAACTTCCAAGCCGTCAAACGTAGCCGCTGTAAGTCTGGATAGACATACGGACCTCGTTGAAGAAGATCATTTTGGAGCGGTAGAGGCCAGGGATCCTCCAGAGCCATGGTTAGGAGGTCCGAGTATCACGCCTGTCGAGGCCAATCCATGGTAATTAGAATTGCTAGAACGCTTTTCTTTCTTAGTCGGTTGGGTCGGTTCCAGGTGAGATTTCTGGAAATTTACAATCCACCCATGATCCGTAAGCAGGCGAGTTGTCAGATCGAAGCTGTGCAATAGACACTCCCTGGACATAGCCTTTATCAGGAGATAGTCCAAGTAGGGGACTATGTTGACTCCATTCTGCGCATATGCAGCATCATCTCCGCCATGACTTTGGTGAAGACCCTCAGAGCTGTGGACAGGCCAAAGGGCAAGGCCTGAATCTGGAAGTGGTCATCCAAGATGGTGTACCTGAGGTAAGCCTGATGAGGGGGCCACATGGGAATGTGTAGGTAAGCCTACTTGACATCCAGGGATACCAAGAATTCCCCTTCCTCCAGACCTGACGCCACTGCCAGCAAGGATTCCATCTTGAATTTAAACCCACGCAGATACGGATTAAGAGACTTCAGGTTTAAGATAGGTCGCACCAAACCGTCCGGTTTTGGAACGACAAAAAGACCGGAGTAAACCCCCCTTTCGTGTAATGGAGGAGGTTCTGGAACCACCGCCCCTGTCCACAAAAGTTTTATGAATTGATTCTTGCAAGGTAACTTTTGCCACGGGCAAAACTGGTTAGCCCGATTTGAAAAATCTGGGAGGAGGAAGTGTTTGAGGGCAAAGTGTTGAAGGCGAGCACCCACCTGAACTCACCTGAAAGTCGCCTTGCTGCTTGGGCCAACCGTCACGTGGAAGGCTTATCGGCAGGGGATCCGGTGGCCCGGTCCAGGGATGCAGCAGTTGCAGGTTTACGGGACTTTACACGTTATCCTCTCGGGGTGGTGGAGACTCCCAGGCCCCTGCCTCTGAACCTTGCCACATGAAAGGACTGCAAGGAGGGTCCTGTGTAAGAACATCTAGCAGGTGGCATAGCCAATGGCAAATAGGTAGACTTGCCCGCCGTTTCCTGGGAAATACATTTATTCAATTCGTCCCCAAACAAGGCATCACCTGTAAAGGGAAGATTTTCTGCACCCTTTTTGGAATCAGCATCCGCTGACCATTGATGAAACCACAGAGCTCTGCGTGCCAAAACTGCCATAGTAGTAGTGCGGCCATTTATATTAAACAATTCCTTTACAGCCTTGACCTCATCCTGGGGCAGATTGTCTAATCCATTAAAAATATTATCGGACCACTTGACAATTGCCCTGGAAAACCACCCACAAACTATTGTGGGGCAGCTGTGCTACGCGTGCTGCTGTATAAATAGCCTTGAGAGTGGTCTCAATTTTACGGTCAGCTGACTCTTTTAGGGATATAGCCACTGGCACCGGCAGTAGCAATTTCTTAGACAGTCTGGATACGGACGGATCGACTAATGGTGGGTTTTCCCATACGTTCCTGTCCTCAGCTGGAAGGGGAAAGGTAGCTTAAAACCTCTGAGGAATTTTAAATTTCTTATCAGGGTTTAACCATGCCTCCATGGCCATAGAATTTAATTCTTTAGATACAGGAAAGGTGACTGAGGTCTTTGGTCTAACATTAAAATACAACTCCTCATCTGGTTCTGTGTCCTGATCCAGTATGTGAAGAACCTCTCTTACAGCATAGATGAGGGCCTCCACCCCAGGGGATAGAAAGCTGTCCTCATTCATATCATTGTCATCCACATCAGGCTGGTCAGAATCAGACTGGAGCACCTGTGGCAGTGAGCATTTATGTGAAACCAACAAAGGGGGCTGAGAAGCCTTTCTGGTATCTGCTACTTTTGCCAAACCATCAATAGACTGTTTTAACACCTGTGTCTCCTTTTTTGCTGCAGCTAAATTCTGAATTAACATTCTGAATCATGCTTATAAAATTATCCAGCCAGTCAGGTGCCTGTGAACTGTTTCTCTGAGGAGACAAGAAACACTATTCACACGAGAGACCCCGCTGATGAAAGGGTAGAGTTACAATCAGCACACATAACCATGTCCACAGACATCTTTAAACACAGTAAAATAGCGCAGCTCACTGAAACACCCCCACACAGACCCTAGAGAGCCCCTGGGGTGACACTGAGGAGCGGAGACCAGCACACAGAACACAGCAGCAGAGTGTGTTAAATAATGTGTATAACCTGAAAAACATGCAGCGGCGCTACCGCTGTAGTGCTCCCCTCCAGCTATGACCCCCTGGTACCAGTACACAGCGTGGGTCCGTGGAGGAGCAGCGTGCATGCAGCATTGATGATCCGCAGCAGTAGGCAATGGAGCCTTCCTGCCTCTGGTCCTGCTATGGGAAGCCCCGCCACTTGCAATGGCACGCGGTCCCTCACAAATATTATACTGGCCATGAGTAAAATATACACATAGGGGGTGATTCCGAGTTGTTCGCTCGCAAGCTGCTTTTAGCAGCATTGCACACGCTAAGCCACCGCCCTCTGGGAGTGTATCTTAGCTTAGCAGAAGTGCGGACGAAAGATTAGCAGAATTGCGACTAGAAATCTCAGCCATTGCGACCAGCTCAGTACTTTTCGTTCCTGGATTGATGTCACAAACACACCCAGCGTTTGCCCAACCACTCCCCCGTTTCTCCAGCCACTCCTGCGTTTTGCAACTCGAACGCCTGGGTTTTTCCGCACACTCCCATAAAACGACCAGTTTCCGCCCAGAAACACCCACTTCCTGTCAATCACACTCCGATCAGCACATCGATGAAAAAGCTTTGTTATGCCGTGAGTAAAATACCTAACTTTTGTGTAAAATAACTAAGCGCATGCGCTCTGCGTAACCTTGCGCATGCGCAGTAAGTGACTAATATCAGTATAGCGAAAATCGGCAACGAGCGAACAACTCGGAATGACCCCCATATATCAGTACAGATAAGCCCTAAGGGGCATGAGCCCTGAGCCAGTTTTGTCCGCGGCGGGCATCGCAGCTCATGCACATGACTGCCGCGCAACATGACGCTAAACTGCACCGGGAACCCGCTAACCAGGACCCCAGTGTAACACTCACCGCACTCTTCAGCATATGTTAGAGGGTGGCGGCTAGCTTCTGGCGTGGGCACACATACTAACGATGTGTGATCAGCACCTCAGGAGCTCAGTGTCCTGTCAGCTGGGATTACGAACCATTAACACTCAGGAGGTTGGTTTGGTCCCTCCTCTAAGTCCCACGAAGCAGGTAGCCTGGTTGCCAACCAGGACTACCTGAAAACAATAAACTAAACAAAAAATAAAGAAAACTCTCTGGAGCTTTAGAGAAATGCACCCGGTTCTTGGGCACATTTTTCTAAATGGAGTCTGGTAGGAGGGGCATAGAGGGGAGGAGCCAGCACACACATACACACACTAAAGGTTTTAAAGTGCCAGGCTCCAGTGGACCCGATCTATACCCGATGGTACTTAAGTACAGATCCCCAGTATCCACTAGGACGTTAAAGAAAAGATAATATATGTATTAAAAGCCTGGAACAGAAGGTGGCACTCCAAGACTCTCAATGATGGTCCAAAAAAAAGTGACCTTTACTGTCAACGTTTCAGCTACAATCACCCCTTTCTGAGGACATACAAACTAAACGTGTATACAGTGATTTTACACATACTTACACATATGACCTCTCCACTGCCAGCTGCATGCCCGGCTGGTCACCGCCGTTCACTTCTGGTTTCGGAAATCACGTCATCCCAGAAGTGACACTAGCCTGCCTGGGTGTCAGCGCTGCATTGGGACTGACTAATTGTCACTATGGCAACCTAACATCATCAAGTGCGCTGGACACACTCAGCAGAAAATCAAGTCCTGCTAAGCTGTGTGACCAATTATTACCACAGACACTGATCTATAGTTCATGAAACAAAGTTACATTGATCTCTAGCTATAAAAGGGGACCGAATAGAAGAGAACTTGTGGTAAAAACAGATATCACAGGTATGAAAGTGCAGCAACTACATTTTCTTATAAGAAAAGGAGGATATTTTAAATGCACATGGTGTGCAACTTGTTCAGGTTCGGGTGGGACCAGTGTTAAAAATACCGGGTCGGTGGGAATGCAGTATTAATTTCCTATTAGAAATAATTGCTCTTCATTCAGACAAATGGATAGTTAGCCCACCTCCTGTTACTTCATGAACAGGATGACAATATGTTTCAGCCATAGTAAAAGATTTTTTCAATCAATACTGAAGTGCACAAAATGTGATAAATGAAATTGTAGTTTTATATGGTGTTATCACCACTGCTACACCAAGTACTTAACGTCTAGTATTGAATGAACTTCACCCAGTTAAATAAAAAAAACTGATGCAAAGTGACACATACTAAACATCATTTACGCAACAACAAAAAAATCAGAAGGAAAACAATTGATTATACCCATGTGCTTAGGCATATGTACCACAAGGTGCACCCAGTTCAGGATCAGCTGCATATGCGCCAAGTTTGCATCAGGCATATGTCGAAGTCGGAAAATATTACAAACCCGCACTACACATACAGACACCATTCAGAGTGGCTTCTGTGCGGTTGCGTATTAGCCGTGCGTGCGCACACCTGAACGCTGCATACATTGGCTCGTGAAGCCCTGCGTATTAGCGTGGGGTGTGGGTAAATACAGTGACATACGCAGTCGCATAGAAAGGCCCCCAAAGCCATGTTCCATATTCAATCCTTATAGTACAGAATTTGTACAGACTGTAATCTTCAAAGGCAAGTTACTGTTCACACACAAGCTAATCAAACCATACATACACATTCTTCTAAAACAATGTCTTGAATATATCAAGACATGTCTTGTTTACGCAAAGGTTTGTGATCATGAAACAGGCACCCTGATCTGTGAGGAAAGTAAATATCTCTAGTTATCCTTATTGTTTCAGAGTGTATACTGAAGACAACACAAACCGAACAAGTCATCGTTTGGTGGGAGCCAGAACAATGGGAGACAAATATCCCAATAGATACACATAAGCCTGCGTCTTCAAATTATTAACTACAGGCAGCCTGCAGTCTAGAATACCTTTGATATAATAGCAGGGAAACACTTATGGATATATATATATATATATATATATATCGAACAAATAGACGCGGGGGCGCTCAGATGTCACAGTGCACTACCAGTGATATATACAAAAGTAAGTGTATACGATAAGTGACACTTCCTCTAAAGTGAGAGTGGCTGCAACCTTAAACAATAAATATGTGCTTGGAAAACACATAAATGGAATTTTTTGGAAAGTGAAGAAAAGGGCGCCTACTAGTGTCTAATAAGATTATGTAAAAAAGAACTGGTGTGATTGAGAACAGGACGCTACTTATCTGGCATAAACAGACTTCTGCTTCAGTCATAAGACCAGTATGGGTACATGAAACAAGAAGAACAAGATAACATAGCGCGTACTGTTTTTACGCAATTTTCAATCTACAGATCAAGTCAGCCAATTATGTGTTTATAAAAAACTTTCCGGGTAAAAGCAAATCCCACAATTTAAAATCCACAGCCAGGGATTTTTTAAAAGTTTTTCACAATATTTAATAAAACACATAAAACATAGAAAGTAGAAGTAATGCGAGCGTACAAGATAAAAATGAATGACAAGCTTATCTGTCTATATCAGGAATGGGATACATCAGGTTTTTCCATAAACATCCAAGATATATAGTAAAAATTCAAACGTACAAAAAATAAATATTAAAACAGCTTATCTGCCCATAGGGGAAGTACAGGTGCATCAGTCACAACGCGTTTCGTCCTTAATTAGACTTCATCATGGGGATAAGGTCAGTGAGCATAGATGCTCCATTTATACCTAAGGAGATGGTGTGAGCCCAGCACATGGCCAGGTAATTGGTGACATCACTTCCTGTTGGGTGATATCAGTTTTTGCTGGTGAGAAACATTCTATTTCTAATTGGAGGCATAGTGGCTATACGTGGTGTATATATAGGGGGCACAACCAGGTGACCAGGCAGAAAAAGAAATGTTAAACGAAGCTTAAAAGCTTCGTATGGCTCCGTGTAGCGCGGTGGAACGCACGCTGGAACGCACAGCTATTTCCTGGCGTGGTCCGCTGCGCTTCACTTCCGGTTTCGCGGAAGATACTTCCGCCGGCCGGTGGAACGCACTGTGGAACTACTATGGACTTTATGATGGACTTTATGTTGGAATCCATGGAAACCTATTAAGAGGGGACATATTCCTATACATGGAAAAAGAACTACACCACTATGTGCATCTTTTGTGTATATGTGTGTTTTACACATATATATATCTTTTTGATGTATTTATATCTCCTTATTTTCACTAGGACTCCTCCTGTTATGCCTTATATACCTTTATGTGCCCTTATATATATTTTTTATATGTTTACATATGTTTCTATATATATAATTCTATTTGCCCTCATACATTCATTATTTTGCCCAGTTCTTCCCTCCGTCATTGCCCCCCTTCAAAGAGCAGCTGTTAGTAATCACTGACAAGCACCAATACACAGGGCGCATCGTCATTAAGATGACGATGCGTTCCACAGTGCGTTCCACCGGCCGGCGGAAGTATCTTCCGCGAAACCGGAAGTGACGCGCAGCGGACCACGCCAGGAAATAGCTGTGCGTTCCAGCGTGCGTTCCAGCGTGCGTTCCACCACGCTACACGGAGCCATACGAAGCTTTTAAGCTTTGTTTAACATTTCTTTTTCTGCCTGGTCACCTGGTTGTGCCCCCTATATATACACCACGTATAGCCACTATGCCTCCAATTAGAAATAGAATGTTTCTCACCAGCAAAAACTGATATCACCCAACAGGAAGTGATGTCACCAATTACCTGGCCATGTGCTGGGCTCACACCATCTCCTTAGGTATAAATGGAGCATCTATGCTCACTGACCTTATCCCCATGATGAAGTCTAATTAAGGACGAAACGCGTTGGGACTGATGCACCTGTACTTCCCCTATGGGCAGATAAGCTGTTTTAATATTTATTTTTTGTACGTTTGAATTTTTACTATATATCTTGGATGTTTATGGAAAAACCTAATGTATCCCATTCCTGATATAGACAGATAAGCTTGTCATTCATTTTTATCTTGTACGCTCGCATTACTTCTACTTTCTATGTTTTATGTGTTTTATTAAATATTGTGAAAAACTTTAAAAAAATCCCTGGCTGTGGATTTTAAATTGTGGGATTTGCTTTTACCCGGAAAGATTTTTATAAACACATAATTGGCTGACTTGATCTGTAGATTGAAAATTGCGTAAAAACAGTACGCGCTATGTTATCTTGTTCTTCTTGTTTCATGACACTGTTGACCACTCTCTTCTCATACAAACACTACAATCCCTAGGTATTCAGGACACAGCCCTTTCTTGGTTCTCATCCTACCTATCTAATCGCTCCTTCAGTGTTCGTTTCTCTGATTCCACCTCTCCTTCGCTACCTCTCTCAGTTGGAGTACCGCAAGGCTCAGTCCTAGGTCCTCTGCTTTTCTCTATCTATACCACATCTCTTGGCAAACTAATCAACTCTTTCGGATTTCAGTACCATCTGTATGCGGATGATACTCAAATCTACCTATCCTCCCCTGATTTGTCACCATCTGTATTGGGCCGTGTCACTGAATGCCTTTCTGCCATTTCATCTTGGATGACATCTCGCCACCTCAAACTTAATATTTCCAAAACAGAATTAATTATATTTCCACCGGCCAATAGTAGTTTCCAACCTGATATCTCTATCACTGTTGAGAACTCTGCAATCACCCCTACCCCACAAGCTCGCTGCCTAGGTGTCATTCTTGACTCTGAACTGTCCTTTGTTACCCACATTCAATCTGTCTCAAGATCATGTTACATACATCTAAGAAACATATCCAAAATACGCCCTTATCTTACACAAGACACAGCAAAAACTCTAATCCATGCTCTCATTATCTCCCGCATTGATTATTGTAATAGTCTCCTGACCGGTCTTCCCAAACATAGGCTCTCACCACTACAATCCATTTTGAATGCAGCTGCGAGGCTAATCTTCCTTGCCAGACGTTCATCGTCTGCAGATCCGCTCTGTCAGTCCCTCCATTGGTTACCGGTATTCTACCGTAATAAATATAAAATACTTTTACTCACATACAGGGCTATTAACCAAACTGCACCAACATACATCTCTTCACTCATCTCAAAATATCTCCCTACCCGACCTCTCCGCTCTGCACAAGATCTACGTCTCTCATCCACACGCATTACTTGTTCACACTCAAAATTACAGGACTTTATCCGGGCTTCACCCACTCTGTGGAATGCCCTCCCACGCACAGTAAGACTCGCCTCTAGTCTCCAAACCTTTAAATGTTCCCTGAAAACTCACCTCTTCAGACAAGCCTATCCAATTCCAGACCCACCCACATAACCTTCAGTGCTTCCCTATCTAATTACATCCTCTGTAGAGTATTCATAACATCACATATCTTGTCTTTCTTTAGTCTCACACCCTCCTGACACTTGGATAACTTTGTGGGGTATCATCATACAACCCATTAAGAACCTAGCAATCTGGTGGACCATTATGCAATAGTTAGCATCAATCCTTGTGTATCTATGCCTATTTCCCTATAGATTGTAAACTTGCGAGCAGGGCCTTCCCACCTCTGTCTGTCAGTTTTTACCCAGTTTTGTTCTATTACTGTTGTTCTAATTGTAAAGCGCAAAGGAATATGCTGCGCTATATAAGAAACTGTTAATAAATAAATTAGACGACACAGTAGTGCCCTTTCTATACGCAATGCCACATAGTAGAGCACCTTATACACATAATGCCACACAGTAATGCTCCTTAAACATATGAGACACATTATTAATGTCCTTAGAAACATAATGTCCCTTACACATATGCTGCACAATATTAATGCCCTTATACCCATAATGTCCCTTACACATATGCTGCACATTATTAATGCCCTTATACACATAATGACACACTAAGTGCCCCCTACACCTTTGCTGCACATTATTAGTGCCCCTATACACATAATGACACACATACAGTAGTACCCTGTAACACATATGCTGCACATTATTAATGCCCTTATACACATAATGACACACTAAGTGCCCCCTACACCTTTGCTGCACATTATTAGTGCCCCTATACACATAATGACATACATACAGTAGTACCCTGTTACACATATGCTGCACATTATTAATGCCCTTATACACATAATGACACACTAAGTGCCCCCTACACATTTGCTGCACATTATTAGTGCCCCTATACACATAATGACATACATACAGTAGTACCCTGTTACACATATGCTGCACATTATTAATGCCCTTATACACATAATGACACACATAGTGCCCCTTACACATATGTTGCACATTATTAATGCATTTTTACATGACACACATAATGCTTCTTACACATATTCTGAACACTACTGCACAACCAACCCACCCACATGCACACAGCACTCACACTACCACTAACACTGTGACCTCTGCCTCTGCTTGGATACAGATGTATCCTCATAAATCTTGCCTCAATGCTAACGTCGGGCACATTTTTTTATGAAAATGCATCTTATTTGCATTGCTATGTGGCTAGGATGCACAAGCAGCTTCCGCTGAGTAAAATGATATGCGGCATGCCTATATACTGTGTGAGACTGTGGCTGTATCTGCATATGAAATGCTAAACACAGAATATAGGCATGCCGCATATCATTTTAATCAGCAGAAGCTGCTGATGCCCCTAGGCATATCAAATGCCCTAGGCAATTGCCTATGCCTATGGCCGGCTCTGTATGTGTATATATATATATATATATATATATATATATTTGTGTGTATCTTGAGAATGGTTGGTCATTTCATGTGTAGGATCATGTTGCTTGGAGAAAGCATGACAGGGTAACATAATGAACATGGAAATATCTGTCACACATTGCATGTTTCCCAAACTTGGTGCACACATTGCACATAGTCTCCCCTTTCCCCTCATGCAACTTTTACTTAATTTGCAAGGCACAACAAGGGAATTATACACCTTTACAGTATGCGAGGGGACAGTAACTGATCAGAGCATCATGCATGGTATCTACGTGTTCGGATAATTATGAGTAATAATCCGGTGTTGGTTTGGAGAAGATCGCATGTCGTTGCGAATAGTTATTCGCAAAGGCAGATTAAAGGTATATTTGTGTTTATTATGTACTTTGCATGCGGTGGGAATCCAGAGCTGACCAGCAGTACACACCCCTGGATCAAAGCATCGCCCATATCTTCAAACCGACCAATGACCTCTCCTGTACTGTAAACGACCATCCCTCCAACCAATCGGTGGAGAGCATACAACCCCATTGTATTGTATTTTGGGCAAGGGTATATAAACCTTGCGCCTGGGCCGGTCGCTCTCTCTCTCTTGCTCTAAGGTCATCTTGCCCGATCGACAAGAGGACCGGATCCAGGTTGCGCAGGCGAACAAACGTCTGTATCATTGGGTGTGACTCTCTCTCTGTGATTGAATTGTATTGTGTTGTACCATTTATATTTTAACTTATTGTAACCCCCTTTTACAAATATATTATTACTTGTTGCTGCTTTGGACCACAACATACAATCAAATACTGGTGTCGCAGTCAGTTTCTGTTGAGCGTTTGTATAGTGTAATTGCCACACCTAGAGCTGGCTCGTGCTCTCAGCGTGTCGGTCTGTGTGTATGCACTGAGTGTAAGCTGCACGGCTATTCCGGCGTGTGTACGCAAAGTGCGTGCACAGTACGGGACTGTGTACGCTAACTGGGGTCAGAGTACTTAGGTAAAGAATTTATTACAGCGGCCGCAGCGGCTTCAGTTACAGTGTGCAATAGGGGTTAGTGGCTACTTTCCAAGAAGTATATCGAACTTCTCAGTTGAGGGCATCGTCCGGCTCGTCTCATACCAGTTTTTTTTTGCACAACATTACTGGCGCTTGCCAGCAGCAAGGGTGGATTAGCATTATTATATTGTGTTGAGCTATCTTGTGCTGCTGAACCGCGCCTGTACTGCATTGGTTAGGGATGCTGGTGTGAACCGCAAGGACAAAGGGGGAAAAAAAGCCATTTAAAAGTTTGTTGTTTTTTCTTTTGCACATGTAACCTTGCGTAAAGGCGCACACAGCGTACCCATACTTTGCATCCATCCCACATATTGTTGCCATAGGTTATAACAGTTATTTATAGGTTTGTGTGAAACCGGATACATCTGTGTTGCTATATACATTTGAAGTAACTGTGTTAATGATACAGTTGTAAGAACACAAAACGCAGCTTTGGCCTAGTCTTTTAGGTTAAACAGAGCAATTGTGGGGTGTGTTCGTGAGCGACAATAGTTTATATCGCTCACATTTATACTGTGTGATTTGTTTTAGTGCGGGCGCACTTTTGTACACGTGGCCCGGACAAAGTACGTGAGCGTGCACAAGCGTGAAAAGGCACGTGCGGTTGCGTAATTACGCAAGTTGCGTAAGATCGCTAACGCCAAGGACAAACCACACAATAGTTCAATATAAAGCGGAGTAGTAGATGTTTATCTACAAATAGCACATAACTATCCGGTTTCAAACGCAGATTAGAATAACATTGATAAAGTGTGTTACCTCTGAGGAAAGCTATCAGTTAACAGGAAAGGATATTTTTCTGATCAGAAAACTATAGAGTGTTAGTGTGGGCTGAAAAAGGTGTGAATGTATTGAACCCCGCTTGGTGAACTTGGTGAACTCGGTGAACTTGGTGAGCACGGTCTAGGTGAACACGTGCAACGGAGTGTGATAAAGCTTTGTGAAGTTGTTGTTTTAAAGGTTTTTTTTCTGGGTATTACACTCCGGCTGTTTTGGAGCACAGTGTGAAGACTCCAGTGATCCTACTACTTATAGATAGCAAGTGTCTATAAGCGGTACGATTGGACCGCACGGTTGTGTGAGCGATACGTGGCGCAACGTGATACAAAGTTTTGCATATTTGTGCGTAAATCTCGTCATCATACGCGTTGTGTAAAGCACATGCAAGCGTGATTTGTGTAAAAATTGTCTTCTAGGCAGATATTCACTGGGTACGGTAAGTTACTCCTAAAGGCCCAGGGGATATAGGCCGAAGTAGGGCCTGCACTGGCTACGCGTGTCTGCTAAATAGGGCGGATCCGTGGTACTCGGAGCAGAAGAAGTTAGTGGAAGAACTTTGAGGACTTCCACCGTTAGACTACTGTGTTTGAAGCATTTTAGGAAGTTTTCCCGTGTTAAAAGGGTCCACAATGGGAGCCAAGTGCACAACACAGGGACGTTCCTCAGTCAGGGTTCAGACAGCAGAATTGAGACCCAGGGGGTCAGCTCCGTTGGTAATGTGGGGGTAGTATGGTCCCCACACTGAGACCTTTTGTGATGAATGGACACGAATGACTGTGGGGGATAAAGCATCATTTCCTGGGATAGGTAGTTTTGATCCAGAGGTACTACACAATGTAAGGATTAGAATATGTCTGCTCAAATCCAGAAAGCAAAGGGTAAGGCATACAGATTGTTTAAACTTGTGGCAACAAGAGGGGGATGTGCAAAGGGAGCTTGCTCGCACAGCAAGTTCCAAACCAGGCAGAAGCGTGAATGCGACAGCACCACCACCACCATATGTTGATGGAGAGAAAAGTGTCACCACCAATGATACAAAGGTAGAGGTCAGGGAAATGCGCAGCGAATGTATTAAAACTAACGCTTGTACCTTGTACCCTGTTTTACCTTCTCCCCAAGATTACAGGAACATAGAGGATGAGCCTAGCATGATCTCAGCCCTTGCCCTGGCTTCCACCATACACGACACAAGGGTGGGCATTGCCCAACCACCAAGGGCAGTGGCCACATCAGCCAGTGAGGGGGCAGATGAGATTGTGGCGACTGGTAAGTACGGTACCGTCCATTATGCAGAAACAGTGACTCCACGTATTGTAGAGACAAACAAGAAAGATGTGGTTGAGTTGCATCCAGTTAGGGTGATTCCAGTACCTAATGGGAGAACTGACACTCAGGGGGTGACCCCAATCAGGAACATTGCAATGTACTGTCCCTGTTCCCGTACGGAGCTGAGGTCAATTATGGCAGAATCCCGACCCCAGAAAGGATTTAGTCGGATGCCAGAAATATATGAGATTTAGGACTTTCCCAAGAACCCACAAACAAAGATTGGTGGACGGTGTTGCGAGCGAGTCTCCCCTCTAACATTGACATCCCAAAATTTATTACAGACTGCAACCTAGATGCAGAAGTGCCACTCACTGATGCTTACAATCAGGAGAATGTCAGGCAAATCAATATACAACTAGGTTTGTATTTCCCAGCCGTAGTTAGATGGAATAAGATTTTTTTCCATAAGACAGAAAGAGAATGAACTGGCATCCGAATATTTCCACAGAGCTTTGATGGAAATGGCTAAATTCACTGGGATTGAGGATATTAGAGACAATGTCAACCACATGGAAGTAGCTGTCTCTGTATTAATGGAGGGATTGAAGGAGCACTGAAAACCGGGTGCAAACTTCTCTGCCAAACTGTAGGGGTATTACGGTGACTGCACTTAGGGAATCAGCACTGGAGCACGACCGTAATATCCAGAAAACCAGGGAGGCACAGGGGGAGCGGTTGATGGTGATGAGCATCCAAGCACTGGAAGGAGCACCAACTCGACCATAACCCCAGGCCCCTGACACATGGAAAAAGCCAAGAGTTTGTTATCTGTGTAAAAGGGAAGGGCATTATGCCAGAAATTGTAACAGCACACAAAAACTCAGACCCCCTAGACAAGAACACGAGCAAAGTAATTATACACATAGAGGAGATACAAGGAGGACGAGCCGCATAGAGGGGAAACAAGGAGGTACCCACCACGGGAGGACTGGCGAGCCCCCGAAGACTTACCGTTATCCCCCTCACATATCATAGCCGCCAACGCCCAAAGGGTGGGTCCACGGCCCCAATAGAGGTTAGGCCACACCTGTAGTCTGCAGCCTGTGAAGCTTATCGCTGGCCCTGGGAATGAACCTGAGGTCTTGGTCAAAGTAGCAGGAACACTACAACCATTTCTTGTAGATACAGGGGCAGCCAGATCTGTACTCAAAGCTCCAACCAATTTACTGACCACGGGCAAAACAATTTCGGCAATGGGAGTAACAGGAACAGTGCAACAATACCCTTTGAGTAGACCTGCAGAGATTACGATAGGGCCCCTGCAGACCAAACACTCTTTTCTGCTGGCTGCATCGGCTCCGACTAATCTGCTCGGCAGAGATTTATTGTGTAAAATGCGGTGTGTCATATATTGTACTCCCGAGGGTGTCTTCTTGGATATACCCGAGAATCACGTTCAAGAAGTGCAAGATATATTAGACACCCCTCAAAGGCTAATGTCGCACTCTGCTGTTATAGACAAGTGTCCATCAAAGGTAGAGGAAATGATCTCACAAATTCTGGGTTCCCTTTGGACCAAAGATGGACAAGACACTGGATTGATGGCGAATGTAGCCACAGTAGTAGTACAAGTAAAAGATGGTAGGATAGCTCCAAAAATCCCTCAGTATCCTCTGAAGCCAGAGGTGGAATTAGGAGTGTACCCCGTCATAGAGCGCTTGCTACAACAGGGCATCCTAGTCAGGACGTCCAGCACTGCCAATAGTCCCATCTTCCCTGTGAAAAAGAGTGGGGGGAGGGTTTACCGGCTAGTGCAGGATTTAAGAGGGGTGAACAAAATAGTTGAGAGTCAAGTCCCCGTAGTGCCCAATTCAGCTGTCATCTTGATGCAGATCCCCGCAACCTCTTCATACTTCACTGTCATTGATCTCTGTTCTGCCTTCTTTTCTGTCCCTCTCCACCCCGACAGTCAGTACCTTTTCGCCTTCTCTTACAGGGGAGTACAGTACACCTGGACTCGTCTTCCTGAAGGCTTCATTGACAGCCCAAGTATCTTCTCCCAAGCACTGCATGACTGTTTACAATCCTTTCAACCTGAAAATGGCTCAGTGCTAATACACTATGTTGATGACTTATTGTTGTGCTCTGACTCATTTGAAACGTCCTTGGCAGATACGAAGCAGCTGCTGCTTCACCTCTCCCAGACAGGACACAAGGTTTCAAAGGATAAATTACAGTTGTGCAGTAAAAGGGAGAGGTATTTGGGGCATTGCTTGACACAAGGACAACGACACCTCATTGCTGATAGGATAGAAGCGATTCGCAACATGACTCTGCCACAAACCCAGCAACAGATCCGCACTTTCCTAGGAATGTGTGGGTACTGCCGAAACTGGATCCCAGGGTTCTCTATACTGGCTTTACCCTTGCAAGAGATGGTCTCTTCAAAAAAACCAGATCGGATTTCGCACACAGATGAGTCCAAACTGGCATTTGAGAAACTCAAATAGTGCCTATCACAGGCACCTGCATTAGGTATGCCAGATTATGGGAAACCCTTTGAATTGTACGGTACAGAGAGTGCTGGGTGTGCGGCAGGTGTTTTAACACAGAAACATGGTGATGCCAGCAGACCAGTAGCATACTACAGTGCACAGTTGGACACTGTAGCACGGTCTCTCCCCACATGCTTGCGAAGTGTTGCAGCGATAGCTTTGCTAGTGAGTAAGAGTGAAGACGTAGTGTTAGGACACAACCTGACCGTCCATACACCTCATGCAGTATCAGCCTTATTGAACTCTGCCCAAACCAGACATGTCTCATCTGCGCGGTTTACAAGGTGGGAATTATCACTAATTGCCCCTGTAAACATCACCATAAAGAGATGCAGCTCACTAAATCCTGCAACTTATCTGCCAAGTGTGCCTGGACAGGCACAAAGGGTGGAGGATGAGAATGATGGTGAAGGAGGATTTAGTACAGACACTGATTGTATGGAATATCTGAACCAGACTTTCACTGCGAGACCTGACATTAGTGACAACCCACTGGAAAACGTAGATTTTACTTTTTACACTGATGGTAGTTGCCACAGACAGACGGACTCGGGAGACCTGTGTACTGGATACGCAGTCGTAGATGACAGAGGTATCATAGAAGCTGAGCCCCTGGGCCCACCGCACTCAGCACAAGTTGCTGAGCTGGTCGCCCTAACCAGAGCGTGTGAATTGGCCAAGGGTAAGTCAGCTAATATATACACAGATTCTAGGTATGCCTTTGGAGTGGTACATGATTTCGGAGCCCTATGGCGCCTCAGAAATTTCATGACAGCAGCTGGCACACCCGTGGCGCATGCGACCCACATCAAAAGATTGCCATCAGCAATACAAGACCCCGACAGAGTGGCTGTTATCAAGTGCAAAGCCCACACTTACAGTCAAGACCCAGTGTCACTTGGTAACAGCCGGGCAGACGAAGCTGCCAAGGCAGCAGCAAGTTCTGCCACACTAACCAACATCACACCACTGATGACATTTAACACAATAAGCACACAACAACTCATTGAAATGCAAGATTTGTGTTCCCTGCAGGAGAAGTCTGTCTGGAAGGTGAAGGGATATGGAAGAGAGTCTTCGGGCCTCTGGACAGATGGGCACGGTAAGCCAGTGGCCCCCAAGGCATATCTTCCAGCCCTAGCGGAAGCAGCTCACGGCCTGACCCACTTGGGCAAGGAAGGTATGTGCAAACTGGTCAGGGCATACTGGAGTGCACCAGGGTTCTCATATCATGCAGGTAGGAGGGCAACGGCTTGTATCACCTGCATGAGAAAGAATGTTGGGAAGACAATACCGACGGAACCATCCCATATCCCTCCTACGGACGGACCCTTCCAGGTAATACAAATAGACTTCATACAGTTACCACCCTGTAGGAATCTGAAATATGTCCTAGTGTGTACAGATGTCTTTTCAAATTGGGTAGAAGCATTCCCCGCTGCCACAAATACTGCTACGTTCACTGCAAAGAAAATTGTGCAGGAATTTGTGTGTAGATATGGTATCCCTAGAATAATTGAAAGTGATAGGGGTACCCATTTTACAGGTGAAGTCTTTCAGGTCATGTGCAAACTGATGGGTATTAATAGCAAGCTACATACTCCGTACCGGCCACAGGCGAGCGCAAAGGTGGAGAGAATGAATAGCACTGTTAAGAACAAGCTTAGCAAAGTGATGGTTGAAACTGGATTGTTGTGGCCAGAGGCATTGCCACTAGTGTTGTACAGCATCAGAACCACTCCCAGGTCACCACTTAACCTATCACCCTTTGAAGTTCTTTTTGGGCGACAACCTCACGTAATGATTGACCCCCAGGATGATTTGAAATGTAATAATGAAGTGACTGTGTAATATTTGGTTAGAATGAGCCAGCAGCTCAGAAATCAACAAAGAAATCTAAAGCTGGTGATTCCTGACCTACCAAACAGTAATTGTCATGACATTGAACCTCGGGATTATGTGATGATTCAAAATTTCTTACGCTCAGGTTGCCTCATAGACAGGTGGGAAGGACCATACCAAGTTTTGTTAACCAGCACAACAGCATTGAAGGTTGCCGAGAGAGAGACTTGGGTCCACTCGTCCCATTGCAAGAAGGTCGCTGACCCGGAGAAGACTCGTGACAAAGAGCAGGTGGAAGAGAACCTCGTATCACTAGAGTGCTTGTTCCGGGAAAGTTGAGAGGCAGGACTGTTGAAAGGCATCTTAGCACGGAGAGTAACGAGAGTTAGAACGGTTGTCGTACCATTTTCTTTTTTCACCTCCCCCTGCATTTTTCCTTTCTTTTCTCCTTCTTATTTTCCTCCTTTCCCCTAACGAAATGGATCGGTTACAAGAAACTGCGTTTCGGGTTCTGTTAGTGACTTTGGTTTTAATAAGGACAACTTGTTTTTGTGAGGGTCCCAGAGAGGTGGAGCAAGGATCTGGAGTGAGTTCTGATGGAGAGTACGGGTTGGTAGGACCCCAGGATCAGCTAATCACTTTCACCAAGGCTAGCATCAGAAAAAGGAAATCCACAAACCGAAACCCAACTCATCAATCACCAAAAATTTCATTTTATTGTTGTATGTACCGTTACATGTCTTCTGTTCATCTCTGTAGGGCTAGGTTAGTGAAACACACATAGTCATTAGATAATAGGGACACATAATTGCTCACACATATGGATCCCCACGATGTATCATCAGATAAATGTGCTCCCCATTTATCATATAGCTCGGTGGAGTTTGTTGGACCATGTACAGACCCTTAATACGGGATGAGAAGGAATATAATGAATACTTCGCAAAACCTAGAAGCTTACACTGCACGATTATACATTCCCCTCAAGCATTTACTCATACATACACGCTTTTTCCTTTCACAATAGGCCACACATTTTCTCACCTCTGACTTTTTCTCTCACTTCAAGGTGCATACTCTAACACTGTATCTATGTATTATTATGTAAATATTTTCTGCATATTAATTATGGCAGTTATTGTTGACTGCCAAAGGGTGGACTGTCGAAGTCGTAAAATATTACAAACCCGCACTACACATACAGACACCATTCAGAGTGGCTTCTGTGCGGTTGTGTATTAGCCGTGCGTGCGCACACCCGGACGCTGCATACATTGGCTCGTGAAGCCCTGCGTATTAGTGTGGGGTATGGGTAAATACGGTGACATACGCAGTCGCATAGAAAGGCCCCCAAAGCCATGTTCCATATTCAATCCTTATAGTACAGAATTTGTACAGACTGTAATCTTCAAAGGCAAGTTACTGTTCACACACAAGCTAATTAAACCACACATACACATTCTTCTAAAACAATGTCTTGAATATATCAAGACATGTCTTGTTTACGCAAAGGTTTGTGATCATGAAACAGGCACCCTGATCTGTGAGGAAAGTAAATATCTCTAGTTATCCTTATTGTTTCAGAGTGTATACTGAAGACAACACAAACCGAACAAGTCATCGTTTGGTGGGAGCCAGAGCAATGGGAGACAAATATCCCAATAGATACACATAAGCCTGCGTTTTCAAATTATTAACTACAGGCAGCCTGCAGTCTAGAAAACCTTTGATATAATAACAGGGAAACACTTATGGATAGATATATATATATATATATATATATATATTTGTGTGTATCTTGAGAATGGTTGGTCATTTCATGTGTAGGATAGGATCATGTTGCTTGGAGATAGCATGACAGGGTAACATAATGAACATGGAAATATCTGTCACACATTGCATGTTTCCCAAACTTGGTGCACACATTGCACATAGTCTCCCCTTTCCCCTCATGCAACTTTTACTTATTTGCAAGGCACAACAAGGGAATTATACACCTTTACAGTATGCGAGGGGACAGTATCTGATCAGAGCATCATGCATGGTATCTACGTGTTCGGATAATTATGAGTAATAATCCGGAGTTGGTTGGGAAAAGATTGCATGTCGTTGCGAATAGTTATTCGCAAAGGCAGATTAAAGGTATATTTGTGTTTATTATGTACTTGGTATGCGGCGGGAATCCAGAGCTGACCAGCAGTACACACCCTGGATCAAGGCATCGCCCATATCTTCAAACCGACCAATGACCTCTCCTGTACTGTAACGACCATCCCTCCAACCAATCGGTGGAGAGCATACAACCCCAATGTATTGTATTTTGGGCAAGGGTATATAAACCTTGCACCTGGGCCTGTCGCTCTCTCTCTCTCTTGCTCTAAGGTCATCTTGCCCGATCGACAAGAGGACCGGATCCGGGTTGCGCAGGCGAACAAACGTACGTATCATTGGGTGTGACTCTCTCTCTGTGATTGAATTATATTGTGTTGTACCATTTATATTTTAACTTATTGTAACCCCCTTTTACAAATATATTATTACTTGTTGCTGCTTTGGACCACAACATACAATCAAATACTGGTGTCGCATTCAGTTTCTGTTGAGTGTTTGTATAGTGTAATTGCCACACCTAGAGCTGCCTCGTGCTCTCAGCGTGTCGGTCTGTGTGTATGCACTGAGTGTAAGCTGCACGGCTATTCCGGCGTGTGTACGCAAAGTGCGTGCACAGTACGGGACTGTGTACGCTAACTGGGGACAGAGTACGTAGGTAAAGAATTTATTACAGCGGCCGTAGCGGCTTCAATTACAGTGTGCAATAGGGGTTAGTGGCTGCTTTCCAAGAAGTATATCGAACTTCTCACATACATTAACCTAGAGGGCAATTCTATGAAAAAATAGACAGAGCCTAAAAAATAGCAGTCAACCCATGTAAAAGATGTTGGAATCATTTATCAATTGAAGTGTTCTATTTTGGTCAGAGAGGAAAATAATTTTGATTTGTGATCTAGTACTTAATATTAGGCCACTTTAAACTATTTGTAATCTCTGAATGAGAACAATATCATGGACAGGATTTCTTTCATTTGCTTATAAAGCTATGAAAATACAAGCATTTTATTAAATTATCACATATATCTCAACATCAATGGAAATAAGGCAATTTAACAGCAATAACTAATTTTCTTTCCATGATGTGTTTAAATTTATAAAAGGTAAATAACAGGATTTTAATCACCTACAGGTAAATCCTTTTCTCGAAGTCCATAGAGGATGCTGGGGTCCACATCAGTACCATGGGGTACAGACAGGTCCACTAGGAGCCATTGGCGCTTTAAGAATTTGAGTGTGGCCTGGCTCCTCCCTCTATGCCCCCCCTACAAGAGTCTAGAAACTGTGCCCGAGGATACGGACAACTTTGAGAGAAGAATTTAACACAGATAGTGGCGAGATTCATACCAGCTCACACACAGAAAGCAAACCAAGCTAACAAGCTTGGAAACTCAGCAACCGCTGAAACAGAACTTACCAAGTAACAATGCAGTACTAAACTAAAAACAAAGTTGTACTGAACCAGAAAACCACTGCAGGAAAACGAAGCACTGGGCGGGCACCCAGCATCCTCTACGGACTACGAGAAAAGGATTTACCGGTAGGTAATTAAAATCCTATTTTCTCTTACGTTCTAGAGGATGCTGGGGTCCACATTAGTACCATGGGGATGTAACAAAGTTCCCAGAATGGGAGGGGGAGCGCGGAGGCTTCTGCAGAACTGATTGACCAAACTTAAGGTCCTCAGAGGCCAAAGTGTCGAACTTGCGAACATGTTCGACCCCGACCAAGTAGCCGCTCGGCAGAGTTGTAAAGCCAAGAAACCCCGGGAGCCGAACAGGAAGAACCCACCTTACGACTAGAGTGGGCCTTAACAGACGTAGGACACAGCAAGCTGTAGAATACGCATGCTGGATAGTGAACCTGATCAGGCGAGAGATCGTCTGCTTAGAAGCAAGACACCCAATTTTCTTGGGATCATACAGGACAAACAGAGAGTCCGATTTCCTGTGATGAGCAGTCCTCAGCAAATCTGGCAAGCCTGATTTGAAGAACCGGTGAGGAAGGAGATCTTGATATTCCAGCCTGTACCTCCTGGCACACAATATCTTGCACCCAGGGATCCAGACGAACGACACCCAGAATTGACTGAAATGCCTGAGTCTCGCACCCACCAGTCCCACATCCAGGCCGCACGGTCCACCGTCATGCGGAGGACTTTGGCGTACCCAAAGTAGGTTTCTGTTTCTGGGAACCCGCCGCAGCAGGTTTCTTGGATTTTCTCCAACCTCCTCTAAAGAAGGTGTTAGATGGTTTGGCCATTCTTGCAGTCCGAAAGGACTGAGATGCAGCTGAAGAAAAGGGTTTCTTCATAGCAGGTGCAGCTGAGGGAAGAAAAGGAGACTTACCCGCTGTAGCCGTGGAAATCCACGCATCCAATGCTTCCCCAAAGAGAGCCTGACCTGTTTAGGGTAGGGTCTCCACACCTCTGCTGGATTCAGCCAAAGTCCCCAACCAGCTGAGACAGACATGGAAGATATCCCTGTAGCCATAGAACCCAGGTCTTTCATAGATTCCACCATAAATCCTGCACAATCCTGAATGTTAAGTAAAAACAAATCAACATCACTTTTATCCATTGTATCCAAATCCTCAAGTAATATGCCTGACCACTTTACTATAGCCTTGGAAATCCATGCACAGGCAATAGTAGGACGTAGTATCGCCCCTGAAGCAGTGTATATGGATTTAAGCGTAGTGTCGATTTTGCGATCAGCAGGCTCTTTTAAGGTGGTAGATCCTGGAACAGGTAAAACCACCTTTTTTGGGAGTCTGGATACAGATGCGTCAACTATGTGTGGGTTTTACCATTTTTTCTTATTCTCCTCAGGGCAGGGGAAAGCAACCAGAACCCTCTTAGGGATCTGGAATCTTTTGTGCGGGATTTCCCAGGCTCTCTCAAAAATAGCATTTAATTCTTTAGACACAAGGAAGGTTAGCGAGGCTTTCTTATTGTCAGAGAAGTAAGCCTCCTCAACCTGTTCAGGTGTTGTATCAGCAATATTCAACACATCTCTAATAGCCTCTATCATCAACTGCATCCCTTTTGCAAGAGATGCCGCTCTCCGCAGCACATCCCCCTCACCGTCTGCCGTGTCAGAATCGGTATCCGTTTCCTCTTGCATAATCTGGGCAAGAGCATGTTTGTGGGAACATACAGTAGGGGGTACTGAGGTAACAGAACTTTGCCAAACTGCCATAGAGTTTTGTAAAACATGAGTTGCAGATTCATTCTGTGCAACCCTAGTAGAAATCTGAGAAATCATAGTTTAATAGAGGATAACCATTCTGGCTCCCTTGCTGGTATCTGCGCTAAAACAGTGCAATCCTGATTATATGGAATCGGATCATGCTGAGAGGACATACCCTCTGCCGCATATGACACAGAGTCCCTGGACATAGCTTAATGGAGACCACAGACACTCCACACACGCAAAGAGGAGGATAGACAGAGTTTCACCCCCAAGAATGGCATGAGAGACACGGAGGTTGGAGCCAACACACACATAGCACTTTTAAGGTATAGGGAGACCCCCAACCAGCGCTGACTGTGCACCAGAGTCACACAGGTTACACAGTCTTTATACAGCTCCCTCCTCCCCCCCTTCTACAACATCCTGATACCGTAAGAGATAGCTGGAGTTGAATTGGAGCGACAGCTCTCACTGACAGCGCTTCTGCAGGCAGGAAAATGGCGCTGAACGCTGCTGGCTCCAATCTGAGGAGAAGATCCGACCCCTTCATGGCGCTGTATTCACGCTTTTCTGAAAATTATACTGGCCTAAGGTGTTGTGCTGGTAGCGATCCTGGGACCCTGACAGGCTTGGAGGTCAGTGTAGGGTGTAGACACTGGCTCAGGGAGCCCCTCACAGCGACGCACTATTTACCGCTGAGCCCAGAGCGCAGTTAGTACTGCGCTCCAAACCCTGTTGCTGCCATCTTCACACCGGGCCCCCGCTTGCTAGGGGGGCTGGTAACTAACTTGACACAGATCTTCTGGCTCTTTAAGGGGGTGGCAGCATGCTGCTGGGGTGAGCGATCCCCTGTGGCAGGGAACGTGCGATCCCCTCAGGAGCTCAGTGTCCAGTCAGCAGAGATAGTGGCTCAGACCCCGCAGGGCGGACACTACTCTCCCCCTTAGTTCCACAAAGCAGGGAGGCTGTTGCCAGCAGCCTTCTTGTAAAATAATAAAAACTGTAATAAAAACACCTTTTACCAGAGAAGCTCTGTAGAGCTCCCCTAGCTGTGACCGGCTCCTTCGGGCACATTTTCTAAACTGAGTCTGGTAGGAGGGGCATAGAGAGAGGAGCCAGCTCACACTCTCAAACTCTTAAAGTGCCAATGGTTCCTAGTGGACCCGTCTATACCCCATGGTAATATTGTGGACCCCAGCATCCTCTAGGACGTAAGAGAAATATATATACAAAAAGTTTAATGATCTATTCAGATTTTGAGATATATTAAAATTCAGTTTTATATTAAAGTTACTAAATGTAAGCTCAGTTTTAAAAGGAGATAGATGGTCCTAACATTTTTTGTTACAGGCTGTAATTAGAGGTAACAGAATAACAATATTTTGCTAATAGATCACACTACATATGTGCCCTCACACAGGTAGCCTCAATATGCCATGTGATGTTAGACACCTGGCTTGAGTGAGTCAAGTCCTGTGCAACTCTACCTGCGCCGGGCATCTTTTTTGTGTCTTTCTACCCCAAAAATCTGTTTTAGTTGTAATTTCAATGCAACTATTATGCACCTTGGGACTGTGCTGATTATTTTAAAAGCAACTCTTGTATATCGGTGTGTGACTGAGTCTGTATAAGCAGCACAACTGAACTTTGCATTGAAAAAAGCAACAGCTGCTGCATCATAGCGCTTTGTATACAGATTTCAGGCTCCTTCACACACAGATATAGGTATCACATCAGCACAGTCTCCAGGTATGTCCTCATTGCATTGCAACTACATTTTGGGTAAAAAGCAACCGGCACTAGTAGAGTCACATAGGACCTTGTGTGCCGATAGGAGTTGTTTGATGCCACTACAGCAATAAAGTATGAAGCCACATCTGTAGGTTGTTCTTTTGACCAGGAAGTAAATTGAAAGACGAAGAAACACCATTTATACAGCTGCTCTCAGTCAATGATTGCACAGTCTGCAATGAACCATTTTTGAAATGATCTTAAGCAAGAGTTTATTGTAAATAAATTTCAACATATTTCTGGTGAGTTTCAGAGACTTAGTAAAGGCCACATTTCATGAATGTACTACTTGATTTTCTTTTGAATATACACGAGTCCTCATACATCGTTGCTGCAGTCACGTTAAACAGCCCTTCTAGTTGCGCTTAGTCGTGAGTGCGTTTACTAATGACAGGCGTAATTGTATGCATTTACCTCCTAAACTGCATCTTATTTGCATGGATATGCAAGTAAGACACAAAAGCAGACTCTGTTGATTAAAATGATATGCAGCATGCCTATATTCTGTATACAACTGCATCTGTATAGGAAATGCTACATTACAATGTTTTCATGAAAAACACTGTATTGTAGCATTTCATATGCAGATACAGCCACAGATGCACACAGAATACAGGCATGCCGCATATCATTTTAATCAGCAGAGTCTGCTTGTGCGTCTTATTTGCACAGTCAACAATAGCAGAGTTGCCTGGAAAATGCCGTCTCACTCACACCAGGCATCTCCCAGTGCAAGACTTATTGAGGCAAGATGTATGAGGACCCATCTGTACCTACTTGTAGTTGATACTGTATTTTTGATTTGCATTTCTATATATCTGAATCTATGTTTGCATGATTATGTCAACTTTTATTCACAAGTACTCCAAATATTGAGCCATGTTGATAAGTAAGGGGTCTATTAACTAAGCCTTGGATAGAGATAAAGTAACAGCCAATCAGCTCTTACTGTCAAATATTTTGTAAATCATATTTTCTACTAAGCAGTAGTAGATGCATTAGTAGGTAACATATATATTATAATCAGTGACTTTATGATGCTCATTATCTACTTGGTGATTCCGTTACCACAACATAGTGATTCAGTTACTTTAGTAAAACAATGTGCCCAGGTTTAACAAACTGTCATAATTTTACCAAATTTATGTAGGTTTATCCCCAGGATGCGTCCATCTCCCAATCTTGCAAAACAATTGTGAAAATCTAGAGTTAATTCTGGAAGCTGAGTTATACATTTTGTGTACACCCACAAAGGGGTAGATGTATGACAGTGAAAAGAGTGGAGAAGTGAGCCAGTGGAGATGCTGCCCATGGCAACAAATTGGCTCTTAAGTAACATTTATCAAGTGAAATTTGTAAAATTATACATAGCAGCTGTTTGGTTGCCATGGGCATGTTCTCCACTAGTTCACTTCTCCACTCTTCTAGCTGCTTCATACATCTACCCCATAGTAGCATGTGTCATGTATGGTGATTCCGTTACTGAATTAAGAGTTAGCAAGGATAATTCCACAAGATAGCACATAAGTTATTTTAATAGTACTTTACATGAGCTTATTGTGGCCTCTTGGGCTATGAGAAATTATTCACATTAGTGGAAGCAATTGTATAAAGAATCTCACTGTAAAAAGGTGACTGCATTACCATTAGAAATGCCCTAGATACACTTATGAATACTACAAGGTCTTAAGCCCAAGACCTTTAACATTTATATAAAAACATACCCCCCCCGGGATACAATCTCGGGAGTATACCAAGAGCGCTGCTTCCACCACAATTCCTATACTATTATATTATTTCACAACCGGTTTTATATTCAATCTTTTTTATTTATAAAAATAGTACTCTAAATAAGCACAGATAAAAAGAATTTCATCATATACAATACATGCTGCAGCATAATAATTAATATTACAACCAAAAAACCTAAGAGGCTTGTTTGTATCCGGATCTGAGGCTTATATTAAAACCAATTTAGCTGGGTAATGTCCACATTACATCAATATGTCCCAGTAGGTATAATAAATCCTTTCATTTCATAATCTCTGTGATCCAATTAATAGGTGTATAAATCTTCAGATTGTCCCAATTTTACTTGGATTTTTAATAATGTGTGCACACATATATATTCTTTACCTTCACAGGTGTTTATCATACGGATATTGATTTCACCTCTGCTGGTATTTGCCCGTATTGCAGTTTCTCCGCCTTGATGCTCCCTCAGCGGCTTCCTCAGCTCAAAATTTTGAGCTGAGGAAGCCGCTGAGGGAGCATCAAGGCGGAAAAACGCGTATTCGAGTGACCGTGGTAATAGGTTTCACCTCCGGACCGCTGTAACACGGGGTCAGCAACACTATCACACAGTGTAAACTGCAATACGGGCAAATACCAGCAGAGGGAGCCTGAGCACTGTGAGCAGAAGCATATGATGATTGATGTCTGCAATTATTAAAGGAGAACCGTAACAGCAAAGAGTCCAGCACTGGAGGTGAAATCAATATCCGTATGATAAACACCTGTGAAGGTAAAGAATATATATGTGTGCACACATTATTAAAAATCCAAGTAAAATTGGGACAATCTGAAGATTTATACACCTATTAATTGGATCAATCTTGGATCACAGAGATTATGAAATGAAAGGATTTATTATACCTACTGGGACATATTGATGTAATGTGGACATTACCCAGCTAAATTGGTTTTAATATAAGCCTCAGATCCGGATACAAACAAGCCTCTTAGGTTTTTTGGTTGTAATATTAATTATTATGCTGCAGCATGTATTGTATATGATGAAATTCTTTTTATCTGTGCTTATTTAGAGTACTATTTTTATAAATAAAAAAGATTGAATATAAAACCGGTTGTGAAATAATATAATAGTATAGGAATTGTGGTGGAAGCAGCGCTCTTGGTATACTCCCGAGATTGTATCCCGGGGGGGTATGTTTTTATATTTTTGTTTTGTATAAGGAATGCAATTATCCTTTAACTAAAGAGCAGCAGTATCCACTAACTATATGGGCAAAAATCTCCTCCATTGGTAAACCCCAGCGCCCATTCTTTGTGCACACCGGAATCCTTGTGTGTTAATCAGGGAATACGGAGTGTGCAAATATATGACCTTTAACATTTGTTTAGATAGTGATAATTCTCTATTAGGTTTTATTTCAATGAATACAAATATTTCTACTATAACAGGTATAATTCTTCTTCTGGTGAATGATTAAAAGTTGCAAAACAATTTTAAAATATAGTAAAAAAATCATATAATATTTGCATGATTAATGAGGAATCTACTAATCACCTCAAAAGGTGACTTTGCAATAATCCAATCAGCTATCATTGTGTGTGCGTGTGTTCTCGCATGCAATTAAATTTACATTACACACCCTTACTGTACTCTATCCAAGGGTGTAGCTACAATGGGTGCAGGAGGTGCGGCTGCTACGGGGCTCAGGCCGTCTCGGGTCATGGCCCTCCCTCCTGCACTTAGTTGCTGAGCCCCTACTTCTAATTCTCAGCAACGTGCTGCGCACTGCAGCCACATCTGCTCTGGTGGCCAGTTGCTCCTTTCCAGAGTCCTAACTGATACAGGGAGGAGGCGTGGCTGAGCCAGCAGGGACATTCTTGGACTGCGGCCATGGCTCCTCCCAGATTTAGTAAGGCAGTAAGGAGAGACGAGTTGGAGCTGGCTGGGAGAGCAGAGCAGCACTGCTGAGAAATAAAAAGCAGGTAACGGTGCCCTGATGGTGAGCGCCCGCCTGCTGGCACTTGGGGTAGGATCTCTGGTTAGTCCAGTAGAGGAGGAGAGGGGGGTCGGAATCTGTGAGTAGTCCACAGGGAGGGAGGGAGGGAGGGGAGGGGTGTCTGAGCAGTCAGCTGGGAAGGGCCCATTGAAAATGTGCTGTGGGGCCCCCATTGGTATAGCTACGCCTGTGACTCAGCCTATATTAGACAGACCCCACCCACCCCGTGGCTGAATGCAAGGAGGGAGATAAGTGCACAGATATGTAGCACATGGTCTTTGGAGGCTTCAGGAGCTAGAATACTGATTGGAAAACTCATCAGATAAGCAAGACATAATTTAATGTTAAAATTGCGAACTCCAGCCAATGTTACATTCTACAGTTGCAGTAGAATTATTTTTTAAAAACAAATGGTAACCAACATAGAGCAGGCATCTGAAGTGACAGCTGTGTCAATTTACAATTTTTGAAAATAAACAGAACTAAACATTTAAATATTGTACAAAAAAATGGCATATAGGTTTATCATGACACTCCAAGCTAATGCAATCGCTTCAAAGTAAATTCTGGAGCATGACTTTTTTTGTGAAGTTTAGTTTCAAAGCTTAAGTATTATGCAATGTCTGTTATGGTTGTAGTACAGAGGATGTAATCAAACGTTCTATTTTTGCTATTGCACATTGTGTTTAGAACGCAGAGGTAGAATTGCAGGCATGACAATGATACAAAACTCCCACCCCATCTAAAAAATTTTTTAAAAAAGAGTAAGTATAAGCTTTCTTTAGAGACAAATTTAAAAGCATAAAACTTATTTTTACATATCTCTCAATACAGGGAACACAATGTATTCTTTTATATTTAAATGTGGACTTCCTGTAACAATTCAACTTATTATGGAGTCCTGAAGGCTTGGTGCATTTAAATATGCCAGCATTTCTAAATCTCTTTTATGTGCTATATTTTAATTCTAAATACCCATAACAGAAAAAAAAAACCCTTCCTTTAATCAGAAGAAATTTTAATGTCAAGAGCCTTACGAAAATATATATTTTAAAGAAATGCATTTGGAAAAAGGTTTGCTTTTAAAAAGGTTACATAAAAACTGTACCTTAAAAGCACATCTTTCGTTAGTCTATCATATTTGAATAACTTTAACTCCTTCATGTATTTATCTGTTCTTATAAGGTATATGCATTAGATGTGGTCAGAAGAAAAATGCCATGAGCAAAAAAAAATAAAACAAAAATAGGATTTTAATAACCTACCAATAAATCTTTTTCTCGTAGTCCGTAGAGGATACTGGGGTCCATTTAGTACCATGGGGATGTACCAAAGCTCCCAAACCGGGTAAGAGAATGCTGAGGTTCCCGCAGAACTGATTGACCAAACGGAAGGTCCTCAGAGGCCAAAGTATTGAACTTGTAGAACTTAGCAAATGTGTTCAAACCTGACCAAGCAGCTGCTCGGCAGACCTGAAAAGCTGAGACACCCTGGGCAGCCACCCAGGAAGAACCCACCAAGCTAGTAGAGTGGACTTGTACAGATTTTGGACACAGCAAACCTGCCGTGGAATAAGCATGCTGAATAGTAAGCCTGATCCAGCGTGCAATGGACTGCTCTGAAGCAGGACACCCAATTTTATTAGAATCATAAAGAACAAACAGCGAGTCAGATTTTCTGTGACGAGCTGTTCGATTTACATACACCTTCAAAACCTTCACAACATCCAAAGACTTTGAACTAGCAGAGGTGTCGGTGACAACCGGAACCACAATAGGTTGATTAATGTGAAATGCGGATACCACTTTAGGAAGAAATTGCTGATGAGTTCTGAGTTCAGCACTGTCCTCATGGAAAATTAAATAGGGACTTTTGTGAGATAAAGCCCCCAGCTCTTACACACATCTTGCTGAAGCAAGGGCCAATAGTGTGACGGTCTTCCACGAAAGATATTTTACGTCCACCTCTTGCAATGGTTCAAACCAGTCCAACTGGAGGAACTGCAGCACCACATTGAGCTCCCAAGGTGCCGTAGGAGGCACAAAGGGAGGCTGGATGTGCAGAACACCTTCAAGAACGTCTGGATCTCAGGGAGAGAAGTCAATTATTTGTGAAAGAAAATGGACAAGTCCAAAATTTGGACTTTTATGGAGCCTAGACGCAGGCCTACATCCACGTCTGCCACGTTTAGAAAAAGCAGGAAACGTCCAAGATGAAATTCCACCGCAGAATAATTTCTGCTCACACACCAAGAGACGTGTTTCTTACAAATACAATGGTAATGCTTAGACATTACCCCCTTTCTGGCTTGGATCATAGTCGGGATAACCTTGTGAGGGATCCCTCTCCTGGCTAAAATCAGCCGTTCAACTTCCATGCCGTCAAACGTAGCCGCGATAAGTCGTAATAGACAAACCGACCCTCTTGTAGAAAATCCTCGCGAAGAGGTAGAAGCCACGGATCTTCGAAGAGCATCACAAGAAGGTCCGCGTACCAGGCCCTTCTTGGCCAGTCCGGAGCAATGAGTATTGCTTGAACCTTTTCCTTTTTTATTCTTTTGAGACTTCTTGGTATCAGAGGAAGTGGAGGAAACACATACACCATCTGACAGACCCATGGAGTCGTCAAGGCGTCTACCACCACTGCCTGTGGGTCTCTCGACCTGGAAAAATACAGCTTGAGCTTCTTGTTGAGACGAGAGGCCATCATGTCGATCTGTGAATATCCCCATCGACTTGTCAAGCACCTGAACACTTCCGGGTGAAGGTCCCACTCCCCCGGGTGATGGTCGTGTCTGCTAAGGAAGTCTGCTTCCCAGTTGTCTACTCCCGGAATGAAGACCGCTGACAATGCCACAGTATTTCTTTCTGCCCGGAGGAGAATTCTTGACACCTCTGACATTACTGCTCTGCTTTTCAATTCGTCCTGTCGGTTTATGTACGTCACTGCCGTGACATTGTCTGACTGGACCTGAATAACTTGATCTTGAAGAAGATGTGAGGCCTGCAGAAGGGCGTTGTATATGGACCTGAGTTCCAGAATGTGGATTGGAAGGACGACTTTCTGATTTGACCATCTTCCTTGAAACTGCACCCCCTGAGTGACTGCTCCCCAACCTCTGAGGCTTGCGTCTGTGGTTAACAGAATCCAGTTCTGAATTCTGAAACTCAGACCCTCGACGAGGTGAGAAGTCTGTAGCCACCACAGAAGGGAGATTCTGGCTTTTGGTGACAGACTGATCCTCTGGTGCATATGAAGATGCAATCAGGACAAATTTATCCAACAGATCGAGCTGAAAGGGTCGTACGTGAAACCTTCCGTATTGAAGAGCCTCGTAAGAGGCCACCATTTTCCCCAGAAGGCGAATGCACAGATGCACCGACACCCGGGTTGGCTTCAGGACATCCCGAACCATCGACTGGATTACCAATGCCTTCTCCAACGGAAGGAACACTTTCTGCGAATCTGTGTCCAGTATCATTCCCTGGAATGGGAGCCTCCTTGTTGGCTCTAGGTGAGATTTTGGAAGGTTCAGAATCCACCTGTGATCCTGGAGGAGTTTGGTTGAGAGACCAATGCTGTCCAGCAACCTTTCCCTGGACGGTGCTTTTATCAGGAGATCATCCAGGTACGAAATTATGTTCACTCCCTGTTTGCGAAGAGTAGAAACATCATCATCTCTGCCATCACCTTGGTGAACACCCTCTGTGCCGTGGAGAGACCAAATGACAGGGCCTGGAACCGTAGATAAGCCTGATGAGGTGGCCACATCGGAATGAGCAGGTACGCATCCTTGATATCCAGAGACAATAGGAATTCCCCCTCCTCCAGACCTGAAATTACCGCTCTCAGAGACTTCATCTTGAATTTAAACACTCATAAGTACGGGTTCAAAGACTTGAGGTTCAGAATCAGTCTTACCATCCGGTTTCGGTACTACAAACAAGTTGGAGTAGTACCCCTTGTTGAGCAGATGAGGTGGAACTGGAACAATGACCTAAGTCTGTACCAGTTTTTGGATGGCATGCTGTAAAGTGACACTTGCCTCTTGTGAAACTGGTAAGCCTGATTTGAAGAATCTGTGAGGTGGGAGCTTTTGGAACTCCAGTCTGTAGCCCTGGGAAATAATATTTATGACCCAGGGATCCTGGCACGAACGTAACCAGATTTGACTGAAGAATTGTAGTCGGGCTCCCACCTGACAGCCTTCCAGGAATTGTGGTCCACCATCATGCTGAAGTTTTAAGGAAACAGAGCCTGAGCTCTGTTCCTGAGCACCTGCAGTTGCTGGTTTGCGTGGTCTACCTCTTGCGCTGCTGGAGGACGTAGAAGCACCTCTAGATTTGCCCTTGAACTTGGCCGTCCGAAAGGACTGTAACTTAGAAGCTGAATACGTCTTCTTGGTGGGGGGACTGCAGAAGGAAGATACGTAGACTTACCCGCAGTGGCTGTGGAGATTAATTTGTCTAGTTCGTCTCCAAACAAGGCCTCTCCTGTGAATGGTAGGCCTTCCATGCCTTCCCTGGAGTCCGCGTCAGCAGTCCACTGCCGTAGCCACAAGCCCCTGCATGCCGACACTGCCATAGCAGTGGTGTGTGCGTTAAGCAAGCCTATCTCTTTTATGGCTTCCACCATAAAGTTCGCAGAGTCCTGAATATGCTGCAGGGGTAAAACTACATCCTCTCTAGATAAGGAATCTAACCAATCAATTAGGTTACCTGACCATTTTGCAATGGCTTTTGTGATCCACGCACATTCAATAGTGGGTCTTTGGGCCACCCCAGCAACTGTGTACAATGATTTGAGTGTAGTCTCAATTTTACGATCAGCCGTATCTTTTAGGGAGGCTGCACCAGGTACAGGCAATACTATTTTTCGTGACAGCCTAGAGACTGATGCGTCCACTATCGGTGGATTTTCCCATTTTTTCTACCCTCCAGAGGAAAGGGAAAAGATGAGAGTAACCTTTTAGGGATCTGATATTTCTTATCAGGATTAACCCATTGTTCTTCAAAACAGGGTATTCAATTCCTTTGACACAGAAAAAGTGACTGAGGACTTCATTTTTACATTAAATTAAGATTCCTCACACTCCTCTGACAACTTATCAGGAATATGCAGAACATATGCAGAACATCTCTGACAGCCTCTATAAGAGCCTCTATTCCCTGTGACAGACCCGCATCCCCCCCTCCTCCAAGTCTGACCGATCAGCGTCAGAGTCAGATTGCAGGATATGGGCCAGAGATCGCTTTGCGGACAAATGGGAAGGGATTGATACACTGTTTTGGGGACTGAGTCTCTTGTTTATAAATTCATCCACAGTCTGTTTTAAGTATTGCGTTTCTATCTCATTGCGGGACAATTTTGTAGAAAGAGTGGAGATCAATCCTTTAAGATTATTAAACCACTCCGGTTCAGCCCCACTATTCTGTGAACCCTGAGTACCCAGTAGTGAGCCCCCTGGTGAAGAGAAACACTCCGCTGTACAAGAAATAATGTATATAATGTAATGTGACATAATGTAATGTGACAGCACACACACACAGGAAAAGGTTAAGCACAAGTAACCCACAAAGAGCCCTTCAAGGAGACACAGAGTTGTTTGGACCAAGCCCCCACCGCGCCCTTACCGCTAATGCCAAGCTTAGTACCGTGATAGGGGACTTAATACACTAATAGTCGCTCCCCCCCTGCTATGACCCCGTGGTACCACTGAGGTAATTTGGAGTCACACCGGAGGAGCTGTCCCTGTCAGTCAGCGTCTGTGTCCACTGCAGAGGGAAAATGTCGCTGGTGAGCTGCTGTATCCTCTTATAGTGAAGCCCTGCCCTTTCAATGGCGTGCAGTCTTCCTGCTTTTTTGATACTGGCTAAGGTAATTTGTGTGCTTAAAATGGAGCAGAACCGTTTTAAGGCTGTGTTTGCCAGTTTGGGTACTGTGTACAGTGTACTGAGACGCAGTTGTGTACTGTGTCTGGAGACGCATTCCGCCCCATTTAGAAGCCGTGCGTCTCCATACCCTCGTGCTGCCAAAATGACCGGCGCCCCGCTAACCGGGACGCTGGCTCAGTACTCACCACTCTATATTCTTCTGGCTCTGTTAGGGGTGGTGGCATGCCGCAGGAATGTACGCTCGCCGTGGTGGGGCTTGCGAATAGTTTCCTCAGGAGCTCAGTGTCCTGTCAGCACGGAACAGGACCATTAACCCTTCAAGAGGTTGGGCCATTCCCCCCCTGAGTCCCACGAAGCAGGCAAGCTGATGCCAACCAACCCTGCCTGAAAATAACAAACATAGAAAATAAATGCAAAAAACTCTTTAGGAGCTTCCTTCAGCGTGACCGGCTCCTCCGGGCACATTTTCTAAACTGAGTCTGGTAGGAGGGACATAGAGGGTGGAGCAAGCCCACATTATCAAATTCTTAAAGTGCCCATGGCTCCTAGTGGACCCGTCTATACCCCATAGTACTAAATGGACACCCAGTATCGTCTAGGACGTAAGAGAAATACAGTTTTTTTTCTATTTTAAAATTATCACTTTCAGCCACACACACACCAATCAGCCATAACATTAAAACCACTAACAAGTGAAATAAATAACGTTATCTCATTACAATGACACTTGTCAAGGGGTGAGACATATCAAGCAGCAAGTGAACAGGCAGTTCTTGAAGTTAATGTGTTGGCAGAAGGAAAAATGAGAAAGCATAAGGATCTGAATGACTTGGACAAAAGGCCAATTTGTGATGGCTAGACAACTAGGTCAAAGCATCTCCAAAATGGCAGGTCTTGTGGGGTATTCTCAGTATTCAGTGGCTAATGCCGACCATAATTAGTTCAAAGAAGGAAAACCGATGAACCGGCAACAGGGTCTTGGGCGCCCCAAGGCTCAATGATGCACATGGGGAGCAAAGGGTATCCCGTCTGATCCCACAGAAGAGCTACTGTAGCACAAACTGCTGAAAAAGTGAATGCTGGCTATGATAGAAAGGTGTCAGAGCACACAGTGCGTTATCCGCTTGCTGCGTATGGGGCTGTGTAGCTGCATACTGGTCAGAGTGCCCATGCTGACCCTTCTCCACTGCTGAAAGTGACTACAGTAGGCACCAGTGTCAAAACTGGACCATGGAGCAAGTGTTCTTTTACATTATGTGGATGGCTGAGTGTGTGTTTATCATTTACCTGGGGAAGAGATAACACCAGGATGCACTATGGGAATTAGGTAAACAGACGGAGGCAGCTCCGGGCAATATTGAGCTGGGAAAACTTGGGTCCTGGCATTCATGTAGATGTTACTTTGACAGGTACCACCCTACTTAAACACTGTTGCAGGCCAAGTACAAACCTTTGTGGCAACAGTATTTTCTGATGGCAGTGGCCTCTTTCTGCAGGATAGTATGTCCCTGACACACTGCAAAAAATGTTCAGGAATGGTTTGGTAAAGAGATCAGGGGGTTGTCTCATTCTCATCAAGCATCTATGGGATGTGCTAGAATAAATAAGGCTGAGCCATGGAGGCCCCACCTTACAACTTACAGGACTTAGTGCCAGATAGCACACCTCCTTCAGTGCAGTCCATGCCTCTATGGATCAGAGCTGTTTTGTTGCAACAATAGGTACCTCCACAACGTTAGGCAGGAGGTATGGCTGATCAGCATATGACTCTTTTCAAATGAATCCATGTGGATGGAGGTCACGCAGCTGTGGGTGCATAATCACTAGTGTATGCAGTGTTTCTTTACAGTATGTACACTACAGACTACTACTGCTTTTGCTCAAACCTGCCAGATAACTTGTGTAGAGGTTCAAATGTCCTAATTGATTCACCCTGCCACCTCTGAATCATGCAACTCTTGCAGGCAAAGTCATACATGTGGTGATTCAATCTCCCTTCAATAACATCATTCTCATTTATCTTTATTTCAAATACATTGCTGTTACATTTTAAATAGGAGTTATTTACGTCCCTCAGGCTACAAAGAAAAAAACAGATTTAACAGCATCTTTTATTTAGCATTAACTTTGTAAGCAGACATGATAACATTTTATTACTTCAGACATACAATTAACGTGTGATAAACGGATAAGAGACCTAAAGCACTTGTTCAAACGGACATATTTTAATTTCCCTTAAAACATCAGTAAGCATTTAATCATGAAGTAATAAAACTGTTATTTTGTTTGTTTTTACAGGGTTCAGGAGCATGTACAATGATTTTTTTCAAGCTGGAAGAACATGTTCTTCAAAGTAAAACCTGTGCATTAATTCCTATCCATTATTATTTAAATTATTACGGATTGAATGCGAAAAATGCTTTAAAGGAATGTGCAACTGTTGGATGCATTTTAGAAAAATGCTGTACCTTTTTTTTTTGGCAACTGTTCGCAAACCATAGTAACATACAAGACAATCTATTAGCAGTAATAATACATAAGGGACTTACCAAGGTCAGTGTTTGGGCCTGCAAGAAGCTGTTTAAATTTTTCTAGCCGAAACGCTTCTCTTTCTGACAAGCCAGCAGTGTTCAAGAGACCTTGTTCTGCCTGTTGAGGTACTGAATGCTGTCTCTGCAGAGAATGCTTCTCACCTGAAGGAGAAGTATGTAAATCAACGTTAATTGAATGTGGATAATGAAGTCACAATTGCTTACCTATCTTGTACACACGGCAAATGAATTACATCTTTTTGACCAACTCACAAAACTATATATATATACACTCTAACAAACATGAAGAAGTCATCCACTTATCGTCTTACATATTATTATTATTAACGTTTATTTATATGGCACCACAAGGGATTGGCAGTGCCCAATTACAGGGTACATAAACAAAAAAGCAAAACAAAAAAACAGTGACTTACAGTTCAAGACAATATAGGACAAGTACATTATTATTATTATCCTTTATTTATATGGCGCCACAAGGGTTCTGCAGCGCCCAATTACAGAGTACATAAACAAATAATCAAACAAGAAAACAGCAACTTACAGTTGATGACAATATAGGACAAGTACAGGGTAATTAAACATAGCTACATCAGCAGATGACACTGGAATAAGTATCAGGTGGCAGAAGACTGCTGGATGTGGTACAGTTGAAGATTATTAAAGTAAGACAAAGGATGAGCACATGAGGGAAGAGGCCTACATGGTATATTAGTATAGCTGCATCAGAAGACAACACTGAAATAAGTATCACTGTGGCAGAAAAACGAAGGATTTGGCGCCGTCAACGGGAGTATGGAGTAGAAGATAGTTTAAGTAAGAGAAGGAAAATCACATGGAGGGAAGAAGGCCCTGCTTTACATTCTAAAGAGTAGGAGCAGATAGATGGGTGACAAATTTGGGGAATATACAATGAGCGTGGGACAGAGGGCTTAGTGAATACAACTACAGCTCTAGTTTCTAAACAATTAGCATCAGTATTTTTAAACATGAGATAAATGGCATGTGTCTACAATTAGTGGAGATCTGGAAAACAATCTGAATACGTTTAGCCACAGCAGAGCTTGATCGCTTCAAGAAAGTTACCAAAAATTCTGCCCATAAGTTTCCAACCTCAGAAGAATCACACAACAATGGTAGTATCTGGGCACAACAATTTAACCTTTATACAGCTCTGTATTCGGAAATAAGGGAAGTAAATATAGTTGTGTCACCCATCAGGCAGATCATTCATAAACTATGGGAGAGCATGAACGGCATTAGCCAAATCAAGTAAAAGGTTTTTCAACCTCGTACAGACAATCCAAGAGTTTAACAGAATTATGACGGGTGAACACTGGCAAATATATCGGCCATTCAACTGAACAGCATGGGAATGTCGGCGGGTGTGTACCCCTGATGCGTCTGTGAATTATGTCATCCACAGACATATCACATCGGCACTGTAGCACAGCAGATGGCCGATATATCAACGCATCGCGGAGTTTGTACGGCTGTCATTCGATGGCCCGTACACTTGCTGCAGAGGCCGCTGGTGACTGACAGCACAACTGGGTGGGCACATGTAAATGTCTGTCCAGTTGTGACGTCAGGCACGACACATTGGGCCAACGATCGGTAAGCGGATGTGCGCCTACTGATCAACAGAATTATATTCGGACCCATGACCTCCACACTTTTGGCATAGAAAAAAAGGTTTTCTTTTTTGTTCGTTTATTGTTCTTTTTTTATTCTTTGAATTGAGAAACAGAGATCTTTATGTATATTTAATAAATTTCACAATCATGCTCTATGATGTTTCTTCTGTCCTAAAAGTATCTTTCCCTCTAATCTATGATGCCGCAGTCACAGCGGTAGAAGAGGATTGATGCCGCAGATATAGTGGCCATGAAGAGTGGAACCCACAGTTCGTTTCATCACTTACCGCAGCGGCAGTATACTTACCCAAATCTGGAGTGGAGAGCGGTGCCACAGTTCTAACCCCAAATACCACATCTCACTCGGGTGATCAACTACACACAGCCGAACTACTGATTCAAACCATCCACAATGGATCCTATGTAAACTGCATTGAGCTCATGATTATGATTACCACATTATTATGGGACTTGTAGTTCCACAGACACATTCAACATTTGGATAAGTCTGCAGTCCTCAAATTTTCTTTTCTTATTGAACCTGAACTGACAATTCATTCACATTCAGTATATATTGTATTACAGCGTATGATAAATTAATTTACTAAAGGGGTGTTTTTATGTATGCATACTGAAAAAGTTTTTACTGCTAAGTAAAAAGGAGAAATTCTCTTTTATATTTGTGGTTTAGATATTGTCAAAGTCGAAAAATATTGTAATGCATACCCCATATACTAACCCCACACACATGCCCGCTGCGCGTGCACTTATTCCGCCCCGTGAGGGCGCATATCCGCAATTTGCGTAAAATAGCTCCCCACGGCAATGCGCCTTAGCGCGTGGTATGCGCATTTACGTTAGAGTTTGTGAACGCATAGAGGGTTATTAGAACATTACATATTTAACCCAAATAGTGCACATTGTACACATAGCCCCCTGCACCACATCAGAAAGAAAATAAGATTTTACTTACCGATAAATCTATTTCTCGTAGTCCGTAGTGGATGCTGGGACTCAATCAGGACCATGGGGAATAGCGGCTCCGCAGGAGACAGGGCACAAAATTTAAAAGTTTGACCACTAGGTGGTGTGTACTGGCTCCTCCCCCTATGACCCTCCTCCAAGCCTCAGTTAGGATACTGTGCCCGGACGAGCGTACACAATAAGGAAGGATTTTGAATCCCGGGTAAGACTCATACCAGCCACACCAATCACACCGTACAACTTGTGATCTGAACCCAGTTAACAGTATGACAAACGTAGGAGCCTCTGAACAGACGGCTCACAACAATAACAACCCGATTTTTTTGTAACAATAACTATGTACAAGTATTGCAGACAATCCGCACTTGGGATGGGCGCCCAGCATCCACTACGGACTACGAGAAATAGATTTATCGGTAAGTAAAATCTTATTTTCTCTGACGTCCTAGTGGATGCTGGGACTCCGTCAGGACCATGGGGATTATACCAAAGCTCCCAAACGGGCGGGAGAGTGCGGATGACTCTGCAGCACCGAATGAGAGAACTCCAGGTCCTCCTTAGCCAGGGTATCAAATTTGTAGAATTTTACAAACGTGTTCTCCCCTGACCACGTAGCTGCTCGGCAGAGTTGTAATGCCGAGACCCCTCGGGCAGCCGCCCAAGATGAGCCCACCTTCCTTGTGGAATGGGCCTTGACAGATTTAGGCTGTGGCAGGCCTGCCACAGAATGTGCAAGTTGAATTGTGCTACAAATCCAACGAGCAATCGTCTGCTTAGAAGCAGGAGCACCCAGCTTGTTGGGTGCATACAGTATAAACAGCGAGTCAGATTTTCTGACTCCAGCCGTCCTTGAAATATATATTTTCAATGCTCTGACAACGTCCAGCAACTTGGAATCCTCCAAATCGCTAGTAGCCGCAGGCACCACAATAGGCTGGTTCAGGTGAAACGCTGAAACCACCTTAGGCAGAAAGTGAGGACGCGTCCGCAGTTCTGCCCTGTCCGAATGGAAAATCAGATATGGGCTTTTATACGATAAAGCCGCCAATTCTGACACTCTCCTGGCTGAAGCCAGGGCCAGTAGCATGGTTACTTTCCATGTAAGATATTTCAAATCCACCGATTTGAGTGGCTCAAACCAATGGGATTTGAGAAATCCAAAACTACATTAAGATCCCACGGTGCCACTGGGGGCACAACCGGGGGCTGTATATGTAGTACTCCTTTTACAAAAGTCTGGACTTCAGGAACTGAAGCCAATTCTCTCTGGAAGAAAATCGACAGGGCCGAAATTTGAACCTTAATGGACCCTAATTTGAGGCCCATAGACAATCCTGTTTGCAGGAAATGTAGGAATCGACCCAATTGAAATTCCTCCGTCGGGGCCTTCCTGGCCTCACACCACGCAACATATTTTCTCCAAATGCGGTGATAATGTTGTGCAGTCACCTCCTTCCTGGCTTTTACCAGGGTAGGGATGACCTCTTCCGGAATGCCTTTTTCCCTTAGGATTCGGCGTTCAACCGCCATGCCGTCAAACGCAGCCGCGGTAAGTCTTGGAATAGACACGGTCCCTGCTGAAGCAGGTCCCGTCTTAGAGGTAGAGGCCACGGATCTTCCGTGAGCATCTCCTGAAGTTCCGGGTACCAAGTTCTTCTTGGCCAATCCGGAGCCACGAGTATCGTTCTTACTCCCCTTTGCCGTATAATTCTCAGTACTTTTGGTATGAGAGGCAGAGGAGGAAACACATACACTGACTGGTACACCCATGGTGTTACCAGAGCGTCTACAGCTATTGCCTGAGGGTCTCTTGACCTGGCGCAATACCTGTCCAGTTTTTTGTTGAGGCGGGACGCCATCATGTCCACCATTGGTCTTTCCCAATGGACCACAATCATGTGGAAGACTTCTGCTGTTTACGTGGGCGACTGCCGTGATGTTGTCCGACTGAATCAACACCGGCTGACCCTGAAGCAGAGGTTTTGCCAGGCTTATAGCATTGTAGATTGCTCTTAGCTCCAGTATATTTATGTGAAGAGACGTCTCCAGGCTTGACCACACGCCCTGGAAGTTTCTTCCCTGTGTGACCGCTCCCCAGACTCTCAGGCTGGCATCCGTGGTCACTAGGACCCAGTTCTGTATGCCGAATCTGCGGCCCTCTAACAGATGAGCACTCTGCAACCACCATAGCAGAGACACTCTTGTACTTGTGGACAATTTTATCCGCTGATGCATCTGCAGATGCGATCCGGACCATTTGTCCAGCAGATCCCACTGAAAAGTTCGTGCATGGAATCTGCCGAATGGAATCGCTTCGTAAGAAGCTACCATTTTTCCCAGGACTCTTGTGCATTGATGCACAGATACTTTTCCTGGTTTTAGGAGGTTCCTGACTAGATCGGATAACTCCCTGGCTTTCTCCTCCGGAAGAAATACCTTTTTCTGAACAGTGTCCAGAATCATCCCTAGGAACAACAGACGTGTCGTCGGGATCAGTTGGGATTTTGGAAAATTCAGAATCCACCCGTGTTGTTGGAGCACTACTTGGGTAAGTGCTACTCCGACCTCCAGCTGTTCTCTGGATCTTGCCCTTATCAGGAGATCGTCCAAGTAAGGGATAATTAAGACGCCTTCTCTTCGAAGAAGGATCATCATTTCGGCCATTACCTTGGTAAAGACCCGGGGTGCCGTGGACAATCCAAACGGCAGCGTCTGAAACTGATAATGACAGTTTTGGACCACGAACCTGAGGTACCCTTGGTGTGAAGGACAAATTGGAACATGAAGGTAAGCATCCTTGATGTCCAAGGACACCATAAAATCCCCTTCTTCCAGATTCGCTATCACTGCTCTGAGTGACTCCATCTTGAACTTGAATTTTTGTATGTACAGGTTCAGAGATTTTAGATTTAGAATCGGTCTTACCGAGCCGTCCGGCTTCGGTACCACAAATAGCGTGGAGTAATACCCATGTCCCTGTTGTAGGAGGGGTACCTTGACTATCACCTGCTGAGAATACAGCTTGTGAATGGCCTCCAATACCGTCGCCCTGTCGGAGGGAGACGTTGGCAAAGCAGACTTTAGGAAACGGCGAGGAGGGGACTTCTCGAATTCCAACCTGTAACCCTGAGATACTACCTGCAGGATCCAGGGTTCCACCTGCGAGTGAGCCCACTGTGCGCTGAAATGTTTGAGGCGACCCCCCACCGCCCCTGAGTCTGCTTGTAAGGTCCCAGCGTCATGCTGACGCCTTTGTAGAAGCCGGGGAGGGCTTCTGCTCCTGGGAAGGAGCTGCTTGTTGCAGTCTCTTACCCTTTCCTTTGCCTCGGGGCAAATAGGAATGTCCTTTTGCTCGTTTGTTCTTATAGGAACGAAAGGACTGCGGCTTTTTCTGCTGGGAGGTGACCTGGGGTAAAAAGGTGGATTTTCCGGCCGTTGCCGTGGCCACCAGATCCGATAGACCGACCCCAAATAATTCCTCCCCCTTATACGGCAATATTTCCATATGTCGTTTGGAATCCGCATCACCTGACCACTGGCGCGTCCATAAACTTCTTCTGGCAGATATGGACATCGCACTTACTCTTGATGCCAGAGTGCAAATATCTCTCTGTGCATCTCGCATATAAAGAAATGCATCCTTTAACTGCTCTATAGTCAGTAAAATACTGTCCCTATCCAGGGTATCAATATTTTCAGACAGTGACTCCAACCAAGCCACGCCAGCACTGCACATCCAGGCTGAGGCGATTGCTGGTCTCAGTATAACACCCGTATGTGTGTATATACTTTTTAATGTATTCTCCAGCCTCCTATCAGCTGGATCCTTGAGGGCGGCCGTATCAGGAGACGGTAACGCCACTTGCTTTGATAAGCGTGTGAGCGCCTTATCCACCCTAGGAGGTGTTTCCCAGCGCGCCCTAACCTCTGGCGGGAAAGGGTATAATGCCAATAACTTCTTTGAAATTAGCAGTTTTCTATCTGGGGTAACCCACGCTTCATCACACACTTCATTCAGTTCCTCTGATTCAGGAAAAACTATCGGTAGTTTTTTCACACCCCACATAATACCCCTTTTTGTGGTACTTGCAGTATCAGAGATATGCAAAGCCTCCTTCATTGCCGTGATCATATAACGTGTGGCCCTACTGGAAAATACGTTTGTTTCTTCACCGTCGACACTGGATTCAGTGTCAGTGTCTGGGTCTGTGTCGACCGACTGAGGTAAAGGGCGTTTTACAGCCCCTGACGGTGTCTGAGACGCCTGGACAGGTACTAACTGGTTTGCCGGCTGTCTCATGTCGTCAACAGACTTTTGTAGCGTGCTGACACTATCCCGTAATTCCATAAACAAAGCCATCCATTCTGGTGTCGACTCCCTAGGGGGTGACATCACCATTACAGGCAATTGCTCCGCCTCCACGCCAACATCGTCCTCATACATGTCGACACACACGTACCGACACACAGCAGACACACAGGGAATGCTCTGATAGAAGACAGGACCCCACTAGCCCTTTGGGGAGACAGAGGGAGAGTTTGCCAGCACACACCCAAGCGCTATAAATATATATAGGGACAACCTTAATAAGTGTGTTCCCTTTATAGCAGCTCAAATATTATAAATATCGCCAATAAGTGCCCCCCCTCTCTGTTTTTACCCTGTTTCTGTAGTGCAGTGCAGGGGAGAGTCCTGGGAGCCTTCCTCGCAGCGGAGCTGGGCAGGAAAATGGCGCTGTGTGCTGAGGAGAATAGGCCCCGCCCCCTTTTCGGCGGGCTTCTTCTCCCGGTTTTTTTGGAACCTGGCAGGGGTTAAATACATCCATATAGCCCCAGGGGCTATATGTGATATATTTTAGCCAGAATAGGTATATTACATTGCTGCCCAGGGCGCCCCCCCCAGCGCCCTGCACCCTCAGTGACCGCTGGTGTGAAGTGTGCGGAGAGCAATGGCGCACAGCTGCAGTGCTGTGCGCTACCTCATGAAGACTGAGACGTCTTCTGCCGCCGGTTTCTGGACCTCTTCTCTATTCGGCATCTGCAAGGGGGTCGGCGGCGCGGCTCCGGTGACCCATCCAGGCTGTACCTGTGATCGTCCCTCTGGAGCTAGTGTCCAGTAGCCAAAGAAGCCAATCCATCCTGCACGCAGGTGAGTTCACTTCTTCTCCCCTAAGTCCCTCGTTGCAGTGAGCCTGTTGCCAGCAGGACTCACTGAAAATAAAAAACCTAACAAACTTTTTCTAAGCAGCTCTTTAGGAGAGCCACCTAGATTGCACCCTGCTCGGACGGGCACAAAAACCTAAATGGGGCTTGGAGGAGGGTCATAGGGGGAGGAGCCAGTACACACCACCTAGTGGTCAAACTTTTAAATTTTGTGCCCTGTCTCCTGCGGAGCCGCTATTCCCCATGGTCCTGACGGAGTCCCAGCATCCACTAGGACGTCAGAGAAATAGCTGTTTTAAATGATTCCAGAACAAAGGGATTCACCTTTGCAGGATAAGAGGGGACAGACTAAGGCTATAAGGTGATGTTTGGTATCCAGCTGTAGGGTATTTTAAGGGAAACATTCTGGTGTTAGTTAGAGAAAGATTGCATGTTCCTGCGTATAGTTATGTGCAGAAGTAGAATATAGATATAAATTGTATTTACTGTATATTATGTATGTGGAGGGAAAGAGAATGAATCTCAGTCACACATAAATTAAATCTCCCAGAGACTAGAATACAATGGCCTTATTTACACTAAGCTTTGAGATTCTATGAAGAGGGCAAACACCTTTGTTTACTAAGATGGCCAGGCTTCTATTTGAAACAATGAGTGCTGAATTGTCATTGTCTCACCTGAAAGGAAGGGACAAACAGGGTGACAATGCCCAGGAGCCAAGGCTGTTTGGAAGATCAGAAACAATAGCTAACCACAACACAAAACCAGACAGATAGGAATTTAAGATATTAACATTCCTAGTCTAAAACCCATGGAGATAAAGGTGTTTGTTTATATATATATATATATATATATATATATGAATAAATATATAATTCCTAACAAATTGTAATAATAAGAATTTACTTACCGATAATTCTATTTCTCGGAGTCCGTAGTGGATGCTGGGGTTCCTGAAAGGACCATGGGGAATAGCGGCTCCGCAGGAGACAGGGCACAAAAAGTAAAGCTTTAGGATCAGGTGGTGTGCACTGGCTCCTCCCCCTATGACCCTCCTCCAAGCCTCAGTTAGGATACTGTGCCCGGACGAGCGTACACAATAAGGAAGGATTTTGAATCCCGGGTAAGACTCATACCAGCCACACCAATCACACTGTACAACCTGTGATCTGAACCCAGTTAACAGTATGATAACAGCGGAGCCTCTGAAAAGATGGCTCACAACAATAATAACCCGATTTTTGTAACTATGTACAAGTATTGCAGATAATCCGCACTTGGGATGGGCGCCCAGCATCCACTACGGACTCCGAGAAATAGAATTATCGGTAAGTAAATTCTTATTTTCTCTATCGTCCTAGTGGATGCTGGGGTTCCTGAAAGGACCATGGGGATAATACCAAAGCTCCCAAACGGGCGGGAGAGTGCGGATGACTCTGCAGCACCGAATGAGAGAACTCCAGGTCCTCCTTAGCCAGGGTATCAAATTTGTAGGATTTTACCAACGTGTTTGCCCCTGACTAAATAGCCGCTCGGCAAAGTTGTAAAGCCGAGACCCCTCGGGCAGCCGCCCAAGATAAGCCCACCTTCCTTGTGGAATGGGCATTTACATATTTTGGCTGTGGCAGGCCTGCCACAGAATGTGCAAGCTGAATTGTATTACACATCCAACTAGCAATAGTCTGCTTAGAAGCAAGAGCACCCAGTTTGTTGGGTGCATACAGGATAACAGCAAGTCAGTTTTCCTGACTCCAGCCGTCCTGGAACCTATATTTACAGGGCCCTGACAACATCTAGCAACCTGGAGTCCTCCAAGTCCCTAGTAGGCGCAAGGCACCAAAATAAGCTGGTTCAGGTGAAACACTGACACCACCTTAGGGAGAGAACTGGGGACAAATCCGCAGCTCTGCCCTGTCCAAATGGACAACCAGATATGGGCTTTTTTGAGAAAAAAACCACCAATTTGACACTCGCCTGGTCCAGGCCAGGGCCAAGAGCATGGTCACTTTTCATGTGAGATGCTTCAAATCCACAGATTTGACTGGTTTTAAACCAATGTGATTTGAGGAATCCCAGAACTACGTTGAGATCCCACAGTGCCACTGGAGGCACAAAAGGGGGTTGTATATGCAATACTCCCTTGACAAACTTCTGGACTTCAGGAACTGAAGCCACTTCTTTCTGGAAGAAAATCGACAGGGCCGAAATTTGAACCTTAATGGACCCCAATTTGAGGCCCATAGACACTCCTGTTTGCAGGAAATGCAGGAATCGACCGAGTTGAAATTTCTTCGTGGGGCCTTTCTGGCCTCACACCACGCAACATATTTTTGCCACATGTGGTGATAATGTTGTGCGGTCACCTCCTTTCTGGCTTTGACCAGGGTAGGAATGACCTCTTCCGGAATGCCTTTTTCCCTTAGGATCCGGCGTTCCACCGCCATGCCGTCAAACGCAGCTGCGGTAAGTCTTGGAACAGACATGGTACTTGCTGAAACAAGTCCCTTCTTAGCGGCAGAGGCCATAAGTCCTCTGTGAGCATCTCTTGAAGTTCCGGGTACCAAGTCCTTCTTGGCCAATCCGGAGCCATGAGTATAGTTCTTACTCCTCTACGTCTTATAAGTCTCAGTACCTTAGGTATGAGAAGCAGAGGATGGAACACATACACCGACTGGTACATCCATGGTGTTACCAGAACGTCCACAGCTATTGCCTGAGGGTCTCTTAACCTGGCGCAATACCTGTCCCGTTTTTTGTTCAGACGGGACGCCATCATGTCCACCTTTGGTATTTCCCAACGGTTTACAATCATGTGGAAAACTTCCCGATGAAGTTTCCATTCTGCCGGGTGGAGGTCGTGCCTGCTGAGGAAGTCTGCTTCCCAGTTTCCATTCCCGGAATGAACACTGCTGACAGTGCTATCACATGATTTTCCGCCCAGCGAAAAGTCCTTGCAGTTTTTGCCATTGCCCTCCTGCTTCTTGTGCCGCCCTGTCTATTTACGTGGGCGACTGCCGTGATGTTTTTCCCACTGGATCAATACCGGCTGACCTTGAAGCAGAGGTCTTGCTAAGCTTAGAGTATTATAAATTTACCCTTAGCTCCAGTATATTTATGTGGAGAAAAGTCTCCAGACTTGATCACACTCCCTGGAAATTTTTTCCTTGTGTGACTGCTCCCCAGCCTCTCGGGCTGGCCTCCGTGGTCACCAGCATCCAATCCTGAATGCCGAATCTGCGGCCCTCTAGAAGATGAGCACTCTGTAACCACCACAGGAGAGACACCCTTGTCCTTGGATATAGGGTTATCCGCTGATGCATCTGAAGATGCGATCCGGACCATTTGTCCAGCAGATCCCACTGAAAAATTCTTGCGTGAAATCTGCCGAATGGAATTGCTTCGTAGGAAGTCACCATCTTTACCAGGACCCTTGTGCAATGATGCACTGATTTTAGGAGGTTCCTGACTAGCTCGGATAACTCCCTGGCTTTCTCTTCCGGGAGAAAACACCTTTTTCTGGACTGTGTCCAGAATCATCCCTAGGCACAGCAGACTTGTTGTCGGGATCAGCTGCGATTTTGGAATATTTAGAATCCACCCGTGCTGTTGTAGCAGTATCCGAGATAGTGCTACTCCGACCTCCAACTGTTCCCTGGACTTTGCCCTTATCAGGAGATCGTCCAAGTAAGGGATAATTAAGACGCCTTTTCTTCGAAGAAGAATCATCATTTCGGCCATTACCTTGGTAAAGACCCGGGGTGCCGTGGACAATCCAAACGGCAGCGTCTGAAACTGATAGTGACAGTTCTGTACCACGAACCTGAGGTACCCTTAGTGAGAAGGGCAAATTTTGGACATGGAGGTAAGCATCCCTGATGTCTCGGGACACTATATAGTCCCCTTCTTCCTGGTTCGTTATCACTGCTCTGAGTGACTCCATCTTGATTTGAACCTTTGTAAGTGTTCAAATTTTTTTAGATTTAGAATAGGTCTCACCTAGCCTTCTGGCTTCAGTACCACAATATAATGTGGAATAATACCCCTTTTCTTGTTGTAGGAGGGGTAATTTGATTATCACCTGCTGGGAATACAGCTTGTGAATTGTTTCCCATACTGCCTCCTTGTCGGAGGGAGACCTTGGTAAACCAGACTTCAGGAGCCTGCGAAGGGGAAACGTCTCGACATTCCAATCTGTACCCCTGGGATACTACATGTAGGATCCAGGGGTCCTGTACGGTCCCAGCGTCATGCTGAGAGCTTGGCAGAAGCGGTGGAACGCTTCTGTTCCTGGGAATGGGCTGCCTGCTGCAGTCTTCTTCCCTTTCCTCTATCCCTGGGCAGATATGACTCTTATAGGGACGAAAGGACTGAGGCTGAAAAGACGGTGTCTTTTTCTGCAGAGATGTGACTTAGGGTAAAAACGGTGGATTTTCCAGCAGTTGCCGTGGCCACCAGGTCCGATGGACCGACCCCAAATAACTCCTCTTCCTTTATACGGCAATACACCTTTGTGCCGTTTGGAATCTGCATCACCTGACCACTGTCGTGTCCATAAACATCTTCTGGCAGATATGGACATCGCACTTACTCTTGATGCCAGAGTGCAAATATCCCTCTGTGCATCTCGCATATATAGAAAATGCATCCTTTAAATGCTCTATAGTCAATAAAATACTGTCCCTGTCAAGGGTATCAATATTTTTAGTCAGGGAATCCGACCAAGCCACCCCAGCTCTGCACATCCAGGCTGAGGCGATCGCTGGTCGCAGTATAACACCAGTATGTGTGTATATACTTTTTATGATATTTTCCAGCCTCCTGTCAGCTGGCTCCTTGAGGACGGCCCTATCTATAGACGGTACCGCCACTTGTTTTGATAAGCGTGTGAGCGCCTTATCCACCCCTAAGGGGTGTTTCCCAACGCGCCCTAACTTCTGGCGGGAAAGGGTATACCGCCCATAATTTTCTATCGGGGGGAACCCACGCATCATCACACACTTCATTTAATTTATCTGATTCAGGAAAAACTACGGTAGTTTTTTCACATCCCACATAATACCCTCTTTTGTGGTACTTGTAGTATCAGAAATATGTAACACCTCCTTCATTGCCCTTAACGTGTGGCCCTAATAAGGAATACGTTTGTTTATTCACCGTCGACACTGGATTCAGTGTCCGTGTCTGTGTCGACCGACTAAAGTAAACGGGCGTTTTAAAACCCCTGACGGTGTTTCTGAGACGTTTGGACCGGTACTAATTGTTTGTCGGCCGTCTCATGTCGTCAACCGACCTTGCAGCGTGTTGACATTATCACGTAATTCCCTAAATAAGCCATCCATTCCGGTGTCGACTCCCTAGAGAGTGACATCACCATTACAGGCAATTGCTCCGCCTCCTCACCAACATCGTCCTCATACATGTCGACACACACGTACCGACACACAGCACACACACAGGGAATGCTCGGATAGAGGACAGGACCCACTAGCCCTTTGGAGAGACAGAGGGAGAGTTTGCCAGCACACACCAAAAACGCTATAATTATATAGGGACAACCTTATATAAGTGTTTTCCCTTATAGCATCTTTTATATATTTCTAACGCCAAATTAGTGCCCCCCCTCTCTGTTTTAACCCTGTTTCTGTAGTGCAGTGCAGGGGAGAGCCTGGGAGCCTTCCCTCCAGCCTTTCTGTGAGGGAAAATGGCGCTGTGTGCTGAGGAGATAGGCCCCGCCCCTTTTTCGTCGGGCTCGTCTCCCGCTCTTTAATGGATTCTGGCAGGGGTTAAATATCTCCATATAGCCCCCGGAGGCTATATGTGAGGTATTTTTAGCCAAAAAAGGTTTTCATTTGCCTCCCAGGGCGCCCCCCTCCCAGCGCCCTGCACCCTCAGTGACTGCCGTGTGAAGTGTGCTGAGAGGAAATGGCGCACAGCTGCAGTGCTGTGCGCTACCTTAAGAAGACTGAGGAGTCTTCTGCCGCCGATTCTGGACCTCTTCTCGTTTCAGCATCTGCAAGGGGGCCGGCGGCGAGGCTCCGGTGACCATCCAGGCTGTACCTGTGATCGTCCCTCTGGAGCTAATGTCCAGTAGCCAAAGAAGCCAATCCATCCTGCACGCAGGTGAGTTCACTTCTTCTCCCCTAAGTCCCTCGTTGCAGTGATCCTGTTGCCAGCAGGACTCACTGTAAAATAAAAAACCTAAGCTAAACTTTTCTAAGCAGCTCTTTAGGAGAGCCACCTAGATTGCACCCTTCTCGGCCGGGCACAAAAATCTAACTGAGGCTTGGAGGAGGGTCATAGGGGGAGGAGCCAGTGCACACCACCTGATCCTAAAGCTTTACTTTTTGTGCCCTGTCTCCTGCGGAGCCGCTATTCCCCATGGTCCTTTCAGGAACCCCAGCATCCTCTAGGACGATAGAGAAAGCAGGAGTATGTGTGTACGTATGTATATATATATATATATATATATATGTGAATATGTGGATATATGTATATCTTGAAGATTGAAATAGATACTCATATCATGTGTGGGATCATATTGTTCAGAGTCACGTAAACATTAATCTGGTGGGAATAAGAACATTATTAAATCTTACCTCATTAAGTTATTAATAATACCAGATTTATGATTAATGTGATGGGTTTAACTGATCATGGGGCGGGAACTCAGATGTAAACAACAGAAACCACATCTCAAGTCCTAGCCATCGCCCACTTCTTGAACTGACCAATGGTCCCCGGTGCACAGGACATGTCCCACCCCCTAACCAATGGAAGAAGAGCACACAGTGTCTATTGTATTATGCCTTGATCTACTGAATAAAGAGCGAGCTGCAGGCCAGGTCACTATCACAGACTCTTAACGCTTTCAACCTGATTAGCGGAGGACCGGATCAGGGAAGCGCTTGCGAATATTCACACGTATGTACATTGACTGTAGCCATTATTCTGTTTAGATTTATCTTGTTAGCCTGTAGTGTATAATTTGTACTGTTTTACCTTTTGGAATAATCCACTGTGGCCTTAGAAACCCTGTGGTTCAACTACAAACCGGTGTTGTGTCCTCACTTTCCTGCAAGGGTTTAAAGCGTATTTAACTGTACAAGGTTTATAAGTATTGATAAGGTGTACGCACTGCGGGTACTTTATACCGTCAGCGCTACTTAAGGTTTAAGGTGTAACATCATTGCAGTGCTTTGCTGCATAAGGTTTAAGGTGTAACATCATTGCAGAGCTTTGCTACATAAGGTTTAAAGTGTAATCATATCATTGCATTGTATAACTGTATAAGGTTTTAAGGTGTATTAATTGGGTGCGAACGCACTGCGTGTACTTTGTACCCGCAGTGCGGCGTTTGTACGCCGAGTGCGTGCAATGTACGGTACTCTGTGCGCAAATAGCGTACGAAGTATGTAGCGTGAGCAAGCGACCGCAGCAGCTCCATGGTAAAGGTGTGTTTAAAGGTATAGCTTTGTGTTGAAAGGTAATATTGACATTATCAACTGGTAGCTCGTCCGGTTTTTCCTCATACCAGTAGCCTAGCAGGTTTACGCAGACTTTATCTATCAGCAAAGGGCGGAAAGGTATCCCCCGTAAGCCTTCTCTTGGTTGGTGGATACACTAGTGCTGATTAGATAAGCGTCTGCCCTGCATGGTTTGTAGGGATGCTGGAGGGATCCGTAAGGTAAGAACGCAAAGCTATTTTGAAATCTGTGAAATTTCTGTTTTAGCGCCAAATGCGCACACAACACACGCATACACCTGTATTTTGTACTTTGCATATCTGCTCGCATTATTGCCATAAGCATTGATTACTAGATTCATTTTGACCTGTACTGAGAAAATTTGTTGCTATTTAGTTAAAAAAAAATAGAGTTAATAATTAAGGAAGTAAGTGTAAGACGCACACGCAGCCTGGCCTAGTTGGTTTATACAGTAGAAACTGTGTGGTGTGTTAAGTGAGCGATTATAGTTAAATATCGCTTACATTTATGGAAGTGTGGGATTTGTAGTACTGCGGATGTACGGCCTTTGTACACGTGTCTCGGATAAAGTACGGGACTGCGTACGCAACGTAAAGGCATACACACGTGGCGTGTTTACGCAACGTGCATACAGATACGCCCACTAAGTACAAATCACACAATAGCATTGTTTTAGTTTAGGCGCGAGACGGTAGCCACGCGATAATAGCACAAATTTGTTCAGTTTCCAATATTTAGTTTAAAGACCTATTTTTTACTGTATCACCTCTGGTACTAAGGCTGTTTATCTGAATGAAAGTTAATTTTCTGTACAGAAAAACCAAAGTGTATATGAGTGAACGAGCATGAGTGTGCAAACAATAAAGGTTTTGTGGACCCAGGGAATTCGGGATCCCGTAGTAGACCACACCAGGTGAGTGGACACTTGGTGGCGTGAGAGTGGCTTGCTCACGTTAACACTGATTAGAGTACAAAGGAGCAAAGTAGTAGAGAACAGCAGACCAAGAGGTCAGCAAAGTCAGAAAACCGCTGACAAAGTCAAGCGAAGCTCTGAATACCGCGGCCTAAAAGGTCAGTGAGGTTTTTTGTGTAGAGAGCACAGCCCAGGTGGTTGGCATAGAACCCATATAGGCCCGTTCAGATACGCTCCGGCTGAGGTTTCGCAGCCTGAAAAACTATTCCATTGGTCGTACAGCGGATAAGTAACAGTTACCTATACGCTGTGCGATTGTACCGCGCGTTAGTGGGTGCAATACTTAGCTCAACGTGATACCCTTTTACGACATTTGCGTAAAATCGCGGGATCACAGGCGCTAAGTGTAGCACACGCAACGTGATTTGTGTAACCGTTTTTTTTTATTTTAAGGGAGTTTCGCTGGTCACTCAGGAAATCTCCAACGACCAATATTTACTGGGAAAGGGTAAGTCACTCCCATATTTATCCAGTAAATAAAGGTTACACAGGGGCCCTAGGTTGGGTACGACCGGCGCTGACGACAGTGTTTAGGTGTATTGGCCAACGAGGGCGTGAGTGGGTGAGAGCACTCGTTGCACTTTCACCGTTGCCTTATTACTGAGTATTTTGGTTTTTTGTAGGAATTAGCTGAGAAAGCAATACCTGCAAAAGATGGGGGCCAGTTGCTCAAGTAAGGGACGATCAACCAGGGTTCAGGTTGATATTCCGCGGCCCAAGGGGTCGGCGAGGTACATAATGTGTGAGAAATATGGATCAAAAACAGAGGTTTTATGCAATGAATGGGAACGTATGACTGCGGAAGATAGGGTACCATTCCCTAAGGTAGGCAGTTTTGAACCAGAGGTGTTGCAGAATTTAAGTGTTAGGATATGTCTGTTAAAATCCCGAAAACAAAGGATCAGACACACAAACTGTTTAAATTTATGGGAGCAAGAGAGTGATATGCAAGCCGGTTCCAAACCTAGCGGGAATGAGAACACAAACACACCATTATCGACACAGGTCGAAGGGGAACACAAGGCTACAGTCAATGATACATCCGTAAATGACAGAAATATGAAAGAGCAATGTATTAACCCTAACTTTTGCAAAATGTATCCGGTTTTGAAGTCTCTCCAAGGTTTTAGGTCACAGGGAGATGAAGGATTAAGCCAAATCGCAGCTCTCCTCCAAGCAGTCATGTTGCAGGAAACTCAGGTGGGACCTGTCCAACCAGGTATAGCATTAACTGTATTCCCCAATGAAAGAACTGGTGAGGTCACAGCTACAGGTAAGTATGAGATAGTTCATTGCACGGAAACAACACCACCACACAGTAAACAGATTAGGAACGAAATGGTAGGATTACACCCTGTCTTGGAAATGGTAACTCCCAATGGGGGAACCGATAGTCAGGAAGTAGGCCTCACCGAGAATAATGCAATGTATTGCCCGTGGCCCAGAGATGAGCTGCGATCAATCATTTCAGAATTCCCCAACCCTCGGAGGCATTTAGCCAAATGTCAGAAATTTATCAGAGATCTGGGTAATGTGTATGAACCAACAAACCAACATTGGCGAACATTTTTGAAAGCATGCCTACCCCCTAATATTGACACCCAAAAATTTACCACTGATTGTAGATTAGAGTCAGATATTCCTGTGACTGACAGAAACAATCAGGAAAATATAAAACGAATTAATAGGCAACTAGAGTTGTGTTTTCCCCCTGAGTGGAGAATAATTTTCTCCATGAAACAGAGAAAAAATGAAATAACATCTGAATATTTCCACCGAGCACTAGAGGAAATGGATAGATACATGGGGGTATTAGATACAGAGAACGATGAAAATTACAGACAGGTAGCGGTGTCTGTGCTAATGGACGGACTCGATCAGACAGTAAGGGACAAAGTACAAACATCTTTGCCAAATTGGAAAGGGGTCACAGTAGCTTGCCTTAGAGAGTGCGCAATTGAACACCATAAAAATATTGCTAGGCGTAGAATACTGCAAGAGGAGAGGCTGAGGATTGAAAGTATGCAGGCTCTTACACCAAAGTCCCATCAGCCCAAACCCCAAAACCCTAGTAGTAATAAAAGACCGATAATATGTTACATGTGTGAAAATAAAGGACATTTTGCTAGAGATTGTAAGAGTAGTAGAACACATAGCCAATATAGACCCCTAGACAGAGTAAACAAGCCACGGTATTAAACACATAGACGGGATCAAGGGACATATAGTAAGGAATCACGATATAGATATATATATATATATATATATATAGAAAAACACAGATTCGGTTAAATGGGAAGAACAGAATAAATGCAACTTTACCCTTTTGACAGAATTTACGGAGATTAGGAGTAGGCTTCTAAACTTCTGCTTCTCTCTCTCTAGCAGAAGTGACCTCTAAGTAATTTAACAGGAGTTTTGTTAGAGATGGTATACATATAGAGTGCTACCACCCAGGAAGCACAAAATATGTTAAAATACCCACGAAGACTAATATTGCATTTCACTGTTTTAGAAGCATGTCCATCACAGGTAGAGGAAATTATCTCAAAGATACCGGGTTCCCTATGAACTTAGAATGGACAAGACACTGGATTGATGGCTGGGACAGTTCCAGTAGAGATATAACACACATAGAATTTTTTTTAAGGGAACAGCCTAATTAGGGAATCATTCCCCGTAGTACCCAATCCAGATGTCAAACTTTGTAAAATCTTCTTTGTTACTAAACTCTGTGATCTGTCTTCAAAGTTTCCTCTTCATCTCTGACGTTCACCGACAGAATTACAGCTCAAACGTCACGTCTACTCGGTCTTTTCAGAGGTCTGCCCAAACCCAGTATATCTCACCAGTATCGCTGTGCCTGGCCATGCACAAAGGGTGGAGAGAGGAAATACTGGTGAAGGGAGACTGTGCAGAGATACCGATAGACATGTTGGTGGGACAGCCTGATGGTGAACGCAAATCTGACAAATTTTCTTTTTATTATTCTCTCTCTCTCTTTCATTTTCCACAGATGGTTTACTTCACACAACAGTTAAACACATTGTAATGCAGGATTTATGTTCCCTACAGAAAGGTCGCTGACCCAGAGAAAGCCCGTGACAAAGAGCAGACTGTAGAGAACATCGTATCACTGGAGTGTCTGTTCTGGGAAGATTGAGGCGGCACCTGAGCAAGGAGAATAACAAGACCAGAGGCAGCTGTCGCACCAGCTTTCTTTTTCCTTTTTATTATTTTCTCCAACTCCCATTACCCTCCTTTCCTCCCCCTCCTTGTTTCCTTTCTCTCCCCCTTAACAAGATGGGCTTACCCCAAGAGACTGCGTTCCGGGTTTTCCTGTTGACCCTGTTGTTGACCAGAGCAGTCTGTTTCGGTGAGAGTACCAGAGAGGTCAAGAAAGGATCTGGAATGGGTTCTGATGACAAGGACGGATTTGTCGAATTCCAAGAGCAACATATCCATCGAGCAAAGGCGAGTATCAGAAAACGATCTGGTAGTCAGGAAACTAGGAGATACTGTGAAGCGTCACTGCTACAGGGGGAGTTACGTATTTAAGCGTCACGGCTATACGGGGCATTACGTAAGCGTTACTGGTACAGGGGGCGTTATAGTGTGCAAGTGTCACTGGTACAGGGGGAGTTACTTGTGTAAGCGTCACTGCTACAGGGGGCGTTATGTGTATAAGCATCACTGGTACAGTGGGTGTTACGTGTGTAAGCGTCACTGCTACAGGGGGGTGAAGTGTGTGTAAGCGTCACTGGTAAAGGGGGCGTTACTTAAGCGTCACTAATACAGGGGGCATTGCGTGTATAAGAGTTACTGGTACTGGGGGCGTTACATGCATAGGCGTCACTGGTACAGGGTGGCGTTACGTGTGTAAGCGTCACTGGTAGAGGGGGCGTTGCGTCACTGCTACAGCAGGTGTTACGTGTGTAAGCATCACTGGTACAGGGGGGCGTTACGTGTGTAAGCATCACTGGTACAGGGGGGCGTTACGTGTGTAAGCGCCACTGGTGCAGGGGCGTTGTGTGTGTAAGCATCACTGGTACGGGGGGCGTTACGTGTGTAAGCGTCACTGGTAAGGGGGGCGTTACGTGTGTAAGCGTCACTGGTACGGGGGGCGTTATGTGTGTAAGCGTCACTGGTACGGGGGGCGTTATGTGTGTAAGCATCACTGGTACAAAGGCGTTACGTGTGTAAGCATCACTGGTACAGGGAGCGTTGCGTGTGTAAGCAGCACTACTACAGGGAGCATTACGTGTATACGTATCACTGCTACAGGGGGCGTTATGTGCGCTGTCCCTTTATAAAGTATGGGAGCACGCAAATTTATAGTTTGCAGGAGGGCGCCGAACACCCTAGCACCGGCCCTGACTACAGGGGGAGTCTTGTATAAGCGTCACTGCTGCAGGGGGCGTTACGTGTGTAAGCGTCACTACTACAGGGTTCATTGTGTGTATAAGCGGCACTAATACAGGGAGCATTGTGTGTATAAGCGTCACTGCTATAGGGGGCATTATGTGCGCTGTCCCTTTGTAAAGTATGGGAGGGCGCAAATTTATATATTGCAGGGGGGGTGGCGAAAACCGTAGCACTGGCCCTGTGTGTGTGTGTGTGTGTGCGTGTATAATATATATATATATATATATATATATCCGTTAATTGGCATTTATCACTGGCTGAAATCACCAGATTGTAACGTCAAAAAAACAGGATCTCCAGAATTTATCAAAGTAGTGTTCCCAGAACAGCTACTCTGATAAAGTGGCATTCTGGCAAAGATGGCTTTACATAAGTCATCTATTCTGTGTCTAGGTAGTGCGGAAGATTTAAGATGATCTCTGGGAATATCTGCATGAATCAAATCAATACTGGGCATGCACATGAACAGAAGGTAGGCTAGCATGGATAACCGATTTCAAATATAACATACTGGAAGAGTTAGATTTGGGTGGGTTTATTTTGTTTCTGTGCAGGGTAAATACTGGCTGCTTTATTTTTACACTGCAATTTAGATTTCAGATCAAACACACCACACCCAAATCTAACTCTCCCTGCACATGTTATATCTGTCTCCCCTGCAGTGCACATGGTTTTATCCATTAGCTAACAAATTTGCTGCCGCGATGAGATCTGAATTAGGCCCATAGTCATTTTGGACTTGAGGGGTCAAGCGTCTGATTTTTCCTTTATTACTCCTCTCCCTATTATCATTTTGAGATTGAGATCATACATACAGAGCCGGCCCTAGGCATAGGCAAATGCCTAGGGAATTTGGTAAGCTTAAGGACACAAGCAGGTTCTGCTGATTAAAATATGCTGCATGCCTATATTCTGTGTGTGACTGTGGGTGTCTGCATATGAAATACTACGTTACAGTGTATTCTTGGAAATCACTGTAACGTATCATTTTGTATGCAGATACAGCCACAGTCGCAAACAGAATATAAGCATGCCACATATAATTTTAATCAGCAGAAGCTGCTTGCGCATTCTAGCCACATAGTAATGCAAATAAGACGCATTTTCATCAAAAAAAGGTGCCTGACTTTTGCAGAGCTGCCAACTGACTCACGCCAGGAATCTCCTGCTGCATGGCATATTGAGGCAACATGTATGAGGACACATCTGTATCCAAGCAGAGGCAGACGTCACAGTGTTTGCAGCCGTGTGAGTGCTGTGTGCGGGTGGGTTGGCTGTGCAGTAGTGTTCCGCATATATTTATGCATATGACACACATAATGTGTGTCATGTGTATAAATACATTAATAATGTGGGGCATACATGAAAGGGACAATGTGTATAAGGGCATTAATAAAGGTTTGCATAATGTGTAAGGCGCATTATGTTTATAAGGACATTAATAATGTGTGTCATATGTGTAAGGGGCATTACTGTGTGGTATTATGTGTATACAGTAAATGCATTACTAATTTGTGGCATTATGTGTATAAGGTGCTCTACTGTGTGGCGTAACGTATAGAAAGGCCACTACTGTATGGTCTAATGTAAAGAAAGAGCAATATGGTGTGGTGTAATGTGAATAAGGAGCAATTCAGTGTCATGTAATGTGAATAAAGGGCACTACTGTGAGGAGTAATGTATATAAGGTAAAGTGGTACTACTGTGTGATGTAATGTGAATTAGGGACACTATTGCATGATAAAATGTGAATAAAATTGCACTACTGGGTGACGTAATTTGAATTGGTGGTACTATTGTGTGGCCATGCCCCTTCCCAGCAAGAACATACCCCTTTTTTGAGCTCTGCGCCGAATGTGCATACTGTTCCTATGTAGAATATATGGTATCCATTCAGATGGTCGACAATGTTAAGGTCGACACTCATTAGGTCGACCACTAATGGTCGACATTGACATGGACAAATGGTCGACACATGAAATGGTCGACGTGCTGTTGTTGTTTTTTAAATAGAATTTTAACATTTTCATACTTTACCATCCACGTGGACTACGACTGGGAACAGTAACCTGAGCACAAGCGCAGCGATAGCAGAGCGAGGCACCTTGCCACAGCATGGTGAGCGAAGCGAGCCATGCAAGGGGACGCGGTACACAAATTGGGGTTCCTGGTCATGTTAGGGGAAAAAATACACCAAAAACAATCCATGTCGACATTTCCATGTATCGACCATTTGTCCATGTTGACCATGTCAATGTCGACCAATACTGGTCGACCTAATGACTGTCGACCATTCATACCGGAACCAGAATATACTGTAGGGGGTAGGAGCACCAAAATGAGGACTGATATCGGGGGATACGGTCTTTAGGTCGACCCAACTTAGGTAGACACTCAATTAGGTCGACCACTGAAGGTTGACATTGCCATTAGGTCGACATGGCCGTTAGGTCGACAGGTCAAAATGTAGACATGAGGGGTTTTTTTAAAAAAAATTGAGGATTTTTTCATAGCTAACGATCCATGTGGACTACGATTGGAATGGTAACCTGAAGCGAGGGGACACGGTGCACTAATTTGGGTTCCCCATCACTTTACGGAGAAAACGACACCAAAAACAGTAAAAAAAACTCATGTCGACCTTTTGATCTAGTACATGTCGACTTAACGCCCATGTCAACCTAATGCATGTCGACCTAATGGTAATGTCGACCTTCAATGGTCGACATAAGTTGGTACCCGCTATCGGTGAGGGGTGATGGTGCAGGGAAAAGGGTGCAGGCTCAGAGGCGGAACTAGCGGTGGTGCTAGGGGGCACCAGCCAAAATCTTGCCTATGGCGTAATATTGGTTAGGGTCGGCTCTGCATACGTACCACAGTTTCATTCGGGTATGAGTCGTTGGGTAGACACAACCTAGGTCGACATGCATTACGTCGACAGGGACAATAGGTCAACGTGGTCATTAAGACGACAGGTCAAAAGGTCGACATGGGTTTTTTTATAACTTTTTTTGGTAAAGTGATGGGGAACCCCAATTAGTGCACCATGTCCCCTCGCCCAAGGTTACCCCGTTCCAATCGTAGTCCATGTGGATCATTAAGTATGAAAAAAAAAAAATGTGAAAAACTCATGTCGACCTTTTGACATGTCGACCTAATGACCATGTTAATCTATTGATCATGTCGACCTAATGCATGTCGACCACCAGTGGTCGACCTAATGACTGTCGACCTAACGACCATATCCCGTTTCTTTACAGGTCACTAAGCTATAAAATAGTGAAAACACTATCCAAATCCATACAGAAGTTTGTATGATGCCAAAACGAACAGCAAGATAAAAACTCTGTTTTTAGTTTTTTTATCTTCATAGTTCATTAAGTCCCTAAAAGTATATTTCTAAAAAAAATGTAAAATATGCTATGTACAGACACAACCCATACAGTTTAATTGTATGTACAGATATGTAACACATTAAACAATTATATTAATAATTATTTCCTGGTTTTAATACAATGACCGTGATACAAGATATGGAAAAAATCTTCAAAACAACTTGATATTATAGTATATCACTACAGCACTTAGGATTATGCTCAGGAGGCAGGAAAGGAGATTGTTCTCAGAGACACTAGGTAGGTATCTGAATGGGTGGTATTCATGTGACCGCCGGTCAGCTGACCGACAGTCACATGACCTCCTCCACCAGCCCGACGGCTCACTATCCGGATGGTCGGCATGCCGACCAACAGGGACTATTTCCACTCGTGGGTGTCCACGACACCCATAGAGTGGGAATAGAACTCGTGGCGACCTGCGGTCGCCACCGAGCCCGCAGCGTGGCAAGCGCAGCGGCGTGGCGAGCGCAGCGTGGCGAGCGCAGCGTGCCTGCAAGGGGCTTGCTGCACTCGCCCCTCCCCGCCGGGATCCCGGCGTCGGTATGCTGCCATCTGAATAGACACCCCCACCGTGCAAAGTTTCCTCAAATGACTCCCAACATCTCCCTTAAGCTCCAAAAATTGCTTAATATATGTAAACAAATAACCGTTCCCATTGAAGACAGGGAAGTCAGTTTTCTGGTAAGCAACTCGCATCTTAAGACTTAAGTGAAGCAGAAGAGTATAGCAAGATCACCTACATTACCTTTTTTGATACATTTCTCCAATACTTAAATAGCTAAAGATTTTTGTGAAATAGTTATCTAAACCAAAATACTTAAGTGCCAAACTCTTAATTCACTATTTGTTAAACCTTTGTATTTTTAAAAACAAACAAAAAAGACATTTTTTTATTAAAATTTAGCATCAGTATAATATAAAAGGAAAAGCGAACTATTGGTATAAACATACAGAGAATAAATACAGCAAGCAGCTGGTCCTGTACTCAAAATAAGCATAAAAAAACCGCAATGATCGTTTTAACAAGAACATCAGCTATCATGATCCAGTGCATCTCTTCCAATACAGAAGTGAACATTCTATTCAGATCCACAAACTAATGTTAATTTTTGTGTGTGAACTGATGCTTAATAGAAAAACACATTTTAATAAGGAACCCGTTAACGCTTCAGGTTGCAGATGTAAATGTTTATAACTAAACCTGAGAAAATTCACATGTGTGAGAACCTGCCCTGCGCTAATTTGTCCACATTCACAAACAATCAGTCAGAGTGTGAAAAGCGCAAAGACCTTTTATGACATACAGTAGCTTGAGAAAAATATGCAAAACTGTCAAAGGCAATGCTCAGTATATACAAATAGCAGAGATAAAGAATAGCTATAAAACGGGGAAAAAAAGATGATTAGTAGTATAACTTCCCACATCTTATAAAACTGATCTTACTAATAAAATCATTGCTTAAACTTTTCCACATGATGGGTTTTTATCTCCCTACCAAAACGTGACAACCACAGCGTTCTTTTGCTTAAATCTACTACAAACGTAAGCTGTAAAACAGTAACAATCAGGCCTCACACTATGGCCAGAAACGGGGATGGGTGTCATTTAACCTAAAAATAAGTGTAAGCAAGTAAGGATTTTTCACTCGAGTGTATGCAAGTAGAAACACAAGTGTGCACAAGCAGGTTTTTGTTTTTAGCCCATAAGCCGAGACACCCAGATCTTAAAACCTGTACATTGCAGCATAAAGGCAGAAATTTGTATGTGTGTGTACAGCTTAATGACATTCTATTAGTCTGCTTCCAGCAATAGGCTATGATAGGCTGGACTGGTGACACTATAGCATAATGATGTGTGCAGGTCAGAGGTTCCCAAAATGTTTGCCGTGGCTCCTTGGGGTGCCTTGGGGTACTTGCAGGGGTGCCCTGGGTTGGTGGTCCAGGACCAATTCAAATTATTCATGGTCAATATAATAGGCAAAACCAATGATGGTGGCTGCCAGTCATACAATATGTGGCCAAACAGAAGCAAATATTGTCCCTCACCACACAACTGACCCTAAGGATGACATATAAACGCGATCTACTTAATGTAATATTTCTTTCTAAAATTCTCAATAAGAAATTTTTGGCCTAGGGGTGCCGTGAAAAAAATTCTGATATTCTAGGGCGCTGTGATTCAAAAAAGTTTGGAAACCACTGGTGTAGGTGCTATTAATGGTCATAAAGGACTTTTCTCACTGTCTGTTTTTAGTTTTACAGGTGAACTAGCAGCATCTAGATACAGTATCAGGGCAAGCTGGCGCTTGTAGGTTTACAAGCAACAGGTTACCCTAACACTTTTGGCATGACAGGGAAGCTGGGACCTGTACTTCACCAATCAAACATGGTCTACTATTCAACAATTTTATTACACTCCACGGGTTGTTTTCTCCTATGTTCGAAAAATGACAGCATGCTCTGGCAGCCACTAGTATGCTGGCACTTGTAGTTCTATAAATGTCAGCATTTTCAAATACTTTAAGCATTAAAGGGTTTGCTGGAAATGGGTGCCCCCAAAAAAAAAAAAAAAAAATAAACTTCACATTTTAAATAATTTCAATATCTGGGGTTTGTGGAGAGCCTTAGGGGGGTATTCAATTAGCAATTTTTTTCAGCAATATAAGTACTGAAATTAAACTTGGGGTATATAAAAATGGGTGTAAGTATATATTTGGATAATTTTAGAAGACTTTAAAAAGAAAAAAGTGGAAATAGACAGATTACTCCCACCTGCAAGTCTAAAAACATTTGTCTCACTCATAAAGGACCCCAAAACACCTGTCCCATACCTTGTACCCCCAATTTCAGCATTTTGCACTTTTTCACCCCAAAATTGACATGTCATTATTGGCCAATTCAAAATAATGAAAAACTTCTGACTGCCTAATTAGTCATTCAGGGGGTTGTCCCAGGGGTTCAGAAACAAATCCCGACATTTCTAACATAAAATAGTGATTCTTCACACATTTATCACCTGCTCAGAGTTGGTGAATTGAAATTTGCGGTGAAATTATTGTGAAACCGTTTTTGCGGACAACTGAATAGGTGCTTTGGCGAATTTACCACGATTTGCTATAATTTCAAGTCTTTTTATTGCAAAAACACATTTTCACAGGTAATTAATTCCCCCTTCAGTGTTTCAGCATGGGGTTGTTTCCCTCTAAGAAATTCAGCCACGTAATGGACAGACTATGGATGGTGGACATTATGGCATAGGGACCCCATTGCTGCAAAAGTCCCTCCTATAGTGTCCCCAACCAACCTAGTCTATCAGAGAGTTCCTGCAACTGTTTCTACTTTGTTGGGAACCCACACACAGATTGTAACCCCAACATTGCAGCTACCACAGCCTAGGACATGAGCACTGGTCCCGGCACTTTTTTTTTTTTTATTGTGGGATGCATCGATAACGCACAAAGATGTTTTCAACTAACTTACTCCTCTCAAACTGATATCAACACAGTGGTGTTGTTTTTTTATTCTTGTGCAGAAATAATAATGTCAATCAACTGCTATTATGGAACCCCTTGCTATAATTACAAATGTGAAAAGTGCCCCAGAGGCATTATATAGCACCAGCATTCTTTGCAGTGCTTTATAATCGGGAACAAATGTGGTTAAGAAAAGAAGTGATGCACATTGCATATGTATTCCATCAGACTGCAATAGAAAAATTTGCTACTGGGTCCATATACACGAGTCACACAACTATACTGACTTGGGGTTCAGGAGGTTTCTTGAGTATAGCAAGAGAATACATGTATGTTTTGAAAGAACTGTGGTTGTCAGATAGAATAGCAATAGGAGTTTCAAGAGGTGATTTTGACAATTTTGCCTAAAGACTTGAGTTTTAAGCTGGGTACACACGTCGTGTGTTCCCAGCCGATCCAGCGGGTGACGGGACCCTGCATAGGCAAGTGCATATGCACTTACTGATGTAGGAGGGGCAGAAGGACACGGGATGTCATGCACCATTTTGCAGCATGGCATTGCTAGGAATCTGCCTCTGCAGTCGGCACTGCAGCAGGGCTGGCCAGAAGACATTGCTAACAACAGCGGGGGCATGCATATTGGGCATACATACTACCTAATGTGGGCCGATGTGAATGTGTTGGTCCGATCCGCCATATCAGACAACATATCGCCTAGTGTGTACCCAGCTTTAGGTAGTACAAGAAAGCTGGAAATCTAGGGCAAAATGTTGCTGTATAAGTGAGGGAATTACTAACTACAGTAGGTGCAGGCCTAAAATACTGAAAGCTAGTAACATGTACAATTGTAAAGCGCAACCGAATTTGCTGCTCTATATAAGAAACTGTTAAGAAATAAATAATAACTAAATATAAGGTAACAAAGTGGAAGGGAAAAGCAGACTACTAATTAGAGCCTGCACAGTCAAAACACCTTACATGAGGTCCACTATTAAAAAAATAAAAATATGGGTTTACATAAGGCACAATAAAATTCAGTTGCAGATTTATGGATTTTAGCACTAATTATCCATAAAAACACCTTCATGCTCAAAAAAAGTATGTGTAACATTTCCCAGGATTTTCTAAATAGTCCCTTTAGCTACCAAATATTAAAATTCCAAGATGTAATTAAAAAGTATCTCTACAATATATTGAAGAACTTTCAAATATCCTTTCTGTTGTGCAATTACTAGTATAGTAGTGGAAAAGGCCTTCCTTTGTTTAACGCTCCTTATTTCATGAAGTGAATACCCAAAAAGAGAGTATTAAAAGGACAATCTAGCATAAAAACGTTGAAATATGAGTTTTTTTAATGAATTATGCTTGCATCTAGAAACAGGTAACAAATTTATATAACTATAGAAAACCAGTGGAAACCCTTGAAAAATCTTAGACCACCTCTGGACATCAGTCCTCTGTGACTTCTTCTCACAGAGGTGGAAATCAACTCTAGTTTGGTCTATCTGCTTATGCGATTTTATTTGAAGTACTGTAAATCGTTTTCAAATCCAATGTAGAGTTTTTAAAGTTCCAACATCTTAGCTTGAACCAATTACTACGTCTTAAAACATTAGTATGATTATCTACTAGTACTACTGTAGTTGAAGGGCCAATTCAGAAAATCCTGACATGTGCCTCATCTACTTTACTGAACACCAGGCTGTTAAACATATGATTAATGCTACATAATGAAGTTCGTATTTCATGGTTTATATTTTAATACATAATTTCTATAAAAATTTGCTGAAAATACACAAATAAGCATTAGGAGGAGACATTGTGAACTATGTTAAATCTTTCCCTTTTTTTGAGTGTGTATAAGAAGATCAAGTCTTGGAGACAAGTGAAGAGAAGAAGTTGAATCACAGTTCTGTTAATGGACTTTACATGTTAGTAGAATTATTTTTATAACAGATTTGATAACGTTCTGTACAGACAACCAAAATATTAAGTACAGTAATAGAATGGAGCACTGTTAAAATCTGTTAAAAGGACAGCTTAGTAGATCATGGTCAGGCTAATTCGGTGAGCTCCAATGAGTCTCCCAGTATGCAGCCAGCTGTGCAGACTAAGGGGACAATTCAATTGTTTTGCACGCACCCTGCTGGGTGTCTATTTGAATAGGCGCATGACAGAGCAATACAATTGTTGCTCCATTTGGTTGGCCATCAGTATCGACGTGTCTAAAATCACCAAGTATAGCTTCACAAAATGGCAAAATTTCTCTAAAGAATTTGTTAGAGCACCAAAACGGACTTTGCACACATTTTTTTTTCACACCTCAGGAGGCTGCAAGAAGAAATGTCTTCCCTGCGGCTAACAGGGGTCCTAACGGAGCAACAACTGAATTGCTCCGTTTTGGGCCCCCTAGTGGTAGCCGCAGAGGAAGACAATTGTGTTGCCCCCTAAGACTCATTGTGCTGGGTTTCCTTCTGACTCACAATTGCTGAAGCTGAAGTTAGAATCCTGGGTCTAGTTATTTCATTACAGTGCTATTAATCTGGAGTATTCTGAAGATCCACTCAATAACTTGCAGCTGTGCAAATTGCCTGTGCTACTGGAAAGAATTATGCAATATTTCCCTACAAGGCATTCATTTAAGCGAGTAGAAAACCTGTTTCTACTGATCAATTCATATTTCTACCATGAAATATACTTGTAAGCACAACATTTATTAGTACTATTTGGAAAACTGGCGAGCATACTCTTTAGTAAAAATTGGTCATGCTATACTAAGGATCTAACATGCTGTTTGTGTATAGTTTTAGTAGTCTCTTAAGTGTCCGGTTCCCTTTATATACAATATGTGTTTGTAATCTTGAGCTTACACTACTTAGAGTTGAAGTCCTGGCAGCTGCCGAGTACCAGTGAATGATTGTGCTTCAAAGTAAGTGAGCTGTTCTATGCGAAGCACTCGGCATGTGGGTTCTGTAAGCTCAAGGTCACAGTATGCATTCATAACAAGTACCATAAGAATATTTTGTGTATGAAAATGAGTCTTCAAAACAGACTGGGTTAGGGGAACCAGTAAACAAGTCAAAAATCAATTATGAAGATTATGAACTCATTAATTACTGAAAGTGTCTTCTGAGACATCTGTATATTTTATTACTGTTTTTAGACGTATGCATACCTTCCAACCATACAAATTTAAGTGGGATAATTCCTAGCTGAGGGCCCTGTTCTGCTATCACAAACGGGACTGTCCTAATCCACCTGGGAGTTGGGAGGCATGACCCCTTCAAGCTTCTTTGCACAACAGAGCACATGCTGCATAAAATGGATGATAAATGACTATAGAGCAGTCCCAATCTAATGCTAGGTGTGGTTACGCCCCCTCCAGTACACAAATATGCCCCCTCTGCTATGTAATCAGTCCCCTAATCCCAATCACCTAACTTTCCAATGTTGGGAGGTACGTTTATATAACAGGATTTGGATAAAGGAATGGGGTATGGCAACAAAGGACAGTTCTAAATCAAAGATGACACTAGTGAGAAAACTTGGGTATATTTTAGTGTGTTGTCTACAGAATAAAGATGTCAAGTAAGTAGCTCTTGGTGACTAGTGAGACTTATAATAGCACATGCTTTTTAAGACTCAATTTAAGGTAACGAGAGGACATCCAAGATGACACGGAAGATAGACCTCAAGTAACTCAAGACAACACATATGGAGAGAGATCTAAAAAGTATAGTTCTGGTTTCAACTGAAAAGTACCTATGTGTCAAACTTTCAAAATGAGCTAGGATTTCCCCCCTGTGGCCTGCTGCTGCAAAAAGACTGACTTGCAAAACTGGTACTAACAGTGATGAATTTGGAGGTTTCCTTTTAAGTACATATTTCAGCACAATGACATATAATTTAAACAAGTTCTCAAAAGATACAAAATTACTTTTAAGGCTTTTAAGCACAGAAACTCTTCTATGTCCCCAACTGTGTTATGTCTATATGTAGGTGGTTTCTACTATGCCTTTCCAAATACCTCAAAATTGCCATAGAAACTTAATAATGCACTCAACTATTTTTTTGCAGATTCTGCTTTTAAGAAAAAATATATATATTTTTTTTGGAGGAATCACTTTCATTAACCTATAAATGTAATAATCTAGCTCTCTCTAGTATAGCAAAACCAAATATGATATTGTATTTGCAGATCTTAAATGTGAGAGAGTATAAATGTAACCTGTGCTTTTGAAAAAAAAATACACCATTCAAATGGATTTAGTAGTAGCAGCAGCAAAAAGTCCTTGTGAGGTCAAATTAGTAGCATCATGGAATTCCTATTTAAACATTGTATGAAATACATATTGTGAAGTGTTATTGCTATGTGCTGTTGTAGAGGTGTCAAGAACCAAATATGATCCTTCTATTCTCTGGATTCCCTCGTGTGAATGCAAACTGGCACTGGTGGAATGTGTATTCTCAATACATGACTGTTTTAACAAAGTTATACACATTTAACCAAATACTGCTGTAACTTGGACAAACATAAATTGGTTGTTTTATTCTGTGTTGTACATTTTTACATAGCCTGGAAAAAAAAAAACATTTCCTCGACACTCAATGTATTGTTTACTTAGTTACTTTTTTTTTTTTAAATCAATTATTTTGTAACTTCTGGCCTGATAGTGGCTTGTACCTCAAAATGTTTTAGAAATAGGGACTATTGAAATAAAAAAAGTTTTTTTTATAGTTTACATTTCAAAGCACAAATACAGTCATTGCTCAATTCTGTCTTACTCCCATGTCATGAATGTTTTAACTGGGAATGGTATTCTGCTAGTGTTGGGAAAGAAAAACAAGTGTTGTTGCCACAGATTACAGCTAAATAAAATGACAGAAAACGTTGTCAAAGAGATAACTTTATGGTCTTAGATTATTTTGTGTCTCAGAAAATGTTGCAAGAAAATAGCATTTTAATACCTACTGGTAAATCCTTTTCTCTTAGTCCATAGAGGATGCTGGGGACGCTTCAAGAACCATGGGGTATAGACGAGATCCGCAGGAGACATGGGCACTTTAAGACTTTGAATGGGTGTGAACTGGCTCCTCCCTCTATGCCCCTCCTCCAGACTCCAGTTATAGGAACTATGCCCAGGGAGACGGACATTTCGAGGAAAAGGATTTATTGTTAAACTAAGAGTGAGATACATACCAGCTCACACCACAAACACGCCGTACAACATGGCATTTAACAGAAATCCAGTCAACGGCTTGAACAATGTCAGCAACAGGCTGAACATAACAGAAACACAACCTGTGTGTAACACAACCAATAACTAATAAGCAATTACTGCAGATAGAGTCCGCACTGGGACGGGCGCCCAGCATCCACTACGGACTAAGAGAAAAGGATTTACCGGTAGGTATTAAAATCCTATTTTCTCATACGTCCTAGAGGATGCTGGGAATGCTTCAAGAACCATGGGGTTTATACCAAAGCACCAGAACTGGCGGGAGAGTGCGGATGACTCTGCAGCACTGATTGACCAAACATGAGGTCCTCATCAGCCAAGGTATCAAACTTGTAAAATTTAGCAAAAGTGTTTGAACCTGACCAAGTAGCTGCTCGGCAGAGTTGTAATGCCGAGACCCCCCGGGCAGCCGCCTAAGACGAGCCCACCTTCCTGGTAAAGTGGGCCTTCACCGATTTTGGTAACGGCAATCCAGCCGTAGAATGAGCATTCCGAATCGTAGTGCAGATCCAGCGCGCAATAGTCTGCTTGGAAGCAGGAGCCCCAATCTTGTTGGGCGCATACAGGACAAACAGAGCGTCTGTTTTCCTCAGTTGAGCCGTCCTCGCGACGTAAATCTTCAAAGCCCTAACCACATCGAGGGATTTTGACTCAGCGAAGGCGGCAGTAGCCACAGGCACCACAATAGGTTGTTTCATGTGGAACGATGAAACCACCTTCGGTAGAAATTGTTGACGAGTCCTTAACTCTGCTCTATCTTCATGGAAGATTAAATAAGGGCTCTTGTGAGACAAGGCCGCCAACTCAGATACCCGCCTCGTGGATGCCAAGGCCAACAGCATGACCACTTTCCACGAGAGAAATTTCAACTCTACCATCTGCAAAGGTTCAAACCAATGTGATTGAAGGAACCGCAACACCACGTTAAGATCCCATGACGCCACTTGGGGCACAAATGGAGGTTGGATGTGTAGCACCCCTTTCACGAAAGTCTGAACTTCCGGAAAGGAGGCCAATTCTTTTTGAAAGAAAATTGATAAGGCTGAAATTTGCACTTTAATGGAGCCTAACTTTAGACCCGCATCCACACCTGCTTGCAGAAAATGGAGAAACCGGCCTAGCTGAAATTCTTCCGTAGGAGCCTTCTTGGATTTACACCAAGACACATATTTTCTCCAAATACGGTGATAATGTTTCGCCGTTACTTCTTTTCTAGCCTGAAGAAGTGTGGGAATGACTTCACTGGGAATACCCTTTCGGGCTAAGATCCGACGTTCAACCGCCAAGCGAAGACACGGTAACTCTTGGAACACGTACGGCCCCTGCTGTAACAGATCCTCTCGTAGAGGAAGAGGGCAGGGATCTCCCATGAGTAATTCCTGAAGATCTGGATACCAAGACCTTCTTGGCCAGTCCGGAACAATGAGGATCACCTGAACCTTTGTTCTTCTTATGATCTTTAGCACCTTTGGAATGAGTGCAAGTGGAGGGAACACGTACACCGACTGAAACACCCATGGTGTCACCAGGGTGTCCACCACTATTGCTTGAGGGTCTCTTGACCTGGAACAATATCTCTGAAGTTTCCTGTTGAGGCGAGACGCCATCATGTCTATTTGAGGAGTTCCCCAAAGACTTGTCACTTCTGTGAAGACCTCTTGATGAAGACCCCACTCTCCCGGATGGAGATCGTGTCTGCTGAAGAAGTCTGCTTCCCAGTTGTCCACTCCTGGAATGAATATTGCAGACAGAGCGCTTGTATGTCTTTCCGCCCATCAGATAATCTTTGTGGTCTCTGCCATTGCCGCTCTGTTCTTTGCACTTAATACCACTCTTGCCAGTCTTGAAATGAGGATTTATGCTGCCCAGGGCGCGCACCCTGCAGTGCCACTGTGTGTGTGGGAGCACGGCGCGCAGCGCGGCCGCTGTGCGTTACCTCAAAGCCGTCACTGAAGTCTTCTGATCTTCTTCTGCTCACCCGTCTTCTGACTTCTGGCTCTGCAAGGGGGGTGACGGCGGGCTCCGGGAACGAGCATCTAGGCGTACCTAGCGATCAGACCCTCAGGAGCTAATGGTGTCCTGTAGCCTAAGAAGCAGAGCCTTGAAACTCACAGAAGTAGGTCTGCTTTTCTCCTCTAAGTCCCACGATGCAGGGAGACTGTTGCCAGCAGTACTCCCTGAAAATAAAAAACCTAACAAAAGTCTTACTCAGAGTAACTCAGGAGAGCTCCTCAGAGTGCACCCAGTCTCACTGGGCACAGAATCTAACTGGAGTCTGGAGGAGGGGCATAGAGGGAGGAGCCAGTTCAAACCCATTCAAAGTCTTAAAGTGCCCATGTCTCCTGCGGATCCCGTCTATACCCCATGGTTCTTGAAGCGTCCCCAGCATCCTCTAGGACTTATGAGAAAATATCGTTATGAAAAATAATGCTTATTTCAGAACAAAGGAGAAACAAGCACATGTTTTAAACTTGTTTGTAACCAGAGGTTTAGCTAGACCTATGGGTGCCCCACACCAAAATCCCCCTGCTGTGCACTAATCAGTGTAGGACAGGCAATCACCAGGGAATGGGAGGGGCGATGAGATTCCAGGGGTTCATGAGGGCAATCAACTCCATTACACACAGTCACATGCTGCAGCTCTGGGCAGGTGGGTGAGCGCAGCCAGCCACATATAGTCCACTAAACTAAATAACTCTTTCACAACAACCATACTATATATGCAAATTATTTTGCCAAATAATATTCATGATTGTAAATGACCTCATGTCTGCACTACCTGCCTGCTTAGTACAAAATTAAGTCAGTATTATTAATGCAAAAAATATATCTTAGAACAATTACTGTCTCCCTAGTCCAAGTTGTGTATGCTATATCATGGTATTTAAGAAGGCCATGATACACAAATTAAAAAAAACCCTTGCGCTATTTAGACTCAACTAGAGGCAACAGGACATGAATAAACTCAATAAAATAGTTATAATTACAAGATAATTTTATTATCTATAAAATCAATCAAATGTGAACATATAAATAGTTCATTAACAACTGTAATATGCGCATATAAATAAAACTATAACATTACTTAAATAATAAAACTACTATTGAGCATAAGAGGTGGATCATATAACTAGTAGTGAACACAGTGGGCTATACATTGATAATGTCCTTGTTTTTAATTCTCAAATAGGACAGTCCCATCAGATGTGCTCATGAATAATTCATGATTAGATATCATATGGTGTGATATATATGAAGCCTTTGTTTATATATATCTCAATGAATAAACTTATCCAATTGCTCACATAAACAGATGGTTCTTTACTTATGGGATAACCGTTCAAAAGTCATGGAGGAATTGATATAACACCGGGACTTTAGTGCATCGCAAGCACCTGTACAATATAGCTCCCGTTTCAATTACCACGAATGGCGTCCTCCGTCTCCCACTGAAACTGGCTCTCGTGCACACACCTTAACTGATTTGGAGAGAGAGGTATCAGTCCGGCTCCCGGAGCTCTGCGCGCTGCAGGCGCAAGAGGTTGATTCAGCTCCAGTCTTCAAGCCACCGCATATAGCGTCCTCCCGTCTCCTGCTCGTCAGTCTCGGACACCACTGCACATCAATGTGGGCAAACAGCCAATGTCCACCGGGTCACAAATAGGGTGGACATTGGCTGTTTGCCCGCATTGATGTGCAGTGGTGTCCGAGACTGACGAGCAGGAGACGGGAGGACGCTATATGCGGCGGCTTGAAGACGGGAGCTGAATCAACCTCTAGCGCCTGCAGCGCGCAGAGCTCCGGTAGCCGGACTGATACCTCTCTCTCCAAATCAGTTAAGGTGTGTGCACGAGAGCCAGTTTCAGTAGGAGATGGAGGACGCCATTCGTGGTAATTGAAACGGGAGCTATATTCTACAGGTGCTTGCGATGCACTAAAGTCCCGGGTGTTATATCAATTCCTCCATGACTTTTGAACGGTTATCCCATAAGTAAAGAACCATCTGTTTATGTGAGCAATTGGATAAGTTTATTCATTGAGATATATATAAACAAAGGCTTCATATATATCACACCATATGATATCTAATCATGAATTATTCATGAGCACATCTGATGGGACTGTCCTATTTGAGAATTAAAAACAAGGACATTATCAATGTTTAGCCCACTGTGGTCACTACTAGTTATATGATCCACCTCTTATGCTCAATAGTAGTTTTATTATTATTATTTAAGTAATGTTAGTTTTATTTATATGCGCATATTACAGTTGTTAATGAACTATTTATATGTTCACATTTGATTGATTTTATAGATAATAAAATTATCTTGTAATTATAACTATTTTATTGAGTTTATTCATGTCCTGTTGCCTCTAGTTAAGTCTAAATAGCGCAAGGGTTTTTTTTAGTTTGTTTCAGTTCACACCCGGTTTTAATCGGGTGGATTGTGTTGGCCATATCCACAGGCCATTTTACCTTTGTTGCTGCTGGATAGATTTCACGAGGTATAAGAGATAATAATATTGGATTATATCCTAGATACTTGTGCGGAGTGGGTGTGATTGTGGATACGGGCACCCATCTGCAAATATATATATATACATTCAATAGCGCCAGACATTATTAGTGGTTTTTACATGATACACAAATAAATCAGTCTAGTAATATGGTTCTTCTAGGAGACATGGGGGAGCGGGTATATTTGTAATCAAACAGCTCGTGTGTGGCTGGCTGTAGCATGTGACTTTGTGTTATACACACAAGAACAACCTACCCCAAACCACCCCCCAACTGTCTCTCATTATTCAATCAATGATACCGGGAGGAGGTGTTGCTGTGCTGGGTCATCCTTGGACCACAGCCACACCTCCCCCACCAGCATCAGTAAGGACAGAGATAGAGCTGGCAAATATAAGCCGCAGGCAGTGTAAATGGCTACAGGGAGAGGGTCGTGCCCTGTAGCAGCTGCACCTACTATAGCTATGTCACGGTTTGTAAAGCCCCATACACACGGGGAGAGATATGTGCTGAGCGATCTAGCACAGACCGCTCAGCACACGTCTCTTCCATCGCTCAGCACACAGTGCTATGTGTGCTGAGCAAGGGGGGCAACAGAGGGGAGCGATGTGCTAGAATGTGCAGGCATGCAGGCCAATCTAGCACCGGTGATAGTGACGTGCGGGGCTATCGCTGTGGGGCATACACACGGAGAGATCCGTGCTTAAATTCTAAGCAATCTAGTCAGATTTCTTAGAATTTAAGCACGGATCTCTCAGTGTGTATCCCCCTTAACACATATCCCTTGTCATTTTCATGTGAGGCCTTTTTACAGTTGCAACTTATTGCACTTGTAGCTAGTGTTAACACATAACAAACAGGCTGTGTCATAAACCTTTAAACACTGCAAGAAAATATAGGAGCGCAATAGTAAGTACAGGTCCACAATTTACAACTATTCACACTTTAACTCACTTCTCAAGTGTTAGTAGAAAAAAGAGCAAATTAACATAAGACATTTGTAAACTTTAGATAGAAAATGTAAAACAGGATTTGAAGCATAATGCAGTGGTTCCCAAACTGTATGACTAGGCACCCTGGGGTACTACGAGCCTCTTGCAGGGGTTGTCAAATTGATAGGCAACACCAGTGCTAGTGGCTGCAAATCATAAAACATGTGGACAATCAGAAGCATAACTGTACACCACCACATAACTGACTCTAAGGATGACAGGTATGCACAATTTACCTACATGTAATATGTATTTCTTTTTTTCAAATGTATCAATAAAAACCTTTATTCTAGGGGTAGAGTGAAAAAAAGGAGAGTTATGGTAGACTTGGCAATGTTAACTCTCTTTCTGCAAGGTACAAGTTAGTTTTTTTTTTATTGTCAACTTTTCATACCATCTACGTAGACTTTGATTGGACCATTAGTGGTAGACTTATAGACTGTGTAGACATTTTTAGTGTAATTCTAATAATCCACACCCTAACATAACACAGTATGTGTATAAGCATATATATATATATATATATATATATATATATATATATATATATATATATATACACACACACACACACACACATATATATATATATATATATATATATATATATATAACCATATTTCTGCAGCGGGGAACATTGGTTTCCACAGGGAAACATTGGGGGTAGAGTGGCTCTTGATCCAAAGGCACCAACAGGCTATAGCTTTAGGCTGTCCCAGGATGCATTAGGTCCTCCTCTATAACCCCGCCTCCAGGCACTGAGAGCTCAGTTTTGTTAACCAGTCCAATGCAGGAGCAGGTAAGAGAGAAGGCAGATGTTCGTCACATAGAACCACATTCTCACGAGAGGAGAAGGGATAAGCGGCTAATGCCATACAAACCCATAGAAGCTAGGTGCGTCAGGGCGGGCGGCCTGTGGAACCCAATATACCTTGCAGAAAGAGTTAACAATTGTAAGTTTACCATAACGCTCCTTTTCTGCAGCAGGTTACATTGGTTTCCACAGGGAAACATCGGGGATGTCCTAAAGAAGTTCCTCAAGGGAGGGGACGCGCTTTAGTGGGTATGAGAACCCGGCATCCAAAGGAAGCATCCTAGGAGGCAGAAGTATAAAAGGCATAGAACCTAATAAACGTGTTCAAAGAGGACAATTGTTCTGCGGACGTGCCACGGCAAGCCGTCCAGGAAGGTCGAACAGACCGAGTAGAATGGGCATTAATAGCAGGAGGAGCTAGGAGACCAGCCTGCACATAAGCTTGTGCAATCACTATTCTAATCCATCTGGCCAAGGTTTGCTTATTTGCAGGCCAGCCACGTTTGTGAAAATCAAACAAGACAAAAAGGGAGTCTGACCTTCTGATTGAGGCAGTCCTCTCCACATATATACGGAGATCCCGTACAACATCCAAAGACCGCTCTTTGTAGGACAATTAAGAAGAGCTAAAGGCTGGAACCACAATCTTTTGGTTAAGGTGAAAAGATGACACCACCTTAGGTAAAAAACCTGGGTGAGTTCTAAGAACCATACGGTAACAATGAAATATTAGAAACGGTGGACAACAGGACAATAAGCTTAAGTACGACACCCTTCTAGCAGAGGCAATAGCCAGTAAAAACAAGACCTTGGCCGTGAGCCATTTAAGGTCCACCGTCTCAAGAGGTTCAAATGACGACTATTGCAGGGCATACAGGACAAACGACAGATCCCATGGAGCCACAGGAGGGACATACGGAGGCTGAATCCGTAAGACACCCTGAGTGAATGTATAAACGTCAGGTATAGGTGCAATTTTTCTCTGAAACCATACCGACAAGGCAGATATGTGAACCTTAAGGAAGGCCAGACAAAGGCCTAAGTCCAGGCCTCTCTGCAGAAAAGTGAGAATTCTGGAAGTTCTGAATATGTATGCATTATAATTCTTATCAGAACACCAGGTGAAGTAAGAATTCCAGACCGTGTAATAAATCCGAGCTGAAGCCGGTTTACGGGCTTTCAACATAGTTTGGATGACCGCCTCGGAGAATCCCTTGGCTCTCAGGAGTGATGCTTCAAGAGCCACACCATCAAAGCCAGCCTGGCCAGGTTCGGATATAGACAAGGGCCCTGTACGAGAAGGTCTGGGCGCTGAGGAAGTAGAAGTAGAAGAGGACGCTCTGTCGATAGCCCCAATAGGTCTGAGAACCAATGCCGTCTGGCCCACGCTGGAGCGACTAGAAGTAGAAATCCTCCATCTTGTTTGAACTGGGCAGAAGTGACACTGGAGGGAGCACGTAAGGCAGCCGAAAGTTCCATAGAATTGCCAGAGCATCCATGAACGCTGCTTGAGGATCCCTGGTCCTTGATCCAAAAACCGGAAAATTGTGCTTGTGTTGAGACGCCATCAGGTCTACGTCTGCTAGGCCCCACTTGTCAACTAGGAGTTGAAAGACTTTTGGATGAAGACTCCACTCGCCGGCGTAGACCTCCTGGCGACTGAGGAAGTCCGCTTCCCAGTTCGACGCCCGGAATGAATACGGCCGATATTGCTGGCAGATGGTGTTCCACCCAACGAAGGATTTTTGACACTTGCATCATTGCCATGTGGCTTCGAGTGCCGCCTTGATGGATTATGTATGCCACCGTGGTGGCGTTGTCTGACCGTACTTGAACAGACCTGGCACTAAACACCTCCCGCAACTCCAGAATGTTTATTGGGAGTAGTGACTGATCCTTGGACCAGTGACCCTGAAAAGAGTGTTGCTCCAACACCACACCCCATCACCTCAGACTAGCGTCCGTTGTCAGCAGGACCCAGTCGGGGATCCAGAAGGGATGGCCCCTGCTCATATGCTGGTCCTGTACCCACCAGGTCAGTGACAGACGAACCTACGAAGTCAAAGTGATCATGTGAGGTCTGATCCAATGAGGTAGGCTGTCCACTTGGAGAGGATTAAACCTCTGCAAAGGGCGAGAATGAAATTGAGCGTACTCTACCATGTTGAATACCGACACCATCAGGCCAAGTACTTGCATCGCAGAGTGTATAGATACTCTGTGGCTACAAAGGAACTATCTTATCATGTCTTGAAGTCTCTGGAGAAAGAAACAGTTGTTGACTGTGTGTGTCCCGGAGTGCCCCCAGGTGCACCATGCTCTGAGCTGTGACCAGCGAGGATTTCTTCAAATTGATGAGCCACCCGTGGGCTTGTAGATGAGCTTGCAGATGACTGTGGAGGACATCGTGGGAGTTTGCCAGAATCAGCAAGTCATTCAGATACGGCAGAATCCTGACTCCCTGGTGACAGAGATGGACCGTCATTACGGCCATGACCTTGGTGAAGATACGAGGAGCCATAGCCAGTCCAAATGGCAGAGCCTGGAACTGATAGTGGAAGTTGCCAATAGCAAACAGCAGATACTGCTGATGAGACATGGCAATAGGTATATGCAGGTATGTATCCTGTATATCCAGGGATACCATATAGTCTCCAGGCTCCATAACCAGTACAATTGAGCGCAGTGTTTCCATATGGAACTTGGACACCCTCACAAACTTCAGAGATTTGAGGTTGTGTATAGGCTGGAAAGATCCATTGGGTTTCAAAACTAGAAACAGGGTCAAGTAGTAACCTCTGCCTCTCTGGGCCAGAGGTACTGGCACTACCACTCCTGTATTCAGGAGGGAACCTACAACCTTTTGCAGAGCTTGCGCCTTTAACGGATCTGAAGGGATAACTGTGGTGCAAAACTGGAGAGGGGGACGTCTCTTGAAGGATACTGCATACCCGTGAGAGCCAACTTCCTGCACCCATGCATCTAGGCGGGTGACATGAGAAAACACTGGCAGTGAATTTTCCCACTTGTTACATAACTCTGAAGGGAGAGGATAGTGAGCAAAGGCCAGTTTAGATAGAGGGAATTTCTTCTCTGGATTAGACCGTTTGAATATATCAGTTTTCTTAGCCACAGTAGTGGATACCTCATCATCAGTGATTTGTAGGATTTGCTTAATAGCAACTACAAGGGCAGGGCCATCAATTTGCAATAGAGAATCCTCGTCAGAAACACCTGATTCAGTGTCAGACAGGACAGTATGCTTCCGCTCCTCTTCAGATGAAACATCTGAGAGATTAGTGGATTGTGAGGAGAAAGCAGCCCGCTTAGATGACCCAGAGACACGAGAGTGACCTGGAGTAGATTTCTGCCTGACCAAGGAATGAGTTAATTGCTGCAATTGGTTAAACAAATTTTCCGCCTAAGGCAGATTAACCATAGGGACAATTTGTGGCTGTAATGGCACAGGTGGTCCCATAGGGGGCGTAAGGCGTTCCACCAGCGTACCCAGTAGGTTTGTGAACACAGCCTAGGGTGGCTCCTTATTGGTTACAGGAGCTGCGGACTGACTGGGAGATGTATGACACATAGTACACAGACCATCATACACAGCTTCCCCCTCTGGTAAATCTTTTGCGCATGCTCTGCATGATGCAAGAGCGTCCACAGACTTGCCTCCCTTCTTGTTAGACATTGTACGCAAATGCAACAACAGAGCGATTTAGTACGATAAAGCGAGACAGAGTACAATATCTACGATTAAAACAGTTAGTATGTGACTAGATACAGTACACAACACCAGGGATTTAATCCGGCATTGTGTGATCGAATACACAGTAGAATACATGTAATGGGTAAATACTGTGACGCAGTATAGATATATAGATATATATAGGACCCTGACGCACCTAGTCCCTTAGGGTACAGAAGACAGTGATAGATAGATATATCGGGGAAACACTGAAAGTGAAACCACACTGCTGATACAGACACACAGTCACTGGACTAGTAAATATTATATATATATATATATATATATATATATATATATATATATATATCACAGCATGGTCCTAGACCGGAGGTATATAATATCAGAATACTCGTACAATATATCCTGTAATAGGTACACTTTTTCTTAATTAACGCTGTCTGTATAAAGACATGTAGAATACTCAAGTGTTTGTAAAGTCACAGTGCTGTAAACAGGCGGCTTTACAAGGGAGACCTAGCCCTGCAGTTCCAAAGACTAGCCACAACAATGCTTAGAAGATGGCACCCAGCATCTCAGTCAGGGAGTGAGGGACAGTGTGAGGCAGCTCAAGGGCGGGAAAATCTCCAGTAGATGTCGCCCTGGGCCAGGGAGAGGCTAAAGGTCAAGCACCAGCTCCCCTATGCTGGACTTCCACCCAGGTACTAGCGAGCCTTATTAAATGGGGCATTAGTACACCTGACCGATGCTCTATTGCCCTGGTGGTCTAGTGGGGTCCTTGCTCGGTGACAGTGTCCACGCCAGCGTTGCGACCCATCTCCATAGGTCGCGGATGGAACGCAATTTAATGGTGGGTCCCGACTGGGGGACCCTCTTACCTCCTCCCCGTAGCAGCCACGCGAACCAGAAGAGCGACTGAGACCATTTGCCTAATGCCGAAGCGCACTCCGCCGCAAGTACCCGGGAACAGGCCTCGGGAGTATGTGACGCTGCTTGGGAGGTGATGGAGCTGCAATGCTGAAGTGTCACCATGACATACAGCGCTGATATACCAGTTCTGAAGAAATTTTCTGTCAGAAAAAGCTTTTTCAGGGTTGCCCAGTGCAGCCCACCTGTTAAGTGACCTGCTGTCTGCAGACAACAACTGAAACTGAGCTCACAGTGCCTGGATGCAGAGAAAATAAGAATTTACTCACCGGTAATTCTATTTCTCGTAGTCCGTAGTGGATGCTGGGGACTCCGTAAGGACCATGGGGAATAGCGGCTCCGCAGGAGACTGGGCACAACTAAGAAAGATTTAGGACTACCTGGTGTGCACTGGCTCCTCCCTCTATGCCCCTCCTCCAGACCTCAGTTAGGAAACTGTGCCCGGAAGAGCTGACACAATAAGGAAAGGATTTGGAATCCCGGGTAAGACTCATACCAGCCACACCAATCACACCGTACAACTCGTGATACTATACCCAGTGAACAGTATGAACAACAACTGAGCTTCTCAACAGATGGCTCCAAACAATAACCCTTTAGTTAGGCAATAACTATATACAAGTATTGCAGACAATCCGCACTTGGGATGGGCGCCCAGCATCCACTACGGACTACGAGAAATAGAATTACCGGTGAGTAAATTCTTATTTTCTCTGACGTCCTAAGTGGATGCTGGGACTCCGTAAGGACCATGGGGATTATACCAAAGCTCCCAAACGGGTGGGAGAGTGCGGATGACTCTGCAGCACCGAATGAGCAAACTCAAGGTCCTCCTCAGCCAGGGTATCAAACTTGTAGTATTTAGCAAATGTGTTTGAACCCGACCAAGTAGCAGCTCGGCAAAGTTGTAAAGCCGAGACCCCTCGGGCAGCCGCCCAAGAAGAGCCCACTTTCCTCGTGGAATGGGCTTTTACAGATTTAGGATGCGGCAGTCCAGCCGCAGAATGTGCAAGTTGAATCGTACTACAGATCCAGCGAGCAATAGACTGCTTTGAAGCAAGAGCACCCAGCTTGTTGGGCGCATACAGGATAAATAGCGAGTCAGTTTTCCTGACTCCAGCCGTCCTGGAAACATAGATTTTCAGGGCCCTGACTACGTCCAGCAACTTGGAATCCTCCAAGTCCTTAGTAGCCGCAGGCACTACAATAGGTTGGTTCAAATGAAAAGCTGATACCACCTTAGGAAGAAATTGGGGACGAGTCCTCAATTCCGCCCTATCCATATGGAAAATCAGATAAGGGCTTTTACATGACAAAGCCGCCAATTCTGACACACGCCTGGCCGAAGCCAAGGCCAACAGCATGACCACTTTCCACGCAAGATATTTTAGTTCCACGGTTTTAATTGGCTCAAACCAATGTGACTTAAGGAAATCCAACACCACGTTGAGATCCCAAGGTGCCACTGGAGGCACAAAAGGGGGCTGAATATGCAGCACTCCTTTAACAAACGTCTGAACTTCAGGCAGTGAAGCCAGTTCTTTTTGGAAGAAAATCGACAGTCGAAATCTGGACCTTAATGGAACCTAATTTGAGGCCCATAGTCACCCCTGACTGTAGGAAGTGCAGAAATCGACCCAGCTGAAATTCCTCCGTTGGGGCCCTTTTGGCCTCACACCACGCAACATATTTTCGCCATATGCGGTGATAATGGTTTGCGGTCACCTCCTTCCTAGCTTTAATCAGCGTAGGGATGACTTCCTCCGGAATGCCCTTTTCCTTCAGGATCCGGCGTTCAACCGCCATGCCGTCAAACGCAGTCATGGTAAGTCTTGGAACAGACAGGGTCCCTGCTGCAGCAGGTCCTGTCTGAGCGGCAGAGGCCATGGTTCCTCTGATATCATTTCTTGAAGTTCTGGGTACCAAGCTCTTCTTGGCCAATCCGGAACAATGATTATAGTTCTTACTCCTCTCCTTCTTATTATCCTCAGTACCTTGGGTATGAGAGGAAGAAGAGGGAACACATAAACCGACTGGTACACCCACGGTGTCACTAAAGCGTCCACAGCTATCGCCTGAGGGTCCCTTGACCTGGCGCAATATCTTTTTAGCTTTTTGTTGAGGCGGGACGCCATCATGTCCACCTGTGGCCTTTCCCACCGGTGTACAATCATTTGGAAGACTTCTGGATGAAGTCCCCACTCTCCCGGGTGGAGGTCGTGTCTGCTGAGAAAGTCTGCTTCCCAGTTGTCCACTCCGGGAATGAACACTGCTGACAGTGCTAACACATGATTTTCCGCCCATCGGAGAATCCTTGTGGCTTCTGCCATTGCCATCCTGCTTCTTGTGCCGCCCTGTCGGTTTACATGGGCGAATGCCGTGATGTTGTCTGGATCAGCACCGGCTGGTGTTGAAGCAGGGGTCTTGCCTGACTTAGGGCATTGTAAATGGCCCTTAGTTCCAGAATATTTATGTGTAGGGAGGTCTCCTGACTCGACCATTGTCCCTGGAAGTTTCTTCCCTGTGTGACTGCTCCCCAACCTCGAAGGCTGGCATCCGTGGTCACCAGGATCCAGTCCTGTATGCCGAATCTGCGGCCCTTTAGAAGATGAGCCCTATGCAGCCACCACAGCAACGACATCCTGGCCCTTGGAGACAGGGTTATCAGCCGATGAATCTGAAGATGCGTTCCGGACCACTTGTCCAACAGATCCCACTGAAAGATCCTTGCATGGAACCTTCCGAATGGAATTGCTTGGTAAGAAGCCACCATCTTTCCCAGGACTCGCGTGCAGTGGTGCACCGACACCTGTTTTGGTTTTAGGAGGTCTCTGACTAGAGATGACAATCCTTGGCCTTCTCCTCCGGGGGAAACACTTTTTTCCGTTCTGTGTCCAGAACCATCCCCAGGAACAGTAGACGCGTTGAAGGAACCAGCTGCGACTTTGGAATATTCAGGATCCAGCCGTGCTGTTGTAGCACTTCCCGAGCTAGTGCTACTCCGATCAACAACTGTTCCCTGGACCTCGCCTTTATAAGGAGATCGTCCAAGTACGGGATAATAAAAACTCCCTTTTTCCGAAGGAGTGTCATCATTTCGGCCATTACCTTGGTAAAGACCCTCGGTGCCGTGGACAGACCAAACGGCAACGTCTGGAATTGGTAATGACAGTCCTGTACCACAAATCTGAGGTACTCCTGGTGAGGAGGGTAAATGGGGACATGCAGGTAAGCATCCTTGATGTCCAGTGATACCATGTAATCCCCCTCGTCCAGGCTTGCAATCACCGCCCTGAGCGATTCCATCTTGAACTTGAACCTTCTTATATAAGTGTTCAAGGATTTTAAATTTAAAATGGGTCTCACCGAACCGTCCGGTTTCGGTACCACAAACATTGTGGAATAGTAACCCCGTCCTTGTTGAAGGAGGGGTACCTTGATTATCACCTGCTGAGAATACAGCTTGTGAATCGCCTCCAGCACCGCCTCCCTGTCCGGGGGAGCTGTCGGCAAGGCAGATTTGAGGAAACGGCGAGGGGGAGACGTCTCGAATTCCAGCTTGTACCCCTGAGATACTACTTGTAGAATCCAGGGATCCACCCGTGAGCGAGCCACTGGTCGCTGAAGTTCTTGAGACGGGTCCCCACCGTACCTGGCTCCGCCTGTGGAGCCCCAGCGTCATGCGGTGGACTTAGAGGAAGCGGGGGAGGACTTTTGTTCCTGGGAACTGGCTGTATGTTGCAGCTTTTTCCCTCTACCTCTGCCTCTGGGCAGAAAGGACGCGCCTCTAACCCGCTTGCCTTTTTGGGGCCGAAAGGACTGTACCTGATAATACGGTGCTTTCTTTGGCTGTGAGGGAACATGGGGTAAAAATGCTGACTTCCCAGCTGTCGCTGTGGAAATGAGGTCCGAGAGACCATCCCCAAACAACTCCTCACCCTTGTAAGGCAAAACTTCCATGTGCCTTTTAGAATCTGTATCTCCTGTCCACTGCCGAGTCCACAATCCTCTCCTGGCAGAAATGGACATTGCATTTATTCTAGATGCCAGCCGGCAAATATCCCTCTGTGCATCTCTCATGTATAAGACAGCGTATTTAATATGCTCTACGGTTAGCAATATAGTGTCCCTGTCTAGGGTATCAATGTTTTCCGACAGGGAATCTGACCACGCAGCTGCAGCACTGCACATCCATGCTGAAGCAATAGCCGGTCTCAGTATAATTCCTGAGTGTGTATATACAGACTTCAGGATAGCCTCCTGCTTTCTATCCGCAGGCTCCTTTAGGGCGGCTGTGTCCGGAGACGGTAGTGCCACCTTTTTTGACAGACGTGTGAGCGCTTTATCCACCCTAGGGGATGTCTCCCAACGTGACCTGTCCTCTGGCGGGAAAGGGTACGCCATTAGTAACTTTTTAGAAATTACCAGTTTTTTATCGGGGGAAGCCCACGCTTCTTCACACACTTCATTTAATTCATCAGATGGGGGAAAAACCACTGGTAGCTTTTTCTCCCCAAACATAATACCCTTTTTTGTGGTACCTGGGGTAATATCAGAAATGTGTAACACATTTTTCATTGCCGTAATCATATAACGAGTGGCTCTATTGGAATGTACACTAGTCTCATCGTCGTCGACACTGGAGTCAGTATCCGTGTCGACATCTGTGTCTGCCATCTGAGGTAGTGGGCGTTTTAGAGCCCCTGATGGCTTTTGAGACGCCTGGGCAGGCACGGGCTGAGCAGCCGGCTGTCCCACATCTGCTATGTCGTCAAACCTTTTATGTAAGGAGTTGACACTGTCGCGTAAATCCTTCCACATGTCCATCCATTCAGGTGTCGACCCCGCAGGGGGTGACATCACATTTATCGGCACCTGCTCCGCCTCCACATATGCCTCCTCATCAAACATGTCGACACAGCCGTACCGACACACCGCACACACACAGGGAATGCTCTGAACGAGGACAGGACCCCACAAAGTCCTTTGGGGAGACAGAGAGAGAGTATGCCAGCACACACCAGAGCGCTATATAATGCAGGGAAACACACTACACACAGTGATTTTTCCCCTATAGCTGCTATAATACACAGTTTGCGCCTATATTTAGTGCCCCCCCCTCTCTTTTTTACCCTATTGAGCCTGGAAACTGCAGGATATTTTTGGCAGGGGATTTTACACATATATAGTCTTACTGACTATATTATGTGTTTTTTTGCCAAGCTAAGGTACTCTTATTGCAGCCCAGGGCGCCCCCCCCCCAGCGCCCTGCACCCATCAGTGACCGAAGTGTGTGGTGTGCATGGGGAGCAATGGCGCACAGCTGCAGTGCTGTGCGCTACCTTAATGAAGACCGGAGTCTTCAGCCGACGATTTCCTGGACGTTCTTCTTGCTTCTGGCTCTGCAAGGGGGACGGCGGCGCGGCTCCGGGACCGGACGACCGAGGCTGGGCCTGTGTTCGATCCCTCTGGAGCTAATGGTGTCCAGTAGCCTAAGAAGCCCAAGCTAGCTGCAAGCAGGTAGGTTCGCTTCTTCTCCCCTCAGTCCCTCGTAGCAGTGAGTCTGTTGCCAGCAGATCTTACTGAAAATAAAAAACCTAAATTATACTTTCTTTTCTAAGAGCTCAGGAGAGCCCCAGCTCGGCCGGGCACAAAATTCTAACTGAGGTCTGGAGGAGGGGCATAGAGGGAGGAGCCAGTGCACACCAGGTAGTCCTAAATCTTTCTTAGTTGTGCCCAGTCTCCTGCGGAGCCGCTATTCCCCATGGTCCTTACGGAGTCCCCAGCATCCACTAGGACGTCAGAGAAATAGAGGAGGCGCCTATGCATCCTGGGACAGCCTAAAGCTTTAGTTTGTTGGTGCCTCTGGATCAAGATCCACTCAACCCCCAATGTTTCCCTGTGGAAACCTGCTGCAGAAATGGTTATACTATAGGATACAGCGATTCAAGAATGTTTGGGAACCACTGGCATAATGTAGAACGGTGAGGCAGTTTATTTTTCAGCACAATGCTCCCAGCCACTCACCTGATCTCCTGTATGCCACCCAGGGCCAGATAATTAAAAGGTGATAGAGATGACCACTGGATCCTATGTGTTAATAAATCAATTTTAACTTTTAGTCATCATCAAAATTAGTGATTTCCAAGTTCCAGTCTGTCGCAGTTTGGGAGCAGTGCAGATGGGGGCCAGACTCAGAGAGGGGACAGTACTTTGGGGGTAGCAGGATGACAAGGTAGCATTGTGGGACTCAGAGGGGTCAGCATAGACTTGTGGGACTCAGAGTTGAGTCATAACTGCTCAGAAAATTGGACTGGCCACCAAGCCAGACTCTGTGACCTCTGCTGTTACACTGCACAACTCTTTAAGCTCCAGTATGTATGACAGCACCAACTGGACCCTACACTACTTTCACTTTTTTCATATTTTAGTGGTGATCTCGCTAATACAAAAATACATTTATTTTTACTACATTAGGAAGAATTAAAGGCCAATGTACAATTATTATTTAGGATAATCTCGTCAAATTCTACATACAAACATTCACTTTAGTTTGTGCAGCATGTCAAGATTTCATAACAAGACTATTACATAATTTTTCCTATGGCTTAACATTTGCTCAAAGAAAACATAGCCACTTTCTTTACAGCACTCCATTTTTATTAATACACTGGGCTCTTATAATGTTGAAGCAAAAGGTTATGAGGTCACCTACAGGCTTTAAGTTTGCATGAGTAAAGAATGGCATTCCAAGCTTTTGTCTGGGCAATAAGTTAATACAGGTAAATTCACCCATTTCGACAATCCAGGAGGTAAGATGATGTTGAGTCCTAGGAAAATCAGTACAGTGTATTAAAATAAAAAATAAAAAGATTTTACTTACCGGTAAATCTATTTCTCGTAGTCCGTAGTGGATGCTGGGGACTCCGTAAGGACCATGGGGAATAGACGGGCTCCGCAGGAGACATGGGCACTTTAAGAAAGAATTTAGATTCTGGTGTGCTCTGGCTCCTCCCTCTATGTCCCTCCTCCGGACCCCAGTTAGAGAAACTGTGCCCAGAAGAACTGACAGTACAAGGAAAGGATTTTGGTAATCCAGGGTAAGACTCATACCAGCCACACCAATCACACCGTATAACTTGTGATAAACTTACCCAGTCAACAGTATGAACAACAACAGAGCATCAGTTCAACCCTGATGCAACCATAACATAGCCCTTATTGCAGCAATAACTATATACAAGTATTGCAGTAGAAGTCCGCACTTGGGACGGGCGCCCAGCATCCACTACGGACTACGAGAAATAGATTTACCGGTAAGTAAAATCTTATTTTCTCTAACGTCCTAGTGGATGCTGGGGACTCCGTAAGGACCATGGGGATTATACCAAAGCTCCCAAACGGGCGAGAGAGTGTGGATGACTCTGCAGCACCGAAAGAGCAAACACAAGGTCCTCCTCAGCCAGGGTATCAAACTTGTAGAACTTCGCAAAAGTGTTTGAACCTGACCAAGTAGCCGCTCGGCACAGCTGTAATGCCGAGACCCCTCGGGCAGCCGTCCAAGAAGAGCCCACCTTCCTAGTGGAATGGGCCTTAACTGATTTTGGCAGCGGCAATCCAGCCGCAGAATGAGCCTGCTGAATCGTGTTACAGATCCAGCGATCAATAGTTTGCTTTGAAGCAGGCGCACCAAGCTTGTTGGAAGCATACAGGATAAACAAAGTCTGTTTTCCGGACTCCAGCCGTTCTGGCTACATAAACCTTCAAAGCACTGACCACATCAAGCAACTCGGAATCCTCCAAGTCAGTAGTAGCCACAGGCACCACAATAGGTTGGTTTATATGAAAAGATGAAACCACTTTTGGCAGGAATTGTGGACGGGTCCGCAACTCTGCTCTATCCGCATGGAAAACCAGATAGGGGCTTTTATGTGACAAAGCCGCTAATTCTGACACACGCCTAGCCGAAGCCAAGGCTAGCAGCATGACCACCTTCCACGTGAAATATTTCAATTCCACCGTTTTGAGTGGTTCAAACCAGTGGGATTTCAGGAAACTCAACACCACGTTAAGATTCCAAGGTGCCACTGGAGGCACAAAAGGGGGCTGAATATGCAGCACTCCCTTTACAACGTCTGAACTTCAGGTAGAGAAGTCAACTCCTTTTGAAAGAAAATGGATAGGGCCGAAATCTGGACCTTAATGGACCCCAATTTTAGGCCCAAATTCACTCCTGACTGTAGGAAGTGAAGGAAACGGCCCAGCTGGAATTCCTCCGTAGGGGCATTCCTGGCCTCACACCAAGCAACATATTTTCGCCATATACGGTGATAATGTTGAGTTGTCATGTCCTTCCTAGCCTTTATCAGCGTAGGAATGACCTCCTCCGGAATGCCTTTTTCCGCTAGGATCCGGCGTTCAACCGCCATGCCGTCAAACGCAGCCGCGGTAAGTCTTGGAAAAGACAGGGCCCCTGTTGCAACAAGTCCTGTCTTAGATGAAGAGGCCACGGGTCCTCTGTGAGCATTTTTTGCAGATCTGGATACCAAGTCCTTCGTGGCCAATCTGGAACAATGAGTATCGTTCTCACTCCTCTTTTTCTTATTATTCTCAGCACCTTGGTATGAGAAGAAGAGGAGGAAATACATAGACCGACTGGAACACCCATGGTGTCACTAGGCGTCTACAGCTATCGCCTGAGGGTCTCTTGACCTGGAGCAATACCTCTGTAGTTTTTTGTTGAGGCGGGATGCCATCATGTCCACCTGTGGCAGTACCCACCGACTTGCAGTCTGTGCGAAGACTTCCTGAGGTGGAGGTCGTGTCTGCTGAGGAAGTCTGCTTCCCAGTTGTCCACTCCCGGGATGAACACTGCTGACAGTGCGCTTACGTGATTTTCCGCCCAGCAAAGAATTCTGGTGGCTCGCTACCCTGCTCCTTGTGCCGCCTTGTCGGTTTACATAAGCCACTGCGGTGATGGTGTCTGACTGAATCAGAACCAGTTGGTCGCGAAGGAGGGTCTCCGCTTGACGTAGGGCGTTGTATACGGCCCTTAGTTCCAGGATGTTGATGTGAAGGCAAGTCTCCTGACTTGACCACAGACCTTGGAAATTTCTTCCCTGTGTGACTGCTCCCCACCCTCGGAGGCTTGCATCCGTAGTCTCCAAGACCCAGTCCTGAATGCCGAATATGCGGCCCTCGAGAAGGTGAGCACTCTGCAGCCACCACAGGAGAGACACCCTGGCCCTGGGCGATAGGGTGATTAACCGATGCATCTGAAGATGTGATCCGGACCACCTGTCAGGTAAGTCCCATTGAAAGTTCCTCGTATAGAACCTGCCGAAGGGAATGGCCTCGTATGATGCCACCATCCTTCCCAGGACTCGAGTGCAGTGATGCACTGACACCTGTTTTGGTTTTAATAGGTTCCTGACCAGTGTCATGAGCTCCTGAGCTCTCTCTATCGGGAGATAAACCCTTTTCTGGTCTGTGTCTAGAATCATGCCTAGGAAAGGCAGATGAGTCCTAGGAACCAACTGCGACTTTGGAATATTTATAATCCAGCCGTGTTGCCGTTACACTTCCAGAGAAAGTGCTACGCTGATCAGCAACTGCTCTCTTGATCTCGCTTTTATGAGGAGATCGTCCAAGTATGGGATAATTGTGACCCCTTGCTTCCGCAAGAGTACCATCATTTCCACCATTACCTTGGTAATTATTCTCGGTGCCGTGGAGAGACCAAACGGCAACCTCTGAAATTGGTAATGACAATCCTGTTCCACAAATCTGAGGTACGCCTGATGAGGTGGATAAATGGGGACATGAAGGTATGCATCCTTTATGTCCAGAGACACCATAAAATCCCCCCCTTCCAGGCTTGCGATGACCGCTCTCAGCGATTCCATCTTGAACTTGAACCTTTTCAGGTATATGTTCAGGGATTTTAAATTCAATATGGGTCTGACCGAACCATCCGGTTTCGGGACTACAAACATGGTCGAATAATAACCCCTTCCTTGTTGAAGGAGGGGAACCTTGACCACCACCTGTTGAAGATACAATTTGTGAATTGCAGTTAACACTATTTCCCTCTCGTGGGGGGAAGCCGGCAGGGCCGTCGGTGAGGGGGCATCTCCTCGAAGTCCAGCTTGTATCCCTGAGACACAATATCTATTGCCCAGGGATCTAACAGGGAGTGAACCCACTTGTGGCTGAAATTTCGAAGACGTGCCCCCACCGGGCCTAGCTCCGCCTGTGGAGCCCCAGCGACATGCGGTGGATTTTGTAGAGGCCGGGGAAGACTTCTGTTCCTGGGAACTAGCTGTGTTGTGCAGCTTCTTTCCTCTGCCCCTGCCTCTGTCAAGAAAGGACGCACCTTGGACATTCTTGTTTCTTTGTGATCGAAAGGACTGCATTTGATAATGTCGTGCTTTCCTAGGCTGTGCTGGAATATAAGGCAAAAGATCAGAATTACCAGCTATAGCTGTGGAGACCAGGTCCGAGATCCCTTCTCCACACAATTCTCAGCCTTGTAAGGTAAACCTTCCATATGCCTCTAAAGTCGGCATCACCTGTCCATTGCATGTTCCACAGGACACGTCAAGCAGAAATCGACATAGCGTTGACTCTAGAACCCAGTAGAAGTAGACTAATGTCTCTTTGGGCATGTTTTACATATATATCTAAGACAGCATCTTTTATATATATATATATATATATAGATATATATCTATATATATACACATATAAATATATATATATATATATATATATATATACATAATAGGGTCTCAATCTCAGCTGATAAGGTATCTGTCCACGCTGCTGCAGCGCTATAAACCCATGCCGACACAATCGCCGGTCTGAGTAGAGTACCAGAATGTGTGTAAATGGACTTCAAAGTACTTTTACTGCATGCTATCTGCAGGATGCCTGAGGATAGCTGTTAAGTCAGCGCTACCTTTTGGGCAAACGTGACACCCTAGGGGAAGGTTCCCATCGTATCCTGGCCCTAGTAGGGAAAGGATACTCCCTGAGAATTCTTTGTGGGAAACTGCAGTCTCTTGTCTGGAGATTCCCGCTCTTTTTCTTCATGAGAGGAGGGAAATTTACCTCAGCTTTCTTCCCCTTAAACATGTGTACCCTTGTGTCAGGGACAGATGAGTCATCAGTGATATGCAAAACATTTTTTATTACAATAATCATATATTGAATACTTTTCTGCCATTTTGGCTGTAACTTTGCATTATCGTAGTCGACACTGGAGTCAGACTCCGTGTCGATATCAGTGTCTATTATTTTGGATAGTGAGCATTAAGAGACTCTGAAGGTCTCTGCGACATAGGGACAGACATGGGTAGATTCCCTGTCTGTTATCTAATCTTTTGTGCAATAATTTTACCTTAGCACTTAATTTCACATATCCAACTCCGTGTCGATATCAGTGTCTATTATTTTGGATAGTGAGCATGAAGAGACTCTGAAGGTCTCTGCGACATAGGGACAGACATGGGTAGATTCCCTGTCTGTTATCTAATCTTTTGTGCAATAATTTTACCTTAGCACTTAATTTCACATATCCAAACAGGTGTCGGCGTTGTCGACGGAGACACCACTCACACACACATTTGCTCCATCTCCTCCTAGGGGAGCCTTTTACCTCAGACATGTCGACACACATACCGACACACCACACCCTCAGGGAATGCTCATCTGAAGACAATTCCCCCATAAGGCCCTTTGGAGAGACAGAGAGAGAGAGAAAGTATGCCAGCACACACCCCAGCGCTATAAACCCAGGAATAACACAGTAACTTAATGTTAACCCAGTAGCTGCTGTTTATATAGATTTTTGCGCCTAATTATGTGCCCCCCCTCTCTTTTTACCCTCTTCTACCGTGTATCTGCAGGGGAGAGCCTGGGGAGCTTCCTCTCAGCGGAGCTGTGGAGAAAAAATGGCGCAGGTAAGTGCTGAGGAAGAAGCCCCGCCTCCTCGACGGTGGGCTTCTGTCCCGCTTAAATATACATTTTCTAGGCGGGGGCTCATACATATATAGTGTTCCCAACTGTATATATGTGTACTTTTGCCAAAAGAGGTCCATATGCTGCCCAGGGCGCCCCCCCCTGCGCCCTGCACCCTTTACAGTGACCGGAGTATGTGAGGTGTGTTTGGAGCAATGGCGCACAGCTGCAGTGCTGTGCGTTACCTCATGTGAAGAAAGGAGTCTTCTGCCGCCGATTTCGAAGTCTTCTTGCTTCTCATACTCACCCGGCTTCTGTCTTCCGGCTCTACGAGGGGGACGGCGGCGCGGCTCTGGGATCGGACGACGAGGGTGAGACCCTGTGTACGATCCCTCTGGAGCTAATGGTGTCCAGTAGCCTAAGAAGCAGGACCTAGCTTCAGAGAGTAGGGCTGCTTCTCTCCCCTCTGTCCCACGATGCAGGGAGTCTTTTGCCAGCAGGTTTCCTTGAAAATAAAAAACCTAACAAAATACTTTCTTACAGCAAGCTCAGGAGAGCTCACTGAACAGCACCCACCTCGTCCGGGCACAGATTCAAACTGAGGTCTGGAGGAGGGACATAGAGGGAGGAGCCAGAGCACACCAGAATCTAAATTCTTTCTTAAAGTGCCCATGTCTCCTGCGGAGTCCGTCTATTCCCCATGGTCCTTACGGAGTCCCCAGCATCCACTAGGACGTTAGAGAAATTTTGTTGTGAACACATGACAAAGTTATCCTGTCTCCAGAGTCATATTATTGACAAGGTGGTATAGATGACTGCCGCTGTCACACTGTCTTCCGGGCCATCGTGAGGGTGGATGCTTTGCAATGTTGACACTGATGCAACACAGAGTGGTAGCTCCCACACAATTAACCCAATATCTATCTGTCTATATTACATAAACACAAGAGGGGGTCCCGAACTTGCCTAGGGCCCTGTGGTGTCTTCATCAAGTTGTGATACCAGCAACTCCATACACACACACAAAGACACTGCAACAGTTTTAATAAAGAGCTATTCATAATTAGACAATATTACTAGATGATAATCAGTTCAACCTTTTTAAAATAATCCATTAGGAAACATTACAGAGAAGCTTTCCCAAACACGTAAATGTCCTACCACATTACGTTCAGCTGCATGCACTCCTCCACCAGCTTAATGCACCTTAGTATACATGTATCTCACACACATTTTCAAAGACTAATTTCCTTACATACAGTAAGTTGTGTATGTTTTTAGTGCATTTATTGTAGATTTAGTAGCCAATGATTTTACATGCAGAGAATTTCTTTTAATCTGGTAAGCGTCACAATTATATTACAAAAGAATAGTTTTGTACTTTTCCTGTACCTCGCAGTGACTGTTGTGTATCAGTGATTATCTCATCAGGGAAGACCACCGATTGGCTCTTGCTCCTGTCTATTGATTCTATAACTGAATGGGGAAAAAAATCCCATTAAAACTTGTTTAAAAATTGTATGTTTAAACACCAGATATTACTGTCATTAATCTGTTTGGTACTCCAGAGATTTGTTTCCCGATGTATGATAATTGTAACCTGCTGTCTATTAACACTCAGTGTCATTACATATACTCACAACCACACTAGTTATTAACCCATTGCATATACTAGTGGGTTTTTTTTTTTGTATAGCTTTTGTTTTGTTTTTTATTTATTTAAAGACCATCATTACTCTGAAGAGATTTAAAAGAAAATGCAAAATAAAAAGAATTACGTACCGTATGACTTGGGAATCTGGCTTTCACTGGCTGACTTTACAATTGTGTTGTCAATGTTCGTATAGGAAGGCAGCTCTTCAAGCTCTGCAATTTCTTCTTCCGTTTGTTGAATCTCTTGACATTTGTTCTGTTCTTGTAACTTTGTGTGGTTTTGAATGACTTTGTTCGCTGTTTCCATTACTACTTTGGTATTTAGATTCTCTGCTGCCATTGCGAGCAGTTCATCATCATCTTCTCCAGCATCCCAGGCATCACTTGTGTTGCTTTCAAACTCTTGAAAAGTAGTGACTTTTTTCAACTTTGTAGGCGTCGTTGGAGTCTTCTGAACAGTTTTAGTTAAGCTATTAATATAAAAACAAAACAATACTAAATGTAATGTTTCAACAAGCATTTTAGCAAATGCATTCTCCTACAACAAAAATGTTTAACATGACAAAACTAGGGCCTATTTCAAGGATTTAGCAAAAACTGCATGTAATCTAGAAATACAAAACTGTTAATTCAGATATGTCCGAGGAAACATACTTGAAGAAAATGTATAACTAGAGAGATAGAAGAGCATTTAAGTTAATAAATGCACATATGCACACAGATAGATCGACAGACAGACAGACAGACAGACAGACAGACAGATAGATAGATAGATAGATAGATAGATAGATAGATAGATAGATAGATAGATAGATAGATAGATAGATAGATAGACATTAAAATATAGGTAAATGGTAGTTACAGAACATTAAAAAAAAAAAAAAAAAAAACACTTCCAACAGATATTACATTTTCTTTAATTCAAATAAAAAAAATGTATCTTAAAAAAAAAGAGATAGATACATTTTCTGTTGTATAATAGCTTTCCACTATTAAAAAAAAAAAAAAAGTGTACTACAGGAAACTTATGTTAGGATTTCAAAATAAAATGGTCTATTGTTGGCAAAGCTAAGGTCCTAATCTGCCGCCAGATGTTATTACAAAACGTAAAAGTCAGAAAAATGACAAATTTCACACTTTGCTTATTAGTATATGAATGTATGTGCTTACCATAGTCTTATCTGCTACAGTGCAAGGGTATATGTACAGTATGTATTCAAAAATAAATATTGCTTTGTAATAGAAAATCACCATGATCAGAAATTGGCTCATGATGTTTAAACTAACATAGAAGCTAAGCAGCCTCATAATAACAAACAAGTCTTATATGCATAAAAAAAAAAAAAATATGCTAACCTAACAGAACATTGAAGTATGCTTATTGCAGGTTACTCCCATCAGCCACATCATTAGTGTAAAATAAGCAGTACATGTAGTAGCCCGAGACTAAGAGCTACCAATAGGTAATGATGTCTATTCTCCCTTATAATGATACAGTAGGTCACAGCAGGCGAGGTAAGGAAAGCAGTAAAAGCAAGATCGCATAAAGCATTCTCAGAGACGTGTTGCTAATGTTTGTTTTTTTTCTCACTCATCAGTCTCATGCCTACAATGATAAGAGACTAAACTGAAGGAATGCATGCTTATATATGCGTTGATGCCATTTCTAAAGCAAGATATTAATCTGACATGGCAGGCTCTCTGTAGAAAAGAGTTAGGATAGGAGCACAGGCAATAAGTACATAACCTTCTAAGGGGGGATTTAATTACCACAGGCTAATCGATCCCCCAGAGCTATACAATTAGCCATGAAGCAGCAGTCTTGCCAGCTATTATTGAGGAGGCCAACAAATTATTGGGGGCAGCTATTACTGTGGGGGGGAAGGGGGGGTCGCAATAATTAGGCTTTTTTCAGCAAATCCAGCAGCAAAAACACATAGGTCCATGACCATAAGTGTTTTTGCCTGAAAATAGATATTTTTCTGGAAAAAAAAATAGGGAGCTAATTGGATAGGCCAAAAAAAAATAAAAAAATTCTAAAGAAACTCATGAAAAACCCGTATTCCGCATCTGAAAGAATATAGGGCCTGATTCAGACCAGATCGTAGCAGCAACTTTGTTAGCAGATGGGAAAAAAACATGTGCACTGCAGGGGGGGCAGACGTAACATGTGCAGAGAGAGTTAGATTTTAGTGGGGTGTGTTCAAAGTGAAATCTAAATTGCAGTGTAAAATAAAGCAGCCAGTATTTACCCTGCACAGAAACAAAATAACCCACCCAAATGTAATGGGCCCTACACACTGGCCGATACAAGTGAAAGATATGAACGATCTAGTTCATTAATGAACGAGACAACGGTTCACATCTTTCAGTGTGTAGGCACCAGCGATGAACAATGCGCGGCCCTGCGCTCATTCATCTCTGGTGCCGGCTCGTTTAAACATGCAGGCCAATATGGACAATCTCGTCCATATTAGCATGCAGTGCTATGGAGCCGGGTAACGTGGGGAGTGAAAAAATGTCACACTCATATCCCTCCCCCCCCCCCCCCCCGGGTCGCCCGTCTGCCATATCGGTCGCTGTGTGTGTAGGGCCATTAACTCTCTCTCCACATGTTATATCTGTCCCCCCACCTGCAGTGCACATGGTTTTGCCCAACTGCTAACATAGTTGCTGCTACAATCAGGTCTGAATTAGGCCCATAATTCCTAATTGTATTCCCCTCTAAATAGTAATATATGTAGTTTCCATGGATGCCCATTAAATATTTTCAAATATAAAGCATGCATAAGTTATCATGGAATTTGATCTTTAGAATTCTATACTGAAAATACCATACATGTCATTCAGAGTGGGTACAACTCACAAGATAATGATTATTTATGGGATTGATCAAATAAAATGTATAAAATAATTGTGTGAGAAAAAATCCTTACCAGACAAAGCCAATCTTAATTATATTTATGATAACTCTATTCTTCTTAAAACAACTGTATATTTTTTTTCACCGTTTTTTTAATAATTTTACATCTGCCACTATTGTACGGGTTCCAGGAATAGACCACCACAGTATTACAGTGCACAAACCTGTCGGCATTCAAAAGGAGATTTATGGTAAGAACTTCCCCTTGTTAAATCTCTTTCTGCGAGGTAACTGGACTCCACAGGGAATAACATCAGGGTGTAGAGTAGGATCTTGATCCGAGACACCAACAGGCTAAAAGCTTTGACTGTTCCCAAGATGCTCAGCGCCGCCTCCTCTATAACCCCGCCTCCATGCACAGGAACTCAGTTTCGTTAACCAGTCCAATGCAGTAGCAGGCAAAAGAGACCACAGTCGTTATTAGCCATGTACACCGCATTCTCACGACAGGAGAAGGTATCAGCGGCTAATGCCTTACCAACCCAAAGAAGCTAAGTGCCTCAGGGTGGGCGCCCTGTGGAATCCAGTGTACCTCGCAGAATGAGATTTAACAAGGGTAAGTTCTTACCATATATCTCCTTTTCTGCAGCGGGGTACACTGGTATTCCACAGGGAATAACATCGGGGATGTCCTAAAGCAGTTCCTTATAGGAGGGGATGTACTGTATCGGGCACAAGAACCCGGCGTCCAAAGGAAGCATCCTGGGAGGCGGAAGTATCGAAAACATAGAATCTTATGAATGTGTTCACTGAAGACCACGTAGCCGCCTTGCACAATTGTTCAAGGGTCGCACCACGGCGGGCCGCCCAAGAAGGTCCAACAGACAGAGTAGAATGGGCTTTGATGGTAGCAGGAGCTGGAATGCCAGCCTGTACATAAGCGTGTGCAATCACCATGCTAATTCATCTAGCCAAGGTCTGCTTGTTAGCAGGACAGCCACGTTTGTTAAAACCAAACAGTACAAAGAGAGAATCAGACTTCCAATCGGAGGCTGTCCTCTTCACAAAGAAACGGAGGGCCTGTACCACATCCAAAGACCGCTCTTTGGAGGATAAATCCGGAGAGATAAAGGCCGGGAACACAGTCTCCTGGTTAAGGTGGAAAGAAGACACCACCTTTGGTAGATAACCAAGGCGCGTTCGAAGAACTGCCCAGTCACGGTGAAAAATCAGATAGGGGGAACGACAAGACAAGGCACCAAAATCTGATACCCGTCTAGTAGAGGCAATAGCCAGCAGAAACAAGACCTTGAGAGAAAGCCACTTAAGGTCCGCAGATTCAAGAGGTTCAAACGGAGAGTCTTGCAAAGGCTCCAGAACCACCGACAAATCCCAAGGAGCCACAGGTGGGATATAGGGAGGTTGAATCCGTAAAACACCCTGAGTGAAGGTTTGAACATCAGGCAGAGTTGCAATTTTTCTCTGAAACCATACCGACAAGGCAGAAATATGAACCTTGAGGGAGGCCAGCTGAAGGCCCAAGTCCAGGCCCTGTTGTAGGAAGGCCAAAAGTTTAGCCGTACTAAACCTGTAAACGTCATAATTGTTAGATGCGCATTAAGCAAAGTAAGAATTCCAGACCCTATGGTAAATCCGAGCAGAAGCCGACTTACGGGCCTTCAACATAGTTTGAATGACCGCCTCAGAAAATCCTTTGGCCCTCAGTACGGAAGCTTCAAGAGCCACGCCGTCAAAGCCAGTCAGGCCAAATCCTGGTAAACGCAAGGGCCCTGAACGAGGAGGTCTGGTCGTTGCGGAAGCAGAAGAGGACGCTCTAGCGAGAGACCCTGTAGGTCTGAGAACCAATGCCGTCTGGGCCACGCAGGAGCTATTAGAAGAATGATTACTCCTTCTTGCTTGAACTTCCTCACTACTCTGGGCAAGAGTGACACCAGAGGGAACACGTACGGCAGCCGAAAGTTCCAGGGAATTGCCAGTGCGTCCACGAACGCTGCTTGAGGATCCATTGTTCTTGCTCCGAAGTCTGGAACCTTGTGATTGTGTCGAGACGCCATCAGGTCCACATCTGGTAGGCCACACTTGCCAAGTAGGAGTTGAAATACTTCTGTATGAAGGCTCCACTCTCCAGGTATGTACGTCTTGGCGACTGAGGAAGTCCGCTTCCCAGTTGAGGACCCCCGAAATGAACACTGCCGATATGGCTGGCAGATGGCGTTCCGCCAATTGAAGAATTTTTGACACTTCCAACATTGCCATGCGGCTTCGAATGCCGCCTTGATGATTTATGTACGCCACCGTGGTGGTGTTGTCTGACTGTACTTGAACAGGCCTGTTCAGTACCAGATGCCTGGCCAGTTTCAGAGCATTAAACACTGCCAGCAATTCCAGAATGTTTATCGGGAGGAGAGACTCCTCCCTGGTCCACCGACCCTGAAGAGTGTGTTGCTCCAACACCGCACCCCAACCCCTCAGACTGGCATCTGTCGTCCGAAGGACCCAGTTGGAGATCCAGAAGGGACGACCCCTGCTCAATCAACGTTCCTGTAGCCACCAGGTCAGTGACAGACGGACTTCCGGAGACAAGGAGATCATTTGAGACCTGATCCGGTGAGGCAGGCCGTCCCACTTGGCAAGAATCAGTTTCTGCAGAGGGCGGGAATGAAATTGAGCATACTTCACCATGTCGAAAGCAGACACCATGAGGCTTAGTACTTGCATCGCCGAGTGTATTGACATGCGCGGACGAGACAGGAAGCAACGTATTTTGTCCTGAAGCTTCAGGACTTTCTCCTGTGACAAAAACAACCTCTGGTTGTGTGTGTCCAACAAAGCTCCCAGATGAACCATGCTCTGGGCAGGGACCAGGGATGATTTCTTCCAGTTGATGAGCTACCCGTGGGCTTGCAAAAACTGGACCGTCAGATCCAAATGACGGAGGAGAACTTCTGGGGATTGGCCAGGATCAGATCGTCCAGATACGGCAGGATCCGGATGCCTTGACGGCGGAGTGAAGCAGTCATAACTGCCATGACCTTGGTGAAAATTTGCGTAGCCGTGGACAGCGAAACGGTATGGTCCGGAATTGGTAATGGAGATTGCCAAAAGCAAACTGCAAGTATTGCTGATGTGACATGGCAATAGGGATATGCAAGTAAGCAGGGATACCATATAGTCCCCTGGTTCCAAAGCCAGGACAATAGAGCGAAGGGTCTCCATACGAAACTTGGAGACCCTCACAAATTTGTTCAAAGATTTGAGGTTTAGAATGGGCCGGGAGGATCCATTCGGTTTGGGGACTAGGAACAGCGTTGAATAGTACCACCCTGCCCTTTGAGCCAGAGGCACCGGTACTGCCACTCTGGTGTCCAGGAGGGATTGTACCACTAAACGGAGAGTTGTTGCCTTCCATGATCCGAAGGGATGTCAGGCAACAGTGAGGAGGGGGACGTGTCTTGAAGGATATAGCTTATCCGTGAGTGACGACTTCCCGCACCCAAGCGTCTAAAGTGGTCTTCAACCATACCTGGGTGAACAGTAGAAGTCAGCCTCCCACCCTGGGATCCCCCAGGCGGAGGACCACCCCATCATTCCGCAGGCTTGTCAGATTTGGAAGCCGGCTGCTGGGCAGCCCAGGCACGTTTAGGCTTGGGCTTGGTGGGTTTGTAAGTGCCTGACCCTTTGCTTTACCCAGAGGGCGAAAGGAACGAAAGGAAGTACTCTAAGCCTACGGGGCCGAAGGAGTAATACTAGGTAGACATGCAGTCTCAGCAGACGCCAAGTCAGCGACAATCTTGTTGAGATCCTCACCAAAGAGGATGTTTCCTTTAAACGGGAGCACCTCCAGGGCTTTCTTAGAGTCCAAGTCCACCGACCAAGACCGCAACCAGAGAATACGTCGAGCCAAAATGGATGTCGTAGCAGCCTTGGCCGCCAGAACACCTGCATCTGAATCTGCTTCTTAAATTTAATGAGATGCCGTGACAATATAAGAGAGACATTGTCTGGCATGTTCAGAAAAATTGGATGGAAACTCAGCCTCTATTCCCTGAGCTCACGCCACAATAGCTTCTACGGCCCAAGTAGCCGCAATAGTAGGCTTATGCGCAGCCCTGCAAGAGTATAGATAGCTTTTAAGCAGCCCTCTACTTGCTTATTCGTCGGTTCCTTGAGAGAAGTGACGGTAGTGACAGGCAGAGCAGATGACCCCACCAGCCGAGCGATTTGCGAATCCACCGGCGGTGGTGTTACCCAATTTTTACTCAATTCTGCCACAAGGGGATAGCGGGCTAGCATCTTCTTGTGTGGGGTATATTTCTTTCCTGGGTTCTCCCAGGATTCATGACGTATGTCAACCAAGTGGTCAGAATGAGGTAAAACCAATTTAGTAACCTTCTGACGTTTGAACCTGTCCGGTTTCTTAGATGTAGTAGCAGGCTCAGGATCATCATAAATCTGAAGAATGAGCCTCTTAGCCTCTAATAGATCAGGAACATCCACCTGTGAAACAGATTCCCCATCAGAAACGTCATGATCAGAGTCTTTGTGGTCAGTATACATGCCATCTTCATCTGCAGAGGTATCCGGAACATGCGTGGATTTGAGAGGAAGTAACAGCCCGCTTAGAGTACTTCTTAGGTTTAAGTCTTAGGCGGGCGAGGATCAGGAATACATTTATCCAAACAGTTATTTAATTACTGTAACTGAGTGGACAGAGCAGCTGTCAATGGCGGATTAACCGCAGGGACCATATAAGGCTGATAAGGCACAGGAGGTCCCATAGGGGGCGCGAATCTAGTTACCAGCGTAGTCAGTAAATTAGAAAAGGCAGCCCAAGGCGGGCCCTGATGTGCCCCCGTTGCTATAAACTGACTGGGGGGTACAGAACCCCCAAAACATGAACCCTCCGCAGCCATGTTATCCTCAAATGCATCTGGGACATCATAACCGCGCACGGTGGAATCAGCCCCAGACCTATCGACCCATATAGCTAACATGATATGAAAGCGTAAACCACGGGCGACCCAGTACAATATCAGCAGCTATAATACCTAACACAAACCCCCCCGTGCAGTGTGACAGCACAAGTAGAGGATTTCTGATGTAAAATGTGACTGAAAAACCACAGAGAAAAATACAAAATACGTATATCCTGTGAAATACCTATATTATCTAATAACCCTGACGTACAGAGCTTCCTCAGGTTACAGAATATAGGCATAGCAGTAGGTGTGAGATACACGGAGTAGAGATCACCCAGCAGTTATATGCACACACACACAGTCACATGTACAATGCAGGAATTATGACAAACAATAAAACTGTACTGGACTAGCAATACTATTACTGAGTAAAGCTACGTACATAAACAGATATATCAATGCTCAGTAAAAACTGGATAAATATCACAGGGTACTTGTACTAAATAATCCTGAATTATGCACTTGTTCTTAACTAACACTGTCTATACGACATGTAGAATACTTAAGTGTCCTGTAAATGCACAGCGCTGATGATGCAGGCGGCATTACAGAGGAGGAATCACCCAGCAGTCCCAGAATCAGCGCAGCTGTGTGTAATGGCACCCAAACACTGACAGGGAGTGAGGGAGACAGAAAGATGCAGCTCCAAGGCGGGAACAATTACTCTACGCTACAGGTCAGAGCGTTATCCCCTTGCTGGACTTCACCACCGTGTGCTGCGGGCAAAATGGATTATAGCCTAATCCGACCTGTTCCCTTGCCCTGGTGGTCTAGTGGGGTCCCTGTACTGCCACAGTGTCCACGCCAGCGGGCGCGGCCCGCCTCCTAATGGCCACGGCGGATCACGATTTCCAGCGGGTCTCGTCTGGGGGACCCTCCTACCTCCTCCCTGAGTGCGGCCATGCGATCCCGGAGAATTTCGGTTAGTGTGCGCACCCTGGGTGAAGAACCAGAGCCTCCGCTTTAAGTAACCGGCAACCAGGGACGCAGGAGTATAGAGCGCAGCAGGAGATATCAGAATGATATCTAGCACTAGGGGTGGTATTCATGTGACCGCCGGTCTGCTGACCGACAGTCACATGACCTCCTCCACCATCCCGCCAGCTCAGTATCCCGATGGTCGGCATGCCGACCAACAGGGACTATTTCCACTCATGGGTGTCCACGACACCCATAGAGTGGGAACAGAACCCGTGGCGACCGCAGGTCGCCACCGAACCCGCAGCGTGGCGAGTGCGAGCCCGCAAGGGGCTTGCTGCACTCGCCCCTCCCCGCCGGGATCCCGGCGTCGGTATGCTGCCGGGATCCCGGCGTCGGTAAGCTGACCGGCGGTCAGGAGACCGCCGGTCAGCCATACTACACCCAGCACTAGAGTGCCTCTGCTGCAGTCCTTGAAGTCTTCTATCTACTTTAAAATAGTTCTTCTTAGGGCTGCTGGAGCAGCCTTGCCTGTTAGCTGCCTGCACTGCAGGCACCAACTTACAAACTGAGCTCCTGTGCACGGAGGTGGGGTTATAGAGGAGGTGTTGCTGAGCATCTTGGGAACAGTCAAAGCTTTAAGCTTGTTGGTGCCTCGGATCAAGATTCTACTCTACACCCAGATGTTATTCCCTGTGGAATACCAGTGTACCTCGCTGAAGAAATCTATTTTTTCAAAGTTGACAATCTAAAGGAGTGGAAGTTCAAATACCTATAGGTCAATGCAATTAGATACAAGTTAGGTCTTCTGAGCCGTTCTAATACTGAACTCGCACTGCCATTCACATTTCCAATCCAATACCAAACTTACACTGATTTTCTAGAAAAAAAAATGATCACCCCCTGAGCAAGTGAGAAGGTATGGAAAATCTTTCTGTTAAAAGGCAAAAATATTGGGTCACAGTGCAGAACCTCTGGTACACCCCTCTCCAGATGAATAACCCTGTACTTAGAGTGCTTTAAATAGCATAATTTGGCCAATAAAAAGCTCAATAGTGGAATAAATTATTTGCAACAAATACATGCAGCATTGATGGGAGAGGGTGTTTTGAAATTGCAGATGAGAGATAAAAGTTTTTATTGCAACTTTTCACAAATGCTTATAAAAATACAGAAACATAAATAATATACAGACATTTTCCTGTACTCCAAAAAATTGAAAAAATATAAATTTGTTGAAAAACCCTTGCTTGCTATAATTTTTCAACTATTAAAAAAAAGTGCAGTTATTTGACAACTTTAAAAAATGGGATGCATTCAGCATACTGATGGGACAGGATGCTGGCAGTCATGTGACCGATGCTGCAATCCCAACACAAGACCAGCGAAAGAAGACGGACCGCTGACATCCCCAAGGTAAGTTAGGGGGTTAGGGTTAGGCACAAGGGGGGGGGGGGGGTTTACAGTTAGGCACAGGGGGCTAGCTCTAGCCGCCACTGCCCTGAGGGTTAGCTCTAGCCACAACCCCCAGGGGGATAGCACTAGCCCCACCACCACCGGAGGGTTAGGGTAGGGGAGTGGGGTGTTAAAAATACTCACCTCTCCGTCGTCAGGATCTGGTGTCAGTCAGATGACCGCTGGCGTCCCGACCACCGGGATAGCATGCTGAACCCTTAAAACCTCTAGTGCTTTCCTTATTGCCACTAAGAGACTTCTATATGGTCCCTACTATCTCACTTTTTTAGGTGTCCAGGATGGTTTCCGCACTTAGTCATGCACTTCTCACAGGCAGCCATTTGTATAAAGGTTGCGCAAACTCACCGCAGCTACCACAAACTGGCATTTCTAATTGTATCTTGCATATCTCGGGTGCATGCATTTGTGCAATGTATGCAAGTTTCATTAAGCAAATTCGCATTTAAATTAGATTGACCATTTATATCAGTATCACACAGATGCATGACCACACGTACCCCCATGGTTATACTAGTTGGAGAGAGGTGACTGAAAAAATCTGTTTTAAAGTGGATTATTCCATTAACCATAACTAAAACTCACACTCCTCAAGCCCAGCCACTGCAAGTTATGACAAATTAATTACACAGGATGTCTGGAGTGAAGCAGCCTGGTGAGAGGAAACAAAAACTTTCAGGTATTAAGATAGAGATTGAAAAGTTATATGAGGTAAACCGGTCAAAGATGGGAAAATTAAAATGCGTTCATCCATGACTAGAAAAAAACATGATTATGGCTCTATGAGAGTAGAAAATAACACAAATATGTATTCCAAAACAGACAATCCAAACTGTAGCTAGAGGAAAATAATTAGCAAAAACACAAGCAAAAAGGGAAAATGTAAATTGTCATGTCATATTTGTTTAGTAAGAGAAGCTCAGAAAGAAGAAAAAAACTGTATTAAACAAAAAAAACAAAAACAACATTTAAATCAATGCACAAATGTCTAAATAATCTACCATACAATCAATACCAGAAAAATAAGTCATTTAGCAAGACAACTTTGTAAAGAAGGACTAGAGTCTTAACCAATTCAGTCACATTAGCCAACAATTCTTGGAGTTGCAAAGAATCCATACCACTACTTAAAATTCAGCTAGTCAATAACATCCTTGCTACTTATGTTTAAAACTGGTTATAATTTAACTTTTCAAGAAAGTTACATTTTTCTCTGGCTTCTGATCAATAGCCTAGAGAGATTTTGAAAGTTAATTGAACTTCAAGCAGTTTGTACACACATGTGGGAACTGAAAGCACTTATTGCTCTGCAGGATACATCGCAATAAATAGTGATCTGTTAAATGTGCAGAAACGTATGTATGGAGATATGCCTGGATCAATGGTATTGTGCAAAAATGGTTTATGAAAAGTGTTCAGAAAACAGATAATTTAATAACAAACATTTTAATTACATAAATAGATTTTATTTCAAGTCTTCATACCACATTTGCAAAGAATTCACAAACCCTGGATACAGATGGAAATGAAAGGTATCAACCCAGAAGAGTTTTTCTACAAGAACCATCCACTTCCCCATTAGGATGCAATGGGTTTAAAGCTGTCCAAACAATGATACAATTAGAAAGCAGGAAGTGAACTCATTGGGTTAGTGGGACTTCATGTACTGTAGCCCTGTTAGTTGAGAGCTGGGTGTAGATAATAACTCCCGGATTTTATCTTCATCAATGTTTTTAAATCATGGAAGACACTCTAGGTACTTGAATCAGAATGGGCTTACTAACCAACATGTTAGAGGAGGGATAGATACAGATTATTTGGATGTGTGCTTACTGACCCCCTTATCCTGGTGCCAATCAGTCAAATCAAATATAAGTACCAACTACTCACCAACATGATGCCCTCAGTTGTAGATGAATAGCTGCTAGCAACAAAGAAATTGCTTTTTGTGAAGAAACGAACAACAATGCTCTTATGAGACACTCCCGTGATGGCGACATTAGGAGATTCATGATTGCTACAGCTACACTGCATATGTGACTAATACAAGTCCGCCAAGTGAGATAACATCAGAACATGACAGACACACATGTAAGCGCTTATGTAGAACAAAAAAAATAACCCTGTCAATTAAACTACTTATACACATATAAAATGTATTTTTCTGTCGGGGTCCACAGGTTATGCACAGGGTAACAATGGGATATGATGAAGCGACAGCGGATTGGCACCAATCGGTCAAAGCTTTTCCGGCCTCCCAGCATGCAAAGGGCCTGTCCATATATCCCGCCTCCTTGCTCAGGCAAATCAGCTGTTTTTTGTTTGGTGCGGCAGGAGCCGAACCATGGTCAGAGGGCTGCTGGTTTTTAGCAGCCTAAGATTTCTTGTTTTATTTTTATAGTCTTACTATTTTTCTGAGTGATCATTCTAAAAAGCGTCTTATATGTACCTTAGAAATAGTCGCTGCAACAACTCTCCGCCGGTTGCTGTTTCGGCGGGCATCTGTGTCGGACATACTAGCAGGTCCAGCAGACGTTACCAGGCTTAGAAGGGGAATATGGACACAGCCGCACTGTTTTGGGAGGAGACTACCAAACAGTCGCTGATGCGGCTCCCACCTCGGGTGCACCAGCACTAGGCCTTAGGGATCATAAGCTCCAGGGATAGTATGAGGCCACGATCCCTAGGGTTGATGTCAGCAGTGGGGAGTCAGACGCTCTCCTGGTCGCCCCTCCCCCCGGTTCATGACCAGCTTCCTCCACGTCTCCCGCTTCCATCTCAGATGCTATACACGAAGGGGACCCAGTCGCAGCATAGGTGGCTGTGTGACTGGTGCGTCCGTGTTCACTGAGCGTCTGTGTTCATTATAGGTTCATGGAGAGGCAGTGTACACTAGTAGCGTCTGGATCCACTCACCGTTCGCTAACGTATTGATCGGTCCTGGAAGCGAGGTGAGTCTCCCTGTATCCCACTCTATTGAGTACGGGTTATACAGCACTAAGTCTCTATCTACCCTTTCAGTACGAATAGTTAGATAAGTGCCTATTGCATATGAGTCTGTATACATTTACTGTTTTTTCTTTCGCATTGCGTCTGAATACGTTAGATCTGTTTAAACATTATGCAGTAATATGTTCTCCTACATACTTAAAATGTAGTTGTAGTTGATGAAGTGCTCATATTGCTTATTATACTAATGTATAACATGTGACTGACTGCTAATGTGATTGCTGACTTTACTATATTTCTGTCAGTTTGTTTTATTCCGATCCTCAATGCTGGTGCATGGGTAGGGTTGGATTGTATGTCACTTTAATAAATATAAAGTGATTACAGTCACAAATTGTGTAGTACACTGTGGAAGTGTTGATTATTTATCATGTCTAAGAGCGGCAAAGGTGAGGAAGGTACACTCTCAGCAACACCAACACTCAGCTCATGTTTGTCTTGCAAAGCTGTGTTATCCTCTAAGGATCTGGGGGGTTATTCCAAGTTGATCGCAGCAGGATTTTTGATAGCAACTGGGCAAAACCATGTGCACTGCAGGGGAGGCAGATATAACGTTCAGAAAGAGTTAGATTTGGGTGGGTTATTTCATTTCTGTGCAGGGTAAATACTGGCTGCTTTATTTTTACACTGCAAATTAGATTGCAGATTGAACACACCACACCCAAATCAAACTCTCTCTGCACAAGTTATATCTGCCTCCCCTGCAGTGCACATGGTTTTGCCCAGTTGCTATCAAAAATCCTGCTGCGATCAACTTGGAATTACCCCCCCTAGTTCAGGATGGTTTGTGTGCAAATTGTTTTAGCTTTCACCAATGGGTTAATGAAAAATACAAGGCGGATTCAGGTGCAGATGGATCCACCTTGGGCTATGTTTGCACAGACTTTATCCAGTATAGCTGAACGAATAATTCCTCCAACTCCTGTACCAGGGATAGGTTACACTATTAACCCTTACATGAAGCTCCCCACCTATGGTGTATCACTCCAGCAGCAGCTTCTCAAAAGAAACAAGCTGATAAGCCGGTGGCAGGTAAAACTTCACCCTCACGGGCTACACATGATTCAGATGAGGATTCATCGGAAGATGAAAGCTCAATTAATTCTACTTTGGCATACAAAGAGGAGGAGGAAGGTCTCAGCTCAGTGGATATAGCGGAGTTAATTAAAGCAATGAAAGCCATTCTATCCTTAGAGGATTCAACAGAGCCTGTTTTAAAAACCAAGGCACCTGTGTTTAAAAGTCCCAAAAACAGTTAAGACTGAGTTTCCAGGGTCAGATCAGCTGACGGAAATTATGGAAGAGGCTTGGACTATGCCCAATAAGACGTTTAGAATTCCTAAGAAATGGAATTCCAATTATCCTCTTCCAGCTGGGGATTGTTTAAAAAGGGAGGTGGCTCCTAAAGTAGATATGCATGTAATTCGATTAGTGCAAAAATATACATTAACTTTGCCTTCAACATCATTAAATGTCACGGATAGGAGAGTGGATGGTTTTATAAAAAAACATTTTTTCCCAATCTGGGACAGTCATAAGGCCAGCCATGGTTTCAAATTGGATGGCAAAGGCAGTGGTTGCCTAGGCTGATGCACTGAAGGGGGATTTTTCTATAGCTTCTAGAGAACAAAAATCCCATATAGCTCATATAAAACAGGCTCCAATGTTCTTGGAAGAAGCAGCATTGGATATTGGTACTAGTGCCTCCAGGGCATTAGCTCCAACAATAGCTGCTCGCAGAGCAGTTTGGCTACGTACGTGGAAAGCTGATTCAGAATCTAAGAAGGTTATGTAATATATGCCCCTTTTTCTGGAGATATACTTTTTGGTAAAGAATTGATAGATATTATGGAATCAGAAGCAGAGACTCCAAGAAGATCAAGTTTCCTTCCACATACAATTTCAAACCTAAAGTTCCGACTTTTCGGCCCTTTCGGTCTCAAGGAAAAGCTAAAGGAAAAAGTGATGGCAAGCAGCCCCAATACAACAAGCCTGGTAAGACTAAAAAGCATTGGGCTACCAGAGGACCTGTTGGGAAAACAGATAATAAGCCAACAGCCTGATGGTGCAGGCCTCCACCTGGGGGACCAACTTCTTCAGTTTGCACAGATTTGACAGCCACCTACAACAGATGGCTGGGTGCAGGAAGCGGTATCTCTAGGTTATGCATTTGTCTTCAAGAACCACCCTCCTCAAAGGTTTTTTATTGTACCAGCCCGTCTCGGGTAGAGACGAAGGCCAGGGCTTTGTTAGAGGCAGTTCAGAAATTGCTTAAGTCAGGAGTAGTCATTCCAGTTCCTCCTGCACAACGAGGACAGGGTTTTTACTCCAACCTGTTTTTAGTTCAGAAGCCAAATGGGTCATTTCGGCCCTTTCTCAATCTCAAAGTGCTGAACAAATACATTTTGGTACCTCGGTTTCACATGGAAATGTTACATTCCATTATTTTGGTCATGGAGCCAGGGGAATATATGGTATCTCTGGATATACAGGAAGCTTACCTACATGTTCCTATAGCACTGTCCCATCAGTGCTATCTCAGGTTCGCTATCCTCCAACAGCATTTTCAGTTCCAGGCCATACCTTTTGGGTTAGAAACAGCTCCCAGAGTATTAAGCTGCCATTACCACCATAATGTTGGTTATCTCCGCCAGCAGGGGATAAGAATATTTTCATACCTCAATGATCTTTTAATCCTGGCACAGATGCTGAAATTGCTCGTATGTCATCTGCAACAGACAATAACGTGTCTGCAGAACCACGGGTGGCTCATAAATTGGGCAAAATCGCCTCTGGTTCCATCACAACGGATGACTCACTTGGGGGCTGTACTGGATTCAAGTCTTCAGAGAGTAATTTTACCTCTGAACAAGATATCCAAGGTCCAGTCAAGGATTCAGGACTTGATACACAGTCAAAAGGTATCCATTCACGCAGCAATCAGCATGATAGGTTTGATGGTGTCAACATTCGACATGGTGGAGTATGCACAATTCCACTCGAGGCCTCTGCAGCGTCTGACTCTTGCCAAAGGGAATGGGTTGCATCAGACAATAAAAACAGACTACATTTCTTACGATAGAAGTAAGAAGGTCATTAGCCTGGTGGCTACAGACATCCCATCTGGACAAGAGGAGACCCTTTTGGATATCAGATTGGGAAATTTTGATGACAGACGCCAGTCTCCAGGGCTGGGGAGCAGTGTCAGGAAGGTTGTGTTTTCAGGGGCAATGGACCAAGGAAGAAAGTTGTCTGCCAATAAATATATTGGAACTTCGGGCCATATACATGGCACTTATTCATGCAAAGGACATTCTTCGGGGAAAACCAGTCCAGATCCCCTCGGACAATGCGACGGCAGTAGCGTACATTAACCATCAAGGAGGAACTCACAGCCAAAAAGCGATGAAGGAGGTAAGTCACATACAAAAGTGGACAGAACTTCATCATCCAGCCTTGTCCGCAGTGTTCGTTCCCGAAGTCCCAAACTGGGAAGCGGACTTTCTCAGTCAACACGCCATTCAGGCAAGCGAATGGGCTCTACACCCGGAGGACTTTCAGACTCTAGTAGACAAGTGGGGGTTGCCAGAGCTATATCTCATGATGTCCCGTCTGAACAACAAAGTGCTCGCATACGGATCAAGAACAAAGGATCCCATAGCGATCTTTGTGGATGCCCTGTCGGCGAGATGGGATTTTCATCTGGCCTATGTGTTTCCTCCAATCACCCTATTACCCAGGGTTGTGAGAAAGATAAAGCCAGGAAAAGGTGCTGTGATACTAATAGCTCCGGCTTGGCCCAGAAGACACTGGTACACAGATTTGCAGAGGATGTCGTGGATGTTCCACTTCTGCTCCCTCAACATCCAGATCTACTGATGCAGGGTCCCTGTTATCACAGACATCTGGATCGACTGTCTTTGATGGCGTGGATCTTGAAACCTCTATCCTGAAGTCAAGAGGATTCTCACTACAGGTAATTCAAACTATGCTCAGAGCAAGGAAACCTTCCTCAGCTCGCATTTATCACCGAATATGGCAAACCTATATTCATTGGTGCAGTGAACGGAAAATGGAACCTAAATCTTTCAGAGTTTCCAGGGTCTTAGCATTCCTTCAGGCAGGAATGGATAAAGGTTTGACAGTGGCATCCTTGAGAGTGCAAGTATAAGCATTGACTGCATGGTTCCAAAAGAAAAAGAAAAATTTACAGGATGTGCGTACTTTATTACAGGGAATGCTGCGCATTCAACCTCCTTTTGTTCCTCCTACAGTGCCTTGGGACATAAGTCTAGTCCTGAAAGCCCTTCAAGTTGCCCCATTTGAACCACATAATAAAGTGGATCTTAAATGGTTGACAGCTAAAGTTCTCTTTCTACTGGCTATGGCGTCGGCTAGAAGAGTACCAGGTTTAGGGGCATTACCATTACCCATTTCTGATTTTTTTTATCCAGATAAAGCAGGTCTCAGAACTAGATCTGGGTATTTTCCGAAGGTGGTGATTAAATTCCACCTTAATGAAGAAATTGTAGTCCCGGCTTTTCAGGTACCGGGCCTTTCTGCGGGAGATGCATCGCTGGACTTGGTCCATGCATTAAGGATCTACGTGGATCGTACCAGTGCCATCAGAAAATAGGATTTTAATTACCTACCGGTAAATCTTTTTCTCATAGTCCGTAGAGGATGCTGTGGTCCACATTAGTACCATGGGGTATAGACAGGTCCACTAAGAGCCATTGGCACTTTAAGAGTTTGAGTGTGTGGGCTGGCTCCTCCTTTTATGCCCCTCCTACCAGACTCAGTCTAGAAACTGTGCACGAGGAGATGGACAACTTCGAGATTAGGATTTTACACAAATAGTGGCGAGATTCACACCAGCTCACATACAAGGCAAACCAAGCTAACTAGTTTAAAACATCAGCAAAGGCTGAACAAGATTACTTACCAAGTAACAAAACAGTACTTAACTAAGCAGTACTGGACTAAATAACCACTGCAGGAACACAAAGTGCTGGGCGGGCGCCCAGCATCTTCTACAGCAGGCATTCCCAACCACGGTCCTCAAGGCACACTAACAGTGCAGGTTTTAGTGATATCCAGGTTTCAGCACAGGTCACTTAATTAGTAGCTCAGTTATTTTGATTTAACTATCTGTGCTGCAGCCTGGATATCACTAAAACCTGCACTGTAGGTGTGCCTTGAGGACCGTGGTTGGGAATGCCTGCTCTATGGACTACGAGAAAAGGATTTACCGGTAGGTAATTAAATCCTATTTTCTCTTACGTACTAGAGGATGTTGGGTTACACATTTGTACCATGGGGATGTACCAAAGCTCCCAGAATGTGGGAGGGAGAGCGCTAAGGCTCCTGCAGAACTGATTGACCAAACCTCAGGTCCTCAGAGGCCAAAGTATCGAACTTGTAGAACTTTGCAAACGTGTTCAACCCAGACCAAGTAGCCGCTCGGCAAAGCTGTACAGATGAGACACCCCAGCCCAGGAAGAACTCACCTTACGAGTAGAGTGGGCCTTAACAGCCGTCGGACACGGCAATCCTGCCGTAGAATACGCATGCTGGATAATGAACCTGATCCAGCTAGATATTGTCTGCTTAGAAGCAGGACAACCAAGTATCTTGGGATCATACAGGAAGAGCAGAGAGTCCGATTTTCTGTGATTTTCTTCACATAGATTTTCAGAGCCCTTACAATATCCAAGGACTTTGAAGAAATTGAGGAGTCAGTAGCCACTGGCACCACAATAGGTTGGTTGATATGAAATGCCGACACAACCTTTGGAAGAAACTGCTGACGTGTCCGGAGCTCAGCTCTATCTTCATGGAAGATCAAGAAGGGGCTCTTCCAAGATAAAGCCCCCAACTCCGACACACGTCTAGCAGAAGCTAAGGCCAACAAAGTGACAGCCTTCCATGTGAGAAGCTTGACCTCCACCTCCGGCAGAGGTTCAAACCAATCCGAATGGAGAAACTGCAACACCACGTTAAGATCCCAGGGCTCCGTAGGAAGCACAAAGGGAGGCTGGATGTGCAGAACCACTCTCAGAAAAGTCTGAACCTCAGGAAAATAAGCCAACTGTTTCTGAAGAAAATGGATAGGGTGGAAACCTGGACCTTTACGGATCCAACTTCAGGCCCATATCCATACCTGCTTGCAGGAAGAGGAGAAACTGTCCCAGTTGAAACTCCACTGTAGGAAACTTCTTGGACTCACACCAAGATACATATTTTTTCCAAATACCATGGTAATGTTTAGACGTTACTCCTTTCCTAGCCTGTATCAGGGTGAGAATAACCTTGTTCGGAATGCCCTTCCGAGCTAGTATCTGGCGTTCAACCTCCATGCCGTCAAACGTAGCCGCGGTAAGTCTTGATAGGCGAACGGCCCCTGCTGAAGTAGGTCCTCCAGAAGAGGTCTCGGCTCTTCTAGCAGTAGATCCAGAAGATCCGCGTACCAAGCCTGTCTTGGCAAGTCCGGAGCAATGAGGATTACAAGAACTCTTTTTTTCCCTATGAGTTTTAGAACTATTGAAATTAGTGGAAGTGGAGGAAACACGTACACTGACTGGAACACCCATGGAGTCACTAGGGCATCCACCACAACGGCCTGCGGATCCCTCGACCTGGAACAAAACTGCCGAAGCTTCTTGTTGAAACGAGAGGCCATCATGTCTATTTGAGGTACAACCCAAAGATCTGTTACCTCCCAGAACACCTCCGGATGGAGTCCCCACTCACCTGGATGGAGATAGTGTCTGCTGAGGAAGTCCGCTTCCCAGTTCTCTACTCCCGGAATGAAGATTGCTGACAGTGCTAACACGTGTTTCTCTGCCCAGAGGATGATTCTCGTTACCTCTGACATTGCAGGTCTGCTCTTCATTCCGCACTGTCGATTTACTGTTGTTTCATTGTCCAACTGCACTTGAATGGCCCGATTGCGCAGTAGATTGGGCCGCTTGGAGAAGACCGTTGTAGACAGCTCTTAGTTCCAGAATGTTTATTGGTAGTCCGGCTTCCAGACTTGACCACCTTCCTGGGAAGGTCTCCCCTTGAGTGACCGCATCCCAGCCCCAGAGACTTGTATTCGTGGTTAGAAGGATCCAGTGCTAAATCCCGAACCTGCGGCTCTCCAGAAGGTGAGGTAATTGTATCCACCAGAGGAGGGAAATCGTGGCCTTTGGTGACAGACGTATTCTCTGGTGCATGTGTAGATGAGATCCCGACCACTTGTCCAGGAGATCCAGTTGGAAGGGCCGAGCATCAAATCTCCCGTACTGCAGAGCCTCGTAAGAGGCCACCATTTTCCCTAGAAGGCGAATGCACTGATGAAAAGACACCCGGGCTGGCTTCAGAACATCCCAGACCACTGTTTGTATCACCAACGCTTTTTCCTCTGGGAGAAACACCCTCTGCACTTCCGTGTCGAGGATCATTCCTAGAAAGGACAACCTCCTGGTCGGCTCCAAATGTGATTTTGGAAGGTTCAGGATCCAACTGTGTTCCCTGAGTAGATGGGTCGTGAGAACAATGGACTGTAACAGCTTCTCCTTGGACGATGTCTTTATCAGCAGATCGTCCAGATATGGAATTATGTTCACCCCCTGTCTGCGGAGGAGAACCATCTTTCCGCCATCACCTTGGTAAATACCCTCGGTGCTGTGGAGAGACCGAATGGCAGGGCCTGGAATTGAAAATGACTGTCCAACAGTGTGAATCGGAGATAAGCTTGATGCGGAGGCCAAATCGGAATGTGGAGGTACGCATCCATGATATCTAGGGATACCAGGAATTCCCTCTCTTCCAGACCTGATATCACCGCCCTCAGAGACTCCATTTTGAACTTGAACTCCCTCAGAAAGGGATTTAGCGAATTTAAGTTCAAAATGGGCCTGACCGAACAATCCGGTTTCGAGACCACGAATAGGTTCGAATAGTAACCTTTGTTTTGCAAATGAGGTGGGACTGGTACAATGACCTATGCCTCCACCAACTTTTGGATGGCTTACTGTAGGGTAGCCCTGTTTGCCAGCAAAGTTGGTAAGCTGACTTGAAGAACCAGTGAGGAGGGAGATCTTGAAACTCCAGCCTGTACCCCTGGGACACAATATCCAGCACCCAGGGGTCCAGGCCGGATGACACCCAGACGTGACTGAAATGCCCAAGCCTCGCCCCCACTGGTCCCACCTCCAGGCCGCGCAGTCCACCGTCATGCTGAGGACTTTGGCGTGCCTGAAGCAGGCTTCTGTTTCAGGGAACCCGCAACAGCAGGTTTCTTGGATTTTGGCCGACCTCCTCTAAAGAAGGTGTTGGACGGCTTGGCCTTTCTTGTTTTAAGAGCCCGAAAGGACTGTGATGCAGCTGAAGAAAAGGGCTACTTCGTAGCAGGTGCAGCTGGGGGAAGAAAGGAGAATTACCCACTGTAGCCGTGGAAATCCTTGCATCCAACGCTTCCCCCAAGAGAGCCTGACCTGTGTAGGGTAGGGTCTCCACGTCGGCAGACCACTGGCGCAGCCAAAGTCCTCTGCGAGCTGAAACAGACATGGAAGATATCCCTGCAGCCATGGAACCCAGGTCTTTCATGGATTCCACCATAAATCCTGCAGAATCCTGAATGTTAAGTAAAAACAATTCAACATCACTTTTATCCATTGTATGCAAAACTTCAAGTAACGTGCCTGACCACTTTACTATAGCTTTGGAAATCCATGCACAGGCAATAGTAGGACGCAGTATCGCTCCAGAAGCCGTGTATATGGATTTGAGCTGTGTCAATTTTGCAATCACCTTTTTGGAGAGTCTGGACACAGACGTGTCCACTATGGGTAGGTTTTCCCATTTTTTCCTATCTTCCACAGGGAAGGGGAAAGCAACCAGAACCCTTCTTGGGATCTGGAATTTTTTATCCGAGTTTTCCCAGGCTTTCTCAAATATAGCATTTAATTCTTTAGACGCAGGGAAGGTTAGCAAGGCTTTCTTATTATCAGTGACGTAAGCCTCCTCAACCTGCTCAGGTGTTGTATCCGCAATATTCAACACATCTCTAATAGCTTCTATCATCAACTGCATCCCTTTTGCAAGAGATGCCGCCCTCCGCAGCACATCCCCCTCACCGTCTGCCGTGTCAGAATCGGTATCCGTTTCCTCTTGCATAATCTGGGCAAGAGCACGTTTGTGGGAACATACAGTAGGGGGTCCTGAGGTTACAGTACTTTGCCAAACTGCCATAGAGTTTTGTAAAACCTGAGTTGCAGATTCATTCTGTGCAACCCTAGTAGAAATCTGAGAAATCATAGTTTAATAGAGGATAACCATTCCGGCTCCCTTGCTGGTATCTGCGCTAAAACAGTGCAATCCTGATTATATGGAATGGGATCATGCTGAGAGGACATATCCTCTGCCGCATATGACACAGAGTCCCTGGACATAGCTTAATGGAGACTACAGACACTCCACACACGCGCAGAGGAGGACAGACAGAGTTTCACCACCAAGAATGGCACGAGAGACACGGAGGTTGGAGCCAACCCACACACAGCACTAACAGATAGGGAAACCCCTAACCAGCGCTGACTGTGCACTTTAATAGGTTATACAGTCAGTACACAGCCCCCCCCCCCCCCTTCTATAACCCCTTGGTACCGTAACAGATAGCTGGAGTTGATGTGGAGGATGGCGCTGAACGCAGCTGGGTCCGCTCTGCGAAGCTCCGCCCCTTACATGGCGCTGTTTTCCCGTTCTTCTGAAGATTATACTGGCCTGATTAATTGTGCTGGCAGCGATCCTGGAACCCTGACAGGCTTAGAGGTCAGTGTAGGGATGTAGGCGCTGGCTCAGGGCGCCCCTCACAGCGCCGCACTAAGTACCGCTGAGCCCCGGAGCGCAGTTAGTACTGCGCTCCATACCCTGTTGCCGCCATCTTCACACCGGTCCCCCCGCTTGCTAGGTGGGTTGGTGACTAACTCGCCACTGATCTTCTGGCTCTGTAAGGGGGTGGCTGCATGCTGCTGGGGTGAGCGATCCCCTGTGGCTGAGAACTTTCGATCCCTTCAGGAGCTCAGTGTCCTGTCAGTGGAGATAGTTGCTCAGACCCTGCAGGGCGGACACTACTCCCACCCCCCCCACCCCCCTTAGTCCCACGAAGAAGGGAGGCTGTTGCCAACAGCCTCCCAGTAAAATAATAAGCTCTAAAAAAAAAACTTTCACTAGAGAAACTCTGTACAGCTCCCCTAGCTGTGACCAGCTCCTCCGGGCACATTTTCTAAACTGAGTCTGGTAGGAGAAGGCATAAGGAAGTGATAAACCAGTGATAAATACAAGGTGATAAATGCACCAGCCAATCTGCTCCTGTTGATTTACATACTGGAGTTGATTGGCTGGTGCATTTATTACCTTGCATTTAACACTGGTTTATCAGTTCCTTATGCCTTCTCCAGGTTAATACATCTGCCCCAGTGTTTTGCATACCAATTTATCAATGTTAAATTACAATACTGTAAAAACATCTCAGATGCTCAGAAATCTGCAATATTGAAAAAAAAGGCTTCACACTGAAAGTGATGTAAAACAGCATGAAAGATTTCACTCAATGTAAATTTCCAAATATTTCTACCACTGTACAGCTCAGTGCTAACCCAGCAGGGAGGCTCCCGGGCACAATAGTTTGTCAATCGCAGCTTACAGCGTGTAGAACGAAGCCATCAGCTCTTTCAAATATTAGATGGTCACTGATGGATTTTGATTTCCTTGCTTATGCTTTTATTAGATGAGAAGATGGAGTGAAGCCTGACGAGACTGTGGCTTTATTTAGAATTATTGGAAAGTGCTAGTCTGACACTTTTGCTCATAGGCAAATCATAGATATTCTTATGGCTATAGCCTCTGTTTAAAAAGCTTGTTAACCAAAGACATTGAAAAACAATGCTGACTAAAAAGGTAGACACAGCCAATCCTCACTTTTATAGAGAATTTGCCGTGCTAACTATTTTGGCAATTTTGGGCCTAATTCAGATGTGGTTGGAGTAGCTATCACTGCGGCTTCCTTGGACAGTTCTGTATATAAATGCTGCAAAAGGCGTATATTACAAGTAGAAGCCTCCTGCTGTAGTAGTGATCCGAGGTGCATCCTAGGACACAGCATCAAATCACTGCAACACCATCAGATAGCTTGAGACACCCACGGGGTAGCGCAGGTCACCATATGGGGGAAGGACGGGTCTTGACTGAACTGGATGTCTGAACTCAGTCCATGGAACTCTGGAGGTGAACTCCGTAATTTAGCTGCTGTACCCATCCCTACCAGACACAAAGAGAGATCAAATCTCCCTGTTCGGTAGCCTGTGTCTCAGGCTGTTTGACCCAGCAGGGGCAGTAGGACTAAAATTGCCCAGGAGAAAGGACTAGAAGAGTGGCAGAGAAATGTCATGTCTACACACCAAATCCCGGGAGGTGGGATCCAGACATTGGAATCCCAATGAACAGAGGGGGTTATTCAGAGTTGTTAGCAAACAAAAAAAGTTAGCAATTGGGCAAAACCATGTTGCACTGCAGGTGGGGCAGATGTAACATGTGCAGAGAGATTTAAATTTGGGTGGGTTATATTGTTTCTGTGCATGGTAAATACTGGCTGCTTTAGTTTTACACTGCAGTTTAGATTCAGTATGAACACACCCCACCCAAATCTAACTTTCTCTGCACGTTACATCTGCCGCACCTGCAGTGCAACATGGTTTTGCCCAATTGCTAACTATTTTGGTTTTCTAACCACTTTGAATATCCCCCAGAATCCAGACAGATACGGGTTAAATATTTTAACCCTATCCATCAATTCCTGCAGACTAACCCTCCCCCAACTACTTACTGGAGAGATCGGTCAGGATTGTGTACATTGGGATTACGCTGTTAGTTGTCTGACTGCCAAGATCTCGACGGTCATGATTTTAACTGCATTCCAAATATAATAAGCATCAGATGTTGCTTCACAATTCAGTTTATGAATTTACTACGAGCTAGTAACATCATTTAGGCATTGGACACTCTGGCCAAAATGTAAAAGATTTAATATTAGATTTTAGATACTTGCAAAGTATCAATATTTTGTCAATTAAGCGCAAAACTTTAAAAAAGCAATACCCACCTTGTTTTGCACTGTAAAAATTGTAAATCTTAGTGCAAAATTGTCAAAATTTCGGCAATATGCAAATCTTACTCTACAGTATTTTGGCCTCTGATGTTCCTGTAACCACTGAACACAAAAAAACTGCATGCACCAATCCTGAAAAATAGACTGTAAGGCACTGACACATCAATGTAGCTGAATTAATGCTATTTTGGATATTAGATGTTTCAGTATTTTGGAATATTTGCATACCATAATGATTGATCTCTCTTGGGGATAGGACCCAAGTCTAAGCACGTAACACATTTATGTTCCATATACACCTTATACACATAGCTCAAAGGTGATTTTATACAATATTGTTCACAATTTTGTGCATAAAAATAGGATTTTAAATACCTAACGGTAAATCCTTTTCTCATAGTCAATAAGGGATACTGGGGTCAAATTAGTACGATGGGGTATAGATGGGGTCCAAAGGAGCCAAGGCACTTTAAAACTTCAATAGTGTGTTCTGGCTCCTCCCCTCTATGTCCCCTCCCACAACCCAGTCTAGGAAAATTGTTGCCGAAGGAGACGAACATACTTGAGAGGAGGAAAACAAGATAAAGATAAAGTGGTGAGGAAACTAACCAGCACACAAACAGAAAAAGAGGTTAGCAATGGCCAACCAAAGAGGATAGCAACAGCTGATCAAAACAACAGTCACACAATAACTAAACGTGCAGGAAGTAAGTCGAAGCACAGAGGCAGGCCCAGTATCCCTTATGGACTACGAGATAAGGATTTACCGGTAGGTATTTAAAAACCTATTTTCTGTAACATCCATAAGGGGTACTGGGATCACATTGTACGATGGGGATGTCCCAAAGCTCCCAGAACGGGCGGGAGTGACCTGAGGCGCCTGCAATACTGATTGACCCAATTGCTTATCCACTGAAGCCAGGCTATCAAACTTGTAGAATTTCCCAAACGTGTTTGTCCCAGACCAGGTAGCAGCTCGGCATAGTTGTAAAGCTGAGACTCCATGGGCAGCCGCTCATGACGAACCCACCGACCTTGTAAAGTGGACCTTGATAGAAAGCGGAACCTGCAAAGCTGCCGAAGCATAGGCCTGCTGGATATTGAAACCAATCCAGTGAGCAATAGACTGCTTTGAAGCAGGACAACCCCTCTTCTGAGCGTCATACAGCACAAAGAGACAATCCGATTTCCTGACACGACGATGCCAAGGCCAACAGTATTACAGTCATCCACGTAAGATACTTTTCTTCCACAGACTCCAAAGGTTCAAACCAAGAGGATTGTAGAAAATCCCAAACCACAGTCAGATCCAAAGGGGCCGTGGGTAGTACAAAGGAAGGTTGTATGTGAAGGAAACCCTTCAAGAATGTATGGACTTCCGGAAGTGTAGCCAACTGTCTTTGGAAACAGATAGATAAGACGGAAATGTGAACTTCAATGGAGCCCAGGCGTAGGCCCATATCCACTCCAACCTGTAGAAAACGTAGGAAACGACCCAGATTGAAATCTGCAATGGGGTACTTGCGACCTACACACCAAGAGACATATCTCTTCCAATTGCAGTGGTAATGAGCTGACGTTACCCCTTTCCTGACCTGGATCATGGTTGAAATGACTGTCGGGAATACCTTTCCTAGCTAGAATCTGCCTTTCAAGCTCCATGCCGTTAAACGAAGCCGCTGTAAGTCCGGGTAGACGAACAGTCCTTGCTGAAGAACATCCACCCACAATGGCAGAGGCCATGGGTAGTCCACAGAGGAGGGAACAGATATACCGACTGGTAAATCCATGGCCTCGTCAGTGCATCCACTGCTGCCGCCTGAGGGTCCCTCGTCCGCGAGCAATACCGATTAAGCTTTTTGTTGAGACGAGAGACCATCAGATCTATTTGTGGACAGCCCCACTGGTCCGTTACCTGTTGAAACACCTGTGGGTGTAGACTCCACTCTCCCGGGTGCAGGTCATGCCTGCTTAGGAAGTCCGCTTCCCTGTTGTCTACTCCTGGGATGAAAATGGCCGATATCGCCCTTGCATTGCTTTCTGGCCAGAGGATGATCTTTGATACCTTTCGCATGCACACTCTGCTTTTTGTCCCTTCTTGCCAGTTTATGTATGAGACTGCCGTAGCATTGTCCAACTGGACCTGTATGGCCCGATCCTGAAGAAGATAGGAGGCTTGAAGCAGAGCATTGTAGATTGCCCTGAGTTCCAAGATGTTTATCGGAAGAATGGCTTAGTGGCTGGACCACCTGCCCTGCAACTGAGCCCCTTGGGTCACAGTTTCCCAACCTCGGAGGCTCCCATCTGTAGTTAACAGAATCCAATCCTGAATTCCGAAGCCTCGACCAAATGGGAGGAATGCAGCCACCACAGGAGGGAAATCCTGGCCTGCGGTGACAGACGTATGATCTGGTGCATCTGCAGATGTGAACCTAAGCATTTGTCCAGGAGATCCAACTAGAAGGTGCAAGTGTGGAAACTTCCGTACTGGACTGCCTCGTAGGAAGCAACCATCTTTCCCAGTAGACTTATGCAAAGATGTACCGATTCCCTGGTCAGTTTTAAGAGAGAGTGAACCATCTCCTGGAGTGTCTTTGCTTTGTCCAGGGGTAGGAAAAATTTCTGAGCTACCATGTCCAGGACCATGCCCAGAAACTGAAGCCTTTGAGTCGGCTCGAGGTGAGATTTCTGTAAGTTGAGTTAGAACATCATTTCCACCATGACCATCGTGATACCCTCGGTGCCATAGAGAGGCCAAAGGGTAAAGCCTGAAATTGGTAGTGGTTGTCAAGGAGTGCAAACTGTAGGTACAGTAAGCCTGATGAGATGGCCATATCGGGATATGGAGGTAAGCATCCTTTATATCCAGGGATACTAAAAACTCCCCCTCTTCCAGACCTGAAACCACTGCTTTTAGAGATTCCATCTTGAATTTGAAGACCTTTGTGTGTGGGTTTAAGGATTTGAGATTTAAAATTGGTCTTATCAAAGCATCGGGCTTCGGTACCACAAACAGACTAGAGTAATATCCAGTTTCTCTGAGAAAGAAGAACTGGAACAATTACCTGAGTCTGAACCAATTTTTGAATAACCTCTAGTAAGGTTTCCTGTATTTCTTTTGAAACAAGTAAGCTTGATTTGAAGAATCTGGGAGGTGGAGGAAAGTTGAACTCTAGTTTGTAGCCCTGGGAGATTAGCTTTTACCCAGACATCCTGGGAGGAGCTTCTCATAATAAGGCCGAAATACTTCAGCCAAGCTTCCACCCTGAGATCCCCCAGGAGTGGAGGGACACCGTCATGCTGAAGCCTTTGTGGAAACGGAATTGGTGTTCTGGTCCTGTGAACTGGAGGCAGCTGGTCTGCGTGACTTTCCTCTATTTCCTCAGGCAGCGTTTGAGGCACCCCTGGCCCTACATCTAGACTCTGTCGACTGAAAAGACTGCAGAGATGGGCCCGAATACGGACATCTAGCAGGTGGAGTCGCAGACGGCAGGTACGTGGATTTCCCGGCAGTGGCATGTGTAATTCATTTGTCCAATTCACCTCCAAATAGGGCATCACCTGTGAAGGGCAAAGCTTCTACGCCATTCTTAGATTCGCATAAGAAAATGGCAGATTCCTGAATATGTTGTAAAAGTGTAACCATATCAGAAACCGCTGCATCACCCGCAAGGCCCTCTTCAAATTAACCCACCCATGTGTGAATAGCTTGTGGAATCCAACAACCCGCAATAATGGGTTTCTGAGTTGCCCCTGCAGCTATACAAATAGATTTCAATGTGCGTTCTATTTTTCGGTCAGCCGACTCTTTGAGCGTCATAGCTCCAGGCACCGGTAACACCATCTTTTAGACCAGAGGTTTTCAAACTCGGTCCTCGGGGGCACACACAGTGCATGTTTTGCAGGTCTCCTCACAGAATCGCAAGTGAATCGCAAGTGAAATAATTAGCTCCACCTGTGGACCTTTTAAAATGTGTCAGTGAGTAATTAATACACCAGTGCATGTTTTGCAGGTAACCCAGCAGGTGCACATGTGAATTAATTACTCACTGACACATTTTAAAAGGTCCACAGGTGGAGCTAATTATTTCACTTGCTATTCTGTGAGGAGACCTGCAAAACATGCACTGTGTGTGCCCCCGAGGACCGAGTTTGAGAACCTCTGTTTTAGACAGGTGTGATACCAAGGCATCTACTATAGGGGGATTTTCCCAGCGTTTTCTCCCCTCCTGAGAAAAGGGGAAAACAGACAAGAGTTTTTTTAAACAATTAAAATCTCTTGTCAGAATTAACCCACGGCTCTTTGAAAACGTCATTTAATTCTTCAGAATCAGAAAAATAATAAGATTTTAAACCTACCGGTAAATCTTTTTCTCCTAGTCCGTAGATGATGCTGGGGACTCCGTAAGGACCATGGGGAATAGACGGGCTCCGCAGGAGACATGGGCACTAAAAAGAACTTTAGGTATGGGTGTGCAGTGGCCCCTCCCTCTATGCCCCTCCTCCAGACCTCAGTTAGAGAAACTGTGCCCAGAGGAGACGGACAGTACGAGGAAAGGATTTTTGTTAATCTAAGGGTAAGATTCATACCAGCCCACACCATCCACACCGTATAACATGGAATATACGAACCAGTTAACAGTATGAAACAAACCAGCATCAGCCCGAGACTGATCAAAACTGTAACATAACCCTTATGTAAGCAAACTATATACAAGTCTTGCAGAATTTAGTCCGCACTGGGACGGGCGCCCAGCATTCTCTACGGACTAGGAGAAAAAGATTTACCGGTAGGTTTAAAATCTTATTTTCTCTTACGTCCTAGAGGATGCTGGGGACTCCGTAAGGACCATGGGGATTATACCAAAGCTCCAACATGGGCGGGAGAGTGTGGATGACTCTGCAGCACCGAATGAGCAAACATGAGGTCCTCCTCAGCCAGGGTATCAAACTTGTAGAACTTTGCAAAAGTGTTTGAACCCGACCAAGTCGCTGCCCGGCAAAGCTGTAACGCCGAGACGCCTCTGGCAGCCGCCCAAGAAGAGCCCACCTTCCTAGTGGAATGGGCTTTTACCGAATTCGGTAACGGCAATCCAGCCGTAGAATAGGCCTGCTGAATCGTGTTACAGATCCAGCGAGCAATAGTCTGTTTAGACGCAGGAGCGCCAACCTTGTTGGCTGCATATAGGATAAACAGGGCCTCTGTTTTCCTAACCCGAGCCGTTCTGGCCACATAAATTTTCAATGCCCTGACCACATCCAGGGACTCGGAATCCTCCACGTCCCTTGTAGCCACAGGCACCACAATAGGTTGGTTCATATGAAAAGAAGAAAACACCTTAGGCAAAAATTGAGGACGAGTCCGCAACTCAGCTCTATCCACATGCAAAATCAGGTAAGGGCTTTTCTGAGACAAAGCCGCCAACTCCGACACTCGCCGTGCCGACGCCAAGGCCAATAGCATGACCACTTTCCAAGTGAGATACTTTAATTCAACTGTCTGAAGAGGCTCAAACCAGTGAGACTTAAGGAACTGTAACACCACGTTAAGGTCCCATGGTGCCACCGGGGGCACAAAAGGAGGCTGGATATGCAGCACCCCTTTCACGAAAGTCTGGACTTCTGGAAGAGAAGCCAATTCCTTTTGAAAGAAAATGGATAGGGCCGAAATCTGAACCTTAATGGAGCCTAATTTAAGGCCCAAATTCACTCCAGTTTGTAGGAAGTGGAGAAAACGGCCCAGATGGAATTCTGCCGGAGGAGCAGTCTTGGCTTCGCACCAAGACACATACTTCCTCCAGATAGGGTGATAATGTTTCGATGTCACCTCCTTCCTAGCCTTTATCAGAGTAGAAATGACCTCCTCCGGAATGCCCTTCTCCACTAGGATCCTGCGTTCAACCGCCATGCCGTCAAACGCAGTCGCAGTAAGTCCTGGAATAGACAGGGCCCTTGTGGTAACAGGTCTTCCCTGAGAGGAAGAGGCCACGGATCTTCGGTGAGCATATCCTGCAGATCCGGATACCAGGCCCTTCGAGGCCATTCTGGAACAATGAGAATTGTCCGAAGTCCTCTTCGCCTTATGATTCTCAGTATCTTTGAGATGAGAGGAAGAAGGGGGAACACATAGACCGACTGAAACACCCACGGTGTCACCAGTGCGTCCACTGCAAACGCCTGAGGGTCCCTTGACCTGGTGCATTATCTCGGAAGTTTTTTGTTGAGGTGTGACGCCATCATGTCTATTTGAGGCAGTCCCCACTGACTTACAATCTCTGCGAAGACTTCTTGATGAAGTCCCCACTCTCCTTGATGCAGATTGTGTCTGCTTAGGAAGTCTGCTTCCCAGTTGTCCACTCCCGGAATGAAGACTGCTATCAGAGCGCTTACATGACTCTCCGCCCATCGAAGAATCCTTGAGACTTCTGCCATTGCCACTCTGCTCCTCGTGCCGCCTTGGCGGTTTACATGAGCCACTGCTGTGATGTTGTCTGACTGAATTAGAACCGGTAGACCTTGAAGTAAGGTCTCCGCCTGACGAAGGCCACTGTATATGGCCCTTAATTCCAGAACGTTGATGTGTAGACAAGCTTCCTGGCTTGACCACAGACCCTGGAAGCTTCTTACCTGTGTGACTGTTCCCCATCTTCGGAGGCTCGCGTCCGTGGTCATCAGAACCCAGTCCTGGATGCCGAACCTGCGACCCTCTGGAAGGTGAGAACTCTGCAGCCACCACAGGAGAGACACCTTGGCCCTGGGGGACAAGTGGATCATTTGATGAATCTGTAGATGTGACCCCGACCACTTGTCCAGAAGGTCCCACTGAAAAGTCCTGGCATGGAACCTGCCGAATGGAATGGCCTCGTAAGACGCCACCATTTTTCCCAGCACTCGAGTGCAGTGATGTACAGACACCCTGTCCGGCCTCAACAGGTCTCTGACCAAGCTCTGAAGTTCCTGGGCCTTTTCCATCGGGAGAAAGACCCTCCTTTGTTTCGTGTCCAGAATCATGCCTAAGAAAGGCAATCGGGTCGTTGGAACTAATTGTGACTTTGGTAGGTTTAGAATCCAACCGTGTTGTTGTAACACCCTCAGGGAGAGTGATACGCTGTCTAGCAATCGTTCTCTCGATCTCGCTTTTATCAGGAGATCGTCCAAGTACGGGATAATTGTGGCACCCTGCTTGCGCAGGAGCACCATCATCTCTGCCATTAATTTGGTAAAAATCCTCGGGGCCGTGGAAAGCCCAAACGGCAACGTCTGAAATTGGTAATGACAATCCTGCACTACAAATCTCAGGAACGCCTAATGAGGTTGATAAATGGGGACATGAAGGTATGCATCCTTTATGTCTAGGGACACCATATAATCTCCCTCTTTCAGACTTGCGATGACCGCCCTGAGCGATTCCATCTTGAACTTGAACCTCTTTAAGTGCAGGTTTAAGGATTTTAAATTCAGAATTGGTCTGACCGAACCGTCCGGTTTCGGGACCAAAAACAGGGTTGAGTAATAGCCCATCCCCTATACCGCAGGGGGACTTTGACCACCACTTGTTGAAGGCACAACTTTTGAATTGCTGCCAAAACTACCTCCCTCTCTGGAAAAGAAGTCGGCAGTGCCGATTTGAAAAACCGGCGAGGAGGCACCTCTTCGAATTCCAGCTTGTACCCCTGGGAACCAATGTCTATTGCCCCGGGGTCCACCTGAGAATGAACCCAGACCTGGCTGAAAAGACGAAGACGTGCCCCCACGGGAGCGGACTCCACCCGCGAAGCCCCAGCGTCATGCGGTGGATTTAGTAGAAGCCGGGGAGGACTTTTGTTCCTGGGAACTGGCTGTAGCTGGCAGCTTTTTCCCCTTGCCCTTACCTCTGGCAAGAAAGGAAGATACCCAAGCTCTCTTGGATTTATGCGGCCGAAAGGACTGCATCTGATAATGTGGCGCTTTCTTAGGCTGTAAGGAAACATAAGGTAAAAAAGTTGATTTACCAGCAGTAGCTGTGGAGACTAGGCCCGCGAGACCTTCCCAAAACAACTCCTCACCCTTGTAAGGTAAAACCTCCATATGCCGTTTCGAGTCGGCATCACCCGTCCACTGTCGGGTCCACAGTGCTCGCCTGGCAGAAATCGCCATAGCATTCGCTCTGGACCCCAGTATGCCTATATCCCTCTGAGCCTCTCTCATATAAAGGACCGCATCCTTAATATGGCCCAGGGTCAATAAAATAGTTTCCTTATCCATCGTATCCATATCAGCAGATAAGGTGTCGGTCCACGCTAGTACAGCGCTACAAATCCAAGCCGACGCTAATGCCGGTCTGAGTAATGTACCGGTATGTGTGTAAATTGACTTCAAGGTAGTTTCCTGCTTGCGGTCAGCAGGATCCCTGAGGGCAGCGGTATCCTGAGACGGCAGCGTCACCTTTTTGGAAAGGCGCGTCAACGCCTTGTCCACCCGTGGGGAGGATTCCCACCGTATCCTGTCCTTGATCGGGAAAGGATACGCCATAAGAATCTTTTTGGGAATCTGCAGTTTCTTATCTGGAGTTTCCCAAGCACTTTCAAATAACTCATTTAATTCAAAGGAAGGTGGAAAAGTAACCTCAGGCTTCTTTTCTTTAAACATGTGTATTTTAGGATTAGGCACCGCGGGGTCATCTATAATATGCAGCACATCCTTTATAGCAATAATCATATAATGAATACTCTTTGCCAACTTTGGCTGCAACCTCGCATCATCATAATCGACACTAGAGTCAGAATCTGTGTCGGTATCTGTGTCAACTTTCTGAGAAAGTGGGCGCTTTTGAGACCCCGAAGGCCCCTGTGACATAGGGAAAGGCAGGGTCTGACCCACCGTACCGTCCCTGGACTCTGCTTTGTCCAAACGTTTGTGCAATAAATTCACATTTGCATTTAAAATATTCCACATATCCATCCAGTCATGTGTCGGTGTTGCCGACGGCGACACCACACTCATGCGCTCCACCTCATCCCTAGGAGAGCCTTCCGCTTCAGACATGCAGACACGCACGTTACTGACACACCACACACTCAGGGAAAGCTCTATCTGGAGACAGTTTCCCCACAAGGCCCTTTGGAGAGACAGAGAGAGAGTATGCCAGCACACACCCAGCGCCAATAACCCTGGAAAAACAAAAATTTACCCAGATATAGCACTTTTTACATATATTCACTGCGCCAAATTATGTGCCCCCCTTCTTTAAAACCCTCTGTCACCGGTGATCAGCAGGGGAGAGTCCGGGGAGCCAGCTTCTCAGCGTGTGCTGTGGAGAAAATGGCGCTGGTGAGTGCTGAGGAAGAAGCCCCGCCCCCTCAGTGGCGGTCTTCGATCCCGCTTTTTTAAAACTAACTGGCGGGGATACTCTGAAATACCACTAAATCTAATCATAACCAGTCCTAGAGGTATACATTGCTGCCCAGGGCGCCCCCCCCCCCGCGCCCTGCACCCCACAGTGTGCGCTGTGTGTGTGTTCTGTGTGGGAGCAATGGCGCGCAGCGTTACCTCATTGAAGATCTGAAGTCTTCTGCCACCTCTGAAGTCTTCTATCTTCTTATACTCACCCGGCTTCTATCTTCCGGCTCTGCGAGGAGGACGGCGGCGCGGCTCCGGGACGAACCGCTAGAGGAGACCTGCGTTCTGACTCCCTCTGGAGCATATGGTGTCCAGTAGCCTAAGAAGCAGAGCCTATCATTTAAGTAGGTCTGCTTCTTTATCCTCAGTCCCACGATGCAGGGAGCCTGTTGCCAGCAGGTCTCCCTGAAAATAAAATACCTAACAAAATACTTTCTTTCAGGAAGCTCCCTGTAGTGCACCCAGTCTCCTCTGGGCACAGTATTAAACGGAGGTCTGGAGGAGGGGCATAGAGGGAGGGGCCAGTGCACACCCATACCTAAAGTTCTTTTTAGTGCCCATGTCTCCTGCGGAGCCCGTCTATTCCCCAATGGTCCTTACGGAGTCCCCAGCATCCTCTAGGAAGTAAGAGAAATATACGTTATGGTAAGAACTTACTGTTGATAACGGTATTTCGCCTAAGTCCACAGGATCCACAGGATAACATTGGGATATGATGAAGCGACAGCGGAATTGCAACAATCGGTCAAAGCTTTTCGGCCTCCCAGCATGCAAAAGGCCCGTCCATATATCCCCGCCTCCTGGCTCAGACAAATAAGTTGTTTTACAAAGCTTAAGGCAGGAGCATCATAGATAGCCCTAATCAGGTAGGAAGAATACACATGCACACCCTTATGTACAAGGAGGAAGATGTTAGTGAGTAAAAGGATCCTCAAATCAGGTGCGTCAGGGTGGGATCCCGTGGGCTTAGGAGAAATACTGTTATCAACGGTAAGTTCTAATCATAATGTATATTTCTCTGGCAGGGTCCACTGATTACCCACAGGATAGCATTGGGATTTCCCAAAGCAATTTAGTGGTGGGGACACTCCTGATTGGACAGGAGAATCCTTCGCCCGAATTCAGCGTCCTGAGAGGCAAACGTATCCATGGCATAATGTCTAATGAATATGTTAATGGAAGACCATGTGGCTGCCTTACATATCTGTTCTGCTGAAGCACAATGTTGTGCTGCCCATGATGGACCTACCTTACGAGAAGAGTGAGCAGAGACTTTAGCCAGAAAAGGGAGATCAGCGTGAGAATATGCTTCTGAAATAGCCACCCGAAGCCACCTCGCCAGTGTCTGCTTATCAGCAGGCCATCCTCTCATGTGAAATCCGTAGAGAGAATCTGTCCTTCTGATGGCGCTGGTACGATCCATGTAGATCCTTAATGAATGGACCACGTCCAGAGATGCATCTTCCACAGAAAGGCCCGGTTCCTGGACAGCAGGGACTACAATTTCTTCATTAAGGTGAAATTTAGACAGCACCTTGGGAAGATACCCAGATTTAGTTCTGAGAACTGATCTATCTGGACAAAAGATCAGAAATGGAGGACATAATAACAATGCCCCTAAATCTAACACTCTTCTAGCTGATGCCATGGCCAGTAGAAAGAGAACTTTAGCTGGCAACTAGTTAAGATCCACTTTATTAAGTGGTTCAAATGGGGCAACTTGAAGGGCCTTTAAAACAAAACTTAAGTCCCAAGGCACTGTAGGAGGAAAAAAAGGAGGTTGAATGTGTAGCATTCCCTGGGAAAAAAGTATACACATCCTGTAAGTTGGCAATTTCTTTTGGAACCATACAGTCAATGCTGACACTTGCACTGTCAAGGAAGCCACCTTCAAACCTTTATCCATTCCTACCTGAAGGAATGCTAAGACGCTGGAAACTTCGAAAGACCTAGGGGTAAATTTACTAAGATGGGAGTTCTATTTAAGATGGGACGTTGCCCATAGCAACCAATTACATTCCAGGTATTATCTTCTAGAGGGTGCTAAATGAATGATACGTTGAATCTGATGGGTTGCTATGGGCAACATCCCATCTTAAAAAGAACTCCCATCTTAGTAAATTTACCCCCTGGTGTCCATTTTCCGTTCACTGCACCAATGAATATAGGTTTGCCATATTCGGTGATAAATTCAAGCTGAGGAAGGTTTCCTTGCTCTGAGCATTGTTTGAATTACCTGTTGTGAGAATTCTCTTGTCTTCAGATAGAGGTCTCAAGAGCCACGCCGTCAAAGACAGTGGATCCAGATGTCTGTGACAACAAGGACCCTGTGCCAGAAGATCTGGACGCCGAAGGAGCAGGAATGGAGCATCCATCGACATTCTCTGTAGATCTATGTACCAATGTCTTCTGGGACAAGCCGGAGCTATTAGTATCACAGCACCTTTTCCTTGCTTTATCTTTCTCACCACCCTGGGTAATAAGGTGATTGGGGGAAACACATAGGCCAGATGAAAGTACCATCTCACCGACAGGGTGTCCACAAAGATTGCTTTGGGATCCTTTGTTCTTGACCCGTATGCGAGAACTTTGTTGTTCTGACCGGACGCCATGAGATCTATCTCTAGAAACCCCCAATTGTCGAGTGTAGAGCCCATTCACTTGGCTGAATGGTGTGTTGACTGAGAAAATCGGCTTCCCAATTTAGGACTCCTGGAATGAACACTGCGGACAAGGCTGGATGATGAAGTTCTGCACACTTTAGTGTGTGACTTACTTCATAGCTTTTTGGCTGCGAGTTCTTCCCTGATGGTTGAGGTACACTACTGCCGTCACATTGTCCGAGCGGATCTGAACTGGAACTCCCCGAAGGATGTCCTTTGCCCTAATCAATGCCATGTATACGGCCCAAAGTTCGAATAAATTTACTGGCAGGCAACCTTCTTCTTTGGTCCAATGCCCCTGGAAACAAATCCTTCCTGACACTGCTCCTCAGCCCTGGAGATTGGCATCCGTTGTCAGAATTTCCAAAACTGATATCCAAAAGGGTCTGCTTTTGTCCAGATGGGATGTCTGTAGCCACGAGGCTAACGACCTCCTTACTTCCACCACAAGGACCATAGTCTGCGTTTTTATCATCTGATGAAACCCATTCCATTTGGAAAGGATCAGTTACTGCAGAGGCCTCGAGTGGAACTGAACATACTCCACCATGTCGAATATTGACACCATCAATCCCATCACACGCTTTGCTGTGTGAATGGATACCTCTGACTGTGTACCAGCTCCTGAATCCTTGACTGAATTTTGGATATCTTGTTCAGAGGTAAAAATAATCTTTGAAGGCTTGAATTCAGTACAGCCACCGAGTCATCCGCTGTGACGGAACCAGAGACGATTTTGCCCAATTTATGAGCCACCTGTGCTTTTGAAGACACATTGTTGTCTGCTGCAGATGACACAGGAGCAATTCCCGAAACTGTGCCAGGATTAAAAGATCGTTGAGATATGGAAAAATTCTTATCCCCTGGTGGAGATCAGCTGCCATTACCACCATCATTTTGGTAAATACTCTGGGGGCTGTGGCTAACCCAAAACGTATGGTCTGGAACTGAAAATGCTGTTGGAGGATAGCAAACTTGAGACAGAGCTGATGGGACAGTGCTATAGGAACATGTAGGTAAGCATCCTGGATATCCAGGGATACCATATAATCCCCTGGCTCCATGGCCAAAATGATGGAACGTAAAGTCTCCATATGAAACCGAGGCACCCAAATGTACTTCTTCAGCACTTTGAGATTGAGTATGGGCCAAAATGACCCATTTGGCTTCTGAACTAGAAACAGGTTGGAGTAAAAACCCTGTCCTCGTTGTGCAGGAGGAACTGGAATAATTACCCCTGGCTGAAGCAATTTCTGAACTGCCTCTTGTAAAGCCCTGGCCTTTGTCTCCACCCGAGACGGGCTGGTACAAAAAAAACCTTTGAGGAGGGTGTTTCTTGAAGGCATATGCATAACCAAGAGATAACGCTTCCTGCACCCAGGCATCTGTTGTAAACTGCTGTCAGATCTGAGCAAACTAAAGAAGTTGGCTCCCCACCCCTGGAATCCCCCAGGTGGGGCCCACACTATCAGGCTGATGGCATATTTTCTGTTTTACCAACCGGTCCTCTGGTAGCCCAATGCATTTTAGTCTTACAAGACTTTTTGTATTGGGGATGTTTGCCATCACTTTTCCCTTTAGCTTTTCTTTGAGACCGAAAGGGTAGAAAAGCTGCAACTTTAGGTTTGAATTTGTATGTGGAAGGAAACTTTACTTTCTTTGAGTCTGCTTCTGACTCCAAAATATCTGTCGATTCTTTACAAAAAGAATATCTCCAGGGAATGGTAAAGACTCCAAAAACTTTTAAGATTCTGAATCAGCTTTCCATGTACGTAGCCAAACTGCTCTGCGAAGGGCTACTGTTGAAGCTAATGCCCTGGAGGCAATTGTACCCATATCCAAAGCTGCTTCTTCCAAGAACATTGAAGCCTGTTTTAGTAACATAGTAATTATAGTAACATAGTAATTGAGGTTGAGAAGAGGCAAAATGCCCATCGTGTTCAACCTGTATTAGATTGTGTTGATTATAATGTACCTGCTGAAGTAATGTTTTATGACTATGTAACAACTATAAATCATGTTACTCCCAGATTAACAATGTCAATAAATGTTATAATCTTTGATATAATTTTCAATCAGAAATGTATCCAATCCTTTTTTAAATGCATTTATAGAGTCCGCCATTACTACCTTCCCTGGCAGTGAATTCCAAATCCTTATTGCCCTAACAGTGAAGAACCCTTTCCTCCGTTGCGTACGGAATTTCCTCTCCTCCAGCCTCAACGAGTGCCCACGTGTCCTAAACAGTGTTCTTTTAATAAATAATTCCTCTGATAACTCTTTGTAATGCCCCTTTACATATTTGAAGATATTAATAATGTCTCCTCTTAGACGCCTCTTTTCCAGTGTATACATATTCAACCTAGTTAGCCTTTCCTCGTAGTCCAGTCCCTCTAGCCCTTTAATCAATTAATTAGCTTGTCTTTGAACCCTTTCGAGCTCATCGATATCATTTTTATACAGTGGTGCCCAAAACTGAACACAATATTCCAGGTGCGGACGCACCAATGATTTATACAGCTGCAGGATTACATCTTCGTCCCTTGTCTCAATTCCCCATTTAATGCACGCTAGCACCTTACTTGCCTTTTTTACTGCGCTTTGACATTGTATACGGGTATTAAGCCTATTATTAATGAATGAATACTCCCAAATCTTTTTCCAGTACTGTTATCCTTAGACTTTCCCCGTTTAATATGTAGGATGCAAGTTTGTTTTTAGCCCCGAAATTTATAACCTTGCATTCTTCTATATTGAACCTCATTCCCCATTTAGTCGCCTAGGTTTCAAATTTAGATAAATCATTCTGCAGAGATTCCACATGTATTTCCGAATTAATTACCCTAAACAGTTTAGTATCATCTGCAAAGATTGATACTGTACTTTCCAAGCCTATTTCTAGGTCATTGATAAATATGTTGAACAGTAGTGGCCCGAGTACAGACCCTTGTGGTATTCTGCTGACTACTGGGGTCCAGCTTGAGGACTTCCCGTTGACCACTACTCTTTGTACCCTGTTATCCAGCCAGTTACTTATCCATGTGCAAACAGTTTTTCCTAGGCCAAGCTCCTTTAATTTGATGATCAGTCTCTTGTGAGGCACTGTAATGAAGGCTTTTGCAAAATCTATGTAGACCACATCCACTGCTTTTCCCTAGTCGAAATTATTGCTCACTTCCTCGCAAAAGCTAATTAAGTTAGTTTGACATGATCAGTCCCTCACAAACCCATGCTGGTTCTTGCTAATAATCATAGCGGTCTGTAGATACTCCTGTATGCTATCCCTTAGAATTCCTTCCAATATTTTCCCCACTATAGACGTCAAACTAACCGGTATGTAGTTACACGGATGATTTTTGGATCCCTTTTTAAATAATGGCACTACCTCAGCTATACGCCAATCCTTCATTACCATGCCTGATCTAATTGAACTATTGAAAATCAAGTATAGTGGTCTTGCTAGTTCTGCCCTAAGATCCATAAGAACCCTCAGGTGAAGTCCATCAGGACCAGGTGATTTATTAATCTTAATTTTGTTTAGTCTCTCCCGGACTACTACTTCAGTATCTAACCACCAATCATTACTGTCACTGTCGTTATGTACTCCTCCCACCATCAGTTCTTCTCTGATGAACACTGATGAAAATAATGTATTCAGTATTTCCGCTTTTATTTCGTCATCATTTATCAATACTCCAAATTCATCTTTTATAGGACCTATGTTCTCCTTTTTTAACCTTTTACTGTTTATGTATTTAAAAAACTTAATGGATTGGTTTTACTCGCTATAGCGATTTGCTTTTCATTTTCCATTTTAGCTGCTCTTGTTGCTTTTTTGCATTTTTTATTGCATTCCTTGTAAAATTTGAATGACTCCTCCTTTCCATTAGATTTAAATGCTTTAAAAGCAATCTTCTTGTAATCCATTTCTACCTTGACCTTCTTTTTAAGCCACATTGGTTTCAGTTTATTACTCCTGCGTTTACTGCCCATAGGGATAAATTTGTGAATATTGCTATCTAGCAACCCTTTTAAAGCATCCCACATTTCCGAAATGTTCTTGTTATGAAACAAAACTTTCCACTCAATGCCGTTAAGTGCACATCTCAGCATACTGAAATTAGCCTTCCTAAAGTTAAATGTTTTGGTTGAACCCTTATAGCTATGTTTCCTGAAACTGATGTCGAATGTGATCATATAGTGATCACTGTTACCCAAGGACTCCCCAACTTTAGTGTTTGTTATAATGTCCGCATTATTAGTAATTACTAGATCCAGAGTAGATTTACCCCTTGTTGGGTCCTCGACTAATTGAGACAAGTAGTGATCCTTTAACATATTTAAGAACCAATTGCCTCTCGCTTTAACACAGGAATCGTTACTCCAATTTATATCAGGATAATTAAAACCCCAATCACTATGATGTCCCCCCAATCCCGCAGCCCTTTCGATTTGCTGCAAGAGTTGTTCTTCTTCATGTATGCTAATATCCGGCTGTTTGTAGCACATGCCTATGACTAGCTTTTTTGCATCAATACCCCCACTTGAGATTTCAATCCATAGTGACTCCACATTATAGCCAGTCCCCTCATAAACAACCTCCTTCAAGTATGGTTTAATAAAAACACATACACCTCCTCCTCTTTTGCTTGCCCTGTCCCTCCTGAAAAGAAAATACCCCTCCAAGTTTACAATCCAGTCATGAGAGTTGTCCCATCATGTTTCCGTAATACCTATAATGTCATACTCAGCCTTTGATGCTAACAATTCCAATTCCCCCATTTTACTTGCTAGACTTCTTGCGTCTGCAAGCATACATTTTAGTTTTGTGGTTCCCTTGTCCGTTTGTTTTTGTAAAGGTAACCTATCATGATTTGCTACTGCGTCCCTAGAGTTACTCTTACTGACTGTCCCATTCGCTCCCACTCCACCCACACCCCCACCATACTTAATATTGCCCACCTTACTCTTCCCTTTGAGCAACACAATGTTTCCGTCTAAATCCTACGCCTGACATAAGTATTTTCCCTTATGTTCCGTACATCATTTTCTATATGCTGTAACGATGACACAAGATTGTTGTTAGTTAATGTTTTGGCCGTACCTTCGTTAATACCCTTTTTAGAAACATTGAAAATACCCTTGCCGCCTGCTCTTTCCCTCCCCCCTTATCCACCCCCAATTAACTCACTACCACCATCCCTACTATTCTCAATGCATGACCCATAGTTTCTAGCTAAACCCTCCCCCCAGGCACCTAGTTTAAAAGCTCCTCCAACCTTCCAACCATCCTTCCCCCCAGCACCGCAGCAATCTCATTCCTGTGCAATCCATCACGACAAAAAAGATGGCGCCTGACTGAGAAGTCTGCCCAGTGTTCCAAGAACACAAACCTCTCTTTCCTACACCAGTCTCTAAGCCACACATTTACCTCCCTGATCTCCCTCTGCCTCCCTGGGCTAGCGTGTGGCACTGGTAATATTTTTTTTTAGTTTCTGACCTAATTCCCTATAATCTTTCTTAAGGACATCCCACCTGCCGCTAACTTTGTCATTGGTGTCAACGTGCACCAAGACCGCTGGGTCCCAACAATCCATCTACCCGGTCCGCGATGTGCCGTACCCGAGCACCCAGGAGACAACATACCATATGGCAATCATGATCACGATTTTGTATGTGCCATATGGGATTTCTGCTCTCTAGATGCCATTGAAAGATCTCCTACCGATGCATCAGCCCAGGCAGCCTCTGCTTTTGCCATCCAAGCTGAAGCCATGGCTGGTCTTATGACTGCCCCAGATTGGGAAAAAATGTTTTTTTTAAAAACCATCCACTCTCCTATCCGTGACATCATTTAATGATGTTGAAGGCACAGGTAATGTAGATTTTCGCACTAATCGAATAACATGCGTATCTACTTTGGAGGCCACCTCCCTCTTTAAAAAATCCCCAGCTGGAACAGGATAATTGGAATTCCATTTACTTGGAATTCTACACTTCTTACTTGGCGTAGCCCAAGCCTCTTCCGTGATTTCCGTCAGCTGATCTGACTCAGGAAACTCAGTCTTAACTGTTTTGGGACGTTTAAACACAGGTGCCTTGGATTTTAACACAGGCTCTGCTGATTCTTCTAAGGATAGAATGGCTTTCATTGCCTTAATTAACTCAGCTATGTCCACTGAGCTGAGGCCTACCTCCTCCTCTTTGTATGCAGAAACAGAGCTTAATGAGCCTTCATCCTCTGATGAATCCTCATCTGAAACATGTGTAGACTGTGAAGATGTAGATTTAGTTACCACTGGCTTTTCAGCCTGTTTCTTTTGAGAGGCTGCTGCTGGAAGTGATAAATCGAAGGTGGGAAGCTGCATGTAAGAGTTAATCTTGTAACCTATTCCTGGTACAGTAGTTGGAATTATCCGCTCAGCTATACTGGATAACATAGAACATAGCCCAAGGGGGATCAACTTTCACCTTTATCTGGCTTGTACTAATCAAGAGATCTTGGTGAAAGCTAAAACAATTTGCAAACATACCATCCTAAACCAGATCCTGGGAAGTTAACCCAGCTTTGCAAGACAAACATGATATGAGTGTTGGTGTTGCTGAGAGTGTATTTTCGTCACACTTGCCGCTCTTAGGCATGATAAATAATCAACACTTACACAGTGTACTACACAATTTGTGACTGTAATCACTTTAAGACTCATTAAAGTGACATACAATCCGACCCTACTCTGCTATACACCAGCATTGAGGATTGGAATACATAGAAAAAAACAGAATTATATTTAAGTCAGCAATCACACTAGCAGTCAGTCACATGTTATACATTAGTATAATAAGCAATATGAGCACATAATCAACTACAGATACATTTCAAGTATGTAGGAGAAACATAGTATGCATTACTTTATAAAAGTTTTAACTGTATTCAGACGCATAGCGAAAGAAACAACAGTAATATTATCAAACTCATATGCATTATGCACTTATCCAACTATTCGTACTCAAAAGGTAGATAGAGACTTAGTGCTGTATTACCCATACTCAGAGTGGGATACAGGGAGACTCACCCCGCTTCCAGGATCAATCAATACGTCTGCGAATGCTATTAGTGTACACTGCCACTCTGTGAACCTATAGTGAACACAGATGCCCAAGTGTACACTGACGCACTAGTCACACTGACGCACCAGTCACACAGCCGCTTATGCAGCGACTGGGTCCCTTAGCACACAGCGTCTCAGATGGAGGCAGGAAAACAGTTCATGGAGGGAAACTCAGAGAAAACTGGTCATGAACCAGGGGGAGGGGCGACCAGGAGAGCGTATGACTCCCCACTGCTGACATTAACCCTAGGGATCGCAGCCTCCTTGAGCCTATGATCCCTAAGGGCTAGCGTTAGTGTACCCAAGGTGGCAGCCGCGTCAGCGACTGTTTGGTAGTCTCTTCCCAAAGCAGTGCGGCTGTGTCCATATTGTCCCTCTAAGCGGAACCGATGCCTTACCTTCTCCCCGTGGCTCCGACCACAGCCTGGTAATGTCTGCTGGACCTTCTAGTATATCCGACACAGACGCCCGCCGAAACAGCACTGTACTCTTGGGTAAGCATTGTCGCGGCCCAGCGGACAGTTGTTGGAGCGACTCTTTCTAAGGTATGTATAAAACGCTTTTTAGAAGGATCACTCCAAAAAAAATAGTAAGACAATAAAAATTAAAAAAAGCTTATGGCAGCTAAAAACCAGCAGCCTATTGCCCATGGTCCAGCTCCTGCCACATCAAACAAAAAACTGATTTGTCTGAGCCAGGCGGTGGGGAGGCCAAAAAGCTTTGACCGATTGGTGCAAATCCGCTGTCGCTTCATCATATCCCAATGTTATCCTGTGGAAACTGCCGGAGAAAGTTGCATTTACGTTTTTCTGTGCAGAGAAAAAAAGACTTTTGCACCTCTGCTTCCTTATCTGGGATATTAAGCACTTCCCTTATAGAATGGATAAGTGATTCCACTCCCTGCACTGCAGTTTCCTCTTCTATCTCTTGACCCTCAATTTCTTCCCCTCCTCCAGAATCTCCTCATCAGTTTCTGAAAGTAAATCATGTAACCCAAGTTTATGTGGTAACTGTTTTGTGAAGGGAGGCTCCTTTCTGCTCTCTGAATGTCCTATTGCCAAATCAGAGACAGACTGTTGCAGTAGCTGCCTTTCCCATTTTGCAGCAGCCATTTCATTAGACATACTAGACATCATGGATTTAATGGACGCCACCCAGTTGTAACTCTCCCCCTGTCGCCATACTCGTTCTGTGAGGGCTGGCTACATTGCTCACGTATAAGCGAGTCTGCGGGGGAAGGAGAAAACCTGGTGCTACATCAAGTACACACTGCATTTTTTATCAACCATGCTGACAGTCTTCACACACACAAACACAGAGGAAACAAGTACAGGTTGAGTAACCCTGTACAAGCAAGTTTACCCACAGTGAAGCAGAGAGAGAGAGACACAGAGTGAGGAACCAGCACACAAGCCCTTCGCAATAGTTATACACTTGTTGGGATTTTTATATATACATTTACATGTACCAGGAGCCTAAAAAAAGGTTCCAGCAGCAGCTCTCCCCCTTGTCCAAACCCTGTTACCAATGCTAAGGCGAATGGGGTATCCCAGGAGGAGCTGAGTTTTCCTGCAACGTCTTCTCCCTCTGAAATGGCGCCAGGAAGCCACTGGTCCCGCTGTGTAAGCTCCGTCCCCTTAATGGCGCCGGAGCTCAGTTTAATTATTTATACGGGCAAAGTCTCCCTCTAGTGTAAAAACGACGATAAATCCCCTTTTGAGATCTCCCCGTGGAGAGTTTGCATGCCCACATCGTGTCATGCCGCACTCGGAACTGGGGACCCGCTATCCGGATCCCCGGTGAAACACTCACCACTCTTCATCCTTCAGGCTTTAGGGGTGTGCAGCTTGCTGCGGGGGTGTTCGCCCGAGTGCCATGCCCTGTGGTACACTGACCCTTCCAGGACTTGGTCCTGTCAGCGGGGAGCCGGTTCTGCGCCTTCCAGAGGCCGGTGCCGGGCCCCCCCTCCTACTTCCCACGAGGCAGGTAACTGTTGCCCAAACAGTATACCCGAAAAAGAATCAAAGTTTAAAACTCTGGAGCTCCAGAACAGTGCATCTGGCCCTGAGGACACATTTTTCTAAACTGGGCTGTGGGAGGGGGCATAGAGGGGAGGAGCCAACACATAATATTGAAGTTTTAAAGTGCCATGGCTCCTTTGGACCCCATATATACCCCATCGTACTAATTTGACCCTAGTATCCCTTATGGATGTTAGAGAAACAAAGTTTGTGTACACTGAACTATTAGAAAGCAAAAGGAGTCACTATCGCAGTCACACTCAACAAATTCTGTATTTCGAAATATTACGTATTTCAGAATTTTGGATATGGAAGACATATAGCTTGCAAAGTGAATGACTGAGCCGATGCTGAGTTGACCATAACTGCTCTCTCATTGTATCCACAGAAGAGACGGCATTCATTCACCTATATGTAGAGTTGTACTCATCTCTATGGTCAGACCACCCCTATTTCAATTTCAAAACCATTATCGTTACTGTATATCAGTGTGCTTTTGCAACATGTCTACTACTCTCAGTGCAAAGAAAACATCTATTTCAGTGACATGCGGTGGGGTGAGGCAGAGCCTTTCCTGTCATTCTAACGTATACGCCAGAGTTTTGACTATAAAAAGTATACGAAAATTACAAAGAATATATCAGAAATATCTTGTTTGTATTATTCTAATAATTTTTATAGTCAAAACTCCAGAGTTAAAAGTCTATGACAGGTGAGGCAGTGACTCCCCTGTCTACCTTTTCCGCATCTGATCAAAACTCACCAAATTTCCAGCAGTATATACTGCTGCACCTGTGTATAATGCCCACATGAACCTTTCTGTTCATATATTGTGTGTAAATGTGGCTCTGGTACTAGCCAGTGACTCCCAAAAATTTACCTCACCGCACGTCCCTGATCTATTTACACATACGCGCAACTCGCAAGTCACTATGGACCCTACATTTTTCTGCCTGGTGACCGGATTATGCAGGGAGGAAGCAGACAGATCCTCATCAGACCAAGTGGTGATTTGTGGGTATGCCTGTACTGCAGGGGCCGTCTCATGCATGTGCTGAGTGTCCGTTCCAGCCTCCGCTGACTGCTGCGCCTGGCCATCCCAGCTTGCCTGCGCTGACTCCTCCTGTTAGCGGTCTGCTGTCTTCAAACTCCAGCTGCGTAGAGCTCTCCAGTAAGAGGGTGCATGCTTCGCATGGGATTATGGTTTTGTAGGGGGTAGTGATGTGGCGACAGGATACGGGGGGGAATTGTTTGCCCAGGAGGTGGTTGCGGAAGGGCATCTTGCCTGTTGGTTTCCTGGACGAGGGTTAGCTGCTCCTTAATGTGGCCACCTGGGGTGGGGGGGTGGGGGGGTAGAGCGGAGGGTGCATTGCTGGTGAATATATAGCAACAGAATATTTCATGCTCGAAAAACTTGAGGTACTTTCAGTGGAAAAAAATGCCTATTTGTGACACTTCAGTTGTTTTCTGATCAGATAGTGAATGAAACTACTAAAGTTAACAAAGTTTTAAACCTTAGACACTAGCCTAGAAATTCTGAACATAATATCAATCTAGCGATCACACTATAACTTTTTTGGCAGTGGTATAGTACACTCACTGCACACCATAACAAGCACCTCAATGGTAAACAACAAATCTGTAGATCAAGCAATCTACAAACATTAGATCAAGACAGGTTGCACCATTATGGTAATTTAGAATATTTTCTCCCTAGCTTATTCAAGTTATCTAGAATGATCCACACCCTACCATAAAGTTTATGTGTGATACACAAAATATGGGGGTTATTCAGAGATGAATGCAGATTGCTTCATATGCAGTCAGATCTGCGTTCATCTCTGCACATGCTGAGGGCCACCCAGCATGTGTGGGGCTGCCTCCCAATGCGCCTGCAATCTAATTGCGAACACATCGGATCTAAGGTTGACCCCCGGTAGCGCAGCCAGGCAATCAACTGGCATTTTTTTTTCCTCAGAGTGGCTGCGTGTGACATAACACAGGTGCCAGAAAATGGCCACAAATCGCCCCCGTTTGGTATTAATGGTCAATTTTTGGACACCTACTCAGACAGGAACTAAATCCCTTTCCGGGGAGTAGCTGCACAGAAATGTAGCTGAGGAGGGCTGGTGGGGTTTGGTAAACTGCTCAGTAATGTGGCTGTGGGGCGTCACTGGTCTGGCTACTACATTTTAGAAAATGCTGTCAGGCCCTTTAGTATCACATCAAATTGTAAATTATGCTTATCAGATCAAATCAATTTCCTACTAGACATGCGTAAGTGTAGGGAGAACATACAATATATAAGTGCACATATGAAGGACTGTTACAGAATGATAAAACAAACATACCTCATGGTAAAATCTGTATTTCAAAATTCCAAATTTTAAAACTTCCAGAAAAGAGTAAAGTGCATATAGGTCAACCGCCCATGAAACATTAAACCTGGGATAAAGGCTTATTCATGGGCTTTTATTCTATTTTTAATAAATAAGATGAAAGAACTTTAAAAAAAAATAAAAAAAAAACACTTACGTTCCATGAAGCAGTGGATCAAAAGGCGGATGTTGTGCTCCGTATACATGTTGAATACTGATTTGAAGGAGAAAACAAAAACAAAAATGTCAGAACAGAACTCATTAAACAATAATAAAGTTTTCAAAGATTAAAGAACTTTCTAAACTTGTCCAGTCTTTCTATATAATCAATTTCCTATTATAAGTCTTAAAGGGCCCCATATACTAGTGCGATTATGCCCGATTTCAACCCAATTCGGGCCGATATTTTAGGTGGAATCGGGCATTTTGGCTGTGTATCCGATCCGATGCGCGGCCCCGTGAGCGTCGGATCGGATCCTCCAGATCGCTAGTGCTGCACTCGTGATATGTCGGTTCCCGCAAGCATGGCTGGGATCGCATACGATATATTGCATGCAAAATGTACCAAATCGTATGGAATCATATGGAACCACTCCCGGGAAGCTCCCGGGAGAGCTCAATGAAAATCGTCCCGACTTCAGCCTCAGGACATATCGTTGTAGTGTATGGGGCCCATACACACTAGCCGATTTTGGGCTCAAAGCAGCTCACTTTTGGCTCCCGCATCGTCGCTGGCCGTCCAAGCACTTTCCAGTCTCCTACTGGGCACAGGGAAAATAGCTCAGTGTATGCACTGAATTATTTTCCTGTCAGCAATGTTCACAATCATCGCTGTGCATACATGCTGGGCAAAAACGCCCAGTGTGTATGCACCTTTATAGGTAATAAGGTGGCTCAGTGTTGCACAATGCTGTCTCATAGCGATAGGGTCACAGGTTCATTGTGTGCTAAATTTTCCACACACAGCCCAAAAACAAACATATACTGTAGGTTAATATGCTGTTGATAAAAATGAACCCACATGTGCTTAGCACTAAAAAGCAATAGGCTACCCCTTTTCCGCTGTCTGTCCCTTTCTGTGTTATTATTATTATTATCATCCTTTATTTATATGGCACCACAAGGGATCCGCAGTGCCCAATAACAGGGTACATAAACAAAACAAGAAAATAGTGACTTACAATTCAAGAAGGGAGTATTGAAAAGAAAACAGGTTAAGTCAGAGATGGAAAAGCACATGAGGGAAGAGAACCCTGCTCGTGAAAGCTTATGTTCTAAAGGGGATGGGCACACATAGGGGTGACACATATGGGGTGGGATAGAGGGCTTAGGATGAGAGTCAGCTGTGTTTGGTTAAGTAGTGGGTCTTGAGAGCCCATTTGATGTTTTGTAGAGAGGTGGAGAGTCTGAGGGGGAAAGGTAGAGAATTCCAGAGAAAGGGAGCAGATCGTGCAAAAACTTGGAGGTAGGAGTGGGGGAGGTAACTACAGTGGTGCTATCAGAGCAGCCATGGAGGGATGTCACCCCGCCACCACCGACTGATCAAGTCAAAGCATTTCCTAATCACCTCTCTCAAATATAGTCACTCTCACAAAGTACATAATCTACTGTATATGGCAAATTAAGACTTCTTATCCACCAAAAATAAAACAAGAAATGGAGTCACAGACACAGAAACATAAAAAATAATACAGATTTGGGGTCTTTGCGGTGATGCTATTTCCTGGAGTAAGCAGTTGATACGTAAAGTAAACATCAATAACCATTTTCCTGGTCTGGTCACATCGTTTGTTTCAAATTGCTCAATTAGTTTACCTGATGTCCAGAAAAAAAGTGAGTTTAGACACCTGAACGCTCTGGGTATTGAGAGCAAGACCCTTGTATAAACCATACAGAAGAAAATCCAAAATCAGAATAAATAAGAATTTACTCACCGGTAACTCTTTTTCTCGTAGTCCGTAGTGGATGCTGGGAACTCCGTAAGGACCATGGGGAATAGCGGCTCCGCAGGAGACTGGGCACAACTAAGAAAGATTTAGGACTACCTGGTGTGCACTGGCTCCTCCCTCTATGCCCCTCCTCCAGACCTCAGTTAGGAAACTGTGCCCGGAAGAGCTGACACAATAAGGAAAGGATTTGGAATCCCAGGTAAGACTCATACCAGCCACACCAATCACACCGTACAACTTGTGATACTATACCCATTGAACAGTATGAATAACAACTGAGCCTCTCAACAGATGGCTCCAAACAATAACCCTTTAGTTAGGCAATAACTATATACAAGTATTGCAGACAATCCGCACTTGGGATGGGCGCCCAGCATCCACTACGGACTACGAGAAAAATAATTACCGGTGAGTAAATTCTTATTTTCTCTGACGTCCTAGTGGATGCTGGGAACTCCGTAAGGACCATGGGGATTATACCAAAGCTCCCAAACGGGCGGGAGAGTGCGGATGACTCTGCAGCACCGAATGAGAGAACTCAAGGTCCTCCTCAGCCAGGGTATCAAACTTGTAGAATTTAGCAAATGTGTTTGAACCCGACCAAGTAGCAGCTCGGCAAAGTTGTAAAGCCGAGACCCCTCGGGCAGCCGCCCAAGAAGAGCCCACTTTCCTCGTGGAATGGGCTTTTACAGATTTAGGATGCGGCAGTCCAGCCGCAGAATGTGCAAGTTGAATCGTACTACAGATCCAGCGAGCAATAGACTGCTTTGAAGCAGGAGCACCCAGCTTGTTGGGCGCATGCAGGATAAATAGCGAGTCAGTTTTCCTGACTCCAGCCGTCCTGGAAACATAGATTTTCAGGGCCCTGACTACGTCCAGCAACTTGGAATCCTCCAAGTCCTTAGTAGCCGCAGGCACCACAATAGGTTGGTTCAAATGAAAAGCTGATACCACCTTAGGAAGAAATTGGGGACGAATCCTCAATTCCGCCCTATCCATATGGAAAATCAGACAAGGGCTTTTACATGACAAAGCCGCCAATTCTGACACACGCCTGGCCGAAGCCAAGGCCAATAGAATGACCACTTTCCATGTGAGATATTTTAGTTCCACGGTTTTAAGTGGCTCAAACCAATGTGACTTAAGGAAATCCAACACCACGTTGAGATCCCAAGGTGCCACTGGAGGCACAAAAGGGGGCTGAATATGCAGCACTCCTTTAACAAACGTCTGAACTTCAGGCAGTGAAGCCAGTTCTTTTTGGAAGAAAATCGACAGAGCCGAAATCTGGACCTTAATGGAACCTAATTTGAGGCCCATAGTCACCCCTGACTGTAGGAAGTGCAGAAATCGACCCAGCTGAAATTCCTCCGTTGGGGCCCTTCTGGCCTCACACCACGCAACATATTTTCGCCATATGCGGTGATAATGGTTTGCGGTCACCTCCTTCCTAGCTTTAATCAGCGTAGGGATGACTTCCTCCGGAATGCCCTTTTCCTTCAGGATCCGGCGTTCAACCGCCATGCCGTCAAACGCAGTCGCGGTAAGTCTTGGAACAGACAGGGTCCCTGCTGCAGCAGGTCCTGTCTGAGCGGCAGAGGCCATGGGTCCTCGGAGATCATTTCTTGAAGTTCTGGGTACCAAGCTATTCTTGGCCTATCCGGAACCACAAGTATAGTTCTTACTCCTCTCCTTCTTATTATTCTCAGTACCTTGGGTATGAGAGGCAGAGGAGGGAACACATAAACCGACTGGTACACCCACGGTGTCACTAGAGCGTCCACAGCTATCGCCTGAGGGTCCCTTGACCTGGCGCAATATCTTTTTAGCTTTTTGTTGAGGCGGGACGCCATCATGTCCACCTGTGGCCTTTCCCAACGGTGTACAATCATTTTGAAGACTTCTGGATGAAGTCCCCACTCTCCCGGGTGGAGGTCGTGCCTGCTGAGGAAGTCTGCTTCCCAGTGGTCCACTCCCGGAATGAACACTGCTGACAGTGCTAACACATGATTTTCCGCCCATCGGAGAATCCTTGTGGCTTCTGCCATCGCCATCCTGCTTCTTGTGTCGCCCTGACGGTTTACATGGGCGACCGACGTGATGTTGTCTGACTGGATCAGCACCGGCTGGTGTTGAAGCAGGGGTCTTGCCTGACTTAGGGCATTGTAAATGACCCTTAGTTCCAGAATATTTATGTGTAGGGCAGTCTCCTGACTTGTCCATAGTCCTTGGAAGTTTCTTCCCTGTGTGACTGCCCCCCAACATCGCAGGCTGGCATCCGTGGTCACCAGGACCCAGTCCTGTATGCCGAATCTGCGGCCCTCTAGAAGATGAGCACTCTGCAGCCACCACAACAGCGACACCCTGGTCCTTGGAGACAGGGTTATCAGCCGATGCATCTGAAGATGCGATCCGGACCACTTGTCCAACAGATCCCACTGAAAGATCCTTGCATGGAACCTTCCGAATGGAATTGCTTCGTAAGAAGCCACCATCTTTCCCAGGACTCGCGTGCAGTGGTGCACCGACACCTGTTTTGGTTTTAGGAGGTCTCTTACTAGAGATGACAACTCCTTGGCCTTCTCCTCCGGGAGAAACACTTTTTTCTGTTCTGTGTCCAGAACCATCCCCATGAACAGTAGACGCGTTGTAGGAACTAGCTGCGACTTTGGAATATTCAGGATCCAGCCGTGCTGTTGTAGCACTTTCCGAGCTAGTGCTACTCCGATCAACTACTGTTCCCTGGACCTCGCCTTTATAAGGAGATCGTCCAAGTACGGGATAATAAAAACTCCCTTTTTCCGAAGGAGTGTCATCATTTCGGCCATTACCTTGGTAAATACCCTCGGTGCCGTGGACAGACCAAACAGCAACGTCTGGAATTGGTAATGACAGTCCTGTACCACAAATCTGAGGTACTCCTGGTGAGGAGGGTAAATGGGGACATGCAGGTAAGCATCCTTGATGTCCAGTGATACCATGTAATCCCCCTCGTCCAGGCTTGCAATCACCGCTCTGAGCGATTCCATCTTGAACTTGAACCTTCTTATATAAGTGTTCAAGGATTGTAAATTTTAAATGGGTCTCACCGACCGTCCGGTTTCGGTACCACAAACATTGTGGAATAGTAACCCCGTCCTTGTTGAAGGAGGGGTACCTTGATTATCACCTGCTGAGAATACAGCTTGTGAATCGCCTCCAGCACTGCCTCCCTGTCCGGGGGAGCTGTCGGCAAGGCAGATTTGAGGAAACGGCGAGGGGGAGACGTCTCGAATTCCAGCTTGTACCCCTGAAATACTACCTGTAGAATCCAGGGATCCACCCGTGAACGAGCCCACTGGTCGCTGAAGTTCTTGAGACGGGCCCCCACCGTACCAGGCTCCGCCTGTGGAGCCCCAGCGTCATGCGGTGGACTTAGAGGAAGCGGGGGAGGACTTTTGTTCCTGGGAACTGGCTGTATGTTGCAGCTTTTTCCCTCTACTTCTGCCTCTGGGCAGAAAGGACGCGCCTCTAACCCGCTTGCCTTTCTGGGGCCGAAAGGACTGTACCTGATAATACGGTGCTTTCTTTGGCTGTGAGGGAACATGGGGTAAAAATGCTGACTTCCCAGCTGTCGCTGTGGAAACGAGGTCCGAGAGACCATCCCCAAACAACTCCTCACCCTCGTAAGGCAAAACTTCCATGTGCCTTTTAGAATCTGCATCTCCTTTCCACTCCAGAGTCCACAATCCTCTCCTGGCAGAAATAGACATTGCGTTTATTTTAGATGCCAGCCGGCAAATATCCCTCTGTGCATCTCTCATGTATAAGACAGCGTCTTTTATCAATGTTTTCCGACAGGGAATCTGACCACGCAGCTGCAGCACTGCACATCCATGCTGAAGCAATAGCCGGTCTCAGTATAATTCCTGAGTGTGTATATACAGACTTCAGGATAGCCTCCTGCTTTCTATCCGCAGGCTCCTTTAGGGCGGCCGCGTCCGGAGACGGTAGTGCCACCTTTTTTGACAGACGTGTGAGCGCTTTATCCACCCTAGGGGATGTCTCCTCTGGCGGGAAAGGGTACGCCATTGGTAACTTTTTAGAAATTACCAGTTTCTTATCGGGGGAAGCCCACGCTTCTTCACACACTTCATTTAATTCATCAGATGGGGGAAAAACCACTGGTAGCTTTTTCTCCCCAAACATAATACCCTTTTTTGTGGTACCTGGGGTAACATCAGAAATGTGCAACACATTTTTCATTGCCGTAATCATATAACGAATGGCTCTATTGGAATGTACACTAGTCTCATCGACGTCGACACTGGAGTCAGACTCCGTGTCGACATCTGTGTCTGCCATCTGAGGTAGTGGGCGTTTTAGAGCCCATGATGGCTTTTGAGACGCCTGGGCAGGCACGGGCTGAGCAGCCGGCTGTCCCACATCTGCTATGTCGTCAAACCTTTTATGTAAGGAGTTGACACTGTCGCGTAATTCCTTCCACATGTCCATCCATTCAGGTGTCGACCCCGCAGGGGGTGACATCACATTTATCGGCACCTGCTCCGCCTCCACATAAGCCTCCTCATCAAACATGTCGACACAGCCGTACCGACACACCGCACACACACAGGGAATGCTCTGACTGAGGACAGGACCCCACAAAGTCCTTTGGGGAGACAGAGAGAGAGTATGCCAGCACACACCAGAGCGCTATATAATACAGGGATACACACTACACACAGTGATTTTTCCCCTATAGCTGCTATAATACACAATTTGCACCTAAATTTAGTGCCCCCCCTCTCTTTTTTACCCTATTGAGCCTGGAAACTGCAGGGGAGAGCCTGGGGAGCGTCCTTCCAGCGGAGCTGTGAGAGGAAATGGCGCCAGTGTGCTGAGGGAGATAACCCCGCCCCCTTCACGGCGGACTTCTCCCGCTTTTTCAGGATATTTATGGCAGGGGATTTTACACATATATAGTCTTACTGACTATATTATGTGTTGTTTTGCCAAGTTAAGGTATTTATATTGCAGCCCAGGGCGCCCAGCCCCCCAGCGCCCTGCACCCATCAGTGACCGGAGTGTGTGGTGTGCAGAGGGAGCAATGGCGCACAGCTGCAGTGCTGTGCGCTACCTTAATGAAGACCGGAGTCTTCAGCTGCCGATTTTCTGGACGTTCTTCTTGCTTCTGGCTCTGCAAGGGGGACGGCGGCGCGGCTCCGGGACCGGACGACCGAGGCTGGGCCTGTGTTCGATCCCTCTGGAGCTAATGGTGTCCAGTAGCCTAAGAAGCCCAAGCTAGCTGCAAGCAGGTAGGTTCGCTTCTTCTCCCCTCAGTCCCTTGAAGCAGTGAGTCTGTTGCCAGCAGATCTCACTGAAAATAAAAAACCTAAATATACTTTCTTTCTAAGAGCTCAGGAGAGCCCCTAGTGTGCAACCAGCTCGGCCGGGCACAAAATTCTAACTGAGGTCTGGAGGAGGGGCATAGAGGGAGGAGCCAGTGCACACCAGGTAGTCCTAAATCTTTCTTAGTTGTGCCCAGTCTCCTGCGGAGCCGCTATTCCCCATGGTCCTTACGGAGTTCCCAGCATCCACTAGGACGTCAGAGAAAATAAAAACCCCTAGGTTTGCACCAGAAGTTGAAGGGCTTCCAAATAATATATGTACACATATAGGACCTGATTCAAATATGGCTCAGGAGAGCATTGTTGCTGCTTCCTTGGAAGCAGCAGCTATGCTCTGACATGGTAATGAAGCAGGAAGCATATGGTGTAGGTCATGGGTCTTAAACCTGCAGCACTCCAGCTGCTTTGGAACTACACATACCAGCATGCCCTGCCTCAGTTTTAGCATACCTTAGTAGCAAAACTGTGGCAGGGCATGCTGGGATGTGTAGTTTCACAGCAGCTGGAGGGCCACAGATTCAAGCCCCATGGTGTTAGTGGGCGCATCCTCCTTGCATTATTGATTAAATCACTTGCAAAACCGTTGGCCGGCTGAATAATCAATGAGGTCATGCAAGCCAGCAGCTGCAGTTCCTACAAAAAAAACAGTGCTGTGAAGATGGGAAGAAGCAGGAATAACAGCCCCTGTATAATGCGTGCTGCTGGTGATGACTGGAAGGCGGGAGAACGCTGAGTGCTGGTGACGGAAACTGGAAGTGAGCGGAGGAGGCGGAAGTCGGGACCGGGCTGAGCGGGTAGAGTAGCGGGCAGAGTAGCAAGAGGATCGCTGCTGCCAGTGTGTGAGTGAGCGTGAGTGTCGGGCCGCTGCTAGTGGAGTGAGTAAGCGTGATTAAGAGCGCGTGTGTGTAGAAGAAAGTGTGTGAGGAGACTGTGCTGCTGCAGACTCAGTGTGTGAGGGGGAGAGTAAGTGCTGGAGGAGAGTAAGTGTGCGAGGCTGCTGCTGTGCGAGTGAGAGTGTGCTGCTGCTGCAGACACAGCGGGTGAGGGCTGCTGCTGGGGTGAGTGAGAGAGGGAGAGTAAGTGTGTGAGGGCTGCTGCTATTGGGTGAGTGAGAGTGCGCTGCTGCTGCAGACACAGCCTGCGTATGAAGGGACTGTGAACGGAGGATGAAGTAGGAGCCCGAAGTCAGGTGCACGGCAGCAAGTGAGGAGGAGGTGTGAAACAACTGCAAGGAGGAGTAGCGGAGTCGCAGGAGAGGGTCCACTCAGGTAAGTATTGATTACCTACTTCATCGTGTATGTGATTGAATTGGCTATTTCTGCTGTGTTGTGAATATTGATTCTCTCCACAGCTAGGTCATAGTCTATATCATATTGCATTGTTTGTATTGCAGTGCTTGCATATTTTGTATTATTCTGCATTGTTCTTCAGAAGGTAATAGGGAGTTGAGTTGTCAAGCAAATGTGAGGGACCGAGTTTGAGAATCTCACTCAGTGCGTGTCGTGCAAGATGTATGCACACCTGGAGCAACCGTCCCAGTGTGAATACATCTGTGCAAGATGAGTGCGAACGGTTGCCCTGGAAGCCCAGGTAATTGATCAAGAGCAAACTGTTACGTGACTAAGGGGCCCTACTCACTGGCCGACCCGCCGCCGAGCTGCCCGACGGCGGATACGGCCGACGAGCGACCCGGCGGCGGGGGGGGCAGTGACGGGGGGAGTGAAGTTTCTTCACTCCCCCCCGTCACGCGGCTGCATTGAAGTGCAGGCAAATATGGACGAGATCGTCCATATTGGCCTGCATGCACAGCCGACGGGAGACCAGCGATGAACGAGCGCGGGGCCGCGCATCGCTGGAGTCTCCACACTGAAAGATATGAACGAGTTCTCGTTCATTTATGAACAAGATCGTTCATATCTTTCAGAAAATCGGCCAGTGTGTAGGGCCTATAAGAGATATTCATAATCTCGAACAAAGTTAAGAAAGAACGGTGGAGGAGTTGCAGAGGGGGACACCGGTAGACGAGGATAATCAGGTAGCTAGCTGGGTCACTGTTAGAAGGAAGAAAAAGAGGCAGGACATCTCCGTACTATCAAACCCGAACAAATTTGAACGATTGAACGAAGATTTGGTGGATGATAGCGAGGAAATGATGGAGCTGGAGGAGACTGTTCCCTCTAACAACCGGAGGAGTGATCCCTCTGGCTCGGATGGGATGAAAGAGAGAGAGAGATACCCAGGATCGTAATCGCCGTACGGTCTGTTGTCTCCTGGGTGCGGCACATCGCGGACCGGGTAGATAGATTGTTGGGAGGGGCTGGGAAGGACCCGGCGGTCTTTGTGCACGTTGGCACAAATGACAAAGTTAGTGGTAGGTGGGATGTCTACTCTGGATCTAGTAATTACTAATAATGTGGACATTATATCAAGCACTAAAGTTGCAGAGACCTTGGGTAACAGTGATCACTATATGATCACATTCGACATCAATTTCAAAAACATCACTACAAGGGATCAACCAAAACATTTAACTTTAGGAAGGCTAACTTCAGTATGCTGAGAAGTGCACTTAACGACACTGATTGGAAAGATTTGTTTCATGGCAAGAACACTACGAAAATGTAGGATGCGTTAAAAGGGTTGTTAAATAGCAATATTGACAAATTCATTCCCATGGGCAGCAAACACAGGAGTACCAAACTCAAACCGATGTGGCTTAATAAGGTGGTCAAGGAAGAAATGGATAATAAGAAGCGTGCTTTCAAAGCATTTAAATCTAATGGAACGGAGGAGTCATTTTAGTACTACAAGGAATTTAATAAAAGATGAAAAAAAGCAATAAGAGCAGCTAAAATTGAAAACGAAAAGCAAATCGCTGTAGAGAGTAAAACCAATCCTAAAGTTTTTTAAATATATAAACAGTAAAAGGTTAAGAAAGGAGAACGTAGGTCCAATAAAAGATGAAATTGGAGTTTTGATAAATGACGACGAAACAAAAGCGGAAATACTGAACAAATCTTTTTCATTGGTGTTCACCAGAGAAGAAGTGAGGGTGGGAGTAGTGCATAACGATAGTGAAAGCAATGATTCCTGGCTAGATGCTTGTTTAAGTGAGGAATAGTCCGGGAGAGACTAAGCAAAATTAAGATTAATAAATCACCTGGCCCAGATGGACTTCACCCGAGGGTTCTTATGGAGCTTAGGTCACAACTACCAAGACCCCTATACTTGATTTTTAATAGTTCAATTAGATCAGGCATGGTACCAATGGATAGTTGAGGTAGTGCCATTATTTAAAAAGGGATCTAAAAATCATCCGTGAAATTACAGACAAGTTAGATTGACATCTATAGTGGGGAAATTATTGGAGAGTATTTTAAGGGATAGCATACAGGAGTATCTGCATACCGTTAAGTTTATTAGCAAGAACCAGCATGGGTTTGTAAGGGATAGATCATGTCAAACTAACTTAGTTAGCTTCTATGAGGAAGTGAGCGACAATCTTGACCAAGGAAAAGCAGTGGATGTGGTATACTTAGATTTTGCAAAAGCCTTCGATACAGTACCTCGCAGGAAACTGATCATCAAATTAAAGGAGCTTGGCCTAGGAAAAACTATTTGTACATGGATAAGTAATTGGCTGGATAACAGGGTACATCGAGTAGTGGTCAATGGGATGTCCTCCAGCTGGGCACCAGTAGTCAGCGGAATACCACAAGGGTCCGTACTTGGGCCACTACTGTTCAACATATTTATCAACGACCTGGAAAAAGGCCTGGAAAGCACAGTGTCAATCTTTTCAGATGATACTAAACTGTGTAGGGTAATTAATACAGAAATAGATGTGGAGTCTCTACAGAATGACTTATCTAAACTTGAAATCTGGGCGTCTAAATGGAAAATGGAATTCAATATAGAAAAATACAAAGTTATGCACTTCAGGATTAAAAACAAACTTGCAACCTACATATTAAATGGGGAAAATCTAGGGGTAACAGTATTGGAAAAAGATTTGGGAGTATTCATTGATAACAGGCTAAACAACCTTATACAATGTCAAAGTGCAGCAAAGAAGGCAAGTAAGGTGCTAGCATGCATAAAACAGGGAATTGAGACAAGGGACGAGAGTATAATCCTGCCACTGTACAAATCATTGGTATTGTATACACTAGAAAAGAGGCATCTAAGAGGAGACATCATCAATATCTTCAAATATATAAAGGGAAATTACAAAGTTATCAGAGGAATTGTTTATTAAAAGAACTCTGTATAAGATGCAAGGTCACTCACTGAGGCTAGAGGAGAGAAAATTCCATACGTAATGTAGGAAAGGGTTCTTCACTCTTAGGGCAAAAAGGACCTGGAATTCCCTGCTAGAGAAGGTGGTAATGGTGGACTCTATATATTTAAAAACGGATTGAATAAATTTCTGACTGAAAAATATATCCAGGGTTATAGCATTTAAAATAATGACATTGTTAATCTGGGAGGAACATGATTTACAGTTGATAACTAAACATAAAACATTATTTCAATTGGGACATTATAATGAACTCGATGGGCATTTTGCCTCTTTTCAACCTCATTAACTATGTAACTATGACATTTGTCTTCTAATGGAGATTCTGGCCTCTGGACACTCCGTATAACAGTGGTGACATGCTTCCGTTTTGGGAAACTGAGGCTTTTGTTATACCCAAATAGCTGCAGACTATCACTCTTGTGATGTCTGCAGCCTAATGCGTCCAACGACGCAGAACCCACACTACACATGTACAGTGTGGGTCACGTGCATGCGCAAAGTTCCGAACATTGGTACTTTGCGCTATGCGACTCAAGATTCTTCTGAATTAGGACCATAATAAATACAGGAACACTTACTTTAAGTAGTTTGTCAGAGATTCCTTAGTAATGATTACTGAATCTCAATGCCCTCTAAAACACAACATAAGGATTGGGATGCAGAAGGTCTGACTGAGGTGGCAGTGGCCAAGGTTGATCCATAATCTTTCCTCAGACCTCGGATGCCATGGGCACGGAGAGAAAAATAAGATTTTAAACCTACCGGTAAATCTATTTCTCCTAGTCCGTAGAGGATGCTGGGGACTCCGTAAGGACCATGGGGTATAGACGGGCTCCGCAGGAGATAGGGCACCTGAAAAGAACTTTGACTATGGGTGTGCACTGGCTCCTCCCTCTAATCCCCTCCTCCAGACCTCAGTTAGAGAACTGTGCCCAGAGGAGATGGACAATACAAGGCAGGATTTAGCAATCCAAGGGCAAGATTCATACCAGCCCACACCAATCATACCATGTAACCTGGAACATACATAACCAGTTAACAGTATGAACAAAAACAACAGTAACGGTCCAAGACCGATGTCAACTGTAACATAACCCTTATGTAATTAACAACTATATACAAGTCTTGCAGAGTTTCCGCACTGGGACGGGCGCCCAGCATCCTCTACGGACTAGGAGAAATAGATTTACCGGTAGGTTTAAAATCTTATTTTCTCTTACGTCCTAGAGGATGCTGGGGACTCCGTAAGGACCATGGGGTTTATACCAAAGCATCCAATCGGGCGGGAGAGTGCGTATGACTCTGCAGCACCGACTGAGCAAACGCCAGGGTATCAAACTTGTAGAATTTAGCAAAAGTGTTTGACCCCGACCAAGTCGCCGCTCGGCAAAGTTGTAATGCCGAGACACCTCGGGCAGCCGCCCAAGTAGAGCCCACCTTCCTAGTGGAATGGGCCTTATCCGAATTTGGTACCGTAAATCCAGCCGTAGAGTGAGCCTGCTGAATCGTATTACAGATCCAGCGAGCAATAGTCTGCTTCGAAGCAGGAGCGCCAATCTTATTGGCCGCATACAGGACAAACAGAGCCTCTGTTTTCCTAATTCTAGCCGTCCTGGCTACATAAATTTTTAAGGTCCTGACTAGGTCCAGGGATCTGGAATCCTCCAGGTCACCTGTAGCCACAGGCACCACAATAGGTTGATTCATATGGAACGAAGAAACCACTTTAGGCAAAAATTGCAGACGTGTCCTCAATTCAGCTCGATCCACATGAAAAATCAAGTAGGGGCTCTTGTGTGACAAAGCCGCCAATTTGGACACTCGCCTTGCTGATGCTAAGGCCAACAACATGACCACCTTCCAGGTAAGAAATTTCAACTCAACCTTGTTAAGCGGTTCAAACCAGTGTGATTTTAGGAACTGCAACACCACGTTCAGGTCCCATGGTGCCACTGGAGGCACAAAAGGGGGGTGGATGTGCAGCACTCCTTTTACAAACGTCTGGACTTCTGGAAGAGAAGCCAATTCCTTCTGAAAGAAAATCGAGAGGGCCGAAATCTGTACCTTAACCGAGCCCAATTTCAGGCCCATATCCACTCCTGTCTGTAGGAAGTGGAGAAGACGACCCAGATGAAAATCTTCCGTAGGTGCATTCTTGGTCTCACACCAAGACACATACTTTCGCCAGATACGGTGATAATGTTTTACCGTCACCTCCTTCCTAGCCTTTATTAAAGTAGGGATGACCTTTTCCGGAATCACCTTTTTCGCTAGGATTCGGCGTTCAACCGCCATGCCGTCAAACGTAACCACGGTAAGTCTTGAAATACACAGGGCCCCTGCTGCAACAGGTCTTCCCTCAGAGGAAGAGGCCAGGGATCTCCTGTGAGCATCTCTTGTAGATCCGCGTATCAGGCCCTTCGAGGCCAGTCTGGGACAACGAGTATCGTCTGTACTCTTCTTCGTCTTATGATCCTCAACACTTTCGTGATGAGAGGAAGAGGAGGAAACACGTAGACCGATTCGAACACCCACGGTGTTACCAGTGCGTCTACTGCTACTGCCTGAGGGTCCCGAGACCTGGCGCAATACCTCCGAAGTTTTTTGTTGAGGCGTGACGCCATCATGTCTATTTCAGGAGTTCCCCAAAGACGTGTTACGTCTGCAAAGACTTCTTGATGAAGTCCCCACTCTCCTGGATGGAGATCGTGTCTGCTGAGGAAGTCTGCTTCCCAGTTGTCCACTCCCGGAATGAAGACAGCCGACAGAGCGCTTACATGATTTTCCGCCCAGCTAAGTATCCTTGTGGCTTCCGCCATCGCGACTCTGCTTCTTGTCCCGCCTTGGCGGTTCACATGAGCCACTGCTGTGACATTGTCTGATTGAATCAGAACCGGTAGGTTTCGAAGAAAACTCTCCCATTGTCGAAGGCCGTTGTAAATGGCGCCGAGTTCCAACACATTGATGTGTAGACAGGACTCCTGGTCTGACCAAAGACCCTGAAAAGTCTTTCCCTGTGTGACCGCTCCCCATCCTCGGAGGCTCGCGTCCGTGGTAACCAGGATCCAATCCTGAATTCCGAACCTGCGACCCTCCAGGAGGTGAGCACTTTGCAACCACCACAGGAGGGACACTCTGGTCCCTGGAGACAGAGTTATTTTCCGATGTAAGTGCAGATGGGACCCGGACCACTTGTCCAGAAGGTCCCATTGAAAAGTCCTTACATGGAACCTTCCGAAGGGAATGGCCTCGTAGGCCGCCACCATTTTCCCCAGAACTCGAGTGCATTGGTGAACTGACACCCTTTTCGGTTTTAGCAGGTCTCTGACCATGTTCTGGATGTCTTGGGCTCTCTCTATTGGGAGGAAGACCTTAATTTGTTCCGTATCCAGTATCATACCTAGGAACAGTAGTCGAGTTGTCGGAATCAACTGTGACTTCGGTAGATTTAGAATCCAACCGTGTTGCTGGAGCACTCTCAAAGAGAGCGCCACACTGCTCAGCAATTTCTCCCTTGACCTCGCTTTTATCAGGAGATCGTCCAAGTATGGGATAATTGTGACTCCATGCTTGCGCAGGACCACCATCATTTCCGCCATTATCTTGGTGAAAATCCTCGGGGCCGCGGAGAGTCCAAACGGCAGCGTCTGAAATTGGTAATGACAATCCTGTACAGCGAATCTCAGGTATTCCTGATGGGGGGCATATATGGGGACATGAAGGTCCAGAGACACCATAAACTCCCCCTCCTCCATGTTGGCTATTATCGCTCTGAGAGATTGCATTTTGAATTTGAATCTTTTTATGTACAGGTTTAGGGATTTCAGATTCAAAATAGGTCTGACCGAACCGTCCGGTTTCGTGACCACAAATAGGGTTGAATAGTAACCTCTTCCCTGCTGGTGCAGGGGAACCTTGATTATTACTTGCTGTATACACAGCGTTTGAATTGCAGCTAACACTACATCCCTTTCCGATGTGGAAGCTGGTAGGGCCGATTTGAAGAATCGGCGCGGGAGCACCTCCTCGAATTCCAATTTGTAACCATGGGAAACTATTTCCAACACCCAGGGATTCAGGTCCGAACTGACCCAGGCCTGACTGAAAAGTCGAAGACGTGCCCCCACCGGTGCGGACTCCCTCAGGGGAGCCCCAGCGTCATGCTGTGGGTTTTGGAGCAGCCGGGGAGGACTTTTGTTCCTGGGCACCTGACGAAGCAGGTGCTCTCTTGCCTCTGCCCTTACCTCTGGCGAGGAAAGAGGATCCCCGACCTCTTTTGGACTTGTGCGACCGAAAGGACTGCATCTGATAGGGTGTTACTTTCTTTTGCTGTTGGGGAATATATGGTAAAAAATTTGATTTACCTGCTGTAGCTGTGGAAACCAGGTCCGTCAGCCCATCCCCAAACAATACATCCCCCTTATAGGGTAGTACTTCCATATGTTTCTTGGAATCCGCATCACCCGTCCATTGGCGTGTTCATAAGGATCTTCTCGCTGAGATAGACATGGCATTGGCCCTAGAAGCTAGCAATCCAATGTCCCTTTGAGCATCCCTCATAAATAAGACTGCGTCTTTAATATGGGCTAGAGTTAGGAATATAGTATCCTTATCCATATTATCAAATTGATCTGTCAGCTCATCTGTCCAAGCTACAATTACGCTACACACCCATGCCGACGCAATTGTCGGTCTTAACACAGCACCCGTATGAGAACAAATACACTTTAAGGTAGTTTCTTGCCTGCGATCTGCAGGGTCCTTAAGGGCCGCTGTGTCAGGAGACGGTAGCGCCACTTTCTTGGACAAGCGCGTCAGGGCCTTGTCCACAGTGGGGGGTGATTCCCAAATCTCCCTGTCCTGCTTAGGGAAAGGGTATGCCATATAAATTCTTTTGGGGATCTGTGGTCTCTTATCCGGAGTCTCCCAAGCTTTTCCAAAGAATTCATTTCATTCATGAGATGTGGGAAAGTTAATAATCTGTTTCTTTTCCTTAAACATGTGTACCCTTGTGTCGGGGATCGAGGGTTCATCCACAATATGCAACACATCCCTTATTGCCACAATCATACACTGAATGGTTTAGTCATCCTAGGGTGCAATTTTACTTCGTCATAGTCGATACTGGATTCAGAATCCGTGTCGGTAGTAGTGTCTTGTGTTAAGGGACGCTTTTGAGACCCCGACGGGCCCTGTGAGTCGGTCCAATCTGAGGATTGACCCCCTGATGTCCCCCCTAAACCAGCCTTATCAAGCCTTTTATGTAAAGATGCCACACTTGCATTCAACATATGCCACATGTCCATCCAATCTGGAGTCGGCACAACCGACGGGGACACACCACTCATTTGCTCCACCTCCTCCTTGGAGAAGCCTTCCGCCTAAGACATGTCGACACACACGTACCGACACCCCACACACACAGGGATTAACCTATAAGGGGACAAAACCCCAACCAGGTCCTAAGGAGAGATAGAGAAAGAGTATGCCAGCACACACCAGCGCTTAAAAACACTGGAAAAAATATGTCCAGATAGCGCTTTTTTATATATATATATATATATATATATATATATATATATATATTATGCCAATTCCCACTCACTGCGTCGCTAATGTGCCCCCCTCCTCTTTTTTCCAGCCTGTGTTCAGCAGGGGAGAGACCAGGGAGCCAGCGTTTTCCTCATGCAGCTTTCTGTGGAGAAAATGGCGCTGGTTAGTGCTGAGGATCAAGCCCCACCCACCCGACGGCGGGCTTCGGTCCCAGTGATTTTTCAATAAAATGGCGGGGGATCATAGATTTACTGCCTCCGCAGTCTAATCCAAGTGTATTTGTGCCAAAATGTGAGGTTTATTGCTGCCCAGGGCACCCCCCCCTGCGCCCTGCACCCTTCAGTGCTGCTCTGTGTGTGTGTGACTGGGAGCAATCCTTACCTCATGAAGATCTGATGTCTTCGGCCGCCTAAGATGTCTTCTGCCTTCTCTATCCGGCTTCTATCTTCAGCATCTGTGAGGAGGACGGCGGCGCGGCTCCAGGACGAACCCCAGGTGAGACCTGTGTTCCGACTCCCTCTGGAGCTAATGGTGTCCAGTAGCCTTAGAAGCAGTGCCCAACTTGACAAGCCAGCTCTGCTTCTCTCTCCTCAGTCCCACGACGCAGGGAGCCTGTTGCCAACAGGACTCCCTGAAAATAAAAAACCTAACAAAATTATTTTTCCACAGAAAACTCTGGAGAGCTCGCTGCAGTGCACCCATTCTCCTCTGGGCACAAGATCTAACTGAGGTCTGGAGGAGGGGCATAGAGGGAGGAGCCAGTGCACACCCATAGTCAAAGTTCTTTTTAGGTGCCCTATCTCCTGCGGAGCCCGTCTATACCCCATGGTCCTTACGGAGTCCCCAGCATCCTCTAGGACGTAAGAGAAAAAGGTAGGGAATATACGGCATAGCTTAGTAGAAAGTTTAATGAGACTGATAGGGTATCTAAATCCTTTGTTCTGTTGTCAATGTACCAGGAATAAAATATAGTTAACTGTGTTTTAGGATGTTGCTACCAGATTTCTTTCAGACTAGGAATTGAAAAAACGCTTTGTGCAAGGCACACTCTTCCGTGTATGGACTTGATATTGACTAAGGGTGGTCTTCAGTATGCAGACTGTCGGGATCCCGGCACACAGTATACCGGCGCCGGAATCCCGACAGCCGCCATACCGACACTTTTACTCCCTCGTGGGGGTCCACGAACCCCCTGGAGGGAGAATAAAACAGCATGGCACGCGTAGTGCGCCACAGTGCCCGCAGCGTGGCAAGCACAGCTGTCGGTATGCCGGAGGCCGGGCTCCCGGCGCCGGTATGCTGGTCGCCGGGAGCCCAGCCGCCGGCATACCATACTGCACCCATTGACTAAAACTATCTGCTACTGTATCTTGTTGCCTGTGCATGCCACATACAATGCCGAGAGCAATACCCAATTATTTTCTGTTAATGACATAATGCTTGATGCTTTTGGCATCATGGTCCTGCTTCTTGTCAATGCTTGGCAGATTATGAAGCAATGACTGTTCTTTGGTCAGAAAATATCATGAAACATTTGTGTCTTGAGAGGTTAGAAATGCTGAATTGCATGCCAAATGCACATTTACAGAATGTTTGCATGCAGATGTTTTTCGTGCCGTAGCACCAATCAACCAACTCCACTTTCTCATTCCTATAGTTAGTCTCATCATCATCGCTGATTATTCCAACAACTGGAATATCATCAGCAAATTATACAACCTTAACAGACTCAAGGCCCATACACACTAGAAGATATTGTGAACTATATCGCTCATTTTGGCCTTTATGAGCGATATCATTCACAATATTGACCAGTCTGTATTCGATGAACGATGCGTGCCCCCGCCCGTTGTCAGCTAGGATTTTTATCTACTGAACATGCAACTCAATTTTGGCTATATCTTTCATGTAAAAATGCATATCATTCAGTGTGTACACGGTGAACGATGAACAATGAACGATATGAACGATATTCATCATGTCAGCCCATTATTTAAATTAGCCAACATTAGTGTCCCAGATAATACTAGCAATATCGTTCATATAATTTGAAAAATCGTTCAGTGTGTATGCACAATATCTTTCATAAAGTATGCATGGAAGCTCAAGGAAAATCGTTCACCAATATCGTTCATCTTCCATATCATTTAGTGTGTATGGGCCTTCAGACCATGGGCTGTGTGTGAATTAGAGAAATTTCACCTATTGCTTGGTCCACAGACTGTAGGGCTACAGAGGTGACTGATCTTCTGAAGTCAAATGAAGATGTACATCAACGAATCCTAAATGTTTCCTGCCTTATGGATGATCTAATCATATCACCATATTAGGGGTTATCTGGACACTTCTAACAGATATTTTAACTTCTTTGTGGACCAGGCCTGGCCAACCTGTGGCTTTTTCCAGCTGTTATAAAACTATACATCCCAGCATGCTCTACCACAGTTTTAGCATATCCTAACAGCAAAGGTGTAGCAGGGCATGCTGGGACTTGTAGTTCTACAACAGCTGGAGAGCCACAGGTTGGCCAGGCCTGCTGTAGACTCTGTTAGTTTAATAAGGTGACTCTGATTGAAGACTCAGGGATCCCCTATTGATCCTAGACCCTGCTAGCTTCAAAAGTAGAACCTGTTTGAGGGAAGAACAAAGGAAGTTGAATCCATAAACAGAAATATCACCCAGCAATAACTGTTGATTCCTTGGAAAAAACAGCTATGAGCTGGGAATGCATCATACCTATTATCCTTGTGAAACCCCCCACATCAGAAGTTCTTAAAGACTCCATTGTAAGTATTGGAGCTCTGAAAGCTATTCCTTTCTGTAATTCTTATAAGTGTTTTCATAATTAAGCTTTGTAAATATTTTTCTGATTAAATAAATTTAAAATAGCGTATTCTCTATGATTCTTATTGAACTTGCAAGCCTGTGAGGCGAAATGCTACGTACCTATGTGTAATTAAGTGTGAAATATTAATATTTGTGTGGAGAACATAAGCACTCAGTGGGTGACCGTGGTGTCCATCGCAATGACCCAGCTGTCCTAGATTGCGGTATCTGAGGGCAGGCAGTAATCATGACAAAAAGTACAGAGCTCTTTGTCTTTTTGGTGGTGGGCTCATGCTTCATGGGGCAAAAATCTTCGTTCTGTATGTACATCTCAGCACAGAAGAGTGTAAGCGTTCACTCAACTTCCAGCTATCGGCACAGATGCATGTCCCAGATGTGACAATACCTATGCACAAGTGCCTTAAAGCACACTTAAAGGAAGAAGAGGAGGGCTGAATCTACAGCCCGGCACTTCCTACTTCGTATTAGCAATTAATGTCCCAGTGTCAGTGATTTGTCTGGATTCAGAGCCAGGCACAATGTTGTATATGACTGCAGGCCATTTGATGGAAGCTTAAAAGACTTAATAAGATTTCTCCACATAGATGGTTAATGAAACTTGTTTATCTAACACAATTAAAGAGATATCTGATACGGCACTCTTGTGTTCTGCCTGGGTCTTGAAGATGCACAGTTTCAAACAGGGAGTCTTTGGATAGTGATCAGTTGGACAGAATAGCATTTGAAGAAAACACAGCCTCACACAGGAGTCTGTGAATGGTGTTTAGTAGGATTGACTGGAACTTGGAATATACAGCAATGCCCAGGAAACTGTTGGGAGCCCTCATCAGGACTGGCTAGTGCTGGAGAAACACATAGCAGCTGATGGAACATACTAAAATAAATGCAGGTTAAAACTAACATACAGGATACAGGAGTTGTCCTGGCAATGAGTAGTGGCCAGGGAGAGACTTATAAAGGGAGCCCTGTCTGCCGATAGGTCACTGGAGACATGTGCAGGGAATCAGGTCTAGGAATGATATAACAGCCATCAGCTGAACTGCAAGATGGCGGCACCCATGTCCGGGCAGCACCAGCTCCACATGAAGGAAACAACCAACTATTGGCACAGTTAAAGCACCTTCGGAAGCAAATACGTGGCAAGAAAGAGGCAGAGCCAGGTTAAAAAAAAAAAAAAAAAACACAGGATAGCGTGCTAACCATGGAGTCACCACTGTCCCTCCTCTTCGTGGGCAATACAGACTTGCTGAAAACAGGCAAGCCAATTACTTCAAACAAAAAAAGAAAAGGAAAAAAAACACAAAACATGACATTGCAATCACATACGAATGCCTCTTCCAGTGAGAAGGAGTAGTTACTTTTTGGGTACATAGATTATTTTTTCTGTCCTTAGCCATCTGTAAAAGGCTGCCACAGGGTTTGAAAACAAAAGCTATACATTTATCCAAGGATTGCTATCTGTGACAGCACTGCTTTACAATTGAGGAAACAGACTCTTTTCACGTCTGTTTGTAACAAGCTGCTTGTGTGGATGAAATACTCCTAATACAACAGAATATTTATCTGCTAATGCTATTAAATCTGCAGTTAATTAATGCCCTTCAATTTTATAACTGTGTCATTGTATTTTATGTAAATTGGTCGTACTCTGGGGCTGCAAAAAATCAAACAAAACCCTGCAACTCAAAAAATCGAAAACCCTGCACCCAATTGAATAATCTTGCATCTGTGGGGGGGGGGGGGAACCCATCATGTGCGACATTTTTAATTTTCTCACACCTAGCTGAATATGTCCTTAGGACACACATCTTCCCAACTCTAAATTGCCTAGCTGTATCTGCATACGAAATGCTACATTAAAGTATTTTATAAATGAATAAGCCACATTTTCTGAGAAAACTGCACAAAAAGATTCCCGTCGCTGGTAAACGCGCTCACGGCTAGATGTGACTAGAAGGGATGTTTAACACGACTGCAGCAACGATGTAGGAAAACACATATTCTAGTCTTTTGACATTAGAATGACACTTTACCACCTGTGCCCATTACTTATGGATTACAATTTTTACATCCTGGAAAAATTATACCATTATCTACTTCTAAAGCCATACTTTTGTCCTCCTTAGCTACAAAAGACACTTTCATACAGATTATAAGTTCCCTAAATTGTTCTGTACGCTAAATCGTTCTTTTAGCATGAGAAATGCATTTAGAACAAAACCACTTCATATTAAGCAAAAAATAGACCATAACAAGCTTCACAGACTCTGGTATATCATGCTGCCCATTTTTCCAACAGATTCCCCCAAAGTACTGCATGCATTATACGGTTATCGCTGAGTACTGGATGTAATGCAGTGCGAAACTGCTGGAGCTCCAAGATTCTGGCCAAACTTTCTTCTTCTTCTTTTTTTTTTCTACAGCAGGAATCATTTACAAGGAAAACCAGGTTGGTTTTGCTTTGAAAATGACTGCCTCTATAAAAAAAAAGTTTGACCGGAATCTAGTAGCTCCGACCGTCTCATACTGCATTACATCCAGCCTTAAGGCTGAATAGACACAAGAACGATGAATCGGCTGACCTAACGATACAAGGGTTTGGTAAGTGTTTTGCACAAACAAATTGTGCATACACACTTACCAATACACCATCCGATATATATCGGACTACAGTGACAATATTGTAGGCGGTTCCTGTGGCCAGCATGTGCGTCGAGTAATAGATCTACAGTACACACAGGCAGATGTACAAACATATGTGTAAATTATATCTGCATCTATGTGTAAACTATATCTGCATCTGTAGAGACAACAAATATATGGAATGGTCCACGGCGCAAACTAAGGACCTGTGCTGCCTTCTGTGTAATAAGGGCCACCAAATCCTACAAAAGGAACATAATGCACAACAAAATACAGAATGGGCACTCAGTCCAGTTTCAAACAGATAACAGCTGGAAATAAATTTCACCAAGTCTGTTAAAAGTGCCCCTTAGGTGCATGTGAGCGTCCCAGGGTAATGGTGATAGGTGCTTGATCTCATCTGTGTGTCTTTGTTATTGCAGTATCCTCAGAAAGGGAGACAAAAAACACCAAACAAAACTCACATGAAAGCAGGTGAAAATAGTCAAATAAGGGTATCTTTTAACTCTAATAGAGACACCAGGAGAGATGTGATAAGGTACAGATGTACCGTACTTACACCGCCTGAAAGAGAATGTCCCCTATAATGGTATCTTTGTATGTCACACCTCAAGTGGATAAATCTTCTAGGAGAGAGTTCACCTTATAAAGCATCATGAAGGTATATAATGTACCATACTAACACTGACAAGTACAATATCAATCCCGTAGCGGTATCTTTAGGTCCCCACTCTCTTAGCAAGACATTTTCTCTCCAAAGAGAAGTATATCATAAAAACCCAAAAATGGTTTAATAAAATGGATTCTTTAATATAAATGAGTAAAAACACCAATACATGTGGTAGATGGATCTATGTGGCACCAGTGGCCACCTGGTATGTCACGGAAAACAAAAAGAGTACCTTAACATGCAGGTGTATGGATAAAAGTTTGAGGCTCCCCGGGCCAATGCGTTTCAACTAATGATGAAATTAGAGATTTGGTCTTCAAGGGGTTACAGGTACAGAAAAGTGCTTCCTTAAATAATGCTTTTGAGCGTTTTGTGAGGAAATGGAATCATATTCTACACACGTGTTCATTTTCCCTCATTGACTTATTTGTCCATGAGAGAAAACAAGAACTAAAAGTTTTAGATGAACAAATTAAAATCCTTGATCCTTTTAGAGATCTGGAGGATTTCAAACTAATGGAGGAAAGAACCATTCAAAAAAAATAAGAAAAATGAGAGAGAGATTATCAATAAAAAGCAGAAGAAATTCTGCAGGAACAAGTCCCAGATAAGAAAAGAAAGTGAGGCGATAGACACATACGGGACATTCCATGTCGGTTCAACCAGGAGTGTCCACCACCCATCTCAGATTTTTACAAAAAAATTTAAGTCAAGAGAGGATGTCAAAACAACTATTTCTGCCACATACCTCGCCTGTCTGACAATTAGTTGATTAAATATTGATTTTTCAATTTATTACATTATTTACTAATTGTGGCTTCTTTATTTATTTAAGTTTCTTATATAGCACAGCAAATTCCGTTGCGCTTTACAATTGGATTCTTTATCCAGTTTATTTGAAGTATCACTGGTGTTTATTAAGGAATCACCATGAAATTTGGACCCCTAAGTAACTTTTCCACCAGAATCCCCCCAAAAAATTACTTTATCTGCCTCATGTTTCGCGTTACGGCAAAAACGCACATTTTTCGACAAGAATTAGAAATGTTAGGTTCAATTGACAATAGGGATACCATTTTTTTTGGGGTGCTTAAAAAAAGATATACATTACTATCACAAAAAAATCAGCATGGTACTCTGTTTAATAGTGTGGAAAAAAATAATGAAGTTTATGTTCGATTACTGTTATACCGCAAACTTAACACAAGAAACCATGAAATATAAAACCTTTAACATAACTTGACTCCATAACTGAAGTTGAGTCAACAATCATTATTTTTCCCTTGTTTGGAACCTGTTGTAATTGTCTGTAATTTTCCTTAAAGTGTCAGCAGAAAGTGTATACTGCCTTCCAGTACTCCCTTGGATAGCAGGCACCACCGTTACACAGAGAACGTGAATAAAAGGAACAACACACTTTTCTGTTGAAGGCCAGGACAGAACCTTTGTTGATTGGTTTTGTTTCATGAAGTGTACCAGCACATCTTGTTCTTCCTAATTACATTGAATGATATACCCAACGTATCAGATGTTATCATACACTGCTGCTATGTATGTTCAAGGTTACAGATCACTTTGGTCTACATTTTTTGTGACTGTGGTCATAGTGACACCAACTCTGGTTCCTGTTATCTTCATGTCATCTGATGACAATCGATATATGTGTAGCACATCACTATGAATGGGCCGAACTGTGATGAGTACGTGTTACTGCAATAGTCTTTGCTGTTTCTAGATGGCTATGCAGCTTGGTTTTGCAGTCTTATGTGTCATTTTGTGACACGTAAAAAATTTTTATGCCATGTACATTTTCATTTGCCCAGCTATACAGGTCCAAAGGTGTAAAGATGTGATGGGTTTCCACTGCTTTCAGAATGGTGCGTGTGGCTAGACGTTTAACTGTCCCTCCAATGCCATCACACGGACTATTACCATGAGATGTGGCAAAAAAAAATCCATTCTGCTTGAATGTTGAAGTCATTCTTATGGAAGCTTAAGTTCAAAAAGTTTTTGCAGTTCTAGCATGGTGCACTAGCACCATCAATAAAACAGTTTGTTTAAACTGCAACTTTTTTTTAAAGTAATGTATTTTTGTTCTTTACAGTGTGACAGTTGAATTGTGCATTTTGGGTAAAGCTTCGTTTAATAACAGCAAGAAGCCAACAGTCACCATATTTTTAGGCGCACTTCAGTGACATAACTTTTAAGCTTTTTCTGGCTCCTTTTTTCCTGAGACAAGAAAGGATTACAGCATGTTTTCTGAAATTCTTCATATCTTAGCAGCAGAAGCTGTTCATGATGGTAGCAGACTGAGGTTCCAGGATCAGTGGTTACTGCATTTGAACTTCAGTTATCAGAATCAAAAGTTCTTTTTCTTCATCTGAAAGTGGTCCCAGCTATGTAATCCAATGTTTTCTGAGTAGATATGTAGATAGAGTAATATGGCAGCCCGTATTTAAAATACTACCAAATGTGCACTTTGGATGAGCAGCTGCCATGATTGACTATCTTTCTGTGTCTCCCTATCTCTATGGGGTCGATTCAATTCGGCAACAGACGAATAGCGCCGGGAATTAGCTCCCGACGCTATTCAATTCAGCTCCAGTTAAGTCGGCGATGGCCCGTTCTCGCCGACTAAAAACGAGTTATATGGTAAGAACTTACCTTTGTTAAAACTCTTTCTGCGAGGTACGCTGGGCTCCACAAGGAATGGACAATGGGGTGTAGAGTAGGATCTTGATCCGAGGCAACAACAGGCTCAAAGCTTTGACTGTTCCCAGAATGCATAGCGCCGCCTCCTATATCACCCCGCCTCCCTGCACAGGATCTCAGTTTTTAGTTAACCAGTCCAATGCAGTAGCAGGAAAAGAGACGACAACGGTTAGTAGCCACAACACCGCATTTTCGCGACAGGAGACGTGTCAGCGGCTAATGCCATACCAACCCAAAGAAGCTAAGTGCGTCAGGGTGGGCGCCTTGTGGAGCCCAGTGTACCTCGCAGAAAGAGTTTTAACAAAGGTAAGTTCTTACCATAAAACTCGTTTTCTGCTGCGGGGTACACTGGGCTCCACAAGGAATGGACAATGGGGATGTCCTAAAGCAGTTCCTTATGGGAGGGGACGCACTGTAGCGGGCACAAGAACCCGGCATCCAAAGGAAGCATCCTGGGAAGCGGCAGTATCGAAGGCATAGAACCTTATGAACGTGTTCACTGAGGATCACGTAGTCGCCTTGCACAATTGTTCAAGGGTCGTACCACGTTGGGCCGCCCAAGAAGGACCAAGAGACCGAGTAGAATGGGCCTTAATGTGATCAGGAGCAGAGAGACCAGCCTTCACATAAGCATGTGCAATCACCATTCTAATCCATCTGGCCAGAGTTTGCTTGTGAGCAGGCCAGTCACGTTTGTGAAACCCAAACACAACAAAAAGAAAATCCAATTTTCTAATAGGAGCAGTTCTCTTCACATAGATACAGAGAGCCCGTACCATATCCAAAGACCGCTCTTTGGGAGACAGATCAGGAGGAACAAGTGCCGGAACTACAATCTCCTGATTAAGGAGGAACGAAGAAACCACCTTAGGTAGATAGCCGGGACGAGTCCTAAGAACCGCCCGGTCACGGTGAAATATCAGATATGGGGAACTACAGGACAAGGCACCCAAATCCGACACTCTTCTAGCTGAAGCAATAGCCAGAAGAAACACCACCTTAAGGGAAAGCCACTTAAGGTCAGCTGAACCAAGAGGTTCAAACGGAGACTCTTGTAACGCCTCCAAAACCACCGACAAGTCCCAAGGAGCCACAGGCGGGACATAGGGAGGTTGGATACGCAACACGCCCTGAGTAAAGGTATGCACATCAGGTAAGGTCGCAATTTTTCTCTGAAACCACACCGACAAGGCAGATATTTGAACCTTGAGGGAGGCCAGACGCAGGCCTAAGTCCAGGCCCTGCTGAAGAAAAGCCAACAACTTGGCTATACTAAACTTGGAAGCGTCATAATCGTTAGATGCACACCAAAAAATTTAAGAATGCCAGACCCTATAGTAAATCCGAGCCGAAGCCGGTTTCCGGGCTCGCAACATAGTTTGAATGACCGCCTCAGAAAAACCTTTAGCCCTTAAGACTGAAGCTTCAAGAGCCACGCCGTCAAAGACAGCCGGGCTAGGTCCTGGTAGACACAGGGGCCCTGAACGAGGAGGTCTGGGCGTTGTGGAAGTAGAATTGGACGCTCTGACGATAGGCCTTGCAGATCTGAGAACCAGTGCCATATGGGCCACGCTGGAGCTATAAGAAGCAGAATTCCTTTTTCTTGCTTGAACTTCCGAATTACCCTGGTCAGGAGTGACACCGAAGGGAACACGTACGGCAGCCGAAACCTCCACGGTACCGCCAGCGCATCCACGAATGCTGCTTGAGGATCCCTTGTCCTTGCTCTGAAGGCCGGAACCTTGTGATTGTGTCGAGACGCCATCAGTTCCACATCTGGAAGGCCCCACCTTTCCACTAGGAGTTGAAACACTTCTGGATGGAGGCCCCACTCGCCGGCATGCACGTCCTGACAACTGAGAAAGTCCGCTTCCCAATTCAGGACTCCCGGAATGAATATTGCCGATATGGCCAGTAGATGGCTTTCTGCCCACTGTAGAATCCGTGAGACTTCCTTCATTGCTAGCCGGCTTCGAGTGCCGCCTTGATGATTTATGTAAGCCACCGTGGTGACGTTGTCCGACTGTACTTGAACAGGACGGTTCTGAATTAAATGCTGGGCTAGGTTCAAGGCATTGAAGACCGCCCGCAACTCCAGAATATTGATCGAGAGGAGGGACTCCTCCTCGGTCCACCGCCCCTGAAGCGAGTGTTGCTCCAGCACCGCGCCCCAACCTCTTAGACTGGCATCTGTCGTCAAAAGGACCCAGTCGGATATCCAGAACGGACGGCCCCTGCACAGTTGTTGGTCCTGGAGCCACCAGAGAAGCGACAGACGGACCTCCGGAGTCAATGAGATCATTTGAGACCTGATCCGGTGAGGCAGGCCGTCCCATTTGGCTAGAATCAGCCTCTGGAGAGGGCGAGAATGAAATTGAGCGTACTCCACCATGTCGAATGCTGACACCATGAGGCCCAGCACCTGCATCGCCGAATGTATCGACACTTGCAGACGAGATAGGAAGCAACGAATCCTGTCCTGAAGTTTCAGGAATTTTCTCCTGAGACAGGAACAACCGCTGGTTGTGAGGGTCCAATAGTGCTACCAGATGCACCATGCTCTGAGCAGGGATCAGGGATGACTTCTTCCAGTTGATGAGCCACCTGTGGGCTTGCAGGAACCGGACCGTCACATCTAGATGACACAGGAGAAGTTCTGGCGAATTTGCCAGGATTAACAAGTTGTCAAAATACGGCAGTATCCTGACCCCTTGACGGCGGAGTACCACCGTCATCACCGACATGACTTTTGTAAAGACTCGCGGAGCCGTTGTTAAACCAAAAGGTAACGCCCGAAACTGGAAATGGCAGTTGCCAATCGCAAATCTCAGGTATTGCTGATGAGACACTGCTATAGGAACATGCAGGTAAGCATCCTGTATATCCAGGGAGACCATGAAGTCCCCAGGTTCCAAGGACAGAAATATAGAGCGAAGGGTTTCCATCCGGAACTTGGAAACCTTCACAAACCTGTTCAATGCCTTGAGGTTGAGAATGGGCCGGGAGGACCCATTCGGTTTCGGGACTAGAAACAGCGGAGAATAGTATCCCCGGCCCCTCTGCGCAAGAGGCACCTGTACTACGACTCCTGTATCCAGGAGGGTCTGTACCACCGAATGTAGAGTATTTGCCTTTGTCTTGTCCAACGGGACATCTGTCTGGCAAAATCGATGAGGGGGTCAGTTTTTGAAGGCTATGGCATAACCACGTGTGACGACTTCCCGTACCCAGGCATCTGAAGTGGTCTTCAACCATTCCTGGGTATACCCTAGAAGCCGGCCCCCCACCCTGGGATCCCCCCAGAGGGAGGCCCGCCCCGTCATGCGGCAGGCTTATCTGTCTTGGAAGCTGGCTGACGGGCCGCCCAGGCTCTTTTGGGCTTAGGCTTACCAGGTTTGGAAGTGCGGGCCTGCTTGTTGTACGCCTGACCTTTTGCTTTACCTGAAGGACAAAAGGGGCGAAAGGAAGTACCTTTAGCCTTCGACACAGAAGGAGCAGTACTTGGCAGACAGGCAGCCACAATCTTATTTAAATCCTCCCCAAACAGAATATCTCCCTTAAAAGGGAGTACCTCCAGGGTTTTTCTAGAGTCCAGATCCACAGACCAGGATCTCAGCCACAATATCCGGCGAGCCAGGACTGATGTAGTAGAGGCCTTGGCTGCCAGGATACCAGCATCAGAAGCCGCCTCTTTAATATAACGAGAAGCTTTGACAATATAAGACAAGCATTGTCTAGCATGGTCAGAGGAGATTTCAGCATCTAACTCCAAGGCCCATGCTTCAATGGCCTCTGCAGCCCAAGTAGCTGCAATAGTGGGCCTTTGTGCAGCACCCGTGAGGGTGTAAATCGCTTTCAGACAACCCTCCACACGTTTATCCATAGGCTCTTTTAGAGACGTGACAGTAGTGACCGGTAGAGCTGAGGAAACCACCATCCTAGCCACATGTGAGTCCACTGGAGGAGGCGTTTCCCAATTCTTAGACAGCTCCGGCACGAGGGGATAGCAAGCCAGCATCTTCTTTTGAGGCACAAACTTCGTACCCGGGTTTTCCCAGGGTTCCTGACGTATATCATTTAAGTGGTCAGAGTGAGGTAAAACTTGTTTAATCACCTTCTGATGCTTGAACCTATCTGGTTTCTTAGGAGGAACGGATGGCTTGGGATCATCCGTAATCTGTAAAATTAACTTAATAGCCTCCAAGAGATCAGGAACATCCACATGTGAACCACCCTCCCCATCAGCCGTATCTGAGTCAGAACCTGTGGGGTCAGTGTAAGTGCCGTCTTCATCAGATGAGGTGCCAGTGACAGCAGTGGATTGTGAGGAGACAAGCGCTCGCTTAGAGGACCCCTTGGATGTAGGCGAGCGACGGTCAGACTTTTTAGTAGTCAGGGACGGGTTCAACTTCTTTATTTGAGCAGATAAATCGTCCGCCCATGGCGGGTTAGCTGCAGGGACCACAAACGGTTGTACTGGCATTTGGAGTCCCATAGGGGGTGTTAGTTTATGAACTAGCGTATGCAGAAGCGTGGAAAAAGCGGCCCACGGCGGGTCAATATTTGCCCCGTTGCCACCGTCCCACTGGGGGGCAAGGAGCCCCCAGAACCAGAGCCCAAAGCTGCTATATTCTCCTCATAGGTATCTGCGGCTTCAGCAACACCGGCAGTGTGTTCAGCCCTAGAACCGTTACCCTCAGAAGCAGACATGATATAACTTGCAGTATCAGGTAACACAGTACAATTTGTCAGCAGCACGATACCTCTAGCACCAGCAGAGATAAAAGAGAGATATGGTGACTAAATCACAGAGAAAAAAATAAGATTTTACTTACCGATAAATCTATTTCTCGTAGTCCGTAGTGGATGCTGGGGACTCCGTCAGGACCATGGGGATTAGCGGCTCCGCAGGAGACAGGGCACAAAAATAAAGCTTTAGGATCAGGTGGTGTGCACTGGCTCCTCCCCCTATGACCCTCCTCCAAGCCTCAGTTAGGATACTGTGCCCGGACGAGCGTACACAATAAGGAAGGATTTTGAATCCCGGGTAAGACTCATACCAGCCACACCAATCACACCGTACAACTTGTGATCTGAACCCAGTTAACAGTATGACAACGTAGGAGCCTCTGAACAGACGGCTCACAACAATAACAACCCGATTTCTTTGTAACAATAACTATGTACAAGTATTGCAGAAAATCCGCACTTGGGATGGGCGCCCAGCATCCACTACGGACTACGAGAAATAGATTTATCGGTAAGTAAAATCTTATTTTCTCTAACGTCCTAGTGGATGCTGGGGACTCCGTCAGGACCATGGGGATTATACCAAAGCTCCCAAACGGGCGGGAGAGTGCGGATGACTCTGCAGCACCGAATGAGAGTACTCCAGGTCCTCTTTAGCCAGGGTATCAAATTTGTAGAATTTTACAAACGTGTTCTCCCCCGACCACGTAGCTGCTCGGCAGAGTTGTAATGCCGAGACCCCTCGGGCAGCCGCCCAGGATAAGCCCACCTTCCTTGTGGAATGGGCCTTGACAGATTTAGGCTGTGGCAGGCCTGCCACAGAATGTGCAAGTTGAATTGTGCTACAAATCCAACGAGCAATCGTCTGCTTAGAAGCAGGAGCACCCAGCTTGTTGGGTGCATACAGTATAAACAGCGAGTCAGATTTTCTGACTCCAGCCGTCCTTGAAATATATATTTTCAATGCCCTGACAACGTCCAGCAACTTGGAATCCTCCAAATCGCTAGTAGCCGCAGGCACCACAATAGGCTGGTTCAGGTGAAACGCTGACACCACCTTAGGCAGAAAATGAGGACGCGTCCGCAGTTCTGCCCTGTCCGAATGGAAAATCAGATATGGGCTTTTATACGATAAAGCCGCCAATTCTGACACTCTCCTGGCTGAAGCCAGGGCCAGTAGCATGGTTACTTTCCATGTAAGATATTTCAAATCCGCCGATTTGAGTGGCTCAAACCAATGGGATTTGAGAAAATCCAAAACTACATTAAGGTCCCACGGAGCCACTGGGGGCACAACCGGGGGCTGTATATGTAGTACTCCTTTTATAAAAGTCTGGACTTCAGGAACTGAAGCCAATTCTTTCTGGAAGAAAATCGACAGGGCCGAAATTTGAACCTTAATGGACCCCAACTTGAGGCCCATAGACAATCCTGTTTGCAGGAAATGTAGGAATCGACCCAATTGAAATTCCTCCGTGGGGGCCTTCCTGGCCTCACACCACGCAACATATTTTCTCCAAATGCGGTGATAATGTTGTGCAGTCACCTCCTTCCTGGCTTTTACCAGTGTAGGAATGACCTCTTCCGGAATGCCTTTTTCCCTTAGAATTCGGCGTTCAACCGCCATGCCGTCAAACGCAGCCGCGGTAAGTCTTGGAATAGACACGGTCCCTGCTGAAGCAGGTCCCGTCTTAGAGGTAGAGGCCACGGATCTTCCGTGAGCATCTCCTGAAGTTCCGGGTACCAAGTTCTTCTTGGCCAATCCGGAGCCACGAGTATCGTTCTTACTCCCCTTTGCCGTATAATTCTCAGTACTTTTGGTATGAGAGGCAGAGGAGGAAACACATACACTGACTGGAACACCCACGGCGTTACCAGAGCGTCCACAGCTATTGCCTGAGGGTCTCTTGACCTGGCGCAATACCTGTCCAGTTTTTTGTTGAGGCGAGACGCCATCATGTCCACCTTTGGTTTTTCCCAACGGTTCACAATCATGTGGAAGACTTCTGGATGAAGTCCCCACTCTCCCGGGTGTAGATCGTGTCTGCTGAGGAAGTCTGCTTCCCAGTTGTCCACTCCCGGAATGAACACTGCTGACAGTGCTATCACATGATCTTCCGCCCAGCGAAGAATCCTTGCAGCTTCTGCCATTGCTCTCCTGCTTCTTGTGCCGCCCTGTCTGTTTACGTGGGCGACTGCCGTGATGTTGTCCGACTGGATCAACACCGGCTGACCCTGAAGCAGGGGTTTTGCCAGGCTTAGAGCATTGTAAATCGCTCTTAGCTCCAGTATATGTATGTGAAGAGACATCTCCAGGATTGACCATACTCCCTGGAAGTTTCTTCCCTGTGTGACCGCTCCCCAGCCTCTCAGACTGGCATCCGTGGTCACCAGGACCCAGTCCTGTATGCCGAATCTGCGGCCCTCTAACAGATGAGCACTCTGCAACCACCACAGAAGAGACACCCTTGTCCGTGGCGACAAGGTTATCCGCTGATGCATCTGCAGATGCGATCCGGACCATTTGTCCAGCAGATCCCACTGAAAAGTTCGTGCGTGGAATCTGCCGAATGGAATCGCTTCGTAAGAAGCCACCATCTTTCCCAGGACTCTTGTGCATTGATGCACAGACACTTTCCCTGGTTTTAGGAGGTTCCTGACAAGTTCGGATAACTCCTTGGCTTTCTCCTCCGGAAGAAACACCTTTTTCTGAACCGTGTCCAGAATCATTCCCAGGAACAGCAGACGTGTCGTCGGGGTCAATTGAGATTTTGGAAAATTCAGAATCCACCCGTGCTGTTGCAGCACTATTTGGGTTAGTGCTACTACGTCCCCCAGCTGTTCCCTGGACCTTGCCCTTATCAGGAGATCGTCCAAGTAAGGGATAATTAATACGCCTTTTCTTCGTAGAAGAAACATCATTTCGGCCATTACCTTGGTAAAGACCCGAGGTGCCGTGGACAATCCAAACGGCAGCGTCTGAAACTGATAATGACAGTTTTGCACCACGAACCTGAGGTACCCTTGATGTGAAGGGCAAATTGGGACATGCAGGTAAGCATCCTTGATGTCCAGGGACACCATAAAGTCCCCTTCTTCCAGATTCGCTATCACTGCTCTGAGTGACTCCATCTTGAACTTGAATTTTTGTATGTACAGGTTCAAAGATTTCAGATTTAGAATAGGTCTTACCGAGCCGTCCGGCTTCGGTACCACAAATAGTGTGGAATAATACCCCTTTCCCTGTTGTAGGAGGGGTACCTTGACTATCACCTGCTGAGAATACAGCTTGTGAATGGCTTCCAATACCGTCGCCCTGTCTGAGGGAGACGTTGGCAGAGCAGACTTTAGGAACCGGCGAGGGGGAGACTTCTCGAATTCCAACCTGTAACCCTGAGATATTATCTGCAGGATCCAGGGGTCCACCTGTGAGTGAGCCCACTGTGCGCTGAAATTCTTGAGTCGACCCCCCACCGCCCCTGAGTCCGCTTGTAAAGCCCCAACGTCATGCTGAGGGCTTTGCAGAAGCCGGGGGGGGGCTTCTGCTCCTGGGAAGAAGCTGCTTGGTGCACTCTCTTACCCTTTCCTTTGCCTCTGGGCAAATATGACTGTCCTTTCGCCCGCTTGTTCCTATAGGAACGAAAGGACTGCGGCTGAAAAGACGGTGTCTTTTTCTGTTGGGAGGGGACCTGAGGTAAAAAGGTGGATTTCCCGGCTGTTGCCGTGGCTACCAAATCCGATAGACCGACCCCAAATAATTCCTCCCCCTTATACGGCAATACTTCCATATGCCGTTTGGAATCCGCATCACCTGACCATTGTCGCGTCCATAAACTTCTTCTGGCAGATATGGACATCGCACTTACTCTCGATGCCAGAGTGCAAATATCCCTCTGTGCATCTCGCATATATAGAAATGCATCCTTTAAATGCTCTATAGTCAGTAAAATACTGTCCCTATCCAGGGTATCAATATTTTCAGTCAGGGAATCCAACCAAACCACCCCAGCACTACACATCCATGCAGAGGCGATGGCTGGTCGCAGTATAACACCAGTATGAGTGTATATACTTTTCAGGGTAGTTTCCAGCCTCCTATCTGCTGGATCCTTGAGGGCGGCCGTTTCAGGAGACGGTAACGCCACTTGTTTTGATAAGCGTGTGAGCGCCTTATCCACCCTAGGGGGTGTTTCCCAGCGCGCCCTAACCTCTGGCGGGAAAGGATATAATGCCAATAACTTCTTTGAAATTAGCAGTTTTCTATCGGGGTTAACCCACGCTTCATCACACACTTCATTCAATTCGTCTGATTCAGGAAAAACTACATGTAGTTTTTTCAGACCCCACATAATACCCCTTTTTGTGGTACATGCAGTATCAGAGATATGTAAAGCCTCCTTCATTGCCGTGATCATATAACGTGTGGCCCTACTGGAAAATACGTTTGTTTCTTCACCGTCGACACTAGATTCGGTGTCCGTGTCTGGGTCTGTGTCGACCGACTGAGGTAAAGGGCGTTTTACAGCCCCTGACGGTGTCTGAGACGCCTGTACAGGTACTAACTGGTTTTCCGGCCGTCTCATGTCGTCAACTGATTTTTGTAATGTGCTGACATTATCACGTAATTCCATAAATAAAGCCATCCATTCCGGTGTCGACTCCCTAGGGGGTGACATCATCATTACCGGCAATTGCTCCGCCTCCACACCAACATCGTCCTCATACATGTCGACACACACGTACCGACACACAGCAGACACACAGGGAATGCTCTTATCGAAGACAGGACCCCACTAGCCCTTTGGGGAGACAGAGGGAGAGTTTGCCAGCACACACCCAAGCGCTATAAATATATAGGAACAACCCTATAGAAGTGTTGTCTCCCTTATAGCAGCTTAATATATATCAAAAACGCCAAAAAAAGTGCCCCCCCCCTCTCTTTTTTACCCTGTTTCTGTAGTGCAGTGCAGGGGAGAGTCCTGGGAGCCTTCCTCGCAGCGGAGCTGAGCAGGAAAATGGCGCTGTGTGCTGAGGAGATAGGCCCCGCCCCCTATTTCGGCGGGCTCTTCTCCGGAGTTTGTGAGACCTGGCAGGGGTTAAATACATCCATATAGCCCCAAGGGCTATATGTGATGTATTTTTTAGCCAGAACAAGGTATTCTCATTGCTGCCCAGGGCGCCCCCTGCAGCGCCCTGCACCCTCCGTGACCGCTGGTGTGAAGTGTGTGACAACAATGGCGCACAGCTGCAGTGCTGTGCGCTACCTCATGAAGACTGAAAAGTCTTCTGCCGCCGGTTTCTGGACCTCTTCGCTTTTCGGCATCTGTAAGGGGGTCGGCGGCGCGGCTCCGGGACCGGACTCCATGGCTGGGCCTGTGTTCGATCCCTCTGGAGCTAATGGTGTCCAGTAGCCTAAGAAGCCAATCCATCCTGCACGCAGGTGAGTTCACTTCTTCTCCCCTAAGTCCCTCGTTGCAGTGAGCCTGTTGCCAGCAGGACTCACTGAAAATAAAAAACCTAAAAACCTTTTCTAAGCAGCTCTTTAGGAGAGCCACCTAGATTGCACCCTGCTCGGACGGGCACAAAAACCTAACTGAGGCTTGGAGGAGGGTCATAGGGGGAGGAGCCAGTGCACACCACCTGATCCTAAAGCTTTATTTTTGTGCCCTGTCTCCTGCGGAGCCGCTAATCCCCATGGTCCTGACGGAGTCCCCAGCATCCACTAGGACGTTAGAGAAATACGTAATACAGTATATCTTTGTGAAAATCCTATATTAGATAAAACCTGACACACCTAGCCCCCTCAGGTTATAGAATATAGGGATAGCAGGTTGAGTGAAAGACACGAAATGGACACCACTCAACTATCAAATGCACACACAAATAGTCACAGTTTGTACAATGCAGAGGTTATTACTAACAATACTACTGCACTGGACTAGCTTACACAGCTATATAACAATAGATATAACAGTACACAGTAAGAACTGGATGTATATCACAGGGTAACTAGTACTAGGAAACCCTGACTAAATGCACTCGTTCTTAAATAACACCGACTAAAAAAGGCAGGTAGAATACTTAAGTGTCTTGTAAAGTCACAGCACTGACAACCAGGCGGCTTTACATAGGAGGATTTGCCCAAGCATTCCCAGGAACAGTGAGCTGAGGGATAATGGCGCGCAGACACTGCCAGGGAGTGAGGGAGAGACAGATATGCAGCTCCAGGGCGGGAACATTTGCAGAAAATGGCGCCCTGGGGCTGGGGGAGGGGCTTCAGGTCCAAGCTCTATCCCCCTGCTGGCAAAACCACCGGGTACTGCGAGCTCTAATAAAACGGTTTATCCTGGGATGGCAGGGCTACCTTTTTGGATAAGCGTGTTAAAGCTTTGTCCACCCTAGGGGAGGATTCCCATCGTAACCTGTCCATTGGCGGGAAAGGATACACCATAAGAATCCGTTTGGAAATCTGCAGTTTTTTATCTGGAGATTCCCAAGCTTTTTCACATAACTCATTCAGTTCGTGTGAGGGGGGAAAAGTTACCTCAGGTTTCTTTCCCTTATACATATAAACCCTTGTGTCAGGGACAGGGGTTTCCTCTGTGATGTGCAAAACCTCCTTAATTGCAATAATCATATATCGGAGTGATTTTGGCCAACTTTGGCTGTAACTTTGCATCATCGTAATCGACACTGGAGTCAGAATCCATGTCGGTATCTGTGTCAACAATTTGGGATAGAGGGCGTATATGAGACCCCGACGGTCCCTGCGACATAGGATCAGGCACGGGTTGAGACCCTGACTGTCCCAATGCATCAGCCTTGTCTAATCTTTTATGCAAGGAATTTACATCATTTAAAACCTTCCACATATCCATCCAATCAGGTGTCGGCGCCGTCGGCGGAGACACCACATTCATTTGCTCCCGCTCCTCTCCCACATAGCCTTCCACATCAGACATGTCGACACAAGCGTACCAACACACCACACACACAGGGAATGTCCTTTCTGAAGACAGTTTCCCCACAAGGCCCTTTGGAGAGACAGAGAGAGAGTATGCCAGCACACACCCCAGCGCTATATAACCCAGGAATAACACAGTAACTTAATGTTAACCCAGTAGCTGCTGTTTATATACTTTTTTGCGCCTAATTATGTGCCCCCCCTCTCTTTTCAACCCTCTTCTACCGTGTATCAGCAGGGGAGAGCCTGGGGAGCTTCCTCTCAGCGTGCTGTGGAGAAAAAATGGCGCTGGTGAGTGCTGAGGGAGAAGCCCCGCCCCCTCGGTGGCAGACTTCTGTCCCGCTTAAATTTTATTTCTTTGGCGGGGGCTCCTACATATATACAGTGCCCAGCTGTATATATGTGTTCATTTGCCAGAATGAGGTCCCAAATGCTGCCCAGGGCGCCCCCCCCCTGCGCCCTGCACCCTAACAGTGACCGGAGTATGTGTAGGTGTGTGGAGCAATGGCGCACAGCTGCAGTGCTGTGCGTTACCTCCAGTGAAGATCACAAAGTCTTCTGCCGCCTGTGAAGTCTTCTTGCTTCTCATACTCACCCGGCTTCAGTCTTCCGTCTCTGCGAGGGGGACGGCGGCACGGCTCTGGGACGGACGGCGAGGGTGAGATCCTGCGTACCGATCCCTCTGGAGCTAATGGTGTCCAGTAGCCTAAGAAGTAGGACCTAGCTTCAGAGAGTAGGGCTGCTTCTCTCCCCTCAGTCCCACGATGCAGGGAGTCTGTTGCCAGCAGAGCTCCCTGAAAATAAAAAACCTAACAAAAAACTTTCTATCAGCAAACTCAGGAGAGCTCACTGAAAAGCACCCAGCTCCTCTGGGCACAGAATCAAACTGAGGTCTGGAGGAGGGGCAGAGAGGGAGGAGCCAGTGCACACCAGGAACTAAATTATTTCTTAAAGTGCCCATGTCTCCTGTGGAGCCCGTCTCTCCCCATGGTCCTTACGGAGTCGCCAGCATCCTCTAGGACGTTAGAGAAACTCAGGAGAGCTCCCCTGTAGTGCCTTTAGTCTCCTCTGGGCACAGGATCTAACTGAGGTCTGGAGGAGGGGCATAGAGGGAGGAGCCAGTGCACACCCATTCTAAAGTCTTTAGAGTGCCCATGTCTCCTGCGGAGCCCGTCTATACCCCATGGTCCTTACGGAGTCCCCAGCATCCTCTAGGACGTAAGAGAAATATCCAGTAGTCCCATTTTTCAATTGGAATCTTAGAGAGTTAGTGTAATTATTCACTTTTAAACTGTTTTTATTTTTGTGTTTTTTTGTCTCTATGATGTTTCTGCAGTTGCCTGGTTTGCAACTGTGGTTGGCAGAAGTCACGGCTGCTATCCGCTACCTGGGGAATGGGTGGTTGGCGCCGGCTGGGGGAAGTAGCCGTGGCGGCTAGCGGAAGAAGCCGTGCAGGCGCCTGGTGGGCACGCACATCAGCCTGAGTGTGAGCACCGTCAGCTTCGGGTTCCGGCCATCACAGTGTGTCTGAGGCATGGGTGGTTGGCGCCAGTCCAGTTGGTTGGCGAAAGTGGCAGCGACGGTCCGGAACCGTACAGGTGTCCGGCCAGCGGGTGCAGCAGCCTGGGGGACAACCAGAAGGGCTTATGGCATGGTATCCGAAAACGGATATCACTGAAGATTTATATGGTTGCTTGTGATCAATGTCTCTAGTGCCTTGAAAAAAAACTGCAGTTGAAATGCTTTGGCCCTGGGAGCCTCAAGCTTTTATCCATACACCTGTATGTTAAGGTACTCTTGCTTTCAGTGACATACCAGGACGCCACTGGTGCCACATAGATTACAACTGTTTCCATCTACCAAATGTATTGGTGTTTTTACTCATTTTATTAAAGAATCCATTTTAATTAAGCCATTTTTTTATTTTATTTTTTACGATATACATTATGTTTGGAGAGAAAAGGTCTTGCTAAGAGGGGGGGGGAGGCTAAAGATACCGCTACGGGATTGATATCACACTTGTCAGTGTGAGTATGGTACGTTATGTACCTTCATGATGCTTTTTAAGGTGAACGCTCTCCTAGAAGATTTATCCACTTGTGGTGTGACATACAATGATACCTTCATAGAGGACATTCTCTTTCAGGCGGTGTAAGTACGGTACGTCTGTACCTTATCACATCTCTCCTGGTGACTCTATTAGAGAAACCCTTATGTGACTATTGTCACCTGCTTTCATGAGAGTTTTGTTTGGTGTTTTTTTGTCTCCCTTTCTGAGGATACTGCAATAACAAGACATACAGAGGAGATCTAGCACCTATCACCATTACCCTGGGACTATCACAGGGACCTAAGGGACACATTTAAGAGACTTGGTGAAATTTATTTCCAGCTGTTATCGGTTTGAAATGGGACTGAGCGCCCATTCTGTATTTTGTGGTGTATTATATCTGCATCTGTCATGCCGCTCAGCACAGTGTGATATGTTTGTGAAAGACACTATTAACACACATATTAGCTGTACATGAGAGCTGATGCACTTAGCAACACATCATTCGTAGGTTGTATATGTCACTGTGTGTACCCAGCCTAAACCAACCATACACTTAAAAAAATTGATTATATGAAATAATAATAAAGTATTTTAAATCATTCATAATGTAGTGGCATAACTGCTGTTCTGAAATCTTTCAACCCTGCCAGGTATTACTCATCAAAAGTTTATTTAGAACAGTGCCACAAGTCCTGTAGTGCCGGAAAGTAAAAGAAACAACTAATCAGAATAAAACAAAAGACATGAAATTACAAGTCAATTACAAGTTGGTGGGACTGGGGCATGTGGGTAAGAAGTAGGAGACACATTAGATGAAAATGAGGTAGGCATTATGAAGGAGTTGGTTCTGAGGTACCACTTGAAGGTTGGAGGAGAGCGTTGTAATGCCCGATAGGAGTTCCACAGATGGGAAGCAGCACATGAGGTCATGAATGCGGGAATGTGAGGTGGTAATCAGAAGAGAGGATAGGCATTTGTCCAAGGAAGATTCTGACATGGTGAAAGGGGATGCATTTAGTGGGGGGGTACTGGTGAGGAGCACAAAATGGATAATGGCAGAGATTGGCAGCCAGTAGAGAGATTGACAGATTCTTGTGATAGAGTAATGGGACCTACACACTCGACGACTGGCCGCCGAGCTGCCCAATGGCCATCGGACGCCCCGGCTTCGGGGTGGGTGGATGACGGGGGAGTGTAGTTTCTTCACTACCGCCGTCACCCGGCTCCATAGCCATGCATGCTAATATGGACGAGATTATCCATATTGGCCTGCAGGTATGAACGAGCCAGTACCAACAGTGAATGAGCGCGGGGCCTACACACTGAAAGATATGAACAGTATCTCGTTCATATCTTTCAGTAAAATCTATAAGTGTGTAGGGCCCTTTAGAATGATCAGAGAAAGAGAAACCCTGCCTGTATTTAGGATGGATTCTGGTGGGGAGCAGACAGTGGGGAAGGCCAGCTAACAAGAACTTGCTGTGACCAAGTCTCGGAGATGATGCGTCGATGTAAACAGCATGTTCGTGCAGGCAGCAATAAAATATACCCCAATGGTGAAGAAGCACAAGAAAAAAAATAATGTAAACTTCAGGGTTCAGTCAATCAATCTGGAAATATAAGTAACTGATAATACATGCATTTTTATTTAATGTAATGTCTGAATCGAAACAAAGGTTTATGTTACACTTTTATATCAAATTAAAAACAGCTATGTAGCACAATGCATCTACAAGAAGTACCATCACTAAACACAGTCCACAATGAAATGCTAAATAGGATAGATGACAATTCTCATATACTGTGAAATTGTTCAAAGTAGATGAACTGGGACAGGATCTGCAAAGGACAAAAAATCCCAGCCAAGTGGGGAAGCAACATATTTTACAGATTGCCAAGATAAGAAGTGTACTTTGTGAACAAACAAAACGGGTGTGGTTCATCAAATCGACAGTATCTAGGTCGACAATGTTTAGGTCGACCACTATAGGTCGACAGTCACTAGGTCGACATGGGTGGAAGGTCGACAGGGTTTCTAGGTCGACATGTGCTAGGTCGACAGGTCTAAAGATCGACATGAGGTTTTGGGGGTTTTTTGGTGTCGTTTTCTTCGTAGAGTGACCGGGATCCCAAATTAGTGCACCGCGTCCCCTCGCATGGTGCCTTCGCTCCACTACCGCTTCGCTCAGCACACTTTACCGTTTCAATCGTAGTCCACGTGGATCGTTAAGTATAAAAAAATTCAAAAAAAAGAAAAAAAAATTGAAAAACTCATGTCGACCTTTAGACCTATCGACCTAGCACATGTCGACCTAGAAACCCCGTCGACCTTCCATCCATGTTGACCTAGTGACTGTCGACCTATAGTGGTCGACCTAAACATTGTCGACCTAGATACTGTCGATCTTCAAACCGGATCCCAACAAAACATGTATGACGTTTGAAATCTTTAGCTCTTCAAAATAAATAAATGTATTACAAATTAAATACCAGGAATAATTATTTTATTCAAATAAAGGCCTTCAAAACATTTTACATCTCAGCATTCAATAAAATGTATGGTTTACAGATGCAAGCATTTGGAACGTAAAACAAAATGATGACACACCAAGAAAGATGTTTAACAAAAGTAGCTAAAATAAAGTTTCAAATTTACTGAGCGCAACAATGCACCTCTATAATCAATAACATTATATAAAGGAGTACCATGTCCTCTGTTAAGAACAATAGTGAAGCCATTTAAAAACACAAGCATAAGATATACTCATTAACAATTTGCATTCCACCCACACAATAAATCTACTTATAAATCGACATAGTAACAATATATTCTTGTCACCAAAAGAACATTTAAATGCAGAAAGCTCTTTTAGTTTGCTTATGTGAACTGAATAATAAAACAAAACTAGTGATTTAAAAATAAAAAGAGAGCAAACTCATTAGAAAACAAGTTAAAAGAACCAATAAAAATAGCATATAAAAAAACATAAATAAATAAAATCATGCAGTAGTTTCATGCCAATCCTCTTTAGGTAGTATACCTTTGAACAGAGATATTTCATATAGAATGGGTGGTGGGGGTTTTTTAACTAAAATTCTGTCAGTACTGGCGTCAGAAATTCATCAGAAAAGATAAGATTCTGACTAGGCCAGCTCACTCTGACGCTGATTATAGCAGGTGTGGAGTCTAACAAAGGTCAGTTTTTTGCCATGTAGTATGGACTATGCTGCTAAATATCCGCAGGTTGTGTCTCCCTGTCTAAGTGCTCAGCACGACCAGAGAGAGTGGGTTGGGTTCATGTGGCCGGTGGTTGGGAGACCGCTGGTCACCATACCGATGGCGGGATCCTGGCATTTAGATGGCCGGCGCAGGGGGGAAGTGGGTTAGTGCAACGAAGCCCCTTGCAAGCTCGGTGGCTCGCCACCGTTTCTATTCCCACTCTATGGGTGTCGTGGACACCCACGAGTGGGCATAGCCTCTGTTGGTCGGCATGCCGACCGTCAAGTTATTCACCTTTCAGGATCCCAGTGTCAGTATAGTGACGGTCGGTATGATCTGAAAACAGTCTTAGTTCAGGATAGGCAGTGAACTGGAGAAGTAAAAGCTCCCAGAACAGGTTCAGAGCAAGCAGAAACAAAGCAATAACCAGTAAAAAAGCCAGGGTGAGGATTCCAGAAAGTAGCAATGTCAAAAAACTAAACTGGGTCAACAACAGAAAACAAACATTGGAGAAAGTAGCAAGTTCAGTACAATCCAAACAGACAGGCAATAAAACCAGTGAGTAACATGACTTCCAGATTTAAGGTGGCTACACGGGAAGCGGTTAGCTTCCCAATGGACGGGATCCCAGCGGTCTATATACTGATGCCAGGATCCCGTTGGAGGACACAATTCCGGCATCTAGATAACGACCCAGCGTGGGATAACGGCGTCACAATACTGACAGCCAGCATCCGGATCATCCTGACTGCGGGGTGCGCTGTCGCCCTGCCTCGGAGGGGGGTGGGGGGGAGAGGGTTGGGGGGTTGGTTAAGTTTAGACAGGAGAAGGGGGGTTGGTTAAGATTAGGCAGGAGAAGGGTGGTTAGGGCAAGGCTGCAGTGCCGGGAGGCTTAGGTTTAGGCAGCGGGAAAGGGCGGGTTGGGGTTAAGCACCCACAAGGACAGGTAAGGTTTAGGCATCCACAAGGGAGGGTTAGGGTACTTTAGAGGGGGCTATTGGGATTCTAACGGATGGAATGCCACTGACAGTATTCTGATCGCTGGCATCCCGTCCATCGGGAAATTATACTGAACCTGGCTACACATAAAAACAATGTGTAGCCAGTAGGGCCGACCCAAGCATAATTTTTTTGGTATGTGAATATATATTTTGGCGTCCCTTAGTGATATATTTAGGGGCGTGTCTTCATAGTGAAGGGACGTGGCCACAGAACAGTATCAATTCACATTACACACACATTAGTAGAGCCTCTTATACAAGTTAAACCACAGTAGAGCCGCTTATACACATTATGCAACAGTAGAGAGGCTTACACACGTTTCACCACAGAAGAGTGCATACACAATTGCTCCATGCAGGGGAAAATGGAGTGATGGACTAATCAGCAGCATGGCATCGTTAGCAATCTCTTCTGGTTGACCCTGCAGTAGAGCCGTCCAGAAATCATCGCTAATGACCCAAAGGTGCGCACAATCACAGGTACACGCTAAGCGATTAGGCCGATATGATGTCCCGATTTGGCCGGAAACCACATATGAGGCCAAGATTGTTCTAGTGTGTAGGTGGTACACACACACAAAGCAGAAAATCGTCTGCAGCCAAGGAGAGGGCGAAGAGCTCATAAAACGCAATATGATCAAGCATACAGAAGTCTGAACATACAACTGCTGTGCTTCAACTGGCAGGTAACGCTGTCCTAATACTCACAAATTCAATAAACAAGGTTTAACGCACAGCAAGGTTGGGGGAAAATATGTTTTTTCTATTGTTCATTTATTTTATTTTTATTTATTTTTTTGGGGGGGGGTTATAACAGCTTTTTTTTTGTTTGGAGTAATGTTTTAATGACAAAAATAAGAATCCTGCTTATTGTAGTGACACTGTCAAACATTACTATGCACTGCAAACCTTGATCAACCATGTTTTAATGCTTTCTAACATTAACAATCCAAATTTATTAGGCTTTGATAGGATTTATTTTGCATCTTTAAATAAAAAGATCTTTTTAAGCTTATTACTCCTACTATATCAGAATATGTAGTTTGCCTAAACATGGTAAAACATACAAAGTAAGTACACTTAGAGATAGATGAAATGAAGTACAAGAATAAGTTAATGTACAGCATTAGTCCTCTACATATATATATATAAAAAGTGCGAAAGCCCTCCGTCACTGACTCATGACTAATTCTCTTACTTCCCGATATGACAGGAAGATTAAATTTAGCATAGGAATTCTTCAGATGGGAAGGCAAACTACGTAACGAAATTTTTAACAAATCTCCCCTAAAGGGATGAAAAGGGGGTTGACTTAATGATGTCATTACCGATGCATGACTTGCACTGTGTGAACGATAACACCCAATCGGATCAAAATTTGGATTGCACCTCCAGTGTGTAGAATTTAATAAACTACAAAAATGGTCCTGTCACTTTTTACCATATCTGCTATGGGTGCTCCTTGGGTAACGCTAAGAACCATGGATTAATATTTAGTTACATTAAGACGTATCAAATTTACATCTCTATAGATTCACCAAATTTTTAACACTCTGTTATATTTACAACCGTGAAAATCAGAAATTATTGTGCAAAGTACGGGTGGAACAGCTAGTTACTTATAATTAAATAACTCTGAATAGCAATACAAAGTGGAAAATGCAACAGCACTTTTCAGACAGACACACACAAAAAATAATAAATGAAAGGAGTTAAGCATTAGGACTGGCATTAAACATTTTGAATATAAACACTAGTTTAGAGGCGACTTCAGCTCTCAGTCTGTTTGGAAGCGTTGAATGCACTAAACCATAAAAAGGGACAAAATCTTTCTACACTAGCTGAAGATGCTTAAAGACCACGAGCAACAAGAATGTGTAATAATACCAGCAGAACTCCCTTATAATACTGTAGGGTTTTTTTTTTTTCTTAAAGAAGTCACAGTGCCGTATCTGTAATCACAGTATAATAAAAAAATAAAAAACAGTTTAAAAAAAAAACATTTAGTTTAAACCAGCCAACCCTGCTGCACAGGGTTGGAAAATCTGAGGGGTATATGCAATTGCGGTCGAATTCCCGAAATTGTCGAATTTCGGGATTTTTTCGCCAAAAAAAAAAATCGTCAATGCAATTCAGTGCTTTCCGTCAAAAAAACGGACTTTCAAAATTCGACTTTTTGAAATTCGACTTTTGTCAAATTCGACTTTTCTGCAATGATACAAGTGCTGCAATTCGACCAAAGTGTATTCAATTCAAGTTTGGAAATTCGACAACAGTGCTTTTAGACAGTAAATTCGTCATTTTCAATCCGCCACACTTTGGAGGGTGAAACCAATAAAAAAAAATTAAAACATGTTTTTTTTGGTGGCTTTTTTTTGGGGGAATAGCATATCTATTTATATTAGAAGGGATTAGGTACTTGGTTTGTCTTTTTTGGTTGCACAAGTATTATTTATATATTTTAAAAAAGATTTTTTTTTATTTTTTTTTAATAGCTGGAACGGTAAAATCCCTGAAAAAAATGGCGTGGGGTCCCCCCTCCAAAGCATAACCAGCCTCGGGCTCTTCGAGCTGGTCCTGGTTCTAAAAATGCGGGGGGAAAATTGACAGGGGTTCCCCCGTATTTTTAAAACCAGCACCGGGCTCTGCGCCTGATGCTGGTGCAAAAAATACGGGGGACAAAAAGAGTAGGGGTCCCCCGTATTTTATACACCAGCATCGGGCTCCACTAGCTGGACAGATAATGCCACAGCCGGGGGTCACTTTTATACAGCGCCCTGCGGCCGTGGCATTAAATATCCAACTAGTCACCCCTGGCCGGGGTACCCTGGGGGAGTGGGGACCCCTTCAATCAAGGGGTCCCCCCCCCCCAGCCACCCAAGGGCCAGGGGTGAAGCCCGAGGCTGTCCCCCCCATCCAAGGGCTGCGGATGGGAGGCTGATAGCCTTGAGAAAAATGACAGAATATTTTTTTTCCAGTAGTACTACAAGTCCCAGCAAGCCTCCCCCGCAAGCTGGTACTTGGAGAACCACAAGTACCAGCATGCGGGAGAAAAACGGGCCCGCTGGTACCTGTAGTTCTACTGGAAAAAAATACCCAAATAAAAACAGGAGACCGACACCGTGAAAGTAAAACTTTATTTCATACGTCGACACACACATACTTACCTATGTTCACACGCCGACATCGGTCCTCTTCTCCAAGTAGAATCCAGGGGTACCTGAAAAGAAAAGATAAATACACTCACCTCATCCATGGTCCAGAGGTAAATCCACGAACTTGTCAAAAAAACTAACCGGACACCCGTACCACACGGACTGAAAGGGGTCCCATGTTGACACATGGGACCCCTTTCCACGAATGCAGAGAGACCCCCCGTGACAGCTGTCACTGAAAGGTCTCGTAAGCCAATCAGCGAGCGCAACGTCCTTGCACTCTGCTGATTGGCTCTGTGCGCGTCTGAGCTGACAGCGCATCGCAAAGCCTCTCCATTATATTCAATGGTGGGAACTTTGCGGCTAGCGGTGGGGTCACCCGCCGGTCAGCGGCTGACCGCGGGTAACCCCACCGCTGACGGCAAAGTTCCCACCATTGAAAGTAATGGAGAGGCTTTGCGATGCGCTGTCTGAGGTCACACGCGCACAGCCAATCAGGTGAGCGCCACGGAAGTAGCGCTTCCTGATTGGCTGAAGTTTCCTCAGTGACAGGAGTCACGTGGTGTCCCGGCATTCGGGGAAAGGGGTCTGATGTGTAAACATGGGACCCCTTTCAGTCCGGCATGGTACCGGTGTTCGTGTTTTTTTTTTTTAACAAGTACGTGGATTATCTCCCGGACACTGGATTGAGGTGAGTCTAATTTTTTTCACAGGTACCTCAGATCGTCGGAGACTGTGGCAGTCGGCGTGTCAACATAGGTAAGTATGTGTGTGTCGGCAGTGTGTAATAAAGTTGTACTTGTCAAGGTGTGTCTCCTGTTTTTATTTGGGTATTTTTTTTCCAGTAGTACTACAGGTACCAGCGGGCCCGTTTTTCTCCCGCATGCTGGTACTTGTGGTTCTCCAAGTACCAGCTTGCGGGGGAGGCTTGCTGGGACTTGTAGTACTACTGGAAAAAACAATATTCTGTCATTTTACTCAAGGCTATCAGCCTCCCATCCGCAGCCCTTGGATGGGGGGGACAGCCTCGGGCTTCACCCCTGGCCCTTCGGTGGCTGGGGGGGACCCCTTGATTGAAGGGGTCCCCACTCCCCCAGGGTACCCCGGCCAGGGGTGACTAGTTGGATATTTAATGCCACGGCCGCAGGGCGCTGTATAAAAGTGACCCCCGGCTGTGGCATTATCTGTCCAGCTAGTGGAGCCCGATGCTGGTGTATAAAATACAGGGGACCCCTACTCTTTTTGTCCCCCGTATTTTTTGCACCAGCATCAGGCGCAGAGCCCGGTGCTGGTTTTAAAAATACGGGGGATCCCCTGTCAATTTTTCCCCCGCATTTTTAGAACCAGGACCAGCTCGAAGAGCCCGAGGCTGGTTATGCTTTGGAGGGGGGACCCCACGCCATTTTTTTCCGGGTTTTTCCCGTTTTTTATAATTCGCTGCAAAATCCGGCAAATCGGCCGTTTTTTCGCCCGCGGGACTGTCGAATCCGTTTTTCATTGAATATGGTGAATTCCGGCAGCCACCTGCCGGAATTCACCTGTCAAATTGTGTCGAATTAAAAAACGGCGATAATTTGCCGCGATTCGCCGTGAATTGCATATACCCCTGAGTGTTGGCAAATGTTATATTTTAACCAAAAAGTGTAATAGAATACACCAATGGTTCTCAAACTGTGTGCCGTGGCACCCTGTGGTACCTCGGGACACTTGCAGGGGGGGTGCCATGGGTTGGTGGTCAAGGACCAATTCAAATTATTTATGGTCAATGTAATAGTCAAAACCAGTGCTAATAGCTGTCAATCACAAAATATGTGGCACACAGGGCGGGATTCAATTCTTTTCACCCCTTTCCACACCCGTTCTGTTTCTGCCCTCGGGGGCATGATATCATTATTTCAGCTTGCTACACCCGGAGTATGGAGGCACCCGACCCTTTTCACAGCTAAACCTGATTACTATGGGCGCGATATGCATGATAACGGGGATCATTTTAGACAGGAGATTGGGCGTGATACATCATTTGAATTCCACCCACAGAAGGAAATTTCGGCTATCACCACACAATTGAATCTAAGGATGACATATAAACACAATTTACTTAATTTCATATTTATTTCTAAATTTCACAATAAGAAACTTTAGGCCTAGGGGTGCCGTGAAAAAAAACTTCTGATACTCTAGGGCGCCGTGATTCAGAAAAATTTGGGAACCACTGTAATACACTGATGTTTAAAAGTTAACTGTTTATGGTGCACCATAAAGTCAATATTATTGTGTTCACACTAGGCCAGAGGTTCTCAAACGCAGTCCTCAAGGCACCCCAAAGGTCCAGGTATTCAGTATATCCATGCTTAGCTACAGAAGGTGACTTAAATAATACCTCAGTCGATTTGATAAAACCATCTGTGCTGAGCCTTTGATATACTTAAAACCTGGACTGTTGGGGTGCCTTGAGTACCGCATTTGAGAACCTCTGTGCTAGGCTGTTTTAGCACGGCACCTGCCCAATTTGAAAATGGCAAAATGTGTCCCGTCCTTTCGCAGCATCCTGCTAAAGCAGCTTGCCTGTATTAAACAAAGTTTGTGTACATTGAGCCATCAGAAAAGAAAGGTTTCACTATCTCACTCTGACTCAAAAAATTCCGTATTTTGGAATATTTGGATATGGGATACTCAACCTGTACCTTGACCTTTCTACAGTGAAGAAGGATATATTAAGCTCTCACGAGCAGGGCCCTCTTCCCTCGTGTGCTTTTCATTCTGTTACTTAAACCATCTTCAGTAACACCAAATCCCGCGGTTTTCTGCCACCCTGATACTTATCTCAGTGTTGTCTGCTGATGCAGCTATGTCTTTGTACCCTGTACTTGTCCTTTGTCTTCAACTATAAGTCACTGTTTACTGTTTTGCTTATTTGTTTATGTACTCTGTAATTGGGATCCCTTGTGGCGCCATATAAATAAAGGATAATAATAATAATAAATGCATTGATATGTTCTGCTGGTGAGCAGCTCATTTTCCAGATAGCTCTGTGTATACCACAAAAAAAAAAAATATTTCATATATACTGTACATTCAATTACTACTTTATTATTAGGTACACCTGCTTGTTGATGAAAGTAATTAATCAACCACGTAGCAGAAACTCAATCCATAAAAGAATGCAGACATGGTCAAGAGACTCAATTGCTGTCCAAACAAAACACAAGAATGGGGAAGAACATAATCTTACAGTTAAATGTTGGTGCAAGAATAAGAATTTACTTACCGATAATTCTATTTCTCGTAGTCCGTAGTGGATGCTGGGAACTCCGTAAGGACCATGGGGAATAGCGGCTCCGCAGGAGACAGGGCACATCTAAAGAAAGCTTTAGGATCACCTGGTGTGCACTGGCTCCTCCCCCTATGACCCTCCTCCAAGCCTCAGTTAGGATACTGTGCCCGGACGAGCGTACACAATAAGGAAGGATTTTGAATCCCGGGCAAGACTCATACCAGCCACACCAATCACACTGTACAACTTGTGATCTGAACCCAGTTAACAGCATGATAATAGAGAAGCCTCTCGAAAAGATGGCTCACTACAACAATAACCCGAATTTTTTGGTAACAATAATTATGTACCAGTATTGCAGACAATCCGCACTTGGGATGGGCGCCCAGCATCCACTACGGACTACGAGAAATAGAATTATCGGTAAGTAAATTCTTATTTTCTCTGACGTCCTAGTGGATGCTGGGAACTCCGTAAGGACCATGGGGATTATACCAAAGCTCCCAAACGGGCGGGAGAGTGCGGATGACTCTGCAGCCCCCAATGAGAGAACTCCCAGTCCTCCTCAGCCAGGGTATCAAATTTGTAGAATTTTACAAACGTATTTGCTCCTGACCAAGTAACTGCTCGGCAAAATTGTAAAGCCGAGACCCCTCGGGCAGCTGCCCAAGATGAGCCCACCTTCCTTGTGGAGTGGGCATTTACAGATTTTTGGCTGTGGCAGGCCTGCCACAGAATGTGCAAGCTGAATTGTACTACAAATCCAACGAGCAATAGTCTGCTTAGAAGCAGGAGCACCCAGCTAGTTGGGTGCATAGAGGATAAACAGCGAGTCAGATTTCCTGACTCCAGCCGTCCTGGAAACATATATTTTCCGGGTCCTGACAACGTCTAGCAACTTGGAGTCCTCCAAGTCCCTAGTAGCCGCAGGCACCACAATAGGTTTGGTTCAGGTGAACGCTGAAACCACCTTAGGGAGAAACTGAGGACGAGTCCTCAATTCCGCCCTGTCCGAATGGAAAATCAGATAAGGGCTTTTACAGGATAAAGCCACCAATTCTGACACGCGCATGGCCCAGGCCAGAGCCAACAGCATGACCACTTTTTCTGTGAGATATTTTAACTCCACAGATTTAAGTGTGTCAAACCAATGTGACTTTTGGAACCCAAAAACCACCTGGAGATCCCAAAAGTGCCACTAAAGGCACAAAAGGAGGCTGTATATGCAGTACCCCTTTAACAAATGTCTGAACTTCAGGGACTGAAGCTAGTTCTTTTTTGGAAGAAAATTGACAGAGCCGAAATTTGAACCTTAATGGACCCCAATTTCAGGCCCATAGATACTCCTGTTTGCAGGAAATGCAGGAATCGACCCAGTTGAATTTCCTCCGTCGAGCCTTACTGGCCTCGCACCACGCAACATATTTTCGCCAAATGCGGTGATAATGTTTTGCGGTTACATCCTTCCTGGCTTTGATCAGGATAGGGATGACTTCATCCGGAATGCCTTTTTCCTTCAGGATCCGGCGTTCAACCGCCATGCCGTCAACGCAGCCGCGGTAAGTCTTGGAACAGACAAGGTCCTTGCTGGAGCAGGTCCCTTCTTAGAGGTAGAGGCTACGGATCCTCCGTGAGCATCTCTTGAAGTTCCGGTTACCAATTCCTTCTTGGCCAATCCGGAGCCACTAATATAGTGCTTACTCCTCTCCATCTTATCAATCTCAGTACCTTGGGTATGAGAGGCAGAGGAGGGAACCCATACACTGATTGGTACACCCACGGTGTTACCAGAGCATCTACAGCTATTGCCTGAGGGTCCCTTGACGTGGCGCAATACCTGTCGAGTTTTTCCCAACGGTTTATAATCATGTGGAAGACTTCTGGGTGAAGTCCTTACTCTCCCGGGTGGAGGTCGTGCTGAGGAAAACTGCTTCCCAGTTGTCCACTCCCGGAATGAAAACTGCTGACAGTGCTATCACATGGTTTTTCGTCCCGCGAAGAATCCTTGCAGCTTCTGCCATTGCCCTCCTGCTTCTTGTGGCACCCTGTCTGTTTACGTGGGTGACTGCCGTAATGTTGTCCGACTGGATCAACACCGGCTGACCTTGAAGCAGAGGTCTTGCTAAGCTTAGAGCATTGTAAATGGCCCTTAGCTTCAGGACATTTATGTGAAGTGATGTCTCCAGGCTTGACCATAAGCCCTGGATATTCCTTCCCTGTGTGACTGCTCCCCAGCCTCGCAGGCTGGCATCCGTGGCCACCAGGACCCAGTCCCGCATGCCGAATCTGCGGCCCTCTAGAAGATGAGCACTCTGCAACCACCACAGGAGGGATACCCTTGTCCCTGGTGACAGGGTTACCCTTTGGGGAGAAAGAGGGAGAGTTTGCCAGCACACACCAGAGCACTATATATATACAGGGATAACCTTATATAAGTGTTTTTCCCTTTATAGCTGCTGTATTGTTTATACTGCGCCTAATTTGTGCCCCCCTCTCTTTTTTAACCCCTTTCTGTAGTGTAGTGACTGCAGGGGAGAGCCAGGGAGCTTCCCTCCAACTGAGCTGTGAGGGAAAATGGCGCCAGTGTGCTGAGGAGATAGGCTCCGCCCCTTTCTCGGCGTCCTTATCATCCGTTTTCTTGTATGTTTTGGCAGGGGTTAAATGCATCCATATAGCCCAGGAGTTATATGTGATGCATTTATTTTAGCCATAAAAGGTTTTCTATCGATTTATTGAGTCTCAGGGCGCTGCCCCCCCAGCGCCCTGCACCCTCAGTGACCGGAGTGTGAAGTGTGCTGAGAGCAATGGCGCACAGCTGCGGTGCTGTGCGCCTACCTTTATCTGAAGACAGGAAAGTCTTCTGCCGCCGATTTTTCCGGACCTCTTCGCTCTTCTGGCTCTGTAAGGGGGCCGGCGGCGCGGCTCCGGTGACCCATCCAGGCTGAACCTGTGATCGTCCCTCTGGAGCTAATGTCCAGTAGCCTAAGAAGCCCAATCCACTCTGCACGCAGGTGAGTTCGCTTCTTCTCCCCTTAGTCCCTCGATGCAGTGAGCCTGTTGCCAGCAGGTCTCACTGAAAATAATAACTAAAACTTTCACAAAGAGCTCAGGAGAGCCCCTAGTGTGCACCCTTCTCGTCGGGCACAGAAAATCTAACTGAGGCTTGGAGGAGGGTCATAGGGGGAGGAGCCAGTGCACACCAGGTGATCCTAAAGCTTTCTTTAGATGTGCCCTGTCTCCTGCGGAGCCGCTATTCCCCATGGTCCTTACGGAGTTCCCAGCATCCACTAGGACGTCAGAGAAATGGGGTTTGGATATTTCAAAAACTGTTGATCTCCTGGATTTCATAAGCAACTGTATCTAGGCTTTACAGAGAATGATGTACAAAACTAAAAAAACTACAATGGGCAATAGTTCTGTGAGAGAAAATGCCTTGTTAATGAGAGAGGCCAGAGGAAAAGGAAAATGCTGGTTCAAGCTGACAGAAAGGTGGCAGTACCTCAAAGAACCATGCTTTGCAAAGCCTCTGAACACACAGCATGTCAAATTTTAAGTGGACGGATTAGAGCAGAAGAATACCATACTGGATTCAATTCCCATCAAGTAAGAAACAAACTAAAGGCAGGACCAAAACCAGGATTTCTGTCACCTGCGGCAAGGCAGTAATTTGCCACCACCCTCCCCTCCTCCATCACCAAAAAGAAGCAAAACAAATTATGCCGCCGAGTAGTGCAACCTTATTCACATTACACTGCACAGTAGTACCCCTTATCAACATTACGCCAAACAGACGTACTCCTTACTCATGTTGCACCACACAGTAGCACCCCTTATACCGTCCCCAGTGTGTGACCAGTACAACCAGTGCCGCCTAGGATGAGGCTGGACAGAGAATTAAAGGTACACTATCATCAGCCACTCACCTCAGAGTACAGTTTGTACACTGACATGTTGATCTGGGCGGCGATTTATTGGCTCTGGTTATTCACCATGGGGTGACCTGATCTCCCTCTTGCGCTGCTGCCGGCGAACTTTAGCTCCTAGTTCCAGCAGCAGAGTCGCCTCAGTTCCTGGCAGCAGAGTAGCTTTCGTGTGGCCCCAGTTCCCAGCAGTAGAGTGGCCACAGTAGTCCACGGCAGCGGCAACTCTACTCGCCACTCCACTTCACACCGCTCCCTGTACATGGAGCTCCAGTGTCTGCCATCTTTGAAAGGGTACAATGCCTCACGGGATTTGTGGTTCATCTTTTACTGCTCAGAGTCTGCGCAGTAAAAGATTAACTACAAATCCCCTGCTGCTCCTCTTCCTTCTCTGATTGGCCGGGTGATATATTTTTCCGGTGCAGGAAGGTCCCCGATGCCAACTCTAATCTATAGCCTGGGTCACATGCCCGCCCAGTCACCCTCTAGTTACAACATTGCTGAAGCTACAGCAGGCACAGGCTCCCAAAGACTGGAAAGTTGGGTACTGTACAAAAGTTGCCTGGTCTGACAAATCTCAAATTCTGGTACAACATTCAAGCGGCAGGGTCAAAATTTGCCATCTATCCTAGCCTGAACTAGGAACATGAAATAATAACGTGCCAAGAAAAGTACATTTGCAAGTGCTGTAACATTAAAGATCTTATAAGATTCCATGTACCCGTTCCTGGGCAGTATTCAGAATGACCTGCATGTGTATAAATTGGCTTTTAAGAACGGAAAATCAAGTGAATGAGAAATAATCTTGCCTTTGGCATTTCTCACATCAGGGAATTTTAAAGTATTAATTCTGTAATTGTTAAAATACTCTGGAATACCATTTTTAAAAACTTGCATTTAATACAAAGCATATAATTAGAGCAGTAGGATGATTGTAAACTCATGTGGCTGTGGGGTGTGGTTAGGGTAGGACAAACTCTGAGCAGCACTAAAAACCGGCATAACTAGACATAAACATTTTAAACCATTTGCTCATCTCTACAAACACCTAATTAAAACTTGCTGCAACGAGTTAACTTCAGAGATTACTTAATACAGTACACTATGATCCTTTTGTGTATAATCACTATGATCCTGAAGTGTTTCAGTGGATTTCAAATTAGTCCATTGAGTGGTTCAACAATTAAGCTATTTCTGAATAAACCCACAAAATAAAAATGAGAACATTTGAGAACATTTAAAGTGAATAGAGTAAATAATATATATTAAAAAGCATCACCAGTTAGGGAAAAAATATAAGGATAATTCAAAAGTATTTAAAAGATGGATTATCTATCACCGTTTATGAGCTCCCAGTTTAAATCTATAAGGAGGAAGCAGCGGCAATCACAGGACTTTATCAGCTCAAGGAGGAGGCTGGTGACACACATCTAGTAGTTCTATGTGCCATCATAGTTCCCAACAACGATCCTCAAGTTACGCTAACAGTCCATGTTTTATGGATAGCCATATTTTAGCACAGGTGGTTTAATTAGTATGTCAAAACGTAGAACAGCTCTAAACAAAATATATATACAACCCCAGTATGGCGGAATGAAAATCAAGACTCAGCTATATAATGTACATATACACAAGTGAAATACCAATAACAATATCATAAATATATTTAAAACAATTTTGCATCAAATAAATATTATTAAAATAAATATAGCTTTAGCCCTCTCTGTGCAAAGTCTCCCGATAACAAAGTTATTTTGGTGCCAAAATATATCAATATACAGGATGGAAAATGTTCATTATATGAATAGCTGAATCTGTGGAACTACAACTCCTATGAATGTGCTGTGCTGCACGAACTTGCAAAGCACAACATACATCTACCTTATTATGAAGTCTGTCAGATCACCAAAGCATACGATACCTGCCGCTAGCACTGTGGCTCTGTCCGTTCCGCCAGACTAAGTAAGTACTTTTACATCACTGCTTTTCTGTACCGCTCCGCCTGCAGTGTCCTTCGGTCTTGGCTGCTCCAGCCACGGCTATAGCGTGTCAGCTGACCTGGGAGTTAAGACATGCAAATCTCTTGGAATTCCATTTAGATACTTTCAAAAAAGGCACCCCTCTCGACGCAGGTTGCCCACTTAAAAGAGGGCTATTTGAAAGGTTATTTAGTACCTGTTATTTTAATTTAACAACCTGTGCTCAAGTATAGATAGTGATACCACTAAAATCTGTACTTTTAGGGCAGTATTCAATTGTTTTGTGCACTCGATATCCCACTTAAAAAAGTGACGGGAGATCGCGGGTTGCAATTCAATTGGATTGTTTTTTTTCTCACTGATTGCGCCTCTAGAGGTCTGGTTTATCAGCATAAAGCAGCTAAACCCGACCAAAGTGCTGGCCGCAATCGGGAAAAGTGCCATCTGGGTGCCCAAACTGGTAACTATTACGCACATTTCAGCTCGCTACCCCCGGGGGCAGCAACAATTGAATTGCTCCATTGGGCGCCATCTAGTGGCTGCCAGCATGCACCACAATTGAATCTTACCGTTAGTGTGCATTGAGGACTGTGATTGGGAACCCCTGCCATAGAGTAAGGGTGGTCACATACTTGCATTAGGACAAAATATGTTTTGTTTTGTTTTTTAAACAAAAAGAAGTAGAAAGCATGGTGCATGAATTAACTGAAATAAAAAAAAATAAACAATACATGAACAAACTCTGAAATCATTATAATATATGTATTATACCCACATAAATGACTACATATATGAACATATCATATTCCTACATTTACTAGATTACGATTCCTCTCCTGATGACACAAACTCAAATTCGCTTTAAGTCACATCACGTACAATCATATAGACTCAAATTGTTTTAAGAGCCATCAGGACAACACAGTTTCTATTCTATTTTGTTAGACCTAACAACTGAAGAATGACAAAACCCCCTGCCAACCACAAGGCATAGATTATCATTTTAGTAAGTGTGGAAATGCGACCTGCTGTGGAATAGAAGATCTGAATTGTATTATTCATTTCACACTTTTCCATCAAGAGTAAGACTGCAAACTGCAGGGGATTTTACATAAAATGGATATGGATAATTATTCTGTGTTTTTAATTTAGAGAATTTTTGAAAGAAAAAAATGGGCCAAGTTGAAAGATTTTTTTACTAGACTTTATTTATATGGTAAAACAAGGGATCCATAGCGCTATACATAGTGGATGGCATATAAAAAAAAATAGGATTTTAATACCTACCGGTAAATCCTTTTCTCTTAGTCCGTAGAGGATGCTGGGGACTCCGTAAGGACCATGGGGTATAGACGGGATCCGCAGGAGACATGGGCATACTATAAGACTTTGAATGGGTGTGAACTGGCTCCTCCCTCTATGCCCCTCCTCCAGACTCCAGTTAGAGAACTGTGCCCAGGGAGACGGACATTTCGAGGAAAGAATTTATTGTTTAAACACGGTGAGTGTCATACCAGCTCACACCTCGAACATACCGCAGAACGTGGCATTCAATAGAACACCAGCCAACGGCATGAAAAAATACACAGCCACATGCTGAGAGAATATGTAACACAACCTGTGTGTCAACACAACCAATAAGAAGACACCGCATGCCATGGCATAAACAACGTCTGCAACAGCCTGACAGAAAAAAACCACCACAAGAGTGTAACCATAACCAATAACTGCAGACACAGTACGCACTGGGACGGGCACCCAGCATCCTCTACGGACTAAGAGAAAAGGATTTACAGGTAGGTATTAAAATCGTATTTTCTCATACGTCCTAGAGGATGCTGGGGACTCCGTAAGGACCATGGGGTTTATAGCAAAGCTCCAGACCGGGTGGGAGAGTGCGGACGACTCTGCAGCACCGATTGAGCAAACATGAGGTCCCCATCAGCCAGGGTATTAAACTTGTAGAGCTTAGCAAAAGTGTTTGAACCCGACCAAGTAGCCACTCGGCAAAGTAGAACCGCCGAGACTCCTCGGGCATCCGCCCAAGAAGAGCCCATCTTCCTAGCAGAATGGGTCTCCACCGACTTTGGTAACGGCAATCCAGCCGTAGAACGAGCACGCCGAATCGTATCACAGATCCAGAGTGTAACAGACTGCATAGACGCAGGCCCCCAATCATGCTGGGAGCATACCGGACAGACAGAGCCTCTGTTTCCCCAATCTGAGCCAAATTGGCGACATAAATATTCAAAACCCTGACTACATCGAGAGACTTTGAATCAGCCAATGCTTAAGTAACCACAGGCATCAAAATAGGCTGGTTTCTGTGAATCACAGAAACCACTTTTGGCAGAACTATTATCCGAGTTCTCAATTCCGCTCTATCCACTTGGAGGTTCAAACAGGGGCTCTTGTGAGACAAAGCCGCTACTTCCGACACCCGCCTTACGGACACCCAAAGCCAATAGCATGACCACTCTCCAAGAGAGAAATTTTAACACAACCTTTAATAAAGGTTCCAATCAGTGTAACACAAGAAACGCAACACCACGTCAAGATCCCACGGTGCCAATGGGGGCACAAATGGAGGTTGGATGTGCAGTACTCCTTTCACGAAAGTCTGAACTTCCGGAAAGGTGGCCAATTCTTTTTTTTTTTTTTTAAGAAAATTTATAAGGCCAAAACTGCCCTGAAACGGAGCCTAACTTTAGGCCTGCATCCACACCTGCTTGCAAAGAATGGAGAAGAACGACCCAGCTGAAAGTCTTCCGTAGGAGCCTTCTTGGATTCACACCAATACACATATTTATGCCAAATACGGTGGTAAGGCTTTGCCATTACTTCTTTTCTAGCCTGAAGAAGCGTGGAAATGACTTCTCTGGGAATACCCTTTCGGGCTAGGATATGGCGTTCAACCGCCACGCCGTCAAACGCAGCCGCGGTAAGTCTTGATATACGCCCGGATCTTGCTGTAACAGTTCCTCACGTAGAGGAAGAGGCCAGGGATCTTCTATGAGTAAATCTTAAAGAACTGAATACCAAGCCCTCCTTGGCTAGACCGGAACAATGAGGATCGCCTGAACCTCTGTTCTTCTTACGTTTATCACCTTCAGAAGAGTGAAAGCGGGGTGAAAGTGAATGGCGGGGGCTCTTTTATATACATGTACAGTGCCCACCTGTACATGTATATACACTTTTGCCATAGGAGAGGTGTTTTATTGCTGCCCAGGGCGCCCCGCCCCCCCCTGCGCCCTGCACCCTGCACACTTACAGTGACCGGAGTGTGTGAGGTGTAGCAGAGCAATGACGCACAGCTGCAGTGCTGTGCATTACCTCTGTGAAGCACCGAAGGCTTCTGCCGCCTGAGACGTCTTCTGTCTTCGTTTCTTCTGGCTCTGTGAGGAGAACCGCGGCGCGGCTCTGGGGTGACCGCCCAGGACGAACCTGTGTTCATTCCCTCTGGAGCTAATGGTGTCCAGTAGCCGAGGAAGCAGAGCCTAACATTTAAGTAGGTCTGCTCCTCTCTCCTCAGTCCTCGATGCAGGGAGCCCGTTGCCAGCAGTACTCCCTGAAAAAGAGAAAAAATCCAAACAAAAATGCTTTCTAAGCAGGAAACTCAGGAGAGCTCCCTGCACTGCAGTGCACCCATTCTCCTCTGGGCACAGTCTAAAACTGAGGTCTGGAGGAGGGGCATAGAGGGAGGAGCCAGTGCACACCCAGAATCATAAAGTCTTTCTTAAAGTGCCCTATCTCCTGCGGAGCCCATCTATTCCCCATGGTCCTTATGGAGTCCCCAGCATCCTCTAGGACGTTAGAGAAATAAGCGTTTCCAGTTAGCTGTTGTACTATTACTTGTTTTAAAATACACAAGCCTGCCATACAGCTATATCCAGCTTAAACACTGAGATAGTGGTGAGACTGTTACTGGCTTGTTTTACAAAGCAAAGACCACATGCATGTGTTAGAAAAATCACTGACAGACTATAAAGCGTGAGTGCTGAGAAAATATACTGTACTTCCACTTCCTGTTTATGGACCCAGGATGGGCAGTGACATTCATTAGGGCTATGGAGACACAAACATTAGTGGGCTGAAACCCTGACAACGAGCCATTGAGAGGAGAGGGCCAGTATATTGTATGTATATAGTAGTGTATGCTAACAAGAGGAGGGAGGGATCGTGACATTACAGAACAGTGACAGCAGCCAGCACAGTGCCTTGCAATTCCTTTCCTGTCACGGCTGCTTAGCAATGCTGTTATTGCTGATCACTGAAAGACCATGCAACATGCACAGTAACACCAACACAGCCCTCTCTCGGGCAGCAATGCCCTGTCCCCAGTCATCACCATGGATTACGCACCTTCCCGGGACTTTCGAGACATTCCTCTTCCAGAACTGTTTTCTGCCGGTGTCACTAGACATCCTCCCTCCACATTACCGAATTTCCGTGATTACGGGACGAATCGCTACCGGCTGATTTATTGTACCGAAAATCCTATCCACTGTGACTGGGAGCCGCCATGTTTGGTCCAGCAAGAAACAACACCGCCATTGGACGGCTTGACATACTGATGAATGCTGTCCAATCAGAAGTGACAATGCTTAGCAGTGCGGAAGTCAACAAACTTTTGCCAGCGCTTAAAGGTCCATGTATTCAAATTCTGACGTATTGTAACCCTCACTACCTCCTTCTCACGTCATGTTATGTAGCACGATAATGTATGCTTATTTCTAAAACATGTCTCCTCGGAGGGCATGTGTCGCCATGTTGTTGGTTATCTTGCATCGACGTGGAACAACTGCGTGAGAAACGTCCCTTTTTACAGGCAGTAGTCCTATTAGTTACAGTACATTTGGTAAAATTAAGCATTTTTTTAACCCAAGTATTGCATTTGTACACACCTTCGATGTAATCGGCAAACAAAACAAATTCATATATTTATTTCTCTTATATCCTAGAGGATACTGGGGTTCCACTTAATACCATGGGGTATAGACGGGTCCACTAGGAGCCATGGCCACTTTAAGAATTTGATAATGTGGGCTGGCTCCTCCCTCTATGCCCCTCCTACCAGACCAGTGGTGCAAGTAGAAAAAATGTCTTATAGGTACTGTGTACGTGCGCAAAAAAAATGGGTGTGGCCAAATGCCACATGGGGCGTGGCCAATGAAAATGGCGTGATATACATATGGGGGCAGGGCTTGTGCTAGGGTGTTCGGCGCCCTCCTGCAAAATATAAATTTGTGCCCTCCCATACTTTACATGCAGGGCCGGGGGGTTACCATGGCCTCTTGGGCCCCCGAGCTGCAGGAGATCCGTACAAGCCTATGGATGTGAACTCTCTGCCCACACGCACTCTGTGCAGCGCCAGTTATGGCCCTGCACACAGACAGTGCCGTAACTAGACATTTCAGCGCTTTGTGCAAGAGAGGGCATCGCCCCCCCACCTGATTGTAAAATAGGGGCAGTGCGTGCCGCAGGCGCGCACATGAATATAGGGGCGTGGCTTCATGGGGAAGGGGTGTGGCCACAAAATAATACCAATTCAGATTACAGATTATAGTAGTATCCATTATTCAAACTACGCCGCACAGTAGCGCCACTACACCAGGTAGAGCCCCTTTTACACATTACGGCGGACAGATTCCCCTTTTTACACATTACAGCAGACAGCATCCCCCTTTTTATATATTACGGCAGACAGCGTCCCCCTTTTTACACATTATGGCAGACAGTATCCCACTTTTCACACATTACTGCAGACAGCGTCCCCATTTTACACATTACGGCAGGCAGCGTCCCCCTTTTTACACATTACGGCAGACAGCGTCCCCCTTTTTACACATTACGGCAGCCATATACACCACAGCCCTCCACCAAGCACACATATAGTACACCACAGCCACCTCTCACATACTCATGTACACCAGCCCTGCACACACTACCTGGCACACGTAGTTACGGCTCTGCACACAGATACACACATACATACATATATACAAACACACACATACATATACATACACACACACACACGCTTTCTCTCACACTCTTTTTACATCCACTTACCACAATCTTGCAGGCCAGATCTTCACAGTCTGCTAGCCTGGTCCTATGTATCCCCGCCCCCTTGGTCCGTGTCGCTCTGCCCCCTTTCGATAGAACGAACACTGACACTCCTCTAACTGTCACAGGGGAAAGAGGAGAAGGCTTCATGCTGCCGGCGCTGCTGCGGCTGCCTGTCAGTGTGACAGGCACAGCAGCAGCAGCAGCAGGGGGGACAGGACGGCGCTTCAGCAGGGATGCAGAGCAGTGAAGGCGCCTCTCCTGCCCGGCGCCTACCTGCACTGCATCCCTTTGATGAGCGGGTAACGCCGGGCCTGTATGGGGGGCAGATACATATATGACCCCAATAGTGCCAGATACACGTTGCCCCACAGTGCCAGATACACAAATGTCCCCAGGGTGCCAGATATACATTGCCTCACAGTGCCAGATACACATTGCCACACAGTGCCAGATACACAAACGCCCCCAGAGTGCCAGATATACATTGCCTCACAGTGCCAGATACACATTGCCCCACAGTGCCAGATACACATTGCCCCACAGTGCCATATACACATTGCCCCACAATGCCAGATACACAAATGCCCCCAGAGTGCCAGATATACATTGCCCCACAGTGCCAGATACACACTGCCCCACAGTGCCAGATACACATTGCCCACAGTGCCAGATACACAGATGCCCCCAGAGTGCCAGATATACATTGCCCCACAGTGCCAGATACACACTGCCCCACAGTGCCAGATACACATTGCCCACAGTGCCAGATACACAGATGCCCCCATAGTGCCAGATATACATTGCCTCACAGTGCCAGATACACAAATGCCCCCACTGTGTCAGATATACATTGCCCCCCAGTGGCAGATATGCCCCCAGTTCCAGATACACATGTCCCCACAGTGCCAGATATGCCCCCAGTGCCAGATACACGTCCCCCCAGTTCCAGATACAGAAATGCCCCCAGTGCCAGATATACATGTCCCCACAGTGCCAGATATGCACCCAGTGCCAGATACAGAAATGCCCCCACAGTGCCAGATATGCCCCAGTGCCAGATACAGAAATGCCCACAGTGCCAGATATGCCCCCCAGTGCCAGATACAGAAATGCCCCCAGTGCCAGATACAGAAATTGCTCCAGTGCCAGATACACATGTCCCCCCAGTGCCAGATATGCCCCCAGTGCCAGATACAGGAATGCCCCCACAGTGCCAGATATACAAATGCCCCCAGTGCCAGATACACATGTCCCCGCAGTGCCAGATATGCCCCAGTGCCAGATACAGAAATTCCCCCACAGTGCCAGATATGTCCCCAGTGCCAAATACAGAGATGCCACCTTCAATTAGGCACCGATCCGTGAGCCAATCAAAGCTCATGGTCCGGCAGCCAATCGGGAGCCTTGGCTGCCAGTCCGCGAGCTCTGATTGGCTCACGGGCCTGTGCTGACTTGAAGGTAGACACTGAGGGGTAGGAGAGGAGCACAGTGCGCTCTCCTCCCCTCACAGCAGCACAGTGCCAGATACACATTGCCCCACAGTGCCATATACACATTGCCCCACAATGCCAGATACACAAATGCCCCCAGAGTGCCAGATATACATTGCCCCACAGTGCCAGATACACACTGCCCCACAGTGCCAGATACACACTGCCCCACAGTGCCAGATACACACTGCCCCACAGTGCCAGATACACATTGCCCACAGTGCCAGATACACAGATGCCCCCATAGTGCCAGATATACATTGCCTCACAGTGCCAGATACACAAATGCCCCCACTGTGTCAGATATACATTGCCCCCCAGTGGCAGATATGCCCCCAGTTCCAGATACACATGTCCCCACAGTGCCAGATATGCCCCCAGTGCCAGATACACGTCCCCCCAGTTCCAGATACAGAAATGCCCCCAGTGCCAGATATACATGTCCCCACAGTGCCAGATATGCACCCAGTGCCAGATACAGAAATGCCCCCACAGTGCCAGATATGCCCCAGTGCCAGATACAGAAATGCCCACAGTGCCAGATATGCCCCCCCAGTGCCAGATACAGAAATGCCCCCAGTGCCAGATACAGAAATTGCTCCAGTGCCAGATACACATGTCCCCCCAGTGCCAGATATGCCCCCAGTGCCAGATACAGGAATGCCCCCACAGTGCCAGATATACAAATGCCCCCAGTGCCAGATACACATGTCCCCGCAGTGCCAGATATGCCCCAGTGCCAGATACAGAAATTCCCCCACAGTGCCAGATATGTCCCCAGTGCCAAATACAGAGATGCCACCTTCAATTAGGCACCGATCCGTGAGCCAATCAAAGCTCATGGTCCGGCAGCCAATCGGGAGCCTTGGCTGCCAGTCCGCGAGCTCTGATTGGCTCACGGGCCTGTGCTGACTTGAAGGTAGACACTGAGGGGTAGGAGAGGAGCACAGTGCGCTCTCCTCCCCTCACAGCAGCAGCGGAGGGAGGGAGCCGTGGCCGGGAGGTGATCGAGCCGCATGCGGAGGTTGAAAGATCCGCGGGTTGGCAACCGCTGGTCTAGTTGGTGAGTGCAATGAGCGACGGTACGGCGTACCCACGGCTACATTTTTAAGGGTACGCTGTACCCGCCTACTTGCACCGCTGTACCAGACTCAGTATAGAAAATGTGTTCGTAGGAGCCGGTCACGCTTATGGAAGCTCCTGAAGAGTTTTCTGCATTTATTTTATGTGTTTGTTATTTTCAAACAGGGCTGGTTGGCACCAGCCTGCCTGCTTCATGGGACTTAGGGGGGTGGAATGACCCAACCTCTTGAAGGGTTAATGGTCCCGTTCCACGCTGACAGGACGCAGTTCCTGAGGGAACTATTCTTAAGCCCCTCCACGGCGAGCATACATTCCCGCAGCACACCGCCACCCCTAACAGAGCCAGAAGAATGAAGAGTGGTGAGTACTAAGCCGGCGTCCCGGCTAGCGGGTCACCGACCATTATGGCGGCATGAGGGTACGGAGACGCACAGCTTCTAACCGGGGCGGAATGCGTCTTCAGACACAGTACACAAGCTGCATCTCGGTACACTGTACACAGTACCAACACTGGCAAAAACAGCCTTAAACCATTTTCTCTAACGTCCTAAGTGGATGCTGGGGACTCCGTCAGGACCATGGGGGGGAATAGCGGCTCCGCAGGAGACAGGGCACAAAAATAAAGCTTTAGGATTAGGTGGTGTGTACTGGCTCCTCCCCCTATGACCCTCCTCCAAGCCTCAGTTAGGTTTTTGTGCCCGTCCGAGCAGGGTGCAATCTAGGTGGCTCTCCTAAAGAGCTGCTTAGAAAAAGTTTTTAGGTTTTTTATTTTCAGTGAGTCCTGCTGGCAACAGGCTCACTGCATCGAGGGACTTAGGGGAGAGAATTTCAACTCACCTGCGTGCAGGATGGATTGGATTCTTAGGCTACTGGACACCATTAGCTCCAGAGGGAGTCGGAACACAGGTCTCACCCTGGGGTTCGTCCCGGAGCCGCGCCGCCGACCCCCCTTACAGATGCTGAAGATTGAAGGTCCGGAAACAGGCGGCCGAAGGCTCTTCAGTCTTCATGAAGGTAGCGCACAGCACTGCAGCTGTGCGCCATTGTTGTCACACACTTCACACCAAGCGGTCACGGAGGGTGCAGGGCGCTGCTGGGGGCGCCCTGGGCAGCAATATTTAATACCTTTATGGCAAAAGAATACATCACATATAGCCATTGAGGCTATATGTATGTATTTAACCCATGCCAGTTATCTAAAACTACGGGAGAAAAGCCCGCCGAAATAGGGGGCGGGGCTTATTCTCCTCAGCACACAGCGCCATTTTCCTGCTCAGCTCCGCTGTGAGGAAGGCTCCCAGGACTCTCCCCTGCACTGCACTACAGAAACAGGGTAAAACAGAGAGGGGGGGCATTTTTTTGGCGATATTTTGATATATTTAAGCTGCTATAAAGAACAACACTTATATAAGGTTGTTCCCATATATATTATAGCGCTTGGGTGTGTGCTGGCAAACTCTCCCTCTGTCTCCCCAAAGGGCTAGTGGGGTCCTGTCTTCGATAAGAGCATTCCCTGTGTGTCGGTATGTGTGTGTCGACATGTATGAGGACGATGTTGGTGTGGAGGCAGAGCAATTGCCGATAATGGTGATGTCACCCCCCAGGGAGTCGACACCGGAATGGATGGCTTTGTTTATGGAATTACGTGATAATGTCAGCACATTACAAAAATCAGTTGACGACATGAGACGGCCGGCAAACCAGTTAGTACCTGCCCAGGCGTCTCAGACACCGTCAGGGGCTGTAAAGCGCCCTTTACCTCAGTCGGTCGACACAGACCCAGACACAGACACTGAATCTAGTGTCGACGGTGATGAAACAAACGTATTTTCAAGTAGGGCCACACGTTATATGATCACGGCAATGAAGGAGGCTTTGCATATCTCTGATACTGCAAGTACCACAAAAAGGGGTATTATGTGGGGGGTGAAAAAACTACCTGTAGTTTTTCCTGAATCAGAGGAATTAAATGATGTATGTGATGAAGCGTGGGTTAACCCAGATAGAAAAATGCTAATTTCAAAAAAGTTATTAGCATTATACCCTTTCCCGCCAGAGGTTAGGGCGCGCTGGGAAACACCCCCTAGGGTGGATAAGGCGCTCACACGCTTATCAAAACAAGTGGCGTTACCGTCTCCTGATACGGCCGCCCTCAGGGATCCAGCTGATAGGAGACTGGAAACTACCCTAAAAAGTATATACACACATACTGGTGTTATACTGCGACCAGCCATCGCCTCAGCCTGGATGTGCAGTGCTGGGGTCGTCTGGTTGGATTCCCTGACTGAAAATATTGATACCCTGGATAGGGACAGTATTTTATTGACTATAGAGCAATTAAAGGATGCTTTCCTTTATATGCGAGATGCTCAGAGAGATATTTGCACTCTGGCATCGAGAGTAAATGCGATGTCCATATCTGCCAGAAGGAGTTTATGGACGCGACAGTGGTCAGGTGATGCGGATTCCAAACGACATATGGAAGTATTGCCGTATAAAGGGGAGGAATTATTTGGCGTCGGTCTATCGGATCTGGTGGCCACGGCAACTGCCGGAAAATCCACCTTTTTACCTCAGACCCCCTCCCAACAGAAAAAGACACCGTCTTTTCAGCCGCAGTCCTTTCGGTCCTATAAGAACAAGCGGACAAAAGGACAGTCATATCTGCCTCGGGGCAGAGGAAGGGGTAAGAGAGGGCAGCAAGCAGCCCCTGCCCAGGAACAGAAGCCCTCCCAGGGTTCTGCAAAGCCCTCAGCATGACGCTGGGGCCTTACAAGCGGACTCAGGAGCGGTGGGGGGTCGACTCAAGAATTTCAGCGCACAGTGGGCTTGCTCACAGGTGGACCCCTGGATTCTGCAGGTAGTATCTCAGGGTTACAGGTTGGAATTCGAGAAGTCTCCCCCTCGCCGGTTCCTAAAGTCTGCTTTGCCAACGTCTCCCTCAGACAGGGCGACGGTATTGGAAGCCATTCACAAGCTGTTTTCTCAGCAGGTGATAGTCAAGGTACCCCTCCTACAACAGGGAAAGGGGTATTACTCCACGCTATTTGTGGTACCGAAGCCGGACGGCTCGGTAAGACCTATTCTAAATCTGAAATCTTTGAACCTGTACATACAAAAATTCAAGTTCAAGATGGAGTCACTCAGAGCAGTGATAGCGAATCTGGAAGAAGGGGACTTTATGGTGTCCCTGGACATAAAGGATGCTTACCTACATGTCCCAATTTGCCCTTCACATCAAGGGTACCTCAGGTTCGTGGTGCAAAACTGTCATTATCAGTTTCAGACGCTGCCGTTTGGATTGTCCACGGCACCTCGGGTCTTTACCAAGGTAATGGCCGAAATGATGATTCTTCTGCGAAGAAGAGGCGTATTAATTATCCCTTACTTGGACGATCTCCTGATAAGGGCAAGGTCCAGAGAACAGCTGGAGGACGGAGTAGCACTAACCCAACTAGTGCTGCAACAACACGGGTGGATTCTGAATTTTCCAAAATCTCAGTTGACCCCGACGACACGTCTGCTGTTCCTGGGAATGATTCTGGACACGGTTCAGAAAAAGGTGTTTCTTCCGGAGGAGAAAGCCAGGGAGTTATCCGAACTTGTCAGGAACCTCCTAAAACCAGGGAAAGTGTCTGTGCATCAATGCACAAGAGTCCTGGGAAAGATGGTGGCTTCTTACGAAGCGATTCCATTCGGCAGATTCCACGCACGAACTTTTCAGTGGGATCTGCTGGACAAATGGTCCGGATCGCATCTGCAGATGCATCAGCGGATAACCTTATCGCCACGGACAAGGGTGTCTCTTCTGTGGTGGTTGCAGAGTGCTCATCTGTTAGAGGGCCGCAGATTCGGCATACAGGACTGGGTCCTGGTGACCACGATGCCAGTCTGAGAGGCTGGGGAGCGGTCACACAAGGAAGAAACTTCCAGGGAGTATGGTCAAGCCTGGAGATGTCTCTTCACATAAATATACTGGAGCTAAGAGCGATTTACAATGCTCTAAGTCTGGCAAAACCCCTGCTTCAGGGTCAGCCGGTGTTGATCCAGTCGGACAACATCACGGCAGTCGCCCACGTAAACAGACAGGGCGGCACAAGAAGCAGGACAGCAATGGCAGAAGCTGCAAGGATTCTTCGCTGGGCGGAAGATCATGTGATAGCACTGTCAGCAGTATTCATTCCGGGAGTGGACAACTGGGAAGCAGACTTCCTCAGCAGACACGATCTACACCCGGGAGAGTGGGGACTTCATCCAGAAGTCTTCCACATGATTGTGAACCGTTGGGAAAAACCAATGGTGGATATGATGGCGTCCCGCCTCAACAAAAAACTGGACAGGTATTGCGCCAGGTCAAGAGACCCTCAGGCAATAGCTGTGGACGCTCTGGTAACACCGTGGGTGTTCCAGTCAGTGTATGTGTTCCCTCCTCTGCCTCTCATACCAAAGGTACTGAGAATTATACGGCAAAAGGGAGTAAGAACGATACTAGTGGCTCCGGATTGGCCAAGAAGAACTTGGTACCCGGAACTTCAAGAGATGCTCACGGAGGATCCGTGGCCTCTACCTCTAAGACCGGACCTGCTTCAGCAGGGACCGTGTCTATTCCAAGACTTACCGCGGCTGCGTTTGACGGCATGGCGGTTGAACGCCGAATTCTAAGGGAAAAAGGCATTCCGGAAGAGGTCATTCCTACACTGGTAAAAGCCAGGAAGGAGGTGACTGCACAACATTATCACCGCATTTGGAGAAAATATGTTGCGTGGTGTGAGGCCAGGAAGGCCCCCACGGAGGAATTTCAACTGGGTCGATTCCTACATTTCCTGCAAACAGGATTGTCTATGGGCCTCAAATTGGGGTCCATTAAGGTTCAAATTTCGGCCCTGTCGATTTTCTTCCAGAAAGAATTGGCTTCAGTTCCTGAAGTCCAGACTTTTGTAAAAGGAGTACTACATATACAGCCCCCGGTTGTGCCCCCAGTGGCACCGTGGGATCTTAATGTAGTCTTGGATTTTCTCAAATCCCATTGGTTTGAGCCGCTCAAATCGGTGGAGTTGAAGTATCTTACATGGAAAGTAACCATGCTACTGGCCCTGGCTTCAGCCAGGAGAGTATCAGAATTGGCGGCTTTATCATATAAGAGCCCATATCTGATTTTCCATACGGACAGGGCAGAACTGCGGACACGTCCTCATTTTCTGCCTAAGGTGGTGTCAGCGTTTCACCTGAACCAGCCTATTGTGGTGCCTGCGGCTACTAACGATTTGGAGGATTCCAAGTTGTTGGACGTGGTCCGGGCATTGAAAATATATATTTCAAGAACGGCGGGAGTCAGAAAGTCTGACTCACTGTTTATATTGTATGCACCCAACAAGATGGGTGCTCCTGCTTCTAAGCAGACGATTGCTCGTTGGATTTGTAGCACAATTCAACTTGCACATTCTGTGGCAGGCTTGCCACAACCTAAATCTGTCAAGGCCCATTCCACAAGGAAAGTGGGCTCATCCTGGGCGGCTGCCCGGGGGGTCTCGGCATTACAACTCTGCCGAGCTGCTACTTGGTCAGGGGCAAACACATTTGCAAAATTCTACAAATTTGATACCCTGGCTGAGGAGGACCTTGAGTTCTCTCATTCGGTGCTGCAGAGTCATCCGCACTCTCCCGCCCGTTTGGGAGCTTTGGTATAATCCCCATGGTCCTCACGGAGTCCCCAGCATCCACTTAGGACGTTAGAGAAAATAAGAATTTACTTACCGATAATTCTATTTCTCGTAGTCCGTAGTGGATGCTGGGCGCCCATCCCAAGTGCGGATTGTCTGCAATACTTGTACATAGTTATTGTTACAAACAAATTCGGGTTGTTATTGTTGTGAGCCGTCTGTTCAGAGGCTCCTACGTTTGTCATACTGTTAACTGGGTTCAGATCACAAGTTATACGGTGTGATTGGTGTGGCTGGTATGAGTCTTACCCGGGATTCAATATCCTTCCTTATTGTGTACGCTCGTCCGGGCACAGTATCCTAACTGAGGCTTGGAGGAGGGTCATAGGGGGAGGAGCCAGTACACACCACCTAATCCTAAAGCTTTATTTTTGTGCCCTGTCTCCTGCGGAGTCGCTATTCCCCCCCATGGTCCTGACGGAGTCCCCAGCATCCACTACGGACTACGAGAAATAGAATTATCGGTAAGTAAATTCTTATTTTTATAACCATTTTAAGCACAAGATTACCTCAGCCAGTATTAAAAAAAATGGGATGACTGTGCACCATTGAAGAGGCGGGGCCTTCACTATGAGCGGATCCAGCAGCTCACCAGTGCCATTTTACCTCTGCAGTGGAAACAGACGCTGACTGACAGGGGCGCGCAGCTCCTCCGGAGAGACTCGAGATTACCTCAGCAGTACCAGGGGGTCATAGCAGGGGGGAAAGCGATTATTAGTGTACTAAGTCCCCTATCAGGGTACTTAGTCTGTGACCCGGCTAAGCTTGGCATTAGCGATAAGGGCGCTGTGGGGGCTGGCTCCAAATAACTGTCTCTCCCTGAAGGGCTCTTTGCAGGTTAATTGTGCTTAAGTGTGTGTGTGTGTGTGTGTGTGTGTGTGTGTGTGTGTGTGTGTGTGTGTGTGTGTGTGTGTGTGTGTGTGTTGTCACATTTACATTATGTCAGGCAAAGAGTGTGTTTCTTGTACAGTGAAATGTTCCTCTTCACCAAAGGGCTCACTACTGGGTGCTCAGGGCAGTGCACCTTCACAGAATAGCGAGGCTGAACCAGAGTGGGTTAATTTCATTAAGGGAATGATCTAAAATATTTCTACAAAGCTATCCCGCAATGATAAAGAGACGCAATACTTAAGACAGACTGTGGATAAGTTTATGAGTTGACCGCTCGCTGCCGATTTTCGCAGCGCAGCGATCAGGTGAAAAAACTTCATTTATGCGCATGCATATGGGCCGCAATGCGCACGTGTCGTACGGATACAAAGCCCGTTGTGGTTGTGCACAGGTTCTAGCCAAGTTTTTGTTCACACTGATCGTCGCAAGAAGACTGACAGGAAGGGGGCGTATCTGGGTGTAAACTGACTGTTTTCAGGGAGTGTTCGTAAAAAAGCAGGTGTGTCTGAAAAAACGCAGGCGTGGCTGGGCGTTGGCTGGGCGGGTGTAGGACGTCAAATCCGGACACGAATAGGCTGAAGTGATCTCAAGCGCTGAGTAGGTTCAGAGCTACTCTGAAACTGCACAAACTGTTTTTTCAGAGCTCGGCTGCACAAGCGTTCGCACTTCTGCTAAGCTAAAATACACTCCCCAGTGGGTGGGGCATAGCGTTTGCACGGCTGCTAAAACTAGCTAGCGAGCGAACTCGGAATGACCTCCTAAGTCCCCAAACCAGCGTCTCAATCGCCTCCCATTTGTTCGCAAAAACAAAAGGAACAGAGCTCAGGTTCTGCTTTCTCAAAGCCTTCAGCATGATGGTGGGCCGTAATGCCTGGAGGATTGTCAGGTGGGAGCCCGACTAAAATTCTTCAGTCACATCTGGTCAAGTTCGTGCCGGGATCCCTGGGTCATAGATCTTATTTCCCAGGGCTACAGACTGGAGTTCCAAGAGCTCCCACCTCACAGATTCTTCAAATCAGGCTTACCAGCTTCACAAGAAGCAAGTATAACTTTACAGCAGGCCATCCAAAAACTGATACAGACTCAAGTCATTGTTCTAGTTCCACCTCATCTGCACAAACAAGGGGCGCTATTCCAACTTGTTTGTAGTACCGAAACTGGATGGTTTGGTACGACCAATTCTGAACCTCAAGTCTTTGAACCCATTCTTAAGAGTGTTCAAGTTCAAGATGGAGTCTCTGAGAGCGGTGACCTCAGGTCTGGAGGAAGGGGAATTCCTAGTGTCTCTGTATATCAAGGATACGTACCTTCACATTCCGATCTGGCTGCCTCATCAGGCTTTTCTACGGTTTGCACTGCAGGACTATCACTACCAGTATACTCCGCAAGCAGGGAGTGAACATAATTCTGTATCTGCACGATCTTCTGATAAATGTGCCGTCCAGGGAGAGGTTGCTGGACAGCATTGGTCTCTCAACCAAACTTCTCCAGGATCATGGGTGGATTCTGAACCTTCTGAAATCTCGACAAGAGCCAACACGGAGTCGCAGAAAGTGTTCCTTCCGTTGAAAAAGGCATTGGTAATCCAGTCAATGGTTCGGGATGTCCTGAAGCCAACCCGGATATCGGTGCACCTCTGCATTCACCTTCTGGGGGAAATGGGGGCCTCTTACGAGGTGCTTCAATATGGAAGGTTTCACGCAAGACCCTTCCAGCTCGATCTGTTGGACAAATGGTCCGGATCGCATCTTTACATGCCCCAGAGGATCTGTCTGTCGCCAAAAGCCAGGATCTCTCTTCTGTGGTGGCTACAGATTTCTCACCTCATCGAGGGTTGGAGGTTCGGAATTCAGAACTGGATCCTGTTAACCACAGATGCAAGCCTCAGAGGTTGGGGAGCAGTCACCCAGGGGGTGCAGTTTCAAGGAAGATGGTCAAGTCAGGAAGTCATCCTTCCAATCAACATTCTGGAACTCAGGACCATATACAACGCCCTTCTGCAGGCCTCTTTTCTTCACGTTCGGGCCATTCAGGTCCAGTCGGACAATGTGACAGCAGTGACGTACATAAACCGACAGGGCGGAATAAAAAGCATACCGACAGGGCGGAATGAAAAGCAGAGCAGCAATTTCAGAGGTGTCAAGAATTTTCCTCTGGGCAGAAAGAAACGCTGTGGCATTGTCAGCGGTCTTCATTCCGGGAGTAGACAACTGGGAAGCAGACTTCCTCAGCAGACACGACATGCACCCGGATGAGTGGGACCTTCACCTGTAAGTGTTCAGGTGCTTGACACATCGGTGAGGATATCCACAAATCGACATGATGGCCTCTCAGCTCAACAAGAAGCTCAAGCAGTATTGTTCCAGGTCGAAAGACCCACAGGCAGTGGCGGTAGACGCTCTGACGACTCCATGGGTCTATCAGATGATGTACGTGTTTTTTACACTTCCTCTGATCCCAAGAATTCTCAAAAGAATAAAAAGGGAAAAGATTCAAGCAATATTCTTTGCTCCGGATTGGCCAAGAAGGGCCTGGTACGCGGACCTTCTGGAGATGCTCCCCGAAGATCCGTGGCCTCTACCTCTTCGCGAGGATCTTCTGCAACAGGGCCCATTCGTCTATCAGGACTTAACACAGCTACGTTTGACAGCATGGAAGTTGAACGGCTGATTCTAGCCAGAAGAGGGATTCCTAACCAAGTTATCCCGACTATGATGCAAGCCAGGAAGGGGGTAACGTCTAAACATTACCACCGTATTTGGAAGAAATACGTCTCTTAGTGTGAGAGCAGAACTTATTCTGCGGTGGAATTTCACCTGGGATGTTTCCTGCTATTTCTGCAGGCAGGTGTGAACGTGGGCCTACGTCTGGGCTCCATAAAAGTCCAGATTTCAGCCTTGTCCATTTTCTTTCAAAGACAATTGGCTTCTCTCCCTGAGGTCCAGACTTTTTTGAAAGGTGTTCTGAGCATCCAGCCTCCATTTGTGCCTCCCACAGCGCCTTGGGATCTCAATTTGGTGCTGCAGTTCCTCCAATCGGAACCGTTACAAGAGGTGGATGTAAAATATCTTACGTGGAAGACCGTCACACTGTTGGCCCTGACTTCAGCAAGACGTGTGTCGGAGCTGGGGGCTTATTCTCACAAGAGCCCCTATTAAATTTTCCATGAGGAGAGAGCTGAACTCAGAACTCGTCAGCAATTTCTTCAGAAAGTGGTGTCTGCGTTTCACTTCAACCAACCTATTGTGGTTCCGGTTATCACCGACACTTCCGCTACTTCAAAGTTTTTGGATGTTGTGAGGGCTTTGAAGGTATACGTAAAGAGGACAGCTCGTCAAAGGAAAGCCGACTCGCTGTTCATTCTATATGATCCCAATATAATTGGGTGTCCTGCTTGAAAGCAGACAATTGCACGCTGGATGTGGCTCACTATCCAGCATGCTTATTCCATGACAGGTTTTCCGGTTCCAAAATCTGTACAGGCCCACTCTACTAGGTCAGTGGGTTATTCCTGGGCGGCTGCCCGGGGTGTCTCGGCTTTACAGCTCTGCCGAGCGGCTACTTGGTCTGTTTCGAACACGTTTGTTAAGTTCTACAAGTTCGATACTTCGGCCTCTGAGGACTTTCAGTTTGGTCAATCAGTTCTGAAGGAACCTCAGCACTCTCCCACCCGGTTTGGGAGCTTTGGTACATCCCCATGGTACTATATGGAACCCTAGTATCCTCTAGGACGTAAGAGAAAATAGGATTTTAATTACCTACCGGTACATCCTTTTCTCGTAATCCATAGAGGATACTGGGCGCCCACCCGGTGCTTTGTTCTTCCTGCACTGTTACTTGGTTAAGTATTGTTGGTTCAGCTGTTGCTGTTCCCGTTTAAAGTTGGGTTAGCATAGCTTACCTCTGTTTGTGTGTGCTGGTTCGGAATCTCACCACTATCTTTATCTATCCTTCTCTCAAAGTATGTCCGTCTCCTCGGGCACAGTTTCCTAGACTGAGTCTGGTAGGAGGGGCATAGAGGGAGGAGCCAGCACACTATCAAATTCTTAAAGTGCCCATGGCTCCTAGTGGACCCGTCTATACCCCATGGTACTAAATGAAACTCCAGTATCCTCTATTGACTATAAGAAAATAATTTACCAGTAGGTAATTAAAATCCTATTTTTTCTAGTCATTATTGAATACCATAACTGTTTAACATTAATTTTGTCGTTATAAAAATAAAGCACATTAGTATAAGATAATTTGTAATTTGTGCTGCTTTATTAGATAAGATGTGTTGTAGTTTTAAAAAGCCAGCAAGCTTTGAGCCACTGGTTCCCAGACTGTGCGTGGTGGCACCCAGGAGTGCCTTGGGACACTTGCAGGGGTACTTTGGGTTGGTGATCCAGGACCAATTTAGAGTTTTAATGGTCACTGTATTAGACAAAACCGGTGCTGGTTGCTGCCAAACATAACATACTGTATGTCACCATGCCCTGCAACAGTTTTGCTATTAAGGCATGCTAAAACTGAGCAGGGTATACTGGGATGTGTAGGGAGGGCCACACGTTGAAGACATTTGGTGTATGGGATGGAGTCAGGAGGAGGGAGGAAATAAAAAAATTAAATGAATTATGTTTATAGGTCATCCTTAGGTTTAATGATATGGCGAGGGGCAAGATTGGCTTCTGTTTTAGCAAAACTGTTGCAGGGCATGATGGGATGTGCAGCTCCACATCAGCTGGAGGGCCACAAGTTGAAGACCCATGCCGTACACGATTGCCCTCAACCTTATATTTAAATCAAGACCTCCTATATTATTGCATATTTGCTATAAATGAATGCTTAGAGTTAGATATACAGTGGTAGGTGTATACGGTATGCATACCTCCCAACAGGACCCACTCCAGGAGGGACAGAATGCTCTGCTTCTGGACTTTTCTCTAAATTTATGATTGCCATCACCTGTGCTGAATAGGTTAATGGATAAGAAAGGTGTTTCAGCACAGGTGATGGCAATTATGAATTAAGAGGGAAGTCCAGGAGCAGAGCATTCTGTTCCTTCTGGAGAGGGTCATGTTGGGAGGTATGTGTATGTGGCTGTTGTATCATTGCCATCCACTTGTTATACAGGAAGCGTTATTGTTCAACATGCCTGCAGCTACTAAGAAGACACACTTCTACACATCCTTGCCCACTCTCCTGGAAGAGTCTCCTGCCAGCAGTCCCCCCAACCCCTCATCTCTCCTGCAACCCAACGAAGCCACTATCAAAAGTGCAGTTTGGGGGTCCGATAATGTAATTCGCACAGAATCGTGTCATCGTGGCATACCCACTATGCCTGTAGTACTCGGCAATGCATGGAGGTGTGGGGCTGCGATCACACGGTCACTTCCCCTGTTCCACCCCTATAAAGCTAACTTTACATATACCATGCCCCCTGTTGTGATGACTTGGCTCCTGCCTCCCGGAAGGGGCTGCCAGGATGTCGGCAAGTATGCTTCTACAGCTCTCCAGAGTCCTGTGGTGATTTGCAAACAGATCACTTGACATAGGTATTACTGGCTTTAGATAAAATCGGCAGACGAATAACACAATATAAGAAAGCATTATGCTGGATGTGTGTATCAGTTATTCGCACCCACTAAAAATATTATTCCACCTCTTGATATAGACTGCTGCTTTCAAATATTAATTCCCAAAGGCATAAGGGTCAAAAGGAGATAATGAGTGATTGGTACACCTTTGGGATAAAAGAAGCAATCTATAGGGGGAGAGAATACTTCTGAGGAAACAGCCGTTGGTACTAGGTTGAGAAACACGTCAAGAGCTATCCGTATACACATGGACGGAAGCACGGGAGGCGGTCTGTTAGCTGCCGGATACAGCCATGACTGCACGTAGCCCTCAACTGCAGCTACGGGGAATCTGCTGAGTAAAGCTGTTGAGAATAGTTACAAGCTACAGCTCAACAGGGAGCAAAACGGTGGAGCCTATATAGCTTTATTGCAATCGGAGCATGCATATAAACTGTTATTACAAGCATAAACTATTGTTCCAGCGGGAGGACTCAAGTATAATTAGACTTGACTATGGTGATCTAATACTGAGACCCTTCTGATAAGCTTGGGACTATTACATATCAATAAGTGGAAATTATATAGGTATCCCCATGAGGCTGCATAAAGGATCAAAGAGGCAGAAAGTGCTTTATAAATAATGTGAGCTGTGGAGAATTGTATTTCTTTCAATATTGTGGATACTTTCAGACCATTTGAAACAAAGTATATTTATTTATTTATTTATTTAGAAATTGTATCCACTATTTGCAGCTGTGTCAAGAAAGATTATTATTAAAGGAAATATTCTGTATTACAAGGTGCTGTTATGTCCATGTGTTTCTATATGTGATCTCTAATAAGAAGAGAGATCTATAAAAATTGGGATTACTGAATATATGTGGTTTTATATTACTGTTTTTTTATGCTTGATTCTAATTGATTGAAATAAAAAAACCTTTGATATTGGGATAGTGCTTTCAATTCTTTCTGTTGTTCTTTAGATAAAATTCACTGTTACAGGGAAGAAACGGGTTGGACACATGTTGGCGGCTGCCGGGATCCCGGAGGGCAGCATACCGCCCCCGGGAAACTGACAGTGCAACAAAGCCCCTTGCGGCCTGGATGCTGTTGCTTGCATTTCACATTTATAAATATGCGGTGCTGTTGTTGGCATTTCACATTTACACATTTTTCAGTGTCATTATAAGCGAAGACTGCATTCTTTCTTTTCTATACATTTTACATGGTGTTAGAAGTCTGGCTGTGATGGCACAAGGTCTCCAACGCATATATCTGCTGGGTTTTGATGACGACGTTGCGGATACATTGCTCAAGGTCAAGATGGAATGACACGTTTACTGCTGTCCCGGGCTCTCAGATAAAAAAGGTACAGGGATATACCCAACCTAATTGGTGCTCAGTTAGTTGATAAAGCAGACATATTTGTCTATTCATATGAGGAGAATCCAGACACACTAATGCTGTGTCATTTGGGGGGCAAAGCCGGAACAGAAAACTGGCACTGTTCTTCAAAACGGGGGCATTGGCCCTGATTTGTAGGCGTCCAGGGCTTCCCTGAAACTGTGCAGTTCCTTACAAATCTGAATTAGGCCCTCTATGTATGATTTATTATAATGTAACTTGGGCACATTTACCACATGACAAAGGAATTAACACTGGACCATAAAAGCTATACACATATGAATGATGCATGAGCAGTCCAATAAAAGTGCAATGCAGTTACAAGGACTCTGGTGTTTTTAGATTTGCTACCTTTGTCTTGGCAAAGTACAGGATGGACTAGGGGGGCCATGACAAAATTATGGGAGGTGTGGCCATGTCTCCTTAAAAATATTAGAAATCCACTATTCACAGCGCCGCGGTGTACTAAATAAATATACACCTTACCTATATGGAGGCTTCTCTGCAAACTTCTGAGGGGTTCTGGTTGGGATCCCGACAGTCGGATGCTGGAATCCTGACACTGCTCGGAATGTCGGCAACGGCATCCCGACTAGGGTCACAATCCCGATGCCAGAATCTCAACCGCCGGGATCCCAAAGGAGCGTTTGCCAGAATTAAGCTGCATGGGGGTTTGGGGTTAAACTTAGGTTTAGCCATCCCCGGGGAGGGTTTGGATTGGGGGGGTAGGTTTAGGCTGCAGGAAGGGGGGGCTAGGTTTAGGCACCACCGCAGAGGGTTAGGGTTAGGTTGCCGGGGTGGGGGGGGGGGGGGGGGGGTAGGTTTAGGCACCACCATGGAGGGTTAGGGGAGGCATTGGAGACTGGTAAGTATACTTACCTTGCCCCTGTCTGGAGTCTCTTTATTGGGATGCTGCGGTCAGTATTATGACCGCCAGCATATCAAACCCAACCTCTTCTGAGATGTCCTTGTCAATTACAGGACGATCATGTTAAATACAGGACTGGTGGCAACTCTAAAGGGGGGTATACACGGGAGAGATGTGTGCTGAGCGATGCGAGGGGAGGACGGGGGCCGCTCATTTCACCCAGCGGGTGAAATGAGCGACCTGCTAGATTGGCCTGCATGCAGGCTCAATCTAGCAGCGGCGATAGCGATGTGCGGGGCCGCGCATCGCTATCGCTGAGGGGGCTACACACGAGTGATCTGTGCTTAAAATCTAAGCAATCTAGTCAGATTGCTTAGATTTTAAGCATGGATCTCTCCATGAGTAGCTCCCTTGAGGGGGAATTCAAATGTTTGAAAAGTCAGTTGGGTGTTTGTTTTTTCTTATCTAATAGACAAAAAAACAGACACCCAACCGACTTTTCAAACATTTGAATTTCCCCCAATGTGTATGAAACTTCCAGCAAAACATGTAGCTCTCAGGAAGTGCGACCAGCATCGGCGTCCTAAACACCAGTGTCACTGCAGGTCCGGTGGGGGGTCCGTTGGATCCTCTAACAGGAGGGCTCCGGTGTCCAGCAGGCCAGGATATTCTGCAGTATCACACAGTTTGCTCAGCCTTGCTTCACTCTCTGACTCCAGCGTTTGCTGTGCATACTGGTTTCCAATCTGCAGCACCTTCCCAGACTGATTGCACAGCTGCACAGACTTCAGATAGAAGCAGTGTTCTCAGACCAGTTGTTAACTATGTGTGCCTGAGGTTTATTCAAGCTCCTGTGTGCAGTCTATGATATTCCTGACAATGCTGCTTTCTCTGATTTCCACCTGATCTCCACTTTACCAACCTAAGTCTCAGTCTGGCCAGCCAGTTACCCTGCAGCCATAGGCGTGCGCAGCACATTTTATTAGGGGGTGCACCGTCGGAGGGGTGTGTCTAGCAAAGCCTTTTGGGCGTGTCTAGCACCATCTATTGACGGTCAACGCAATATAAAATATCCACCCTTGTGCCAATCCTAATAAAGCAGATGCATTGTCAGATGTTGTGGTGTGCACCAAACAAACACCCCTGATGGCACGCACTGCAATTACAGTGCTCCTCCTCAGCCTGGTCTGGCTGCCCCTCTCTTTCCCCTGCAAGCTGCAGCAGCTTACTTACAAGTCAATCACTCACTGACACTGACAGTCGCAGACTAGTACTGCTGCTGCTGGAAAAACGAGTGACGTGTCAATGCTGCTGCCGGCCGCCTGCCAGTATTGAATTTGTCTTCCTAAGAGGAACGCTGGCTGCATGCTGCTCCTCATCAGTGGTTGGCGTTGGCATAGCATAGAAGGAGAGATGTGGCGGGTGTGACGGGTGGGCGGTGGCATCCTTTATTAACCCAGGCGTCCGGTCAGTAATGCAGGACGCTGACAGGGTGCAGCGCAGAGGGGACAGTAATCTGTCTGCTCGGTGATCGCTGCATCAGGCATGTGAGATCGGGGTGCCAGTCATTAGGGGGTGCCTGTGCGCACCAGGAACCCCCCTGCGCACACCTATGCCTGCAGCCAATCACAGTCCAACAGGGGGGTTAAAGGAAGTCCAGAAGCAGTATCTGGGCCTGGGCAACTAGCCACATAGTGTGACAAGTGAACATGTTTCACTTCTTCCGTGTGGCACTATCAGGCCCAGCATATCCTCAGCCGGTAACCAGTCCGGTCCTGCCTATCCATAGCCGGTAACCAGCCCGATCCTGCATATCCTCAGTCAGTAGCCAGTCCGTCCTGCATATCCTCAGCCGGTAACCAGTCCAGTCCTGCATATCCTCACCCAGTAACCAGTCTGGTCCTGCATATACTCAGCAGGTAACCAGTCTGGTCCTGCATATCCTCAGCCTGTAACCAGTCCAGTCCAGCAGCATCTCTTCAGCAGGTAGCCCTTCCGGTCCAGCAGCATCTCTTCAGCAGGTAGCTCTTCCGGTTTAGCAGCATCTCTTCAGCAAGTAGCCCTTCCGGTCCAGCAGCATCTCTTCAGCCGCTAGCTAGTCCAGTCCAGCAGCATCTCTTCAGCCAGTAGCCAGTCCGTTCCAGCAGCATCACTTCAGCCAGTAGCCAATCCGGCCCCGCAGCATCTCTTCAGCCGGTAGCCAGTCTGGTCCAGCAGCATCTCTTCAGCCAGTAGCCAGTCTGGTCCAGCAGCATCTCTTCAGCCGGTAGCCAGTCCAGTCAAGCTTACTTCAACCGTTAACCAGTCTAGTACATTACCACTGTGTAGTTCATAACCTTGAACTCATATCAAAGGCAGTTCTCACTGCTACCCAAATTCCATTCAAAAGAGCCTCGACTCCAGCTCCAAACCTTGTACGTCGGTCATCACCTGACCCAGGTAACCTTGTGCACAAAACAGTGACAGTAGCAACATACACGCAGTGTGAATTGCAGTGGTCGCCATTCCCATAGATGCCACATGTGTCCAACTTTCAATAGACACTGGCATTCACCAGCATGCAAAATGATTTTGTCACAAGCAATGCAAAGTTTAAAGCTGTCGAAAAACATCCTTACACTGCACATTCCAGCAGCCCACTGCACAGAGGAGGTTGTTCAGGTTTGTTAGCAAACCAAAAAAGTTAGCAATTGGGCAAAACCATGTTGCTCTGCAGGTAGGGTAGATGTAACGTGCAGAGAGATTTAGATTTGGGTGGTTTATAATGTTTTTTGTGCATGGTAAATACTGGCTGCTTAATTTCTACACTGCAATTTAGATTTCAGTTTGAACACACCCCACCCAAATCTAAATCTCTCTGCACATGTTACATCTGTCCCACCTGCAGTGCAACATGGTTTTGCCCAGTTGCTAACTTTTTTTGTTTGTTAACAAACCTGAATAAGGCCCAGAATTCACACATTGGCCTAATTCGGGGTTGATCGCAAAAGCAAAATCTTTCTTTAATGGGCAAAACCATATGCATTGCAGGTGGGGCAAATATAACAATTACCAAGTGAGTTAGATTTGGGTGGGTTAAAATGTTTCTGTGCAGGGTAAATACTGGCTGCTTTATTATTACACTGCAATTTAGATTTCAGTTTAAATACACCCCACCCAAATCTAACTCTCTCTGCACGTTATATCTGCCCCCCCCCCCTGCAGTGCACATGGTTTTTTCCCATTAGAGAAAGATTTTGCTTTTGCGATCAACCCTGAATTAGGCCCTATACCAGGCTGCACTGCAAGAGCATTTACCTTACGAATGGAAAGGGCAAAATATTTACCACAGTAATAGATTAGGAGACAAATTATGGTGTCAAAATAAAAATTTACACTGGTGCCCATACACCTAAAGATTTATCTTCCAATCTGGCTGGTTGGAACGAAAATCTGGTAATGGATGTGATTGGATCCAGTTGCATAGACTGCATGTGTGTATTCCAATGAGCACACAAATCTGTGAATTAGCAGCTCCACCATTGTGTGAGTGACAGCAATCTCAATCTTTGAGAGTGCTGAATCTGCACTTACCCACAGGCTACGATGACATACCATTTCTGTATTGCGCAAGGAACACGTCCATTAAGGTGTCAGCCTTAATGATCAGAATTTTATTGCTTTTTGGAGTTTGAGTGGAAGAGTTACAACAGGTTTCTGAAATGCCAGATCATGTGTAAGAAGCCTTAATGGGACATGTAAAACTGTAAGGTTTTTGTCTATGGAATTTCATAGCTTTTTAAAAAAAATTTTTTTTTAAATTCACTGTAAGAATAAACATTAGTTTTTTAAGTGATTAATTAAAATGTTCGTACAGGTTGAGTATCCCTTATCCAAAATGGTTGGGACCAGAGGTATTTTGGATAGCGGATTTTTCCGTATTTTGGAATAATTGCATACCATAATGAGATATCATGGCGATGGGACCCAAGTCTAAGCACAGAATACATTTATGTTTCATATACACCTTATACACACAGCCTGAAGGTAATTTTAGCCAATATTTTTATTAACTTTGTGCATGAAACAAAGTGTGTGTACATTCACACAATTCATTTATGTTTCATAAACACAGCCTGAAGGTCATTTAATACAATATTTGTAATAACTTTGTGTATTAAACAAAGTTTGAGTACATTGAGCCACAGAAAACAAAGATTTCACTATCTCACTCAAAAAAATCCGTATTTCGGAATATTTGGATATGGGATACTCAACCTGTATAACATCCCCATTCTGTGCAAAATGCAAAATTAATTTTATTTACCAAACAGAATTGTTTATACTTTTAACTTTGATCAAAATACTTTGCTGCCTTTGCGGCTGATGCAGGGAAGGGGTGGGCGGCAACAGCCTGTGACTGAGGCTGGAGGAGGGAGAAAGAACGCAAGTGTGCATGGTGCTGGGTGCGGAGGTGAGCAGGGGCTTACTTAAAGAAGGGTTTTTGGAGCCCAGGGCAAGATTCTGAATGGTGCCCCCCAAAGACTTATAAAGCAAGCTATGTGTGCGTGTGCAAAAATGGGCGTGGTCACGCACCAGAGGTGGTATGGCCACTGAAAATGGGGCTTGCCGACATGACATGCCACCTGTTTCACGTCACAATGGAAACATTCTTTTCAATTGCACAAGCACCTTACCTGTATGATGGTTTCTCACAATGTGGAACCTCTAGAGAAAGGTATCCTCTAAGGCAGACGGCGTCTTCAGTCGGTATCCATCATTCATGTAGGAGATCACATTGTCCAGAATATACCTGGTTGTGTAGGAATATTAAGGTCAGCATTGTACAACAGTGGTTCCACCAGATTCACATCCTGCCCCTTGCATCTCTCAACCACACCATCTGCCACCCGCATCTCTAAGCCACACCATCACCTACCCCCTGTGTCATGACTCAGCACACCATCACCTACCCCCTGTTTCATCACTCAGTACACCATCACCTATCCCCTGTGTCGTCTCTCAGCACACCATCACCTACTCCCTATGTCGTCACCAGATGTGGATTGGCCATAGGGTTTACAGGGAAGATTCCCGGTGGGCCGACACACCCGTGGGGCCTGTTTTATTTGAGGACATGCGGTCCTTTTTATAGACATAATGAATAAGATGCAAAATAATTTGCAGATATGAAAATGACTTTGCCACTTAGCCTGTGATTGCAGATGATCTAGTGTATGCTCTGTCTGCCTGCTTGGCTGACATATAAGATTGAGTGAATAGTGATTGGGATACGGTTGGTGTAATAAGCAAAAAAATATATCTTTCTAAAGAATAATATAGTTTCCTAAATTCTGAAGGTGTATCATATAATGTGCTCATAATATTTAATTTTATTTCCTTTTAACTTCCACCTTGATGCTAGACATGCCCACTAGCTGGAAAGTCTTGGGGGGAGGGTGCTGCTGCCATGGCCCATGGCTAGACCTTACACCTCTGGTGCTGCCCATGTGGGGCCACTAATACAAATTTTTCCAGGGCCGCTTTTTGTTCCCAATCCGCCCCTGGTCGTCACTCAGCACACCATCACCTACCCCCTGTGTTGTCACTCAGCACTCCATCACCTACCCCCTGTGTCATCACTCAGCACACCATCATCTACCCCCTGTGTCATCACTCAGCACTCCATCACCTACACCGTGACATCACTCAGCACACCGTCACCTATCCCCTGTGTCGTCTCTCAGCACACCATCACCTATCCCATGGCGCAGAGAGAGGTGGGGAGCGGGTACAAATTACCCGGGCCCAGGTCTGATGGAGGGGCACAGTGTGGGCCCTAGGGCTTCCTCCCCCTTAACTGGCAGCAGCAGCTGCAGCTTTTCTCCTCAGTCCAGCACATGCTGCTATGTGCTGGGCTGGAGTGAGGCCATGGTGGTAGTTAGAAAAATACCTAAAAAATTGTATTGTAAGGATGCCTGGCCACACCTCCTGTGATTAGGCCACGCCCCCTAAAAAGTACCTGGGCCCAGCCAGGCTCTCGACTGCCCTGCCCGTGTCATCACTCAGCACACCATCACCTTCCCCATGTGTCGTCACTCAGCACACCATCACCTTCCCCGTGTGTCGTCACTCAGCACACCATCACCTACCCCCATGTTGTCTCTCAGCACACCATCACCTACCCCCTGTGTCGTCTCTCAGCACACCATCACATTTTAAGTCTCCCAGTGTCCCCCCATGTCTTACTGTATCTCTTTTCCCCGCTTTCTATGTCTCCCAGTGTGTCCCCTCTTAAGTCTCTCTCTCCCTCTTCTAGTCCTATCAATGTGTTAATGCTTTCTCCCCCCCTCTCTCCTTACTTAGTGGGAGCCGGGAGCCAGCGGGCTGAGGCGGCAGGCAGCAGGTTATTCAGACAAGGGAGCTAGCCGCCGCATCCCAGGTTGTAGCGTTACAATGCCGTTGGCACGCCCCCTCCCACCCCACGACCGCCTCTGCCTGTCAATCAGGCAGAGGCGATTGCAGCCAGTGAGATGCTATGTGCGCGCATGCAAAAATGGGCGTGGTCATGCACCAGTGGGGGCCTGGCCACTGAAAATGAGGGGTGCTGACATGACACGCCACCTGTTTCACGTTACACTGTAAACATTATTTTCAATTGCACACACACCTTACCTGTATGATGGTTTCTCACAATGTGGAACCCCTGGAGAAATGTGTCCTCTATGGCAGACGGCGTCTTCAGTCGGCATTCAACATTCATGTAGGAGATCACATTGTCCAGAATATGCCTGGTTGTGTAGGAATATTAAGGTCAGCATTGTACAACAGTGGTTCCACCAGACTCACATCCTGCCCCTTGCGTCTCTCAGCCACACCATCTGCCACCCTCATCTCTAAGCAACACGATCACCTACCCCCTGTGTCATCACTCAGCACACCATCACCTACCCCCTGTGCCATCACTGAGCACACCATCACCTACCCCCTATGTCGTCACTCAGCACACCATCACCAATCCCCTGTGTCGTTACTCAGCACACCATCACCTACCGTCTTATCACTCAGCACACCATCACCTATCCCCTGTGTCGTCATTCAGCACACTATCACCTACCCCCTGTCTCGTCACTCAGCACACCATCACCTATGCCATGTGTCATCTCTCAGCACACCATCACCTACCATCTGTGTTGTCACTCAGCTCACCATCACCTATCCCGTGTCGTAACTCAGCACAACATCAACTACCCCCTGTGTCATCTCTCAGCACACCATCACCTATCCCGTGGCACCGAGAGAGGTGGGGAGCGGGTACAAATTACCCGGGCCCAGGTCTTATGGAGGTGCACAGTGTGGACCCTCGGGCTTCCTCCCCCTTAACTGGCAGCAGCAGCTGCAGCTTTTCTTCTCAGTCCAGCACACGTTGCTATGTGCTGGGCTGGAGTGTGGCCATGGTGGCAGTTAGAAAAATACCTAAAAAATTGTATTTTAAGGATGCCTGGCCACACCTCCTGTGATTAGGCCACGCCTCCTGAAAAGTACCTGGGCCCAGCTAGGTTCTCGACTGCCCTGCCCATGTTGTCTCTCAGCACACCATCACTTATCCCGTGTTGTCTCTCAGAACACCATCACCTACCCCCTGTCTCATCACTCAGTACACCATCACCTATCCCCTGTGTTGTCTCTCAGCACACCATCACCTACCCCCTATGACAGTGTTGCTAACCTTGACACTCCAGCTGTTGTTGAACTACACATCCCAGTATGCCCTGCTACAGTTCTGCTATTTGGCCTTGCTAAAACTGATGCAGGGCATGCTGGGATGTGCAGTTCAACAACAGCTGTAGTGTCAAGGTTAGCCATCACTGCCCTATGTCATCACTCAGCACACCATTACCTATCACCTGTGTCGTCACTCAGCACACCATCACCTATCCCGTGTCGTCACTCAGCACACCATCACCTACCCCTGTCATCTCTCAGCACACCATCACCTACCCCCAGTGTCGTCACTCAGCTCACGATCACCTACCCCCTGTGTCGTCACTCAGCACACCATCACCTATACCGTGTCCTCAGCACACCATCACCTACTCCCTGTGTCGTCTCTCAGCACACCATCACCTATCCTGTGTCGTAACTAAGCACATCATCACCTACCCCCTGTGTAGTCACTCAGCACACCATCAGCTATCCCCTGTGTCATCACTCAGCACTCCATCACCTATCCCCTGTGTCATCACTCAGCAGTCCATCACCTACCCCGTGTCATCACTCAGCACACCATCACCTACCCCGTGTCATCACTCAGCACACCATCACCTATCCCCTGTGTCGTCTCTCAGCACACCATCACCTACCCCGTGTCATCACTCAGCACACTATCACCTATCCCGTGTCATCACTCAGCACACCACCTACCCCGTGTCATCACTCAGCACACCATCACCTACCACGTGTCATCACTTAGCACACCATCACCTACCGCGTGTCATCACTCAGCACACCATCACCTACCCCGTGTCATCACTCAGCACACCATCACCTATCCCCTGTGTGGTCTCTCAGCACACCATCACCTATCCCGTGTCGTAACTCAGCACACCATCAACTACCCCCTGTGTCATCTCTCAGCACACCATCACCTATCCCGTGGCACCGAGAGGGGTGGGGAGCGGGTACAAATTACCCGGGCCCAGGTCTGATGGAGGTGCACAGTGTGGACCCTCGGGCTTCCTCCCCCTTAACTGGCAGCAGCAGCTGCAGCTTTTCTCCTCAGTCCAGCACACGTTGCTATGTGCTGGGCTGGAGTGTGGCCATGGTGGCAGTTAGAAAAATACCTAAAAAATTGTATTTTAAGGATGCCTGGCCACACCTCCTGTGATTAGGCCACGCCTCCTGAAAAGTACCTGGGCCCAGCTAGGTTCTCGACTGCCCTGCCCATGTTGTCTCTCAGCACACCATCACTTATCCCGTGTTGTCTCTCAGAACACCATCACCTACCCCCTGTCTCATCACTCAGTACACCATCGCCTATCCCCTGTGTTGTCTCTCAGCACACCATCACCTACCCCCTATGACAGTGTTGCTAACCTCGACACTCCAGCTGTTGTTGAACTACACATCCCAGTATGCCCTGCTACAGTTCTGCTATTTGGCCTTGCTAAAACTGATGCAGGGCATGCTGGGATGTGCAGTTCAACAACAGCTGTAGTGTCAAGGTTAGCCATCACTGCCCTATGTCATCACTCAGCACACCATCACCTATCACCTGTGTCATCACTCAGCACACCATCACCTATCACCTGTGTCGTCACTCAGCACACCATCACCTATCACCTGTGTCATCACTCAGCACACCATCACCTATCCCGTGTCGTCACTCAGCACACCATCACCTACCCCTGTGTCATCTCTCAGCACGCCATCACCTACCCCCAGTGTCGTCACTCAGCTCACGATCACCTACCCCCTGTGTCGTCACTCAGCACACCATCACCTATACCGTGTCCTCACTCAGCACACCATCACCTACTCCCTGTGTCGTCTCTCAGCACACCATCACCTATCCTGTGTCGTAACTAAGCACATCATCACCTACTCCCTGTGTCGTCTCTCAGCACACCATCACCTACCCAGTGTCATCACTCAGCACACCATCACCTATCCCCTGTGTTGTCACTCAGCACACCACCTACCCCGTGTCATCACTCAGCACACCATCACCTATCCCCTGTGTCGTCACTCAGCACACCACCTACCCCGTGTCATCACTCAGCACACCATCACCTATCCCGTGTCATCACTCAGCACTCCATCACCTACCCCGTGTCATCACTCAGCACACCATCACCTATCCCCTGTGTCATCACTCAGCACACCACCTACCCCGTGTCATCACTCAGCACACCATCACCTATCCCGTGTCATCACTCAGCACTCCATCACCTACCACGTGTCATCACTCAGCACACCATCACCTATCCCCTGTGTCATCACTCAGCACACCACCTACCCCGTGTCATCACTCAGCACACCATCACCTATCCCGTGTCATCACTCAGCACTCCATCACCTACCCCGTGTCATCACTCAGCACACCATCACCTATCCCCTGTGTCATCACTCAGCACACCCCCTACCCCGTGTCATCACTCAGCACACCATCACCTATCCCGTGTCATCACTCAGCACTCCATCACCTACCACGTGTCATCACTCAGCATACCATCACCTATCCCCTGTGTCATCACTCAGCACACCACCTACCCCGTGTCATCACTCAGCACACCATCACCTATCCCGTGTCATCACTCAGCACTCCATCACCTATCCTGTGTCATCACTCAGCACTCCATCACCTACCCCGTGTCATCACTCAGCACACCATCACCTATCCCCTGTGTCGTCACTCAGCACTCCATCACCTATCCCCTGTGTCGTCTCTCAGCACACCATCACCGATCCTGTGTCGTAACTAAGCACATCATCACCTACTCCCTGTGTCGTCTCTCAGCACACCATCACCTACCCCGTGTCATCACTCAGCACACCATCACCTATCCCCTGTGTCGTCACTCAGCACACCACCTACCACATGTCATCACTCAGCACACCATCACCTATCCCCTGTGTCGTCACTCAGCACTCCATCACCTACCACGTGTCATCACTCAGCACTCCATCACCTACCACGTGTCATCACTCAGCACACCATCACCTATCCCCTGTGTCATCACTCAGCACACCACCTACCCCGTGTCATCACTCAGCACTCCATCACCTACCCCGTGTCATCACTCAGCACACCATCACCTATCCCCTGTGTCGTCACTCAGCACTCCATCACCTACCACGTGTCATCACTCAGCACACCATCACCTACCCCGTGTCATCACTCAGCACACCATCACCTACCCCGTGTCATCACTCAGCACACCATCACCTATCCCCTGTGTCGTCTCTCAGCACACCATCACCTATCCCATGTTGTAACTCAGCACACTATCAACTACCCCCTGTGTCATCTCTCAGCACACCATCACCTATCCCGTGGAACCGAGAAGGGTGGGGAGCGGGTACAAATTACCCGGGCCCAGGTCTGATGGACGTGCACAGTGTGGACCCTCGGGCTTCCTCCCCCTTAACTGGCAGCAGCAGCTGCAGCTTTTCTCCTCAGTCCAGCACACGTTGCTATGTGCTGGGCTGGAGTGTGGCCATGGTGGCAGTTAGAAAAATACCTAAAAAATTGTATTTTAAGGATGCCTGGCCACACCTCCTGTGATTAGGCCACGCCTCCTAAAAAGTACCTGGGCCCAGCTAGGTTCTCGACTGCCCTGCCCATGTTGTCTCTCAGCACACCATCACTTATCCCGTGTTGTCTCTCAGAACACCATCACCTACCCCCTGTCTCATCACTCAGTACACCATCACCTATCCCCTGTGTTGTCTCTCAGCACACCATCACCTACCCTCTATGACAGTGTTGCTAACCTCGACACTCCAGCTGTTGTTGAACTACACATCCCAGTATGCCCTGCTACAGTTCTGCTATTTGGCCTTGCTAAAACTGATGCAGGGCATGCTGGGATGTGCAGTTCAACAACAGCTGTAGTGTCAAGGTTAGCCATCACTGCCCTATGTCATCACTCAGCACACCATCACCTATCACCTGTGTCATCACTCAGCACACCATCACCTATCACCTGTGTCGTCACTCAGCACACCATCACCTATCCCGTGTCGTCACTCAGCACACCATCACCTACCCCTGTGTCATCTCTCAGCACGCCATCACCTACCCCCAGTGTCGTCACTCAGCTCACGATCACCTACCCCCTGTGTCGTCACTCAGCACACCATCACCTATACCGTGTCCTCACTCAGCACACCATCACCTACTCCCTGTGTCGTCTCTCAGCACACCATCACCTATCCTGTGTCGTAACTAAACACATCATCACCTACTCCCTGTGTCGTCTCTCAGCACACCATCACCTACCCCGTGTCATCACTCAGCACACCATCACCTATCCCCTGTGTCGTCACTCAGCACACCACCTACCCCGTGTCATCACTCAGCACACCATCACCTATCCCGTGTCATCACTCAGCACTCCATCACCTACCCCGTGTAATCACTCAGCACACCATCACCTACTCCCTGTGTCGTCTCTCAGCACACCATCACCTATCCTGTGTCGTTACTAAGCACATCATCACCTTCCCCCTGTGTAGTCACTCAGCACACCATCACCTATCCCCTGTGTCATCACTCAGCAGTCCATCACCTACCCCGTGTCATCACTCAGCACACCATCACCTACCCCGTGTCATCACTCAGCACACCATCACCTATCCCCTGTGTCGACTCTCAGCACACCATCACCTACCCCGTGTCATCACTCAGCACACCATCACCTATCCCCTGTGTCGTCACTCAGCACACCACCTACCCCGTGTCATCACTCAGCACACCATCACCTATCCCCTGTGTCATCACTCAGCACTCCATCACCTACCCCGTGTCATCACTCAGCACACCATCACCTATCCCCTGTGTCGTCACTCAGCACTCCATCACCTATCCCCTGTGTCGTCTCTCAGCACACCATCACATACCCCGTGTCGTCTCTCGGCATACCATCACCTATCCTGTGGCGCCGAGAGAGGTGGGGAGCGGGTACAAATTACCCGGGCCCAGGTCTTATGGAGGTGCACAGTGTGGGCCCTCGGGCTTCCTCCCCCTTAACTGGCAGCAGCAGCTGCAGCTTTTCTCCTCAGTCCAGCACACGCTGCTGTGTGCTGGGCTGGAGTGTGGCCATGGTGGCAGTTAGAAAAATACCTAAAAAATTGTATTTTAATGATGCCTGGCCACACCTCCTGTGATTAGGCCACGCACCCTGAAAAGTACCTGGGCCCAGCCAGGCTCTCGACTGCCTTGCCCATGTTGTCTCTCAGCACACCATCACATATCCCATGTTGTCTCTCAGCACACCATCACCTATCCCATGTTGTCACTCAGCACACTATCACCTACCCTCTGTGTCATCACCCAGCACACCATCACCTACCCCCGTGTCGTCTCTCAGCACACCATCACCTTCCCCCTGTGTCGTCTCTCAGCACACCATCACCTACTCCCTGTGTCGTCTCTCAGCACACCATCACCTACTCCCTGTGTCGTCTCTCAGCACACCATCACATTTTAAGTCTCCCAATGCCCCCCCATGTCTTAGTGTATCTCTTTCCCCCCCTTTATATGTCTCCCAGTGTGTCCCCCCTTAAGTGTCTCTCTCCCCCTTCTAGTCCTATCAATGTGTTAATGCTTTCTCACCCCCCTCCCCTTACTTAGTGGGAGCCGGGAGCCAGCGGGCTGAAGCGGCAGGCAGCAGGCTATTCAGACAGGGGAGCTATCCGCCGCATCCCAGGTTGTAGCATTCCAATGCCATAGGCATGCCCCCTCCCACCCCACGGCCGCCTCTGCCTGTCAATCAGGCAGAGGCGATTGCAGCCAGTGAGATGCTATGTGCGCGCGTGCAAAAATGGGCGTAGTCACACAACAGAGGGGGCGTGGTAATGCACCAGAGGGGGCATGGCCACTGAAAATGAGGCGTGCCAACATGACACGCCACCTGTTTCACGTCACACTGTAAACATTATTTTCAATTGCACACACACCTTACCTGTATGATGGTTTCTCACAATGTGGAACCTCTGGAGAAATGTATCCTCTAGGGCAGACGGCGTCTTCAGTCGGTATTCACCATTCATGCAGGAGATCACATCGTCCAGAATGTGCCTGGTTGTGTAGGAATATTAACAAGGTTAGCATTGTACAACAGTGGTTCCACCAGACTCACATCCTGCCCCTTGCGTCTCTCCACCATCTGCCACCCTCATCTCTAAGCCACACCATTACCTACCCCCTGTGTCATCACTCAGCACACCATCACCTACCCCCTATGTCGTCACTCAGCACACCATCACCTACCCTGTCTTGTCACTCAGTACACCATCACCTATCACCTGTGTCGTCACTCAGCACACCATCACCTACCCCCTGTCTCGTCACTCAGCACACCATCACCTACCCCGTGTCATCACTAAGCACACCATCACCTATCCCCTTTGTGTCACCTAGCACACATCACCTATCCCCTGTGTAGTCACCCAGCACACCACCTACCCCCTGTGTCATCACTTAGTCACTCAGCACACCATCACCTATCCCCTGTGTCGTCACTCAGCACACCATCACCTACCCCCTGTCTCGTCACTCAGCACACCATCACCTATCCCCTGTGTAGTCACTCAGCACACCATCACCTACTTCCTTTGTCATCTCTCAGCACACCATCACCTACCCCCTGTGTCATCACTCAGCACACCATCACCTATCCCCTGTGTAGTCACCCAGCACACCACCTACCCCCTGTGTCATCACTCAGCACACCATCACCAATCCCCTGTGTCATCACTCAGCACACCCCGTGTCATCACTCAGCACACCATCACCTACCCCGTGTCATCACTCAGCACACCATCACCTACCCCCTGTGTCATCTCTCAGCACACCATCACCTACACCCTGTGTTGTCACTCAGCATACCATCACCTACCCCCTGTGTCGTCACTCAGCACACCATCACCTATCTCGTGTCATCACTCAGCACACCATAACCTACCCCCTGTGTAGTCACTCTGCACACCATCACCTATCCCCTGTGTCATCATTCAGCACACCATCACCTATCTCCTGTATCGTCACTCAGCACACCATCACCTACCCCCTATGTAGTCACTCTGCACACCATCACCTATCTCGTGTAGTCACTCTGCACACCATCACCTATCCCCTGTGTCATCATTCAGCACACCATCACCTATCCCCTGTGTCATCACTCAGCACACCATCACCTACCCCCTGTGTAGTCACTCTGCACACCATCACCTATCCCCTGTGTCATCATTCAGCACACCATCACCTATCCCCTGTGTCATCACTCAGCACACCATCACCTACCCCGTGTCATCACTCAGCACACCATCACCTACCCCCTATGTCATCTCTCAGCACACCATCACCTACACCCTGTGTTGTCACTCAGCATACCATCACCTACCCCCTGTGTCGTCACTCAGCACACCATCACCTATCTCGTGTCATCACTCAGCACACCATAACCTACCCCCTGTGTAGTCACTCTGCACACCATCACCTATCCCCTGTGTCATCATTCAGCACACCATCACCAATCCCCTGTGTCATCACTCAGCACTCCATCACCTATCCCCTGTGTCGTCTCTCAGCACACCATCACCTATCCTGTGTCGTAACTAAGCACATCATCACCTACTCCCTGTGTCGTCTCTCAGCACACCATCACCTACCCCCAGTGTCGTCACTCAGCTCACGATCACCTATCCCGTGTCTTCACTCAGCACACCATCACCTATACCGTGTCCTCACTCAGCACACCATCACCTACTCCCTGTATCGTCTCTCAGCACACCATCACCTATCCTGTGTCGTAACTAAGCACATCATCACCTGCCCCCTGTGTAGTCACTCAGCACACCATCAGCTATCCCCTGTGTCATCACTCAGCAGTCCATCACCTACCCCGTGTCATCACTCAGCACACCATCACCTACCCCGTGTCATCACTCAGCACACCATCACCTATCCCCTGTGTCGTCTCTCAGCACACCATCACCTACCCCGTGTCGTCTCTCGGCATACCATCACCTATCCCCTGTGTCGTCACTCAGCACACCATCACCTATCTCGTGTCATCACTCAGCACACCATCACCTAGCCTGTGTAGTCACTCTGCCCACCATCACCTATCCCCTGTGTCATCATTCAGCACACCATCACCTACCCCGTGTCATCACTCAGCACACCATCACCTATCCCGTGTCGACTCTAAGCACACCATCACCTACCCCGTGTCATCACTCAGCACACCATCACCTATCCCCTGTGTCGTCACTCAGCACACCACCTACCCCGTGTCATCTCTCAGCACACCATCACCTATCCCCTGTGTCGTCACTCAGCACTCCATCACCTACCACGTGTCATCACTCAGCACACCATCACCTATCCCGTGTCATCACTCAGCACACCACCTACCCCGTGTCATCACTCAGCACACCATCACCTATCCCGTGTCATCACTCAGCACTCCATCACCTACCCCGTGTCATCACTCAGCACACCATCACCTATCCCCTGTGTCGTCACTCAGCACTCCATCACCTACCACGTGTCATCACTCAGCACACCATCACCTACCGCGTGTCATCACTCAGCACACCATCACCTACCCCGTGTCATCACTCAGCACACCATCACCTATCCCCTGTGTCGTCTCTTAGCACACCATCACCTATCCCGTGTCGTAACTCAGCACACCATCAACTACCCCCTGTGTCATCTCTCAGCACACCATCACCTATACCGTGGCACCGAGAGGGGTGGGGAGCGGGTACAAATTACCCGGGCCCAGGTCTGATGGAGGTGCACAGTGTGGACCCTCGGGCTTCCTCCCCCTTAACTGGCAGCAGCAGCTGCAGCTTTTCTCCTCAGTCCAGAACACGTTGCTATGTGCTGGGCTGGAGTGTGGCCATGGTGGCAGTTAGAAAAATACCTAAAAAATTGTATTTTAAGGATGCCTGGCCACACCTCCTGTGATTAGGCCACGCCTCCTGAAAAGTACCTGGGCCCAGCTAGGTTCTCGACTGCCCTGCCCATGTTGTCTCTCAGCACACCATCACTTATCCCGTGTTGTCTCTCAGAACACCATCACCTACCCCGGGGGTCTCATCACTCAGTACACCATCGCCTATCCCCTGTGTTGTCTCTCAGCACACCATCACCTACCCCCTATGACAGTGTTGCTAACCTCGACACTCCAGCTGTTGTTGAACTACACATCCCAGTATGCCCTGCTACAGTTCTGCTATTTGGCCTTGCTAAAACTGATGCAGGGCATGCTGGGATGTGCAGTTCAACAACAGCTGTAGTGTCAAGGTTAGCCATCACTGCCCTATGTCATCACTCAGCACACCATCACCTACCCCCTGTGTCGTCACTCAGCACACCATCACCTATCTCGTGTAATCACTCAGCACACCATCACCTAGCCCGTGTAGTCACTCTGCACACCATCACCTATCCCCTGTGTCATCATTCAGCACACCATCACCTATCCCCTGTGTCATCACTCAGCACACCATCACCTACCCCGTGTCATCACTCAGCACACCATCACCTACCCCCTATGTCATCTCTCAGCACACCATCACCTACACCCTGTGTTGTCACTCAGCATACCATCACCTACCCCCTGTGTCGTCACTCAGCACACCATCACCTATCTCGTGTCATCATTCAGCACACCATAACCTACCCCCTGTGTAGTCACTCTGCACACCATCACCTATCCCCTGTGTCATCATTCAGCACACCATCACCTATCCCCTGTGTCATCACTCAGCACACCATCACCTACCCCCTGTGTAGTCACTCTGCACACCATCACCTATCCCCTGTGTCATCATTCAGCACACCATCACCTACTCCCAGTTTTGTCACTCAGCTCACGATCACCTACCCCCTGTGTCTTCACTCAGCACACCATCACCTATACCGTGTCCTCACTCAGCACACCATCACCTACTCCCTGTATCGTCTCTCAGCACACCATCACCTATCCTGTGTCGTAACTAAGCACATCATCACCTACCCCCTGTGTAGTCACTCAGCACACCATCAGCTATCCCCTGTGTCATCACTCAGCACTCCATCACCTACCCCGTGTCATCACTCAGCACACCATCACCTACCCCGTGTCATCACTCAGCACACCATCACCTATCCCTTGTGTCGTCTCTCAGCACACCATCACCTACCCGTGTCGTCTCTCGGCATACCATCACCTATCCCCTGTGTCGTCACTCAGCACACCATCACCTACCCCCTGTGTCGTCACTCAGCACACCATCACCTATCCCATGTCATCACTCAGCACACCATCACGTACCCCCTGTGTAGTCACTCTGCACACCATCACCTACCCCCTGTGTCGTCACTCAGCACACCATCACCTATACCGTGTCCTCACTCAGCACACCATCACCTACTCCCTGTGTCGTCTCTCAGCACACCATCACCTATCCTGTGTCGTAACTAAGCACATCATCACCTACTCCCTGTGTCGTCTCTCAGCACACCATCACCTACCCAGTGTCATCACTCAGCACACCATCACCTATCCCCTGTGTTGTCACTCAGCACACCACCTACCCCGTGTCATCACTCAGCACACCATCACCTATCCCCTGTGTCGTCACTCAGCACACCACCTACCCCGTGTCATCACTCAGCACACCATCACCTATCCCGTGTCATCACTCAGCACTCCATCACCTACCCCGTGTCATCACTCAGCACACCATCACCTATCCCCTGTGTCATCACTCAGCACACCACCTACCCCGTGTCATCACTCAGCACACCATCACCTATCCCGTGTCATCACTCAGCACTCCATCACCTACCACGTGTCATCACTCAGCACACCATCACCTATCCCCTGTGTCATCACTCAGCACACCACCTACCCCGTGTCATCACTCAGCACACCATCACCTATCCCGTGTCATCACTCAGCACTCCATCACCTACCCCGTGTCATCACTCAGCACACCATCACCTATCCCCTGTGTCATCACTCAGCACACCCCCTACCCCGTGTCATCACTCAGCACACCATCACCTATCCCGTGTCATCACTCAGCACTCCATCACCTACCACGTGTCATCACTCAGCATACCATCACCTATCCCCTGTGTCATCACTCAGCACACCACCTACCCCGTGTCATCACTCAGCACACCATCACCTATCCCGTGTCATCACTCAGCACTCCATCACCTATCCTGTGTCATCACTCAGCACTCCATCACCTACCCCGTGTCATCACTCAGCACACCATCACCTATCCCCTGTGTCGTCACTCAGCACTCCATCACCTATCCCCTGTGTCGTCTCTCAGCACACCATCACCGATCCTGTGTCGTAACTAAGCACATCATCACCTACTCCCTGTGTCGTCTCTCAGCACACCATCACCTACCCCGTGTCATCACTCAGCACACCATCACCTATCCCCTGTGTCGTCACTCAGCACACCACCTACCACATGTCATCACTCAGCACACCATCACCTATCCCCTGTGTCGTCACTCAGCACTCCATCACCTACCACGTGTCATCACTCAGCACTCCATCACCTACCACGTGTCATCACTCAGCACACCATCACCTATCCCCTGTGTCATCACTCAGCACACCACCTACCCCGTGTCATCACTCAGCACTCCATCACCTACCCCGTGTCATCACTCAGCACACCATCACCTATCCCCTGTGTCGTCACTCAGCACTCCATCACCTACCACGTGTCATCACTCAGCACACCATCACCTACCCCGTGTCATCACTCAGCACACCATCACCTACCCCGTGTCATCACTCAGCACACCATCACCTATCCCCTGTGTCGTCTCTCAGCACACCATCACCTATCCCATGTTGTAACTCAGCACACTATCAACTACCCCCTGTGTCATCTCTCAGCACACCATCACCTATCCCGTGGAACCGAGAAGGGTGGGGAGCGGGTACAAATTACCCGGGCCCAGGTCTGATGGACGTGCACAGTGTGGACCCTCGGGCTTCCTCCCCCTTAACTGGCAGCAGCAGCTGCAGCTTTTCTCCTCAGTCCAGCACACGTTGCTATGTGCTGGGCTGGAGTGTGGCCATGGTGGCAGTTAGAAAAATACCTAAAAAATTGTATTTTAAGGATGCCTGGCCACACCTCCTGTGATTAGGCCACGCCTCCTAAAAAGTACCTGGGCCCAGCTAGGTTCTCGACTGCCCTGCCCATGTTGTCTCTCAGCACACCATCACTTATCCCGTGTTGTCTCTCAGAACACCATCACCTACCCCCTGTCTCATCACTCAGTACACCATCACCTATCCCCTGTGTTGTCTCTCAGCACACCATCACCTACCCTCTATGACAGTGTTGCTAACCTCGACACTCCAGCTGTTGTTGAACTACACATCCCAGTATGCCCTGCTACAGTTCTGCTATTTGGCCTTGCTAAAACTGATGCAGGGCATGCTGGGATGTGCAGTTCAACAACAGCTGTAGTGTCAAGGTTAGCCATCACTGCCCTATGTCATCACTCAGCACACCATCACCTATCACCTGTGTCATCACTCAGCACACCATCACCTATCACCTGTGTCGTCACTCAGCACACCATCACCTATCCCGTGTCGTCACTCAGCACACCATCACCTACCCCTGTGTCATCTCTCAGCACGCCATCACCTACCCCCAGTGTCGTCACTCAGCTCACGATCACCTACCCCCTGTGTCGTCACTCAGCACACCATCACCTATACCGTGTCCTCACTCAGCACACCATCACCTACTCCCTGTGTCGTCTCTCAGCACACCATCACCTATCCTGTGTCGTAACTAAACACATCATCACCTACTCCCTGTGTCGTCTCTCAGCACACCATCACCTACCCCGTGTCATCACTCAGCACACCATCACCTATCCCCTGTGTCGTCACTCAGCACACCACCTACCCCGTGTCATCACTCAGCACACCATCACCTATCCCGTGTCATCACTCAGCACTCCATCACCTACCCCGTGTAATCACTCAGCACACCATCACCTACTCCCTGTGTCGTCTCTCAGCACACCATCACCTATCCTGTGTCGTTACTAAGCACATCATCACCTTCCCCCTGTGTAGTCACTCAGCACACCATCACCTATCCCCTGTGTCATCACTCAGCAGTCCATCACCTACCCCGTGTCATCACTCAGCACACCATCACCTACCCCGTGTCATCACTCAGCACACCATCACCTATCCCCTGTGTCGACTCTCAGCACACCATCACCTACCCCGTGTCATCACTCAGCACACCATCACCTATCCCCTGTGTCGTCACTCAGCACACCACCTACCCCGTGTCATCACTCAGCACACCATCACCTATCCCCTGTGTCATCACTCAGCACTCCATCACCTACCCCGTGTCATCACTCAGCACACCATCACCTATCCCCTGTGTCGTCACTCAGCACTCCATCACCTATCCCCTGTGTCGTCTCTCAGCACACCATCACATACCCCGTGTCGTCTCTCGGCATACCATCACCTATCCTGTGGCGCCGAGAGAGGTGGGGAGCGGGTACAAATTACCCGGGCCCAGGTCTTATGGAGGTGCACAGTGTGGGCCCTCGGGCTTCCTCCCCCTTAACTGGCAGCAGCAGCTGCAGCTTTTCTCCTCAGTCCAGCACACGCTGCTGTGTGCTGGGCTGGAGTGTGGCCATGGTGGCAGTTAGAAAAATACCTAAAAAATTGTATTTTAATGATGCCTGGCCACACCTCCTGTGATTAGGCCACGCACCCTGAAAAGTACCTGGGCCCAGCCAGGCTCTCGACTGCCTTGCCCATGTTGTCTCTCAGCACACCATCACATATCCCATGTTGTCTCTCAGCACACCATCACCTATCCCATGTTGTCACTCAGCACACTATCACCTACCCTCTGTGTCATCACCCAGCACACCATCACCTACCCCCGTGTCGTCTCTCAGCACACCATCACCTTCCCCCTGTGTCGTCTCTCAGCACACCATCACCTACTCCCTGTGTCGTCTCTCAGCACACCATCACCTACTCCCTGTGTCGTCTCTCAGCACACCATCACATTTTAAGTCTCCCAATGCCCCCCCATGTCTTAGTGTATCTCTTTCCCCCCCTTTATATGTCTCCCAGTGTGTCCCCCCTTAAGTGTCTCTCTCCCCCTTCTAGTCCTATCAATGTGTTAATGCTTTCTCACCCCCCTCCCCTTACTTAGTGGGAGCCGGGAGCCAGCGGGCTGAAGCGGCAGGCAGCAGGCTATTCAGACAGGGGAGCTATCCGCCGCATCCCAGGTTGTAGCATTCCAATGCCATAGGCATGCCCCCTCCCACCCCACGGCCGCCTCTGCCTGTCAATCAGGCAGAGGCGATTGCAGCCAGTGAGATGCTATGTGCGCGCGTGCAAAAATGGGCGTAGTCACACAACAGAGGGGGCGTGGTAATGCACCAGAGGGGGCATGGCCACTGAAAATGAGGCGTGCCAACATGACACGCCACCTGTTTCACGTCACACTGTAAACATTATTTTCAATTGCACACACACCTTACCTGTATGATGGTTTCTCACAATGTGGAACCTCTGGAGAAATGTATCCTCTAGGGCAGACGGCGTCTTCAGTCGGTATTCACCATTCATGCAGGAGATCACATCGTCCAGAATGTGCCTGGTTGTGTAGGAATATTAACAAGGTTAGCATTGTACAACAGTGGTTCCACCAGACTCACATCCTGCCCCTTGCGTCTCTCCACCATCTGCCACCCTCATCTCTAAGCCACACCATTACCTACCCCCTGTGTCATCACTCAGCACACCATCACCTACCCCCTATGTCGTCACTCAGCACACCATCACCTACCCTGTCTTGTCACTCAGTACACCATCACCTATCACCTGTGTCGTCACTCAGCACACCATCACCTACCCCCTGTCTCGTCACTCAGCACACCATCACCTACCCCGTGTCATCACTAAGCACACCATCACCTATCCCCTTTGTGTCACCTAGCACACATCACCTATCCCCTGTGTAGTCACCCAGCACACCACCTACCCCCTGTGTCATCACTTAGTCACTCAGCACACCATCACCTATCCCCTGTGTCGTCACTCAGCACACCATCACCTACCCCCTGTCTCGTCACTCAGCACACCATCACCTATCCCCTGTGTAGTCACTCAGCACACCATCACCTACTTCCTTTGTCATCTCTCAGCACACCATCACCTACCCCCTGTGTCATCACTCAGCACACCATCACCTATCCCCTGTGTAGTCACCCAGCACACCACCTACCCCCTGTGTCATCACTCAGCACACCATCACCAATCCCCTGTGTCATCACTCAGCACACCCCGTGTCATCACTCAGCACACCATCACCTACCCCGTGTCATCACTCAGCACACCATCACCTACCCCCTGTGTCATCTCTCAGCACACCATCACCTACACCCTGTGTTGTCACTCAGCATACCATCACCTACCCCCTGTGTCGTCACTCAGCACACCATCACCTATCTCGTGTCATCACTCAGCACACCATAACCTACCCCCTGTGTAGTCACTCTGCACACCATCACCTATCCCCTGTGTCATCATTCAGCACACCATCACCTATCTCCTGTATCGTCACTCAGCACACCATCACCTACCCCCTATGTAGTCACTCTGCACACCATCACCTATCTCGTGTAGTCACTCTGCACACCATCACCTATCCCCTGTGTCATCATTCAGCACACCATCACCTATCCCCTGTGTCATCACTCAGCACACCATCACCTACCCCCTGTGTAGTCACTCTGCACACCATCACCTATCCCCTGTGTCATCATTCAGCACACCATCACCTATCCCCTGTGTCATCACTCAGCACACCATCACCTACCCCGTGTCATCACTCAGCACACCATCACCTACCCCCTATGTCATCTCTCAGCACACCATCACCTACACCCTGTGTTGTCACTCAGCATACCATCACCTACCCCCTGTGTCGTCACTCAGCACACCATCACCTATCTCGTGTCATCACTCAGCACACCATAACCTACCCCCTGTGTAGTCACTCTGCACACCATCACCTATCCCCTGTGTCATCATTCAGCACACCATCACCAATCCCCTGTGTCATCACTCAGCACTCCATCACCTATCCCCTGTGTCGTCTCTCAGCACACCATCACCTATCCTGTGTCGTAACTAAGCACATCATCACCTACTCCCTGTGTCGTCTCTCAGCACACCATCACCTACCCCCAGTGTCGTCACTCAGCTCACGATCACCTATCCCGTGTCTTCACTCAGCACACCATCACCTATACCGTGTCCTCACTCAGCACACCATCACCTACTCCCTGTATCGTCTCTCAGCACACCATCACCTATCCTGTGTCGTAACTAAGCACATCATCACCTGCCCCCTGTGTAGTCACTCAGCACACCATCAGCTATCCCCTGTGTCATCACTCAGCAGTCCATCACCTACCCCGTGTCATCACTCAGCACACCATCACCTACCCCGTGTCATCACTCAGCACACCATCACCTATCCCCTGTGTCGTCTCTCAGCACACCATCACCTACCCCGTGTCGTCTCTCGGCATACCATCACCTATCCCCTGTGTCGTCACTCAGCACACCATCACCTATCTCGTGTCATCACTCAGCACACCATCACCTAGCCTGTGTAGTCACTCTGCCCACCATCACCTATCCCCTGTGTCATCATTCAGCACACCATCACCTACCCCGTGTCATCACTCAGCACACCATCACCTATCCCGTGTCGACTCTAAGCACACCATCACCTACCCCGTGTCATCACTCAGCACACCATCACCTATCCCCTGTGTCGTCACTCAGCACACCACCTACCCCGTGTCATCTCTCAGCACACCATCACCTATCCCCTGTGTCGTCACTCAGCACTCCATCACCTACCACGTGTCATCACTCAGCACACCATCACCTATCCCGTGTCATCACTCAGCACACCACCTACCCCGTGTCATCACTCAGCACACCATCACCTATCCCGTGTCATCACTCAGCACTCCATCACCTACCCCGTGTCATCACTCAGCACACCATCACCTATCCCCTGTGTCGTCACTCAGCACTCCATCACCTACCACGTGTCATCACTCAGCACACCATCACCTACCGCGTGTCATCACTCAGCACACCATCACCTACCCCGTGTCATCACTCAGCACACCATCACCTATCCCCTGTGTCGTCTCTTAGCACACCATCACCTATCCCGTGTCGTAACTCAGCACACCATCAACTACCCCCTGTGTCATCTCTCAGCACACCATCACCTATACCGTGGCACCGAGAGGGGTGGGGAGCGGGTACAAATTACCCGGGCCCAGGTCTGATGGAGGTGCACAGTGTGGACCCTCGGGCTTCCTCCCCCTTAACTGGCAGCAGCAGCTGCAGCTTTTCTCCTCAGTCCAGAACACGTTGCTATGTGCTGGGCTGGAGTGTGGCCATGGTGGCAGTTAGAAAAATACCTAAAAAATTGTATTTTAAGGATGCCTGGCCACACCTCCTGTGATTAGGCCACGCCTCCTGAAAAGTACCTGGGCCCAGCTAGGTTCTCGACTGCCCTGCCCATGTTGTCTCTCAGCACACCATCACTTATCCCGTGTTGTCTCTCAGAACACCATCACCTACCCCGGGGGTCTCATCACTCAGTACACCATCGCCTATCCCCTGTGTTGTCTCTCAGCACACCATCACCTACCCCCTATGACAGTGTTGCTAACCTCGACACTCCAGCTGTTGTTGAACTACACATCCCAGTATGCCCTGCTACAGTTCTGCTATTTGGCCTTGCTAAAACTGATGCAGGGCATGCTGGGATGTGCAGTTCAACAACAGCTGTAGTGTCAAGGTTAGCCATCACTGCCCTATGTCATCACTCAGCACACCATCACCTACCCCCTGTGTCGTCACTCAGCACACCATCACCTATCTCGTGTAATCACTCAGCACACCATCACCTAGCCCGTGTAGTCACTCTGCACACCATCACCTATCCCCTGTGTCATCATTCAGCACACCATCACCTATCCCCTGTGTCATCACTCAGCACACCATCACCTACCCCGTGTCATCACTCAGCACACCATCACCTACCCCCTATGTCATCTCTCAGCACACCATCACCTACACCCTGTGTTGTCACTCAGCATACCATCACCTACCCCCTGTGTCGTCACTCAGCACACCATCACCTATCTCGTGTCATCATTCAGCACACCATAACCTACCCCCTGTGTAGTCACTCTGCACACCATCACCTATCCCCTGTGTCATCATTCAGCACACCATCACCTATCCCCTGTGTCATCACTCAGCACACCATCACCTACCCCCTGTGTAGTCACTCTGCACACCATCACCTATCCCCTGTGTCATCATTCAGCACACCATCACCTACCCCCAGTTTTGTCACTCAGCTCACGATCACCTACCCCCTGTGTCTTCACTCAGCACACCATCACCTATACCGTGTCCTCACTCAGCACACCATCACCTACTCCCTGTATCGTCTCTCAGCACACCATCACCTATCCTGTGTCGTAACTAAGCACATCATCACCTACCCCCTGTGTAGTCACTCAGCACACCATCAGCTATCCCCTGTGTCATCACTCAGCACTCCATCACCTACCCCGTGTCATCACTCAGCACACCATCACCTACCCCGTGTCATCACTCAGCACACCATCACCTATCCCCTGTGTCGTCTCTCAGCACACCATCACCTACCCGTGTCGTCTCTCGGCATACCATCACCTATCCCCTGTGTCGTCACTCAGCACACCATCACCTACCCCCTGTGTCGTCACTCAGCACACCATCACCTATCCCATGTCATCACTCAGCACACCATCACGTACCCCCTGTGTAGTCACTCTGCACACCATCACCTATCCCCTGTGTCATCACTCAGCACACCATCACCTATCCCCTGTGTCGTCACTCAGCATACCATCACCTATCCCGTGGCGCCGAGAAAGGTGGGGAGCGGGTACAAATGGACCAGGTCTGATGGAGGAGCCCAGTGTGGGCCCTCGGGCTTCCTCCCCCTTAACTGGCAGCAGCAGCTGCAGCTCTTCTCCTCAGTCCAGCACACGCTGCTATGTGCTGGGCTGGAGTGTGGCCATGGTGGCAGTTAGAAAAATACCTAAAAAATTGTATTTTAAGGATGCCTGGCCACACCTCCTGTGATTAGGCCATGCCCCCTGAAAAGTACCTGGGCCCAGCTAGGCTCTTGACTGCCCTGCCGCGTTGTCTCTCAGCACACCATCACCTATCCCGTGTTGTCTCTCAGTACACCATCACCTATCCCGTATTGTCTCTCAGCACACCATCACCTATCCTCTGTGTCGTCACTCAGCACACCATCCCTTACCCCCTGTGTCGTTACTAAGCACACCATCACATTTTAAGTCTCCCAGTGTACCCCACATGTCTTAGTGTATCTTTTCCACCCTTTCTATGTCTCCTAGTGTGTCCCCCCTTAAGTGTCTCCCCCCCTCCTGATAGCAACTCACTGGGCTCCCGGGGTGCGCACGCACAGTGCGGCTGCTGTGCGTGTGCATTCCACAAAATAATTCAGACTGCGATCGCTGCCGCTGCATCGATCCAGTCTGAATTACCCCCACAGTCACACACACACACACACACACACACACACACACACACACACACACACGTCAGTGCAATCCTAAATACATACACACACTCACCTGACCATGCCAACGTCTCCTCCTTCTGCAGCCCTTCATCCTCTGAACTGTCTATTCTGCACACAAGGCCAGCTCCAAGATCACTCACTCTCCCACCCAGATGTCTCACTCACTTGCCGTGGATCCCAGCGCACAGGAGGGGAAAGGAGGAGTGGCCCGCCGCTGCTGCTGCTGCAAGAGAGAAGCGCTGCGGTGTTTGGCTTCCATGCCTTCACATACCCTCCAGCTGTACCTTTTTGGATGGTACAGTACCGTTTTTTTATGGTATGTACCGACCAAAAAGGGCTTTGTACCAATTTGTACTCACTAAATCTCCAAAGGAAGTATAGGAAAGGGGGCGTGGCTGGGGATTGAGTGGGATTTGCGGGCCTGCGGGACACTGGGAGCCTTCCGCATAATGCGGGAGTGTTGGCATGTATGGCCTGGGGACGGCTCTGCATCGGAGGTGGAGGTGGAGCAGTAGGAGGCTGGAACAGGGCGGTGTGCTGAGCCCTGGGAGCTTTGCATTACAGGGCGGCTGGGCAGCCGGTCTATGTGGCTGCATGCTGGGAGGAACGGAGAGCCAGCTCCAGGCAGAAAGAGCAGAGGAAGGGCTGCTCACAGCTCGCAGCAGACAGACCGTGAAGGGCGCATGGGGCGAGCGGGGCGAGCAGGTGCCGGTGGAGCCCTCCTCTGCTGGGCCTGCCACAGCACCCAGGGCACGCACCCTGCTCGCCCGGTGCTAGTTATGCTTCTGGAGGTGAGAAATCCAGCGCTGGCTGATTGAGGGAGGGGGGAGGCAGCAGTCTCTGACTGATGCCTGAAGAGAACCGCCAGTGTGCCTGGTGCTGGGAGCGGAAGAAAGCCATCTAGCACAGGCTGATGGAGGGAGGTGGCAGCAGCCTCTGACTGAGACCGGAGTAGGGGGAGAACCGCCAGTGTGTCTGGTGCCGGGAGCAGAAGAAAGAAATCCTGCGGCGGCTGATGCAGGGAGGGGGTAGGCTGCAGCAGCCTGTGACTGAGGCTGGAGGTGGGGGAAAGGCAGCCAGGGTGCTGGGAACAGGGGATAGAAAGCCGGTGGCTGATGCAGGGAGGGGGAAAGCAGCATTGGGCTTTGACAACAATCCGGAGGCAGGGGAAAGATAGCCTGTGTTCCTGGTGGGAGCGGCGGATAGAAAGCAGACGGCGGCTGATACAGGAAGGAGGGAGAGAAAGCCAATGTGGCTGATGCCGGGAGGGAGAGGGAGCTGTCCGAGGCTGCAGACAGCACAGAAGCAGACTGCTGAGGGAGGGGGGTAGAGAGATGTACAGCAGTATCATGATGAGTTAATGGTTGTGCCTTGATCATGTGGTCTAACAGCAGCCTCTTTCACCGCTCAAACCGGACAATGAAAACTCATTAATGTGAGCGATGCCAGGGCTAATTACTATCACGCTGTGCCCCACCAGCCCAAAACGCCCCCCTGCCTCACTGTATAACTAAGACATATGAAGTACACCTCCACTGTACAAAATTAAAATTATGTGGGGAAAATCAGCCATGTTAGCGCACCCAAGTGGAGCTCCTCTGAGTACACCCCCTTCTGGCGGCTACTGCGCAGGTGCAACAAATTGAAATGCCCTATCTTTAAAATGGGGCATATTTTACAAAATTAAAAATACCCAGTAACTTTCTGAAAAACCTTAACCCCAAAAGGCCCTACACTGGGACAGGATCTATCTAATAAAACAAACCCCCATGTCTTAATTCCTCTACCTCTCCCTTAGAAAAAGCGGTCTAAGGGAGACGTAGAGACACTGCAGGGAAGAGACTGACTTTTCCTGAGTACACAGCGCCCAGTATATCGGCTGTTTTACTGAACGGACACTGAGGGACAAAGAGTGATTCAGAAAGTTTGAAGGGGCCGATGGAGACACAGACGTAAAATAGGGACTCAGACAAAGAGGTGAAGGAGAGGAGGAGACACTGAGAAAAAAAAGGGACTCAGAGAGAGGTGGCTACATGGTGCCAAAAAATTGGGACTGAAAGAGGACTGCCAAGGAAGAGCTGGAGACACTGAGAAAAAATAGTGATTTAGATAAAGAGGACTGAGGGAGACACTGATGGAAACTTAGGGATTTAAACACAGAAATAGGTGGGCTAAGTGAGTGGTGAAGGGACAGAGGAAAAAAAATAGAGACTGGGAGTGGGGGGTTGAGGGAGAGGTGGAGATACTGAGACAAATAGGGACTCATAGAAAGAGGGTTGAAGTGAAGACACTGAGGGGAAAAGAGGGATTCAGAGAGCGGGAGAACTGAGGGAGAGGTTTAGACAAAAAGCAAAAAATAGGGACTGAAAGAGTGGGGGCTGAGGGACAGGTGGACACACTAAAAAAATAGTGACTGAGAGAAACTGAGCTATGAGATTTATAGGCACTGAGGAAAAATAGCGACTCAAAGATGACGAGAGGTGAATACACTGTGAAAAAATAGGGACTAACAGAGACAGGATGAGGAAGAGGTGGAGACATAGTTGAAAAAAATATGGACTCTGAGAAAGGGGGCTGAGAAAGAGGTGAAGACACTAAGGAAAAAAGAAAGGATTCAGACAGAGGGGGCAGAGGAAGAAGAGAAGATATTGCTTGTCATTCAGACCCGAACGCAGCCGCGCATCTATATGCAGCGGCTGCATTCGGAGAGTCTGCGCACATGCACACATGCACCAGCCGCATTGTGCATGCGTGACCCTTCACCTTGTGGCCGCTTCCTGGAAGGATGCGTCTGCAAGGTGACCGACAGCGGCGGGGGAGTGGTCCGGCCAACACAGGTGTGGCCGGACCACTTTTGGGCAGCTGCATGACGTCACATGCAGCCACTCCAAGGAAAAAAATGGCACTAGTTCCTGCAAGCGATGCATCTGCAATTAAATTGCTGTCCCCAGCATGTGAGTAGATGGACGCAGATCTTGTTATGGGAAGGTAGAGCTGCATCCATTTCTGAATAACCCCTATTGTATGGAAAAGATTTTAGACAAAGAAGGCTAAAAATAGGGAGTAACTAAGAAGGAGCTCAGAGAGAGAGAGAGGTGGAGAGTAGAGAGGGTGGACTGGAAAATATGGAAAAGGGAGCTGAAAGATTGAGACACTAAGGTAAAAAATGGGATTGAGAGAGAGGGGACTAAAGGACACGGACAGAAAAAGGGATTTAGGGGTATTTTTACTAAGCAGTGATAAGTGCGGAGAAGTGAGCAAGTGGAGATATTTCCCCATAAACCAATCAGCAGCTCTGTATCATGTTATAGTATGCAAATTATAGATGTTACTTCAGTGCTGATTGGTTGTCATGGGCAACTTCTCCACTGGCTCACTTCTCCGCTCTTATCACTGCTTAGTAAATGTACCCCTTAGAGAGAGAGAACTGAGGGAGAGATACAGATACTGTGCAGGAGTTTGGGACACTCACCTGGGTGGGAAGCGCCACTCATGTAACCGGGCATCCCTCATTTCCACGTCACTGCTGGGCCAGAGCTGCTGGATTCCATGGTGGGGGTACAAGGGAAGTGACTGGGGAAAGGAGGCAGGGCCTGGAGCGGAGTGCTGCTGGCTGGGGTCTGGATCCCAAGCTGCGGGTACATACATGTGAGGACAGTGAGACTGGGGAAAGTAGGCGGGACCTTTTGGGATCCACATTCCATTGTACGTGCGGGTGCAAAGGCAATGACTGAGGGAAGGGGGCGGAGCCTGGAGTGGGGAGATGCTGAGGTCTGAATCCCATGGTGCGAGTACAATGGCAATGACTGGGTGAAGGAGGCGGGGCCTGGAGCGGGGAGCAAGGAGCTCCGGGTCCCATGGTGTGGGTACAAGGGCAATGACTGGATGAAGGAGGCGGGCCTGGAGCGGGAAGAGAGGAGCTGCTGAGGTCCAGGTCCCATGGTGCGGGTACAAGGGCAATGACTTGGTAAAGGAATCGGGGCCTGTAGTGGGGAGCTGCTGAGGTCCGGGTCCCATGGTGCGGGTACAAAAGCGGGGAGCTGCTGGGGTCTAATTCCATGGTGGTTCGGGTCACACTACGGAGCAGCACTACTCATGTCACCCGACGCCCTCCATCTCCATAGTGCAGGCATGAGGTCAGTGTTTGGGGAGAGAGTGATCAGGTCTGCTGCTGCAAGGGGTCAAGGATCTGAGCAGGGCTGCTGCAGAGCTAGATAGCTGATAGGAATCAGACTGATGCAAAGAAAAGGAGCAAGTTAGGGCTGCTGGAGGGGTTTATGTGATTGGGGCAGGAGTTGGTCTAGAGGATGGGACCTCTATGACAACAATGCCCTACACTGTACGTACGCACTGTGTAAAAACCAGCGCAGCGCAATACACCTGGCTGCCACACAGAGCAATTTCCCGGCAGTGCAGGGAATAAATTAGATCCAGTTAAAATCACGTATACCCCTTTCAGACCGAGACCCCTGAACACGGGTTATTGGCACATGAATGCACATGACCCGTGTTCATGTGCGGTCTGAAAGGTGCAAGGGTTGAAATACCGGGTCGAGTGACACGTGTTCAACCCTGCTCATTGTGCGGTGTGAACGGGAGTCGGGTCGATGTGACCCATTTCCCGTTCACTCTCTTTGTACAGGCAGCTCTTGGAGATCATGTGTTCTCCAAGCGCTACCCCCGCCGCATCACCGCTGACGTCACTAATCCGGCAATATGCCCGGATGCAGTCAGCGGTGGCGGGGAGCTTGAGGCGAGTCGCACGCTGGGAGCTCCCATGTCAGGTTCCCAGGTGTGACCGGCAGGCCCAGCGACGGGGGGGTGTCAAAGGGGACACCTGTACCGGGCCCCAAGGATACCCCACTTAGTGCATGGCAGGCATGTGAGCCAAACAGGGCAGTGAGTTGTAGGTGGTGTGGGCATAGCTTCAGAGTGACAGGAGCCTCTCACACACAGTGACTGTGCATCGTGAGTGTGCACTCGCTCTTCCGGGTCCAGCTCTGGTATAGGCTGTTACAGGACATGGCAGCAGCTCCACTGGCCAGGATTCCCATGCCCTGTGCTGACCTCTTGTGGTGGGGTGTGAGGTCTCTCATCAAGGTAAGAGCGGATTGGTGTGGGCTTTAGGATGGGGTGAGGGAATGGAAAGACACACTGGGGGTGTATGGTGGAGGTAGGAGAGGTATACATATTTATATATATATGTGTGTGTTTGTGTGTGTATATATATATGGATATATATTAACAGTTTCTTATATAGTGCAGAAAATTCCATTGCACTTTTATATGTGTGTGTGTGTGTGTGTGTGTGTGTGTGTGTGTGTAAAAGTTTTATTTGAGGAGCACTATAATTACTTAGAAATGTCTCAATTGTGTAAAAACCACTTAGAATAGTAGAGAATATGAACTGAGGAATGACTGTTATTACACCCAATATTACACACCCAATATATTCATATATAAAGATTCATTTATTAAAATACAGTAAAAACAATTGTTAAAATATTAGAGATTTCATTTTCACAAAACAGTTTTTCACCAAAAATAGCACTGACAACTTTCAGGCTTTTAATAGCCCATTCACTTTTACAGATATAACATATAGTTTTTATCCAATGCGTTTCACTTTTAAACTCCAGACTGAACAGAGCTGCTGCAATATTGCTGGTACTCACTGGCGTGCGCAGCACATTTTATTAGGGGGTGCACCGTCGGAGGGGTGTGTCTAGCACCACCTTTTGGGCGTGTCTACCACCATCTATTGATGGTCAACACATATAAAATATCCACCCTTGTACCAATCCTAATAAAGCAGATGCATTGTCAGATGTTGTGGTGTGCACCAAACAAACACCCCTGATGGCACTCGCTGCAATTACACTGCTCCTCCTCAGCCTGGTCTGGCTCCCCCTCTTTTTCCCCTGCAAGCTGCAGCAGCTTACTTACAAGTCGGTAACTAAACTGACACTGACAGTCGCAGACTAGTTACTGCTGCTGCTGGAAAAACGAGTGACGTGTCAATGCTGCTGCATACCACCTGCCAGTATTGAACTTGTCTTCCTAAGAGGAACGCTGGCTGCATGCTGATCCTCATCAGTGGCTGGCATTGGCATAGCATAGAAGGAGAGAGGTGGGCATGTGGCGGGTGTGACGGGTGGGCGTGCGAGCAGCATGACGTAATCACGTCACATCACACTGTTTTTGTACATGGAGGTGGAGCTGGGAATTTGAAAGCCGGTGGCAGTGGCACCCTTGATTAACCCAGGCGTCCGGTCAGTAATGCAGTCCTGACAGGGTGCAGCGCAGAGGGGACAGTAATCAGTCTGCTCGGTGATTGCTGCATCAGGCATGTGAGATCGGGGTGCCAGACATTAGGGGGTGCCTGTGCGCACCAGGCACCCCCCCTGCGCACACCTATGCTGGTACTCAGAGGAGTTTGTGATTTTTCATACAGAGAATTTCAAAACTGTTTTCTAAAGTTAAAAGCTAGATTTTAAGTCTTTAAGAATCCACAGTACGAACTCAGATTACAAATCATTTTGTCGGTGGAATTCAAATAAGACCAATATAGAAATATAAAAAAAAAATCTTTAATTTAAAAAGGAACACTGCTATTATCTTAGCAAAATTGTTTACTACTACATTAGGTGCATAACCTGCACCAGTCAGCAATGAATGGAAATCATATATATCATTCAAAAATATGAAAATATAAAGAAAATTAACAGCCCTGAAGAAGTCGCCTAAGACGAAACGTGTTATGTAAAAACTATATGTTATATCTGTAAAAGTGAATGGGCTATTAAAAGCCTGAAAGTTGGCATTGCTATTTTTGGTGAAAAACTGTTTTGTGAAAATGAAATCTCTAATATTTTAACAATTGTTTTTAACTGTATTTTAATAAATTAATCTTTATATATGAATACATTGGGTGTGTACCTTAAGGTAATAACAGTCATTCCTCAGCTCATATTCTCTACTATTCTAAGTGGTTTTTAACCAATTGAGACATTTCTAATTAAGTATAGCGCTCCTCAAATAAAACTATTTTATATTACTTCTCTTAGGCCCATATTGGCAAGGGGCTTCTATTTGATAGCAGCACAAGATAATTAATAAACTATTTTTGTTCAATGTGATATTTTGAATCACACTCAAAAGGTATATCATAAAAGGAATACCTTGGATAAAGCGCAACAAGGATTTTTTTGTTATTTTTTTTGTGTTTTTTATATATATATATATATATATATACATACATACATACATACACACACACACACACACACACACACACACACACACACACAGTATATATATATATACATATATATATATATATATATATATACACACACTATATTTTATATATATATATATATATATATATATATATATATATACACACACAATTCTGAGGGGACTCCAGAGATATCACTGTACCGGGCCCAAAGATTTCTGTTGCTGGCTCCAGTGACCCGCCTTAGGCGGTCTGAAAGGGGTATTATCTGTAGCCTCGCTGTTATTCAACACAATCTGCTGCATGGACTGTATATATTACTGACAGAGCTGCCTCAAAAAATATATGTGCTTAAGTGTGAGTAGGGGATCAAGTAACTCTGATCCTCCTCATGCCAATTTGAGACTGGGGATAAATCATCAGATCCCGGGGAGGGTAAGAGGGGAGAGTGGAGATGGGAGCATCCCAAATATGGTGATTCACTATTAGCACACCACACACCCTCCGGGAGTGTGGCTTGTGGTCAATGCATTGGAGGTGGAGGGCACTGAGTGCAGGTTTGCTGGTGCGCAGCCCGAGTCTTAACCCCATTCCCCATCGTTCGGCCATCTCTTCTCCCATACTGCCCAAAACAGTTGTCACCTGATGATACCTGCCCTCCAAACCCAAGCCGGGGACGCAAGTTACTTTTTGCATGCCGGGTCACTGAGGGATAGGGGACCGGAACAGAGATCCTTCTCTCGGCCGCTAAGTGACTTTCCTTGTGCCCTGGTGAAGTGTCCGACACCATCCTAGTGCTGCAGTGATAAGCTGCTGCAGCCAGCCGCACAGTCCTCACCGCGGCTGGCTGCGGCAGCTTCTTCTCACTGCAGTGCTGGGAGGGTGCCGGACACTTCACCAGAGCACAAGGAAAGTCACTTAGCGGCCGGGAGAAGGATCTCCGTTCTGGTTCCCTATCCCTCAGGGAGCCGGCAGGCAGTAAGTAACTTGTGTCCCCGGCTAGGGTTTGGCGGGCAGGCCGCAACCTCCAAAGACAGGAAGGCCCGGCTCTGCGACTGAAGCAACCAACTCTGAGCACTTAGGCAAGGCAGGGGATGTGCTTTATAAGGACGCTGCTGTAGTATTTGTGCAAATAAGTCTAGTTATACAGGGTACTCAGCTGGAGCTCCTCTGTAGCACGTCTGCCCTGTTGGGCAGCCAAGCCAAGCCATGCCCCCGGAATAAATTAGATAACATCACTTACTGAGCTTTTTCAGCCACCTCTGGCACAGCATGGATCTTATTAAACTCTCTAATTAGAGCAGTGTCGTGGCTAATAATCACACAGCGTGCCCCCCCAACCACAAAACTCCCCTATCCCCCTGTACAACAAAAACACCGCTAATTCCCCTAACATACAAGAACTTCAGTTTGTGAACAGGAGTTGGCCATGTTTGTACAACCAAGTGAAGCCACTGTACACCCCCTGCAGGTGGCTATGTACTGCGGAGGCGCAACAAATTGAAATTCCCTCTCTCTATAATGGGGCATACTTTACTAAATTTAAAAAAATCTGTAACTTTCTGAAAAATCTTAACCCCAAAAGAAACTACACACGGACAAGCTCTATCTAATAAAACAAACCCCAAGTCTTAATTTTTCCTCTACCCTGAGTTAGGCCCTCCCAAAAATCCCTACCTAGACTACATTATAAAACTAGCTAGAAAGCCAAACAGTAAGTGGCAGAAAAAAACCTGACAGTTTAAACTTTAGATTGCTCCCAATTACTCAATTTTAACTTTTTTGCCCTGAAATTTGGCATGCAGCACCGGGCGAAAGTTCTACGCATCCATAACAAATTTTAGCTCAGTACGTCTAAACACTTTTGGGGTGTTGCCCCTCAAACACCATGCCCCCATCTCAGCAGTTCACTATATGAGAATTCTGTTTGTTCGAATCAGCCTTAATATAAGGGCACGACTGTGCCCTTATAATACACACACACACACACACACACACACACACACACACATTATATATATATATACACACACATATATATATATACATATACACACACATATATATATATACACACACACACACACACACACACACACATATATATATATATATACATACAGACACACACATATATACATACAGACACACACATATATACATACACACACATACATATATACATGCACATACATACATATATACATGCACATAAATATATATATATATATATATATATATATATATGTATGTATGTATGTATGTATGTATGTATGTATATGTATGTACCAGGAAAGCTACCAGTGCCACAGATGCAGTATCTCTAATGTCAACACTAGTGTGGGAACAGTGCAACAGCAATACATAAAAGCCCGCCTAAAAAAAAGCACTCCCTATAGTTTACCAGGGCGTCAGCTTGTTACCTCAGATATATATAGGTACTGGTATAAGTACCTAAAGAAAACAATTTTGTGGACAGAAGGTGAGGTAGTGTAAAGTGACCAATGGTGCCAAACAATACCAAAGCTGGGTAGTAATATAAAAGGTATATACAATTTATTGCAAATAGAAAACACTAAAACAATATTGAGTGTAAAAGCTTAAAAGCTAATACTAACATGTAAGACTCATAATAAAAGGCAGAAAAGCGTAAAAAAGAGCAACATTCGACATAAAAGGTAAATAGATAAAAGATTAAAAATAGCGTTCAAAACTAAAAAAGAGGAGTATAATATCTACACAAACATTCAAATGGGAACAATAAGGCACTCCAGAGGCTTTTATGAAGAAAAAGTTTATTGCTCAAAGCGACGTTTCGGGGCAGAGCCCCTCCCTCAAAGTATACCAACAAAGAAAAGAACAAAACTTACCCCCTAAAATACCTCAGGGCCGGACGCGCTGTCCTCCACGTCTCCCGCCGCACCTCCGTCTCCGGACACCGCCGCGTAGCACTTCCGGGTCCTGGCCTGACCTTGTTGCCAAGGCGACCAGGGCAGCATGCGTTTCACCACGGGAGGCCCTGCATAAGGTCCCCGCCCCGGAGAGCTTGCAGGGGGAAGTGGGGGAACACACACGCCCAAACAGCCCTGTCACAAATAAAAAAAGCATTGTAAAAACAAAAATATAGACAATGTGCAAAACACTACATATGGCGGAGCCTCCTAATAATTATATCATGCATAATAAAGTGAAGCCATTTACAAAAGAGGAGGTATAATCTAATCAGAACTAAACATAACCATTCCTACATTAGGCTGTTCCAGTTAATCTTATCATTCAGTCCCATAGGGGACATAGTGTTTAGGCGAAAAATCCATCTGGATTCCGCCAGCAGGAGAGCTTTATGACGATCACCCCCCCTGAGCGACAAGGGGATGTGATCGATCATAAAGTATTTGAGCATGGATAATGTGACCCTTTTCTCTAAAGTGCCGTGCCACCGGTTGATCTAGATTTCTACCAGATAGGTGAATGGCCGAGCGGTGTAAGGCCATGCGATCCCTAAATGGTCTAGATGTTTGTCCCACGTAATATAGCCCACATGGGCAACATATCACGTACACCACAAATTCTGACCTACACGTCAAAATGTGTCTAATGTCATATATTTTATCAGAATGTGGGTGCTTACATTTTTTACAAGGCTGTAAGTATTTACATGTGGTGCAACTGAAGCAACTATAACACCCGGGGGGTTTATAGTGGACATTGGGAATGGCCATTTTACCCATGCCTGAGAGATCAGATTTCACGAGCCTATCAAGGAGGTTGCGGCCCCGCTTGAAAGCCGCCATAGGTCTAGTATCCCTAAAGCACGGTAGTTCACTATCTGATTTAATTATAGGCCACAGGGCCTGAGTTGCCTGTTTAATAATCGGACTTGCTGTAGTGAAATTACTCACCGACGGGATGGAATTGTTTTGAGTTCGTGCTTTAGGTTGCAAAAGGCGTGAGCGTGGTATTTGTAATACTTGGTCTTTTTGTGACTTTAGAATTTTAGGGTCATATCCCCTGGCAATGAACTTCTGGATCAAAACATCTAATCTATCTAGTAGCATGGTAGGATCACTCACTATTCGAGCTATTCTCATCATCTGAGATAATGGCAATCCCTGCTTCAAGGCTAAGGGATGATGGCTATCTGATCTCAGGAAAGTATTACGATCAACCTCTTTGTGGTAAATGTCAGTACTAATAATACCCTCATTAATCATTACTTTTACATCCAAAAAATGCATCATATCGGTGCTGCAAGAGTAAGTGTATTTAATCGGTGAGTTAAGTTGGTTGACCCTCGACATAAGCTCAACAAAACTGTCCCTACCCCGGTCCACAGAATGAAGATATCATCTATGTACCGGGATTACGAAGAGAACAAAGTCTACCGCTGGTTATCTGGGAACGACAATGAGACTCGTAGTCATTCACGTTGGGATCCGGACTGAAAGTCGACAGTAACTAGGTCGACAATGTCTAGGTCGACCACTATTGGTCGACAGTAACTAAGTCGACAGGGTGTCTAGGTCGACAGGGTCTTTAGGTCGACATGTTCTAGGTCGACAGGTCAAAAGGTCGACATGAGTTTTTCACAATTTTTTTCTTTTTTTGAACCTTTTCATACTTAACAATCCACGTGGACTACGATTGGAACGGTAATCTGTGCCGAGCAAAGCGGTAGCGGAGCGAAGGCACCATGCCCGAAGCATGGCGAGCGAAGCGAGCCACGCAAGGGGACGCGGTGCACTAATTGGGGTTCCCGGTCACTCTACGAAGAAAACGACACCAAAATAACATTAAAAACTCATGTCGACCTTTTGACCTGTCGACCTAGAACATGTCGACCTAAAGACCCTGTCGACCTAGACACCCTGTCGACCTAGTTACTGTCGACCAATAGTGGTCGACCTAGACATTGTCGACCTAGTTAATGTCGACTTTCAATACCACACCCAATCACGTTACCCAAGGAGGAGACCCTGGCAGAAGAAGCGGGCTAACCAGGGTACCCCCAACAGTCACAGTGATAGTGATTTCCTGATTTCTGATTCAGATGAAGTGGTTCCCAGTACCAGTGTCCCTTTAGATCAAGGCCTCCAGCATTCCACCTACCAAAGCGATCTTCCACCCGCCGGGGGGGCCAAAACCAGAGGCGTCAAAAACACGGACAAGAAGAAGACACGCTAATCTTTAATTTATCTAATAGGATACTCTCTGAGGATGAAACGAGGGTATTGCAGAAAGGGTTATCATTTGTACCAACAAACATGCATGATGGATTTGAATGGCAACGTGACCATCTGACTGGCTCGGAAACTACGACTAAAAGAATATTTCCATTCTCGCCCAAACCAGGCGGGCCATTCTCAGTTGGATAGTTTTCTGCAATCCAATTCCAGGTCTAAATTTGACCCGATATCCATCAATCCCTCTCTGAAAACTTTCAATAGACTCCTGGACGATTCTGTTCATAAATTTGTTGCAGCACCTGGACGTATTCGTAAAAATGTTACTTACTCTGAGACCAGTGCATTAAAGAATCTAGCCAGCTATGAGGACACCATCATCAGGTACAGAGGAGGGCGACCAAACTAATTAAGGGCATGGAGACGATGGAATACAAGGAAAGGCTTGAAAGACTAGGCATGTTTACATTGGAAAAGCGGAGACTAAGAGGGGATATGATCAACATCTACAAATATATAAGGGGACAATACACAGAGCTTGCGCGGGACCTGTTTTTGGTTAAATCAACACAGAGGACTCGTGGACACTCGCTCAGGTTAGAGGAGAGGAGATTCCGCACAATACGGCGTAAAGGCTTTTTCACGGTAAGGACAATACGTGTTTGGAATTCCCTGCCCGAGGGAGTTGTAATGGCGGAATCTGTCAACACCTTTAAGAATGGGTTAGATAAATTCCTAATGGATAAGGATATCCAGGGGTATGGTGCATAGTCATGCATTATAGTTACTATAAATAGGGATAAAATGCAACGGCTGACAGCAGCATCAGTCAGAAATTTTAGTCAAATCATCATGCATAGGAGACCACAAATAGGTTGAACTCGATGGACAATTGTCTTTTTTCAACCTCAGATACTATGTTACTATGTATCAGGCCCGCCGATAAGGGTGGGGCTATTGTGGTCCAGAACATTTCGGATTACCGCAATGAGATTGAACGGCAATTAGCAGAATCCGATGTATATAAAAAACTACCTTGTGACCCTACCAAGGAATATTTGCGTGAAATCCGATCTATTCTGGACTCTGCAGTCCAGGATGGTTTGCTCACACCATCTTTACAAAAATTTTTACTTAAGGAGCATCCATTAATCCCTGTGTTATATACATTACCAAAGTTACACAAGGACTGTGTATCCCCCCGGTAGGCCCATCATATCGGCTTGTAATTCGCTATTACAAACTATAGCACAGATGCTAGACTTCATTCTACAACCACTGCTCCCTCTAAAGAAGTCGTTCCTGAAGGACACTACTAGTTTCATTAATCTTTTGCTTAATTTACAGGTGGTACCACAGGGTACCATTATGTGTTGTCTCGATGTTTGTAGCCTCTACACCTCCATCAGACATGTGGATGGGGTGGAGGCTATGCGTGGATTTTTAAGTGATCATCTGGACCCTGATGTGTTTGACCATGACTTGTTCATTCGTTTACTACAGCTGACGTTATACAGCAGGGCTGGCCAAACCGGTCCTCGAGATCTACCAACAGTTCATGTTTTCCAGTCCTCCTGGAGATCTGTAGAATTGTCAGTTAGGAATGAATGCAGCACATCTTAATTAGTAATGACTACACCTGAGCACCAGCTAGGTGGTCTGGAAAATGTGAACTGTTGGTAGATCTTGAGGACTGGTTTGGCCAGCTCTGTTATACAGGAATTATTTTCTGTATGATAGTCAGTTCTTCCTACAACTGAGGGGATGTGCCATGGGGTCGGCAGTGGCCCCTTCCTATGCAAACATGTATATGTTTGCACAGGAGGAACAGATTTTTCTTAATTGTCCGAATGTCAGTCAACATATTCTGCTCTACTCCCGGTACATAGATGATATCTTCATTCTGTGGACCTGGGGTAGGGACAGTTTTGTTGAGCTTATGTCGAGGGTCAACCAACTTAACTCACAGATTAAATGCACTTACTCTTGCAGCACCGATATGATGCATTTTTTGGATGTAAAAGTAATGATTAATGAGGGTATTATTAGTACAGGTTGAGTATCCCATATCCAAATATTCCGAAATACGGAATATTCCGAAATACGGACTTTTTTGAGTGAGAATGAGATAGTGAAACCTTTGTTTTTTGATGGCTCAATGTACATAAACTTTGTTTAATACACAAAGTTATTAAAAATATTGTATTAAATGACCTTCAGGCTGTGTGTATAAGGTGTATATGAAACATAAATGAATTGTGTGAATGTAGACACACTTTGTTTAATGCACAAAGTTATAAAATATATTGGCTAAAATGACCTTCAGGCTGTGTGTATAAGGTGTATTTGAAACATAGATGCATTCTGTGCTTAGATTTAGGTCCCATTACCATGATATCTCATTATGGGATGCAATTATTCCAAAATACGGAAAAATCCCATATCCAAAATACCTCTGGTCCCAAGCATTATGGATAAGGGATACTCAACCTGTACTGACATTTACCACAAAGAGGTTGATCGTAATACTTTCCTGAGATCAGATAGCCATCATCCCTTAGCCTTGAAGCAGGGATTGCCATTATCTCAGATGATGAGAATAGCTCGAATAGTGAGTGATCCTACCATGCTACTAGATAGATTAGATGTTTTGATCCAGAAGTTCATTGCCAGGGGATATGACCCTAAAATTCTAAAGTCACAAAAAGACCAAGTATTACAAATACCACGCTCACGCCTTTTGCAACCTAAAGCACGAACTCAAAACAATTCCATCCCGTCGGTGAGTAATTTCACTACAGCAAGTCCGATTATTAAACAGGCAACTCAGGCCCTGTGGCCTATAATTAAATCAGATAGTGAAATACCGTGCTTTAGGGATACTAGACCTATGGCGGCTTTCAAGCGGGGCCACAACCTCCGTGATAGGCTCGTGAAATCTGATATCTCAGGCATGGGTAAAATGGCCATTCCCAATGTCCACTATAACCCCCCCGGGTGTTATAGTTGCTTCAGTTGCACCACATGTAAATACTTACAGCCTTGTAAAAAATTTAAGCACCCACATTCTGATAAAATATATGACATTAGACACATTTTGACGTGTAGGTCAGAATTTGTGGTGTACGTGATATGTTGCCCATGTGGGCTACATTACGTGGGACAAACATCTAGACCATTTAGGGATCGCATGGCCTTACCTATCTGGTAGAAATCTAGATCAACCATTGGCACGGCACTTTAGAGAAAAGGGTCACACATTATCCATGCTCAAATACTTTATGATCGATCACATCCCCTTGTCGCTCAGGGGAGATGATCGTCATAAAGCTCACCTGCTGGCGGAATCCAGATGGATTTTTCGCCTAAACACTATGTCTCCTATGGGACTGAATGATAAGATTAACTGGAACAGCCTAATGTAGGAATGGTTATGTTTAGTTCTGATTAGATTATCCCTCCTCTTTTGTAAATGGCTTCACTTTATTATGTATGATATAATTATTAGGAGGCTCCGCCATATGTAGTGTTTTGCACATTGTCTATATTTTTGTTTTTACAATGCTTTTTTTAGTTGTGACAGGGCTGTTTGGACGTGTGTGTTCCCCCACTTCCCCCTGCAAGCTCTCCGGGGCGGAGACCTTACGCTGGGCCTCCCGTGGTGAAACGCATGTTGCCCTGGTCGCCTTGGCAACAAGGTCAGGCCAGGACCCGGAAGTGCTACGCGGCAGTGTCCGGAGACGGAGGTGCGGCGGGAGACGTGGAGGACAGCGCATCCGGCCCTGAGGTATTTTAGGGGGTAAGTTTTGTTCTTTTCTTTGTTGGTATGCTTTGAGGAAGGGGCTCTGCCCTGAAACGTCGGAGCCACCACGGGTGGGGGAGGGGTGGGTGGGGAAGTGGGTGGGGAAGTGTGTGGGGTTGGGGAAGTGTGTGGGGTTGGGGAAGGGTGTGGGGTTGGGGAAGGGTGTGGGGGTGCGGCAGGTGGGGGTCCAGGGCCACCACAGGTGGTGAAGGGGGGGTGTGGGGGTGCCACGGATTGGGCCCGAAGGTAGTGTGTGTGGGGGAAGGGCGGGTAATGCTTCACCTGCTTCTCCTCCTGGAAGCAGCTAAGCTGCTGTCCTCCCTTTGGCAGTGGCTCTCCCGGAGACTCACACAGCAGCCAAGCAGCCAGTCACTATTGTTAGTGCCGCTGTCCCAACGTGCCGCATTACATGGAAGAAAATGCACTTAAACTACAGCTCCCAGCAGGCCTTAGTGCCAGAATGCTTTGGCGTTAAGGGCTGCTGGGAGGTGTTGTTTATTTTGTGCGTCTAATTCCCTGTAATGCTGCGCATTGGGACACCGGCGCTAACAATAGTGACTGGCTGGCAGAACTGACTGACTGGCTTAATCAATTTAAAAGATTAGAGTGCTGTGCAGTGTCAGTGACACTGCACACCCACTGCACTGCACAGCACTATCACCTTCACATTGATTCAGCATCCAGACATTACCCTCCGCGATATCACCCACTCTATCCGTTACATTAGCCATATCGCGGCTTCCAGGCCGGCAGCCGAGGTGCAGAGTCAGGGCCTCTGGGGATCTGAGCGCGGCTGTGGCGGGGAGGCACTTTGGTGACATCACGCGTAGAGGAGACTCTGGGGCTCAGAGAGAATGCGGCGCAGGGAGGGCTATGAAAGCCTTCCGCTGCTCCGCTTTCATACACATCCATGCCAGTGTCTGCAGCAGCTTTTGTTCCACCTGTGCCACGGCTAGGGAGTGGGGATTGTTGATGCCGGAGGGGGAAGGAGGATTGGCAGCAGGACATAGGGGGTCATTCCGACCCGTTCGCATGCTGCTGTTTTTTGTAGTGGTGCAAACAGGTCGGTTCTGCGCAAGCACAGCGGCCGCAATGGGCAGGCGCGTCGTTGCCCAGCGACGACGGTCCCTGGGCAGCGACAAGAACAAAGAAAGGCATTCTGGGGCATCAACTGACCTTTTCTGGGAGTGGTGTGGCGAACACAGGTGTGTCCAGGCGTTTGCAGGGCGGGTGTCTGACGTCAATTTCCGGGACCTGATGGGCTGAAGGCATCACAGCGGGTAAGTAACTCCAGAGCTACTCAGAAACTGCACAAAATGTTGTTGCATAGCTCGGCTGCACAAGGGTTCGCAGACTTGCTATCCAAAAAAACCCTCCCCCATAGGCGGCGTCTAGTTGATCGCACGGGCATCAAAAAGTTGCTACGTGTGATCAACTCGGAATGATCACCATAGGACGTTGCAGTAAAAGTATTTTTTGTTTTCCCTATCTACAGCGCAGAGACTTGCTGCAGATGATGGACACAAAACTAAAAAGTTGTGAATCCCTAGCAAATGGCGCAAAGAAGAGCAGCCCGTAGGCCGGTTCACCACAACAGAACCTCACCAAAAAGTTCAGATAGCACAAGTTTAAATACAAATGTGTGGGACACCAGAATAACAGGCGCTTAACAGTATATATATATAAAGGTATACTTAGTAACACGTCCCTGGAATGTGCAGGAAAGATGGAGCGTCAAATTGTCGTGTGGACGGGCGTATTTCCCTTTTCTGAAGCAATTCTTTCTCCTCAGATCGATGTTAACATGAAAAAAATGGTTTATATATATATGTGTAATAAGAATTTAGTTAAAAGCAATGACAGTTCATACCTAAATGGTATAGTAGAAAGTCCACACTCTCAGCTGGTCAGCATGTTTCGGCCTGTCATAGGCCTTTATCAAGACATCTTGATAAAGGCCTATGACAGGCAGAAACATGCTGACCAGCTGAGAGTGTGGACTTTCTACTATACCATTTAGGTATGAACTGTCATTGCTTTTAACTAAATTCTTTTATTTAAGTCTTGGACTTAAAAAAAATGTTCTGTATGTTTTTGGATGCATTGTCCACGCTGCTATAACATCTAATGGACTGTGCATACCTTTTTATTGTGTTCATTGTGCTCACCCCTTATGTACGGGGCATTTTTTAATAAAATACAAACCTTTTTCATGTGGACATATCGTGAACCATATTCTTTTTTGATTTTGGGATCTATCCACACATGAGGAAAATTAGTGCCAATCATTAACACGTTTGATCATCGAAAGAAACCCAGATGTGCTTGAATATAATCTTTATTTCCGTGAGTAGAGTACGCCTTACATTCAACTTACAGAGTATGAAAGATACCTTTATGTGTTTCAACCACCCCCTTTTTGTGTGAGTGAGGTATGCTTATTTCCTTGGCAAAGAGGGTTTATCACCTAAATCTGTGATTTCTAAACACAGAGGTGGATAGAAAAAGATACCTTGATAGGCTTTCTTTTTTCGTTTGGAAAGTGAGTTGGGGTACACCTCATCGATGGATGAATATTGCCTTTTCTGTGTTTAATATCTCTGACATTGAGAGAGACTTATTCATTATTTAAACATTATTACACATATATATATATATATATACCATTTTTTCCATGTTAACATCGATCTGAGGAGAAAGAATTGCTTCAGAAAAGGGAAATACGCCCGTCCACACGACAATTTGAAGCTCCATCTTTCCTGCACATTCCAGGGACGTGTTACTAAGTATACCTTTATATATATATACTGTTAAGCGCCTGTTATTCTGGTGTCCCACACATTTGTATTTAAACTTGCTGCAGATGCAATGGCATACCCTCCAGCTGTACCTTTTTGGCAGGTACAGGACCTTTTTTATGGTCAGTACTGATTTTTGGCTCCCCAAACTTCCATTGAACGTGTAGCAATTTGTATGTGTAAATTGTTGGAGGGTATGTTGCTGCAGATGCAGTGGGCCTATTTCAGGGTGTGAACCTGAAGCTGCAGCTCCATCAGCCCCATTGTTATTCCTGCTCTGTGAACACATAGCAGCCAAAGGGCAGAAACCCCCATTGGATGTAACCTGTGTGGGAGGGCGTTTCTTGCCCAATCAGCTGTGGGCTGGGTGTGATAGACCTGCTGCTAACCTAATGAGAGCTCCTAGCCACGCCCAGCGTTATCCACACAGTCACAGATCTGGGCAATTATATAGGAGATATATATATATATATATATACACTGCTCAAAAAAATAAAGGGAACACTAAAATAACACATCCTAGATCTGAATGAATTAAATATTCTTATTAAATATTTTGTTCTTTACATAGTTGAATGTGCTGACAACAAAATCACACAAAAATTATCAATGGAAATCAAATTTATTAACCCATGGAGGTCTGAATTTGGAGTCACCCTCAAAATAAAAGTGGAAAAACACACTACAGGCTGATCCAACTTTGATGTAATGTCCTTAAGACAAGTCAAAATGAGGCTCAGTAGTGTGTGTGGCCTCCACGTGCCTGTATGACCTCCCTACAACCCACACAAGTGGCTCAGGTAGTGCAGCTCATCCAGGATGGCACATCAATGCGAGCTGTGGCAAGAAGGTTTGCTGTGTCTGTCAGCGTAGTGTCCAGAGCATGGAGGTGCTACCAGGAGACAGGCCAGTACATCAGGAGACGTGGAGGAGGCCGTAGGAGGGCAACAACCCAGCAGCAGGACCGCTACCTCCGCCTTTGTGCAAGGAAGAACAGGAGGAGCACTGCCAGAGCCCTGCAAAATGACCTGCAGCAAGCCACAAATGTGCATGTGTCTACTCAAACGATCAGAAACAGACTCCATGAGGGTGGTATGAGGCCCCGACGCCCACAGGTGGGGGTTGTGCTTACAGCCCAACACCGTGCAGGACGTTTGGCATTTGCCAGAGAACAACAAGATTGGCAAATTCGCCGCTGGCGCCCTGTGCTCTTCACAGATGAAAGCAGGTTCTCACTGAGCACGTGACAGACGTGACAGAGTCTGGAGACGCCAAGGAGAACGTTCTGCTGCCTGCAACATACTCCAGCATGACCGGTTTGGCAGTGGGTCAGTAATGGTGTGGGATGGCATTTCTTTGGGGGGCCGCACAGCCCTCCATGTGCTCGCCAGAGGTAGCCTGACTGCCATTAGGTACCGAGATGAGATCCTCAGACCCCTTGTGAGACCATATGCTGGTGCGGTTGGCCCTGGGTTCCTCCTAATGCAAGACAATGCTAGACTTCATGTGGCTGGAATGTGTCAGCAGTTCCTGCAAGACGAAGGCATTGATGCTATGGACTGGCCCGCCTGTTCCCCAGACCTGAATCCAATTGAGCACATCTGGGACATCATGTCTCGCTCCATCCACCAATGCCACGTTGCACCACAGACTGTCCAGGAGTTGGCGGATGCTTTAGTCCAGGTCTGGGAGAAGATCCCTCAGGAGACCATCCGCCACCTCATCAGGAGCATGCCCAGGCGTTGTAGGGAGGTCATACAGACACGAGGAGGCCACAGACACTACTGAGCCTCATTTTGACTTGTTTTAAGGACATTACATCAAAGTTGGATCAGCCTGTAGTGTGTTTTTCCACTTTAATTTTGAGGGTGACTCCAAATCCAGACCTCCATGGGTTAATAAATATGATTTCCATTGATAATTTTTGTGTGATTTTGTTGTCAGCACATTCAACTATGTAAAGAACAAAGTATTTAATAAGAATATTTCATTAATTCAGATCTAGGATGTGTTATTTTAGTGTTCCCTTTATTTTTTTGAGCAGTGTATATATACATACATATACACACAAACACACACACACACACACACACACACACACACACACACACACACACACACACGTACATATATACAGTCCTGTAAAGCAATAAACCCTATTCTAAACAGACACAAAATACAAATGGCCCTCATCTTTTATACATAATTTAAATGTTTCTATAATGACAATACTTTTTACAATATTCTTAAGATGGGTACACACGGAATGATTCTACCCACGATGTGGGCGTTCCTGGTCGATTGGAACGACCCATCGTTTACATTGTTCTGTGTGTATGAAAGATTGTGATGCGTGCACCCATGGGTCACTAGCAACAGCCTCAGATCTTTTTAACATGCACAAAGATCTGGGGCTGTCATTAGCAATGTTATGCTGCCACTCTTCCCCCCCCTCCCCCCTCTTCCTGCTGTCATTCGTCACTGCCGGCACCGCCGAGTGTGCATGCACTTACCGATGCTGGCTCCCACGCCAGGCATGATGTGTAGTGCAGTGTGTATCCACCTTAAAACCTAATCAGTTGGAATTAGAATACTAGCGTCAACCTTAAGTGGAACATATATAATAAATAAATTACAGATACTACTTTAGTTTTAATATTTAAACAGTTAATAAATTATATTTGTTTAATCCTTTGTTATGCATTCACTATTATCTCTCGTTATGGTTTCCATGTATCAATAGGTATTTTTTGATAACTTTATTTTATTTTTACTAAAACAAATATATATATATATATATATATATATATGATATACTATATATATATATATATTTATTATGTGTGTGTGTATATATATATATATACATACATACATGTATATATATATATATATATACATACACACACATATATGTGTGCATTCATATATACATGCATACATGTACAATGAAACCTATTCTAACTATTGTAGATATGTGGAGTGACAAGCAGTGTGGCGTTGGACGTCCACTCACACGCGCACCCAAAGAGGGTGGTTTTGCCTTGTAAATGATTGCCGCTTTAATAATACAGGCAGACTTGCACAAAGTCCCAAACCTCTGGCAACTTGCAGGCAATTACATTTAGTCCTATGTAATTGTGTTTTATTGAAGATCTTAAATTAGATTTATTTGTTCTTGTGGTTCTCCCCGCAAATTGTAGAGAGCATGACCATTGTAATACATACACACAGTACGTTGACTCCAGGGACGTGCGGTGAGCTAAATGTCTCAGGAGGCACTGGCTAACCCCAGAGCCATATTTACATGCAATATATGAACCGAAGGGTACATCTGGGCATTATACAAAGGTACAGCAGTATAAACCCCTAGAAATTTGGTGAGGTTTGATCAGAGATGTGCGGAAAAGATAAGCAGGTGAGGCACTGCCCCACCTGCCATAGACTTTTTACTCCAGAGTTTGGGCTATAAAAATTATTAGAATAATGCAAAGAAGATATTTCAAACAAATTATTAGTATTTTTCATATACTTTATTCAATCAAAACTCTGGTTTAAACTTAAGTATGACAGGAAAGGCTCTGCCTCACCTGCCTCACCCCACCGCACGTCACTGGTTGACTCACAATTAATAAATTGTTTAATTTGGAAGATATTACTGTTTACTGTTTTATTTTTTTAATATTTACTGTTGCAGCAGTAATTCCCCAAGGGTTTGGGAGAAAGACATAGGGGCAGATGTATTTACCTGGAGAAGGGATAAAGAAGTAATAAAGCAGTGATAAATGCAAGGTGATAACGCACCAGCCAATCATTACAGATTTGAAAGGCTGGTGCGTTATCACCTTGCATTTATCTCTTCTTTATCACTACTTTATCACTTCTCCAGGCTTAATACATCTGCCCCATAATTTGTTAATGTTTAATCTCTGATCTGGGATAACTAGGAACTAAAATTTATCTCACATTTGTGTTCTTCTTAAATGCCTTTCATGGGTTTATCCCCAATGCAGTTACTTAATATACTATTCTGTTTTACTACTTCAAAATAATTTTGTATAATTTTCGTAATTATTCCAGATTTAGTATTACATTTAGATATAATTGTAACAGATTAATTCCGGTACTTCTTCAGATTAATCCCGGTACACGTCTGAGGACCCACCTTTACTGTTTCTGGAAAGATAGTTATTTTTATTTTTTTAAAAGAATTGATCTGTCGATAGTATACTTAAAGAAGCACAAAAATATGCAAGCTCTATCTGGGTAGCATCTGCTTTTAAGGTGGGTGAGATGTACTAAGCCTTGAAAATTGATACAGTACCAGCCAATTAGCTCCTGTCATGTTACAGGCTGGGTTTGAAAAATGACAGTTAGGAGCAGTTTGGCTGGTACTTTATCACCGTGAAAATGAACACTTTCCAAGGCTTAGTACAGTCTACCCCAAAATGACTGATCAGTATTTCCATTTGAGAATAAAAATGTTCATCATTAGTACAGTTGAGTATAATCATTCGATTTTTTTTAGAATATTATTAGTAACCCATGGCCTATAGTGGCCACTAAAATAATATAGTTATTTGCCCTCACAGGTTTCATATAATTCAAAGAGATAACAGTACAGATAAAAGAAAGAAAACTGATCATATCATAAACAAAAATGTGGGTGAATTTCAAATTATAAGTGTTTGGGCTAGATGCATCATCGCTTGGAGAGTGATAAAATGGAGAGAGAAAAAGTGTCAGCCAATTAGGTCCTAACTACCATGTCACAGGCTGTGTTTGAAAAATGGCAGTTAGGAGCTGATCGGCTGGTATTTTTTCACTTTCCAAGCGAAGATGCATCTGGCCCTTTGTCTTTAAATAATTAACAAAATCTAGTGCTATTTCTGGACCACTTACCAAAATAATAAACAGGTCTATGAAAAGGCCATAGAGGACCAGGTTCTCTCTATGTGGGCTGCTCCAGATGTAATTTTCTTTGAAGCAGCTTATATAGAGGTTGCAAAACTATGCACAAATCTGGTCTCCATGGACATCCCTAGCGCTTTTAAATAATAATTGTTGTCAAACAAAAAAATAATTGTGAGTACAAATAAAATGGCATCAAGTACAAAGTCACATTGCCACTCTATAATATTCAAATATGAAGTGAAGTAATATTTGATTGCCTCTATTACCTCTCGATGTGGAATATGTGTGTAGAGTGCCTGTACATAAAGTGTCAAAAAACATAGGGCCTAATTCAGACCTGATTGCAGCAGCATAATTGTTCTCTATTGGGCAAAACCATATGCACTGCAGGTGGGGCAGATATAACATGTGCAGAGAGTGTTAGATTTGGGTTGGTTATATTGTTTCTGTGCTAGGTAAATACTGGCTGCTTTAATTTTACACTGAAATTTAGGTTTCAGTTTGCACATACCCCACCCAAATCTAACTCTCTCTGCACATGTTATATCTGCCCCGCCTGCACTGCACATGGTTTTGCCCATTAGAGAACAATTTTGCTGCTGCAATCAGGTCTGAATTAGGCCCATAGTTTGTCAGGTGCACAGTTACTTGCTCTTTTTTTTATTTTACTCCCAACTCCATGTTATTGCCTAATTGATATTTGCTTATACAGTGTACCAGACCCCGGAATGGAATTTGAATAAGCTGTTGTTTTCACCTTCTGATAAAGAACATACAGTATGTGTACCATACCCAGGTGATTTTCCTGTTAAAACCTATACCATTTTTACTCATTACATACAAAAAAGTGTTATCATACATGTATTTTTGGCTGCTCACCCCTGCTGTCATAACTCTTGAAAGCTCCTACTACTGAGTTCTTCTCCTGAACTGTGGGTATCAAATCTACCCTGATAATGTAATAGAATCTCCTATTCTCTTTAAGGAGTCAGCAAGGACCATAGTTCAGAAATTGGAACTATGCAAGTTGAAATTGATGACTTATAGGTATCTTAATCTTATGCTACAGTTTCTGGCATTAGTAGAGCCAATGGCTAACTAAGACCCTAAATTACCAATCAAGCTATTTGAAAAATATAAATGGTGCTAGGAATTTGTACTGGCAATTTATTGCGCAAAATAAACTGATCTGTCAAATGCACCCAAGGACCTAGGTTACTGAATTTTTGAGGGTGGGATTTATTTTGACACAATCACAGGAATAATTAATGGATGTTTTCTGTCAACTAGGATTGGTGCTACCCAGGACAGTATTTATAGTGATAATCAAGGAAATTATGCGCAAACTAAAAGTGCAGCTAAAATCAGTGTTTCACAGTACATTTCCCAATGTATCCAAAGATTTAGGACGAAAATTAGGAAACATAGAAATAGAGCGCTCTATTAATAACCAAATTCACAGAGACATCCAAATAGGTGATAATTAAAAGATTATAATACCTTATTGTGGTACAAAACAGCAATTGATTGAGTCTGACATCAATATGTAACAATCCAAGGAGTCCTTAATGGGATCTGAAAAGAGATGTGATCCCTTCACACAATTAGGAGCACCAAGGCTCATAAGGGATACCCAAGATAAAAATACACAATATAGTGCAGATTATCCTTAAAATATCAAAGATTTAATTCACACATCACACTTACAATAAAGCATGCACATGTATATCCACCACAGGCAAGGCAGCAACTGGTCTAAAAACTCCTGGATACCCCAGATGGATAAATGGGCAGCCTGAATTTAAGCTCTGGATACAGGAATCCAGCTCAGCGACTCGACATTAGCAGTAGCAGCAGCCTCTTGATGGGACAACAGAATAGGGAGGAGCTACCATTAACTCATTTCGGACTTAGCATTAGTACGTGCTCAGAAGCGTCCTGCTACCCAGGACAGTGGCAGACAGTATAACGTGGCGGTAGTCTACGCCAAGGACCCTGCAAAGGGATTTGGGCTTCACTGCGCCCAACACACAGGTCACAGTTCTCCGAGCAGATAATTAGTGTGGAATGCTGGTGTCAGGAATCGACTTACCAGGCTAACATCCGTCCGCCGCTGCGGACTCCGTCCTGGCTCCCTGCGGTCACCTGTCACCTGTGCCCCTGCCATGGGGCATCGTCAGGATCCTGTGAGCACTACTGAGACAGCGGGCGTGTAGTGCGCCGCGTCCCCGCTGGGCCGCGGCGTGGGCGCCGCCATGACAGTCTGCAATGGTCAGTATGCTGCGGCCAATCCGGTGCGTGGCCGCACCCACCTTTCCTGCACTCATCCAATCCCTGCACACCATGGGGTATATAGGAGGCTACCGGTTCAGTTCACAGGCATCCTGGACTTTGTGTCTATCTGCGACCTACATGAAAGGATCGGTTCCTGTCTCTCCTGAGTTCCTGGTTCTCTGCTAAGAACATTATACTCCTGGTTACTCTGCATTCTTTCCGTGGAACTTCAAGGCTCAGCAACACCTGCAACCTGCATTGGGCTTCACACTCATCACCACCTTGTGTGCTTCAGCCTGCAGTTGAAGACTAAACTCCAGGTGTGTTCATTCCTCCACCTGTGACACAGCTTGCTGCTGCCAGTGCCTCATCACCTGCACTGTGAGTTGGTCTCCTGCTTATGCTCAGGTTTGCCATATCATCTACTGCCTAAGTTTTCCGTTTTAACCCTGCTCTGGTTTCCAAGCCAGAATTATTTCATAAGACATTCTGCTCTGCTGATTTATATTCTGGATATCATTTCTCAAATTCATTCACCATTCATTTGCCATAGACTTTCAGTTCCATTACTGAGTGATTGACTTTTTCCACCTGTTATTATTATTTCTGCTGCAATAACTGTTATAACATCTGCCTAATAAAAATACCTTTGCGCTCATGCGCAGGAACGTTATTCAACCTCCTCGTTTCCTTCCTTCCACCTCCACTGACCCACTAGCGCCCCCTCCGGGGACACAGACTAAACACAATCTGACAGTAAGTCCAGGATCGATGGACTCGGATGGTGGACGGAGTGTGGGGTCAGAGGCCTTGCAAGATCTGGTCTCCCGTCTGGATGGTCAAGAGGTTGCGCAGCAGCAGATGCTTCACTTCCTGCAAGGGATGTCCTCCCGTTTGGATACACTGCAGCAATCCCTGCCGAGTGTACTCTCACCTCCTGTTCCAGTTACTCCAGCACCTGCCAGTGCTATAAATTCTTCTACGTCGGCTGCTTCAGCTCCAGTGTCACGTCTGCACCTGCCCGTGCCGAGCAAATATGATGGCAGTCCTAAACTATGCCGTGGCTTTCTCAATCAGTGTGAAATACAATTTGAGTTATTGCCACATAACTTTCCTACACCAAGGTCCAAGGTTGCCTACATTATTTCCTTGCTCTCTGGTTCCGCTCTGAGTTGGGTGTCTCCTCTGTGGGAACGTGCCGACCCTCTGATCAACAACTACTCAGACTTCGTGTCAACCTTTAGACGAATCTTTGACGAACCTGGTCGTGCTACATCAGCTTCAGCAGACCTGATCCAACTACGTCAAGGTAACCGAAGCATGGGACAATATGTCATCCAGTTCCAGACGTTGGCTGCAGAGATCCAGTGGAACAACCAAGCTCTGGTAGCAGCCTTCTGGCACGGACTCTCGGATCGGATCAAGGACGAACTGACAACTCGTGACATACCTGTTCAACTGCCTGATTTGATCTCCCTATGTATTAAGCTGGACTCTCGCATCCGCGAACGCAATAATGAACGCGCTCGGAGTGAGTCTCGCAGACCGAGGTTCATACCTCCTGTACAGTTCCAGTCTCCCTCTTCTGACGAGCCTATGCAGATTAATAGGTCCCGCCTATCTCCTGAAGAGCGGGCAAGAAGAATACGGGAGAGGCTCTGCCTATACTGTGCTGCTGCGGGCCATCAAATTAACTCCTGCACGATGCGTTCGGGAAACGCCAGATCCTGACTTGTAAGGGAGGAGTCAAGTTAGGATCTCTCAGTCAAGCTCCTTCTCAACAAGACCTCATTCTTCCAGTGACGCTAGAAACTTCCGTTGGGCTCCAGTCTGCGTCAGCATTAGTGGACTGCGGTGCTGCAGGAAATTTTATCACCCAAGCTGCGGTAGATAAGTTTCGTCTGTCTACCTGTGAACTTTCTTGTCCTGTATACATTACTGCTGTGGATGGTAGTAGAATTTCTAAGGGGAACATTTCACATCAAACTACCCCAGTGGTTCTGGGAGTTGGATTTCTCCATTCAGAACTGATCAAGTTCCTGGTCATCCCTCAAGCCACCCAGGAGATTGTCTTGGGTATGCCTTGGCTCCAGCTACATAACCCACAGTTCGACTGGACAACGTTGCAGCTTACCTCATGGGGTTCACACTGTCATCAATCCTGCTTAGCCCAAGTGTGTCCTATTAAGTCTACCGAAGTAAAGCCACAGTTAAGTCTTCCAGCAGCTTATCAAGACTTCGCAGACGTCTTCTGTGAAAAGGCTGCTGATATCCTGCCGCCCCATAGGGAATGGGATTGTCCCATCGATCTCCTCCCTGGCAAGAAGCCACCTAGAGGGCGCACCTACCCTTTATCTGTTCCTGAGACAGAGGCGATGAGTAATTACATCAGAGAAAATCTTCAGAAAGGATTCATCCGTCCGTCATCATCACCCGCTGGTGCAGGTTTCTTCTTTGTCAAAAAGAAGGATGGAGGACTGCGTCCATGCATTGACTATCGGGGTCTCAATGACATTACCATCAAGAATAGTTATCCTTTACCACTTATTACCGAACTTTTTGATAGAGTTAAGGGGGCCCGCATCTTCACCAAGTTAGATCTCCGCGGTGCCTATAATCTCATCAGAATCCGGAGTGGTGACGAGTGGAAAACAGCTTTCAACACTCGAGATGGTCATTATGAATACCTGGTAATGCCATTTGGGTTGAGTAATGCTCCAGCGGTATTCCAACACTTTGTGAATGAGATTTTTCGAGATGTTCTGTATAAGTACCTCGTTGTCTACTTAGATGATATTCTTATTTTTTCTCAAGACCTTCCATCTCATCGCCTACAAGTCTGTGAAGTTCTCCGACGTCTTCGTGAGAACCGTCTCTACGGGAAACTATCTAAATGCACCTTTGAAGTTCCCTCTATACCCTTCCTGGGTTATATAATTTCCGGATCGGATCTTCAGATGGACCCAACAAAATTGGAAGCCATTGCCAACTGGTCCATTCCAAATTCCCTCAAATCTATCCAGCGGTTCCTGGGTTTCGCCAACTACTATAGAAAATTTATTCGAGGATTCTCCACTCTCATCGCTCCTATTACCAACCTGACTCGGAAAGGGGCAGATCATTCCAACTGGTCAGAAGAAGCCTTGGCAGCTTTCCGGAAGATCAAGCTAGCCTTTATGTCTGCTCCAGTACTGTCACAGCCAGATGTCGACAGACCATTCGAATTGGAGGTAGATGCCTCTACAGTTGGGGTTGGAGCTGTTCTTTCCCAGAAGGGATCTGATGGGAAAGTCCACCCGTGTGGATTCTATTCCCGTAAGTTTCTTCCTGCTGAAGCTAACTACTCCGTGGGAGATCAAGAGTTACTGGCAATCAAGCTGGCTCTCGAGGAATGGAGATATCTCCTAGAAGGGGCCAAACATCCGTTTAACATCTTCACGGATCATAAGAACTTGCTTTATTTAAAAGCAGCCCAGTGCCTTAACCCTCGTCAGTCCAGGTGGGCTATGTTTTTCTCCCGTTTTAATTTTAAGCTTCATTTCCGCCCAGGTTCACAGAATGTTAAAGCCGACGCATTATCCCGATCCATGGAATCTGAAGAAGGAACATCTGACTCTGTGCCACATTCCATCCTGAGTCCCGTGGTTTTCGCTGCCTCTCAAGTCTCCCCAGCTCCTCCTCCTGGTAAGACTTTTGTTTCCCCAGAGCTCCGTCCCAAGTTACTATCTTGGGCCCATCAATCTAAGTTCATTGGTCATCCTGGTGTCCTGAAGACGTTCAAGTTCCTTTCTGCGTCTTATTGGTGGCCAAAGATGAAAGAGGACATCCAGGATTTCGTGGCATCCTGTCCTAAATGTGTGCAGCACAAGACTCCTCGTCAATCTCCAGCAGGTCAGTTACAACCCTTGTCTGTCCCTAGTCGTCCTTGGTCTCATTTATCCATGGATTTTATCACTGACCTTCCTCCGTCTCAGGGACATAATACCATTTGGGTTGTAGTAGACAGATTCACCAAAATGGCTCATTTCGTTCCTCTCCAGGGTCTCCCTTCTGCCCCGAAACTTGCACAGATCTTCCTACAAGAGATCTTCCGTCTACATGGTTTACCCTCTGAAATAATATCTGATCGGGGGGTACAGTTTGTAGCGAGGTTTTGGAGGGCTCTCTGTTCTGCCATGCAGGTTAAATTAAAATTCTCGTCATCATACCACCCTCAGACGAATGGGCAGACAGAGAGAGTCAATCAAGAACTTGAGACTTTTTTAAGGTTATATGTGTCATCTTCCCAGGATGATTGGTTCAATCTGCTACCATGGGCCGAGTTTGCCCATAACTTTCGATATCATACTGCTTCTGAGACGACACCATTCTTCGCAGTATATGGGCAACATCCCCGTGTACCTGAATTTCAAGAACTCCCTCATATGGATGTTCCTGCTGCCACTACTGCTCTGACCCAGTTTTCTTTCATTTGGAAAAGAATTCATGTTTCCCTCAAAAAAGCCTCCAGTCGATACAAGGTCTTTGCCGACCGCAAGAGACGTGCAGTTCCCCATTTGAAACCTGGGGACAAGGTTTGGTTGTCAACCCGCAACCTTCGTCTCAGGGTCCCATCCATGAAGTTTGCACCACGCTTCATTGGTCCTTACCCTATTGAGAGTGTCATCAACCCAGTGGCTTACAAGTTGAAATTACCATCTTCACTTCGTATACCTAACGCCTTTCACATTTCTCTCCTCAGACCTTTAGTCCTAAACCGCTTTCAGAATACTCTTCCAGCAGGTCCCAAGATCCGAACTCAGCGGGGCGTGGAATTTGAGATCAACAAGATTCTGGACTCCCGTTGCCGGTATGGACGTCTCCAGTACCTGGTCGATTGGTGCGGTTATGGCCCAGAGGAGAGAAGCTGGGTGAATTCATCTGATGTCCATGCTCCTAGGTTGGTCCGTGTTTTCCACAGCACTCATCCCTCCAAATCACGTGGGTGTTCGGTGTCCACCCCTAAAGGAGGGGGTACTGTCAGGAATCGACTTACCAGGCTAACATCCGTCCGCCGCTGCGGACTCCGTCCTGGCTCCCTGCGGTCACCTGTCACCTGTGCCCCTGCCATGGGGCATCGTCAGGATCCTGTGAGCACTACTGAGACAGCGGGCGTGTAGTGCGCCGCGTCCCCGCTGGGCCGCGGCGTGGGCGCCGCCATGACAGTCTGCAATGGTCAGTATGCTGCGGCCAATCCGGTGCGTGGCCGCACCCACCTTTCCTGCACTCATCCAATCCCTGCACACCATGGGGTATATAGGAGGCTACCGGTTCAGTTCACAGGCATCCTGGACTTTGTGTCTATCTGCGACCTACATGAAAGGATCGGTTCCTGTCTCTCCTGAGTTCCTGGTTCTCTGCTAAGAACATTATACTCCTGGTTACTCTGCATTCTTTCCGTGGAACTTCAAGGCTCAGCAACACCTGCAACCTGCATTGGGCTTCACACTCATCACCACCTTGTGTGCTTCAGCCTGCAGTTGAAGACTAAACTCCAGGTGTGTTCATTCCTCCACCTGTGACACAGCTTGCTGCTGCCAGTGCCTCATCACCTGCACTGTGAGTTGGTCTCCTGCTTATGCTCAGGTTTGCCATATCATCTACTGCCTAAGTTTTCCGTTTTAACCCTGCTCTGGTTTCCAAGCCAGAATTATTTCATAAGACATTCTGCTCTGCTGATTTATATTCTGGATATCATTTCTCAAATTCATTCACCATTCATTTGCCATAGACTTTCAGTTCCATTACTGAGTGATTGACTTTTTCCACCTGTTATTATTATTTCTGCTGCAATAACTGTTATAACATCTGCCTAATAAAAATACCTTTGCGCTCATGCGCAGGAACGTTATTCAACCTCCTCGTTTCCTTCCTTCCACCTCCACTGACCCACTAGCGCCCCCTCCGGGGACACAGACTAAACACAATCTGACAGCTGGCAGAGGAACCAATATAGGAGAAGTTTGTACTTTGGATTGATGATAGTAGGCTATGGAGATCTGTAATTCAATCTTCATTTGTCTACACAGGGCCAGATTTTTAAGGTTAATTGGGTACCATAGTCTAAGACAATTAGGACACCCTTTGAAACTGATGATGTGCTGAATGGACGGATTAGCTAAAACAGTAGCAGAAGGAAGCCACTTTGGTATGAAATGTGTCCAATTAGAAAAAAAGATCAACTGCTTCCCATATTGTGTGTCTCTTGCAAGTTGTCAAATCAGTAAAAGATATCAATGGGCACATAGGTCCAGGATTTCTCTGGAATGGGTAGGGAAAAAAGTGGTCCATAGGGTTCCTGGATAGAAGGCTTGTGCCGAAAGCATGTGTTGCAGGCAGAGAAATAATCCTTTATATCCCGTGGTCATGAGTCAAATCAGTAATATTGAGACAGAAACTAAGAGTCTTTTTAGCCCCTTGATGACCTAATAATTGGTGTTATTAGGAACCTAAATGTGTAATTATGGTTGTAAAGCTGGAGGTACTGCACATGCACACTAGAGAAGTCTCTGGAAACATATTGCGAACGCCATGTTCCTAAAGACCTGTGCATGAATCCACAGTGCTGCCAGAGTGGAGGGGGCCCTCACACAGAGGCTGCACGTGCCCGCCTTCCCCTGCCCCTCACTTAAACTACCCTTGAAGTGTAACTTTTCTTCTGCGTTCAAACCAGGCTGGCTTAATTGACACTTTTTTTTTTTTTTTTTACTCTATCAGGCTAAAAACTATCAGGCATAATTGTTTATGTAGTCTGTTGACTACAACTGTTAATGGTCATCTAAAGATGGTGTTAGCTCATGGGGCTAAGCTCAGATAAGCTAGGTATTTCAGAGCTTGTTAAATGTGGTATTATTACATTCCCCAAATGAAGTACAGTGCTGCGATGATTAAGAGAAGACTGCAGCAGATATGTGCCCTCATGCTCTATATTGCGGTAATCCTTAGAAACCCATGATTTTTAGAGGATATACTGCCATTTTTAGCTTAATAAATAGGCCCCTTTATCGGTCATTTATCATATACTTGTAACAGTTTCTAATATGCCACAGCTATTCCTGCAATTACGTCAATCTGTGTTTATCATCAGTATTCCAAAGCCTGTGTATCTGTTTCCCAGCTGTTGATACACTATATTATGAAAAAAAAACTATTAATTCTGGACTGGAGATGCATTTATTTCATAAGTTATAAGTATGAGTGTGACAGAATGACATGGCAACCACTTATGGAAAAGAGATTACTGATGTGCCAGTAAAAATGACTGCATATAACAGCCTACAGGGCAAAAGGGGTACATTACCAAAATCAACTAAAAATCCTGTGTATGTAAAATTTGATGCAGGTAAAAAGAAAAATTCCTTATATGCATTCTATGCATTCCTTGATTTTGAAAAACCCTTGACTATTTTAACAGCCTGAGCAGTATGTCTTTCTCCAGCTTGGGCAGGCCTTTCTCAGTTTGTGAAAGCCCCTCTTCTTTTAAATTCTAATTTATGCAAATATGATGATCACATGGAGGCTTTGGCAATCATAAACAATGGTCCGGATATTATGGCTTGCGAGACGGCTGGAGCTCCAGAACCTCCCAACCAGGTTTTGCCTTGTAAACATTTGCTGCTTTAAAAAAAATGCACATGTTCAGCCGGAGTCTCGGCGCTCCGGCCGTCTCACAAGCCATTACATCCGGCCCAATATGTGAATCAATGGATGCATAAGTTGTAGGTAAATGTTATCATTTTACACTTTTGTTTTTCAATTTAATAACTTATTTTCTACACATAGTAGATTCAGTTGAAACATTCATATATTGTACATTTGCTGAGTTTCCAACTGATAATTATCATTTCTCATTATGTAGCTTATATATGTAGTTTATGAACATAAAATGTGAAATCTCTCAGTTGCTTCAGTGAGGTCTTTAGAATTTTCTATATTAACTTCACAGATCGCAGATGTACAGATACTGTAAATTCATTATTTTTTTATTTCCATGTACACTGTATGCTCTGCGTTTACAAATTGGCATGTGAACAAAACCACATGCCATGCTGTGAGCATCAAAAGTCATCTAGAAGGTGGATGAGAATCCTGGAAATGTAATATACTCATACTCTTTGGGAGCACTATCCACACAGTGAGCTGGTTCTCAGCGTCATTGATCTCACTGACTTCTGGAGTTCCACTTCCAAGAGCTGACAAAGTCTGATAAAACACACAGTGCAGCTCATGAAAGACAGACTGAAAAGAAAACTTAGGTACCACTAAGTTATTACAATAGTAACTAAACTATTATATAACAATGTTTTGTTTTTTTTGTGTTCAAGAGGCAATCCAGCTCTAAAACTTTAGCACGTGCACCAATGAATATTATATTGACAGTGATTATTGAATGCAAATGTTGCATTTACCAAATGAAATATAATTAAACACACATAGAATTAATAATAAAAAGAAAGGTTTCACTTAAACTTTGAGTATCCCACATGGGGACCAAAGAGGATATGCAACAAATCATTTTAATAATTATCAAAGATAAAAGAATGAATCCCTTCTTATATTCTTATAAAATGAGAAATTAACCTCTCCATCTATCCATCCCCTACACCCTTGGTTTTCAAACTGGGTTCCTCAGGGAGCTTTCAGGGATGCAATAGGTTGGTGGTCCAGGACCAAATCAAATTACTTATGGTCAATTTTATTGGCAAAATGAGTTGTGGTGGCTGCCAATCATAAAATCTGTGGACAAACAGAAACCCAACCCTGTCCACCACCACATAATTGAACCTAAGGATGACATGCAGTGCAGGCCCCTGGGCAAAGCAACGCACTGGGGCCCCTACCCATCCACCAGCAGTGGGGGTGGGGTTGCTATCGGCGGCGACTGTGATGTTACGCAGGCGGTAGAGGGTGTTCTATCTTTCGCTCAGTATTCAGGACCTGGATTAGTAATTTCTGCTAATTACTCATTTACTGCACAGGTGGGAGAGGCTTAGTGAGATGGGGCTGTAGGGAAAACACCAGACTAAAGCAGGGGGGCATTTGGCTGAATCAAGGGGCCCAGGTATATGACTTCCATGGTGGCAGGGGGTGTTTAATATTCAGGGGTTGGGTGGATAGTGGAGTGGGCTTAATATTTCACTTTCCATTGGGAGGGTTGCTTGCTTGACCACGGATATCTCCTGTTCCTATGGGTGGATTTATTAGCTTAAATTCTTTATTTTCAAAGAAAGTTTTTCAAAACAAAGTAGCCACATAAAGACATGTACAATTCAATAATGAAAATGTACACTATGTAGTAGATGACATATAAAAACATGAGAACACATAGTACGGTCCTCCAAAGTACATATCCATAAAAAGTAAAAAACCAGTAACGTACATGAGTCTTCAGAAAATAGATAAAATAAGAACCATCAAATTCCATCATATACAAAAATAAAGAGAAAAACAATTAAGAAGTGGAAAAAGAAGAAATGAGGGGAAACAGAACAAAGGAGTTATAAAAAAAAGAGAGAAAGAGAAGGAAAAATCCACTGGATGAAGGGAACCATCAATGAGGGCATCTATTGTAAATCAATGTCAAACAACACCAATATTTACACAACCAACAACAGGAAAAGGATAAGGGAGCAAATAATAGGGCCCCAAAATTAAACTATAGATACGGTAAACCATGTCCGACACTACTGATGAGGTGACACGGGAACCATGGGCAGAAAGGACGGCGACCGTTTAAAGTCCAACCAGCTGAGCCACAAATCCACATATGTACCATGTCTTTCGGGTGTGGAATAATATATTTCGTCCATGGATATATAAAAATCCATGCGTTGGCACCAGTCCCATATAGTCGGGGGAGACGACGAGCTCCAACATACTGGAACAACTGCTCCAGCAGCATTGTTCATGTGTCTTAATAAGGACTTCGTATATTTAGAGATTGGTATATCAGTGTGGCAGAGTAACCAAAAATTGGTGCCTGAGGGGACAGGGAAACCCATAACCTCAGCAGCTATTTTTTGTATTCCCTCCCAAAACTGGGCTATCAGCGAACAATCCCACAAAATATGCATCAATGAGCCTAGTTCCAAGCCACATCTCCAACACATCGGAGACACGCCAGGGCACTATTTATGTACAACAGTGGGGCAACGGTACCATTGAGATAAAAGTTTAAATTGGGTCTCCACTACATTCATGCTGGTTGAGCATGCACTGGTCACTTAGTATACCTTAGTCCAATTCACTTCCAACCCCTTAAGTAGGAAATCCTTGTCCCATTGTTCTTGATAAGTCAGACTATAGGGTAGGATCGCTGAGAGAAGAATTTGGTATATGGAGGAAATCGTAAGAGTAGGGGGTTGCAATTGTTAACAAAGTTTTTCAAACATGGTCTATTTGTCCCACACACCTGGTCTCCCCAATGAGGAAATAAAGTAGCAAACTTGTATATAGAACCAATAATCCAATTTATGAAGGTCTAAGTCTGCTAACAACATCTCAAATGATTTTAGGTGACCTTCCTGTATAAAGTTATAAATCCTAGTAACCCCCACCGATTTCCAAGGAGCATCGGCCTTCTCTACAGTACCTGGTATGAATGCGGGATTATGGACAACAGGGATCAACTGGGATACTTGTAACGAGTTCTTCAGTTTCTCTCACAACCTCTTCCACATCAATAATGTAGGACCTACAGTTGGGTGGTCAGTGGTCCCCACATTTGACAACCAGGTTACCAGATTCAAATGGGAGTTAGTAGAGAGTGATTCAATTGAAACCCATTGCTTATCACCCGAATTTCTTGTCCATTCCAATATCCTACTTAGCATTGGTGCTTGGTAATAGGCAGAGAACATCAGTAATTGCCTACTTCCTTGTGATTTACGTCTAAAGAGAGTCTGATGTTTGAACATAGGTTTCCTCCCTCCCCACACGTAATCATGTAAAGTGTTATGCAGAGCGGAGAGAAATTGTGGCGAAAGGAGTATTGGGATCATTTGGAATATATAAAGAAACCTAGGGAGTACGTTCATTTTTACAACATTAATCCGACCCAACCACGAGATCCTCTGTGGAAACCAATGGGACAGGTCAATCTTTATCTTCTTAAGCATAGGAGCGAAATTTAGATCAAATAGTTTAGGAAGCTGATTGGGAATCTGAATCCCTAAATATTGGAGATGTGAAGAGGTTCACTTAAAAGGGGAATGATTTGGAAAGCATCTCAACCGTCTCATCCAAGGTGGTGATGTTCAGGGCCATAGACTTGGAGTAGTTAATCTTAAAATTAAAGAGAGTATTAAATGGTGGAATTCCCTCACCAAATTTGGTAGGGAGATCATTGAATTAGTAATGGCCGCCAGAAGGTCCTCACTAAAAAAGGCTCAATTTGTATTCCTGTGACCCCAATTTCACACCTGAAATATCCAGATTAGCCCTAATTGCCCTCGCCAGCACCTCTACCAGCGAGAGAGGGCAGCCATGTCTTGTACCGTTAATGTTATGTACTGCTTTGGACAAGATGCCATTGATTCTTATCTGCACTGATGGTGCTTTGTACAGACCCAGTCTCCATTAAACCCCCTCCATAAAGTCCCAGTTAACCCTGTCAAACACTTTTTCTGCGTCGGTTGACAAAAGGACCAACGGGATATTTTTAGTACATGAATAAGAGATCAAATCAATAACCTTAATTGTATTATCCTAGCCTCACTACCTGGAACAAAGCCTACTTGATCAGAGAGGATGAGGCTAGGGAGAAGAGGTTTCAGATGATCAGCCATCAACTTGGCATAGAGCTTAATGTCTACGTTCAGTAGAGAGATAGGTCTATGACTTGCCGCTATACAGGGATCCTTACCCTCTTTGGGGATCACCATAATATGTGCAGAAAGAGACTGGTTGGAGAACTGCACCTGGGGAGAAACCACATTACACGCCTTCAGCAGCAGGGGAACTAGTTGTTCCTGGAAAGCCTTATAGTAAGCTATAGGGAAACCATCGGGACCCGGACTTTTCCCATTTAGGGAAGTCTTAATAGCCTCTCTCAATTCATCCTCCTTGAACAGGAAATCCAGAGCCTGTGTCACCGCCTCAGGAAGACAGGGGAAATAAACATCTTCAAGGAACTACAAGTAGTACTCATAAAAAACGGAGGCAATCTCCTCATCCGTAGCACAAATAATCCCAGAGGAATCTTTCATTTTTTGTATGTACATTAAAGTTCTCTGTGCTCAGAGGGATCTTGCCAGCATTCTTTCCAGTCTTGTTATACCATCTAAATTAGGTATGTCTGCACCTCCTATATGCCGTTTTGACCACTGTCAAATCCTAATTTAACCATGTTGTTGTTTTTGTTGTTGTTAAGTAAATGACTGAATTGAAGTTAGACTTAGAAAGGCAATTGATTATTTCTTAAAAAGACCACGCCCGTATACAGGTTGGGAGACCACATCCTCTCAACCCAAGTCAAATACATCAACCGAGAAAAACATGACGATGCACTAGTTTTTATAATATTTGGTTACACCCAATTCTTATCACACTCCCATATGTTATGCTCATATTAGGACAAGGTACCAGCTTGAAGCTAGTTAGCCTTATTTGGTGTTAATTCCAATTCTATTACACACAATGAGTCTGCTGATTTCCAAACTCAGTTTAAAGGTACATGTACAGTATCTGATAAGTGAACTAACGTCTGTATAAAGGTCACCTATCTAGCAAAATGGATTAAGAGAGTTAAGGTATGTTACATGATAAGATATGTTACAGTATATGATAGGTATAGCTGTATGCTGTACCTATGAAATATGTGACTATATTGTATTAAGAGAATAAATTATATTTCTTATGCATTCAGATATTTAACAATTCCCCACTTTTGATCATACACATTCTACATGTGCTAAATCACTTAATAGACTGCACAAGGAATATAAAAGTTCATTCAGCATCATTTCTGGTATATTCTCTCTCTTTCTCTTGTGGTAACCATTTGAAAACAGCATAGGCCATATCTATTACAGTATTGGCTACATCTATAAAAAAAAACATATATGAGCAGAATGATCACAAGAATAAATTTCATCAAGGAATACAACATAGAAAACAATATACTTAAAAATTATTATTTTTTTGCTAATCTTGAAAATTGAGTACTGGGATTTAAACATTTTATCATTTCCAGTCCATATCATAATGTCTTTGTTGAAGTTCTTCTTTTATATCTTGAGCCTCCTTTATATAATTGGCAATAATCATAACCACGTCTGTAATGTCATTGGTCAATTAAGCACAGCAGTGAACTCAAAGTGCTGTTTCGGAAATCAAACAATATCCTCCAATTTGTGGTATTAAAGAGTGTAGAACAATGTGGTATCGTAACAGTTCATATCCAATATCCTGGAATGTCTTATCCATTGGAGTTTCTATAATGGGTGCAGTGTGTGCGAGGCACATGGGCCCCCAGGTCCAGGGGGGCCCACCCCGCACACACTGCACCCATTTGCTTAATACTTACCTCTCTGAAGTCCCCCGTCGAAGCCATCCCTTTTTCGGCAGCGCAATAGAGTTTGAACACTAGGGGGAACAAACTCTATTGCGCCTGCTGAAAACCCCAGAAAGATGGCATGGCGGACATTTTTCCGGAGTTTTGCGCATGCGCAGTAGCAAAATCTTCAGGAAAATGGCTGCCGTGTCGTGTTCCCGGCGGTTTGCGCATGCGCAATAGAGTCTGGTCTCAGACTCTATTGCCGCTGCGGAGAAGGATGGCACCGCCGGGGTACCCAGGAGAGGTTTCTATTAAATTCTGTTCAAAGTCAGAAGCAGAAGGCTGCACACGGGCCTCCTCCTCTCTTAAAACGCCCCTGGTCTTATCATAAATTTCAGTCATGTTATCAATAACTTTAGATGAAATAAAACATCAACTCCCAGTTGATTAATCATAACACTCCAATAGCCATAGGATAATTATTAGCCACACCTCCACCAATTCGAGGTGTTATTGATTCACTGGTGACAGGAACTTGTTTCCTGATTACTGGGTCAATCACTCTTTTAGGAATCCTGTAAGAAAACTTGGTTCTCAAGTTATGTGTTTTTGTATGAAATTGCTAAATTAATCTTCTTAAATAACAAATATCTTCAGAATTAATAGGTAACAAATTGTATATCATATCCTAAGGACATAGTGGTAACTATCATTCCTAGTTATGTATGATATCTCCTTCAGCCTCTGAATCTACTCCTGGTAAAATACAGTATAATCAAATACTAAATCATAAACTTTAATGAACTTGCTATATATAACAATTACTTTTTATATACCTAACTCATTATATCTAGCACATCTAGAAACATTAGGTTTGTAAATGGTAACAATCCTTTCACATTTCCTTATATCAATCTTTCCTATATGCATAAGGTAATCTTTTCTGTATTATTGACCTATTTTATTGGCTCTAAATGGGATACACCCCATATGTGTGTAGCTAATATTATAACTAGTGGCACTTATCTTGAGATGCTGTAACTTTCTACACACATGTACCTGTTTCACTGTTATCAGAACTCTATAAAGTTTTGGTAATCACATAAAATGTAACTTACATAGATAACTTTGGCCTGTTACTATACAATGCTGGTGTCTTTGTATACATATCTAACAATTATAATAATAATTAGCAATAATATTTATATAGCAGCAGTACCCAAAATCTTTCCAACAATTAATGGTATTGTTGGACTGGTTATTCCTCAGAATAATATCCTAAATTATCCATACATCAATCTATACTTCTCTCTTCAAGTGGAGTACAATACTCACAACCACATTTTTCAGAAGGGTGATCTTTACACCGATCATAAAGCTCTCTGGATTTCCTGCTTAGAAAAGAGGAAGGAAGGGTCTTATTGAAATAATTCCCATCCACATTAATGGATGAGTACTCATACCTACACCACACTTCTGCTCGCTCTCTCTTCAAAGAAAAAGAAAACAAGTCCTAATGCTGTTACAAATAACATCGCTCCCGTATACTTTCAAGAATGTTAAAAGTTCTGTAGGATATTAGTTTATAAGCACATAGTTTATTATCGACAATCATCACCATCTCGATTGAAGGGTGTTACGTTCCTGATGCTCAGAACTGGATAGATGTTTGTGTAGAGAGTCCAGAGCACCAGGACGTGACGCTGAAATAAGGGATGGTACGGGAATAGCCCCTAGCACCCTACCTCCGTTGTTTTACCCGTGTGGTCAGTTCACGCCTGAGTGACTATGGTTTCTTGGGCCCACGGCAGCCGCGTTTGAAGGGTGGATTAGGTCTGCCCAACTCCAATGCCCCCAGGTCTTAGAGTGAGACAAGGCGAGAACCGAGACAGGATAATAACAAGGGGACCTCTAACTAAATCAAACAGAAGCTAGGGGCTACTAACTACCCTAAAACTAAATATATGTGCGGCACGCCGCCAAAGGAAAAGAACAACAAAAGATACAACTGTCCACTCCCCCACACGGCACCGCCGAGTTCTGGGGAGGACAGTGAAAAGCGGAAACCTCCGCAAAAACCACCAATACAAAAGTAAAACAAGGACTAAGTGGCCTAGGCCGCAACATGCGGCAGAAGCCGCTACTCACAAAACCGGGAGAGAACCCCAACAAGCGAGAACCCCCAGATGACCGCAACAGGTTCACTTGGACAGGAAGGATTCCCAGGACCGGCTTCAGAACTCCAGAACTCAGGAGCACAGGGAGCAGGATCGACCAGATACAGCTGACCAGGAACAGACGTTGCAAGGCAGGAACAGCATACAGGAAGCTATCACCGGCGAGGCTGCAGTGTGCTGGCTCCCATAAAAAGACCCTGCTGGCCAATGACAGGAGGGCCAGCAAGACCAGCCCCCAGACCCTAATTACTAGTTGCCGTGCAGCTGCCCTGCTGCACGAGCAACTAATCAATCCTATCTGGCAACGGGGAACGCGGTACGCCAATGGCGTCCCCGTTGCTATGGACCCAGCGGCTGTGGACGCCCGGCGTCCTAGCGTTGCCAGGGACCCGGCGGCTACAGTACGCACGGCGTCCTGGCATTGCTAGGCGCCAGGCGGGCAGGGAGGGAGGTGCGGTGGCCGTGAGCATCGTTCGGAAGCAGACCGAGCGGCGCCGCGGACCGCGGCACCTAACAAAGGGTTCATTAAAATATAACTCTGTGGTAGTAATAGTAGTAAAAGTCTCTGTATCTCCATACAATTTTGAGTTTTAGGTTACTTCAAGCTCCGGTCTCTGACAATTCCAATGAGAGCTCATGGATCTAGGTGTCCTTATTCTGTAGCCTGTGGAATGGCTGTATAAGTAGTCAGCGGTACTTACCAAGGACCATCCTATGCGATCTGTAATGGAACCGAAACATAAGCAACTTCTCACCGTAACACCGTCTCCACTCTCGATTTGTCCGGTGCCGGACTGAGTATTCGTTTGGTTAAATATCCTCCCAAGGTTCTTGCAGCTTTCGATATTCTGGTAACTGTTTAAATAATTTGTGTGACACATTGAACAGTCAAATAATTTTATAGGTTTTTAATCAGTCTCTGGATAATATATCTTTGCTGGATTCCAAATAAGAACAAAAAATAAAATTATACAGAAGAGAGACTAAGCAGAGGCTTAGGTGTAATTCTACCACTATTGAACCGATTGGACCATGCCATGATTCAGATTCTGCCATTCCTGTCTCTTTTGTAGATTAATAATGCTTAATTCTTTAAACCTTCCCCATCAAGTTATGATGTATTTGTATTTTCAACATTACACATATTCATTGAAAAATATTCCCTATAACAAGTGGGTAAGTCATGTCCTCATACAAATTCCTGTAAAATCACCATTTTCTCCTCCCCCCACCCCAATCTCCTATAAAATTTTTCTATCAGTAAGAAATCTTTACTGCATTTGAAACAGTAGACCAAACATCTGGCCACCTTATTATTCATTTCTCAAATAGCGCAGCAAACTCCGTTGCGCTTTGCTTTACCCCTTATTGCCTGTTACACATACTATAGTTCCTTTTTAGCATTAAACTATGTTGTAATTAAAACAATGTTGTTTTTAATCATCCCAAAAACATCCTCAGTAAACATCCACATGCTATAGCTTTCTTATCTTTATCAAATAATTTGTAATCTTTGTAAAGAAATTATATTGCTTTAAGTTCTGTTATTTTGGTCAAATGCTAGAACACAATGTATATTTCTCCATTAAACTTCATCCTACCGTAGTAAGCTTGTGCAATCTATTTTATGCTAGTTACCCTTATATGTGCATAACTCAAGACATTTCCCATAGCAAAAGTTGGCAGCAACACTTTACTATTACTAATTCACATACTAATTTCAGTTACCCCACTGTAATTCACCATCCCAGTATCCCCTATGGATTCTAGAGAAAGTATACTACTGTTACTGTCAATTTTTAAATGCAATGTAATAATTATAATTGTCTTACTCATCCACATTATATTGCTTTGACAATGCTGATTTTATCCTTAGGAATGAAAGCTATACCTTAAAACACACCTTAAATACACTTTACCATGGAGCCATTGCGGCCGCTGTACTTAATACACACTCTACATACTTTGTACGCTATTAGCGTACAAAGTCCCGTTCTGTGTACGGACTTCGCGTACAAGCACCGCGCTGACGGTACAAAGTACTCACAGCGCGTACACACCCAGAGATACAATTTAAACCTTTTACAGCAATGCAATGCAATGATAATACACTTTAAACCTTTAAAAAAACATAACACAATGGATACTGTAATCTCTTTGTCCATTGGACACAGGGATGGTCATTTACAGTACAGGAGAGGTCATAGGTCTGTTTGAATAGGTGGGCGAAGTCTATTTGGGTGGTCTCCTCTGGATTCCCACCGCATACATAATGTACAGTAAATACAGTTTATATCTATATTCTGCTCCTGCACATAACTATCCGCAGGAACATGCGATCTTCCTCAAACCAACACCGGAATGTTTCCCTTAAAATACCCTACAGCTGGATACCAAACACCACCTTGTAACCTTGTTCTGTCCCCTCCTATCCTGTAAAGGTGAATCCCTTTGTTCTGTTACCATTTAAACTGATGTTAATTTCTGATGTGGTACAAGTAGACTATGTGTACATTGTGCACTATTTGGATTAAATATGTAATGTATTTTGATAGCCTTCCATGCGTTCACAAACTCTACTGTAAATACTCATACCATGCGCTAATGCGCAGGACCGCGGGAGCGACAATACACAAATTGCGAATATGCGCACGCACAGCAGAGCAAGTACGCGCATGGAGGCCATCTGTGTGCAGTTTGTACATGATGTGTGTAATGCAAAATATTTTTTGACTTTGACAGCTTATACTCCCCTCTTTTGATTATGAGGAAGGCAAGTATGCAACTATACCAAAGTTGTGGCAGCTATGTGTACGTTTGGGTATACATCAAATGTTATTCATGATAAAGTGTAATATATTGTATCACATTCTATAATTTGTTCTGTTATGAACTTGAATGCATGCATGCATATAGCACTCGCAAAAATGTACTGTATCCTGAAATTCATCAGCTGGTTATATATATATATATATATATATATATATCCTCACAATGTCCTGCACTCTCATCAGTCTAAATAAATATGTAGACGGGTGCTCCCAATGACCCAATTAGGCCACTAATATACCGCAACTACCACCAAGTTTCCAATGATCCAAAACACAAGGCCAAGTGGACCTGTCATTGGCTATAGCAGAATGAAGTGAAGGTTCTGGAGTGGCCATCTCATACCCCTTTCACACCGCAGCTTTAACCCGGTAAATGCCAATTTTTCAGCCTTCCTAAACGGTTCTAGCTGCGATGTGAAAGGGCCACCTTGAATTTACCGTTTTCAAAATACTGGTATTTTGAAACGGTTAAAAAGCAGGGTCCTACCCAGTTCAGAACCGTTTCACTGTGCAGTGTGAAAGGCTCTGAGACGGTATTTCCAAGCCACAGGAGGTGATAGGCTGTCTCCATGTGTGATGTCACCAGGCAGAAGCAGGAAGCTGGAGGAAAAGCACATCAGACACATGAGAGTGGGTTTAGAAGCGTTTTCTTACTGTAAATATATTATACAATGGCAACTTGGAGTGATGAAGAGGTGAGGGAGCTGCTAAGAATCAGAGGGGATAAGGAAATCTGCAGACAAATAACTGGGACAGTCAAGGATGCACTCGTATGTAAAAACATGGTTAAAATGCTTCAAGCTGCTCGGTTCCATCGTACGACTATCCAAATTATTAATAATTAATTAATTAATAATTATTAATAATGTGTGGGCCAGAAAAGTCCATTTATGACAACCACTGTTTTCTATGGGTGAAACGAGTTCAGTGTGAAAGGTACCAAAATGGTAATGAAATGGTAATATACTGGTTACAACATGCGATGTGAAGGGGGTTTAACTGCTCAGACCCGTTTTAAGAACCGTTTAAAGAACCGTTTCAAAAGCAGGTTTTGCGATGTGAAAGCAGCATCAGTCTCCTGACCTCAATATCATTGAGCCACTCTGGGGAGATCTCAAACGTGCAGTTCATGCAAGACAGCCCAAGAATTTACAGGAACTGGAGGCTTTTTGCCAAGAAGAATGGGCAGATTTACCATCTGAGAAAATAAAGAGCCTCATCCACAACTACCACAAAAGACTTCAAGCTGTCATTGATGTTAAAGGGGGCAATACACTGTATTAAGAACTGGGGTATGTAAACTTTTGATCAGGGTCATTTGGGTAGTTTCTGTTGTCATTATGATATAAAAAGAGTAAACACAGTTGTTTGACAATAAATGGCTTCACCCAACCACTAACCATGAGTGAAAGAAAAGTTTGTGAGTTATCATTCATATTCTCTGACAAATGGCCAGAAAATCACAAATTCTGCTAGGGTATGTAAACTTATGAGCACAACTGTATATAAACTATTCCATGGAATTCTTTTTATTGTTTCTATGTCAATTCAACATTTCCAGATAAACACACATTACTAATTACACGTCTTTTAGTTCTGCCAAAAGCCATTTGAACACGGACACTCAAATCTTTAACTCTATTTTTATCTCAGTTCAACACATATATAAACATTAATCACAAGGTTTGTAAACATACCAGTCACAGACAGAATAGTTTCTATGTTAAACACAGAACAGATATTGTGCTTTCGAGAGTACAAACACTGAACTTTCATGTTGGACATACAAGACACCATAAAAACAAAACCCCACAATGACATACTCTTTCGCAGGCGCAGGGCGGGGCATTTGGTACCATATCTTTATAGACTTTTTCATTTCATTTTTTCCCTGTTACATAACCTGTCTGTATTAACTCTGTGAAGACACACACATAAGTTAAATCAGATTTTGCACATTTCAATATTGATACTGCGGTCAGTATTGGTTGATCAGGCCATTCCATACAGCACTCATCATTGAAATACTCAATTCCCTAACATGTACATGTTTTTTTTCCCCTCGCATTTTCTGTAGACTGTACCCCTTGGTCATAGTACTGTACAAAATCCGTGCAATATGGAACATTTTTCCATAACATGATATGCACGTAGGGTGTGTCCTCCCTGCCCCCTCATACACTGAAATGTTGGCTCCCATCATAGCCTTTACTTCCCACACGTGACACGTCTGTCAACTGAGAGCCGCAGTAGACCACCCCTATTATCACAAACTACAATCACAAAGCAACACGCCAAGTTAAAAGTTGCTGATCTCTCTCTGCTTAACGGAGGTTAGCAGACAGACTTATGGTTAAATACAACTGATTAGATTAGCAGAACTATTACTTTATGAATATTATCAGATTTTAAATAACCTCAGGTGATCACCCTATACCACTTAACTGACATGGTCAGATTTCATGCGACTGCGCCGTCCCACCCTGTCCCCCTCAGTTTGGAGGAGGAGATTCATTCTGCAGATGTGCATAATATAATGTTTAAATATTTAGAAAAATACTTTTTAAACTTTATTAAATAAAATAAATAAAAAAAAACAATGTTATTAACAATTTTGAAGGGAAAAATCGTCAGTTAAGTAGTTTTAAGCACACACACGTATGTATCTCTATATTTAATATGGGATGATGTCTTCCCTATGCATATGTGTTTTCACATTATACTTTTGGCGTTAAAACGCTATCTTATTCACCGCAAGCATATATATTCTGCTTCTCATTCACACATTTGCACATAAGGTGAACAGCCGAGGTTTATATATTTATTTTTATATATTTTTCACTTTTACAAATTTTGGATTAAATTTATCAACATTTACTTACATGCAACAACAAACACGACAAGGTCAGGTCCCTGAGTTATTTTTAGCTTCATTTGCACACCTCTCCAATCACTCTGCTACATCACATCTCGGAGCATACCATAAATGCACAATCAACTATGCATAAATAAACAATATACTCACAAGTGCTTGTAACAGGTGTCTGCTGGCTGGCCATGGCTTCACACCTGATGAAGCAGAGGTGAGGAGAGGTAGGCAAATACATAAACACTGGACAATAGCCCCCCAACTGTCAAATCCTAATTTAACCATCTTGTTCCTGTTGTTGTTGTTGTTAAGTCAATGACTGAATTGAAGTTAGACTTAGAAAAGCAATTGATTATTTATTAAAAAGACCACGTATGTATACAGGTTGGGAGACCACATCCTCTCAGCCCGGGTCAAATACATCAACCGAGAAAAACATAGCGATGCACTAGTTTTTATAATATTTGGTTGCACCCAATTCTTATCACACTCCCAGATCATTTCATGCATCTGGAGTACAATGTTATGCTCATATTAGGACAAGGTACCAGCTAGAAGCTAGTTAGCCTTACTTGGTGTTAATTCCAATTCTATTACATACAATGAGTCTGCTTATTTACCTGTTTAAAGGTACATGTATCTGATAAGTGAACTAATGTCTGTATAAAGGTCACCTATCTAACAAAATGGATTAAGAGTTAAGGTATGTTATATGATAAGGTATGTTACAGTATATGATAGGTATGGCTGTATGCTGTACCTATGAAATATGTGACTATAGTGTATTAAGAGAATAAATTATATTCCTTATGCATTCAGATATTTAAAACCCCATCAGTAAGTAAGGAATTTAGGGACATTGTAGCAGTTAGCAGTTGACAAAAGACATCTATCTCCAGAGGTTTTGTTGGCCAACTCTAGAGCTTTGATTTTAGTCAAAAGGGCTTCTCTGCATAATAGTTTCTGTTTCTTAAGAAATGTTCCAAGTTGGATGCATCGGCCACGGACAACACATTTGTGGGCTTCCCAGATCGTAATTGGAGAGACATTGGCCGTGACATTGGTCGCTACATAATCTTCTATAAAGCCCAGTAGTTGAGTTCTATAGTGAGAGTCTGTCAGTTTAATCTCCAAGTTTAATCGCCAATGCCATTGCCGAGGCTTCGCATAAGCATTGTGCAAAGTAACAGTTATAGGTGCATGATCTGAACTGTAATCTGACCAATGGTTGCCTCATCCAAGCAGTACATCCAAGTGGGAATGAACAATACAAAAAGAGTCAATACGACCCATGCATGTGTGGGGGGGGGGGGGAGGGGGGGGATGTATAATCTTTCTCTGAGCCTTCTATACTATTATACAACCTCATTTACAACTTTTCTTGAGTTCAGGGTTATTTTTCCATTTTTTCATGCACATCACCCCAAGTCAGGCACTGTAGACTTACTGCCATAAGCATGTACTAATGGCAAGGATTGCGGGAGAACACATGTTGAAAATATCTTGCAAAGTGCCCGTTAAATTTACCCACAGTAGAACCTCAGCTTAATGCAGATAATTTATCAAGCTCCTCCTATAGGAAGATGGTTTAGTTTGTGTAGAGGGATCCTTTTGGAAAACGTACCAAGTTAGTTTCAAAGTTGTGCAGCCTAATTTTTTTTCCACTTCAATAGCTAATATAGTTAATGTATTTATAGCTATAAAACTGATATTTATCATTATAATTTCATTAATCTGCCTGTTTCTGTAGTTACAGTATATCCAGCTGCTTTCACCTTTTGCAGCTGTACCCGTTGGTAGGTAGATTGAGCAGTAGCGTTCTGAAAGTTTTGCAATACTGGCTATTGTTAGTATACCCAATGGTCTACTTTTTGGAGAAGTAATTTGAGATGCATAATTTGCAACTATTTTATTTATCAATAGATGTAAACATATTATGCAAGTAGATAGCAAATCATTTTTTCTATAATGTTTATTAGGTTGCTAAAGTTCTTACCTCAGTAACTGTCTTTACAATTAGTATCTAAATTAAGTTTAAATATTCATTACATATGAGAAATTCATTAAAATGAGGAGGCAGTAGTCATAATGAGACACCCTTAGGCAGTCATTGCAGCCTTATTTTTTAAATTGGCAAAGTTAAAGCTTTTTTGAGATCAGGTACATTGGATATGAAAAACCATTAGTAATGTCATTATGTCTGCACATTTATACAGACATTGCTAAGTGCAGATGGGTTGTTTCTGTTCAAACTCCCTATTTCCATATGCTTGTAACTCTACAGCTACATTATTAACAGTTTGCTTATGAACATTTCCAGATCCAGCCAGCACCCTGTCTAATAGCTTAAGCACAGTTTTAGAAAAGAAGCACTTCTAAAGAGGAATGCTACAGCTACCTCTTCTAAATGTAGAAATATCAAATGATTGAGGACTTGTGACCGTGTGTACTGTATGTGTATAATATATATATATATATACACACACACACACACACACACACACACACACACACACACACACATACAGTTGCACAGTGCAAAACTAGATCCATTATAAAAATACACTTGTGTGCCCCTCAGGGACTGTATCAGGTATACCATTCCTGTATTGGGTAAGATACTCCTTTTGCTTTACCTTGGTGTTGGAAATGTTCCTTCACAATCTTGCATTATGGGCATGAGGCACTGGACATGATAGCATCACACAATTGCTGCAGAATATGCGGTATGTTATACCGGTAGTCGGGATGCCGCAGTTCACACATGACTTACTGCATATCACTGTTTTATGCACAATGTTACCTGCTTCAGGCGATGGCTGGTGTCCAACAGCTGCAACTCGTGGCTGGAATTGAGAAAGCTGAATATAACTCTTTTGCATGGAATTTGGGTAGCAGTGAGAACTGCCTTTGGTATGCATTACTGGTAGTGCACCACTGAGTGGTACTGTACCGGACTGGATACCAGCTGAAGAATAAAGCTGGACTGGACTGGTTACCAGCTGAAGGGATAGAGCTGGACCGGACTGATTACCAGCTGAAGGGTTAAAGCTGGACCAGACTGGTTACTGGTTGAAGGGTTAAAGCTGGACCGGACTGGTTACTGGCTGAAGGGTAAAGCTGCACCGGACTGGTTACTGGCTGAAGGGTAAAGCTGCACCGGACTGGTTACTGGCTGAAGGGTTAAAGCTTGTCAATACTGGTTACCAGTTGAAAGGTTAAACTGGACCTGGTAGAGCTGCACAGGAGACAACAATCAAGTTCACTTGTCAAACTAACAATGTAACTAGTTCCACAGGCCCTTAATGCTTGCAAAGGTACTCTTCTTATACCTGAGCAGGAAGCAGCAGGGAGTGTCAGTGAGGATAGTCTCTCATTGGCCCCTGCTGTCATGTGACCAGAGGAAAGATGGCAGCGCCCATGCAGGAGACAGGGAATGCCAGCCTAATACCACCAGATTCCAGACAGTGAGGACCATGCAGGGAGATCACCGCAGGCTGCCAGATGCTGGAACCCTGCTTTTTACAGGACCTACCGGACCCGTAGTGTCAGTGGTAATCGATTAGGATGCCAACACTGGAGAGCCCGACACTGGACTGGGTAAGAATTTTAACCCTTCCCCTAACCCTAACTCTCTGGAGTGGCAGATATTGCTAATGCATCCTGCTGCAAAGATGTCAGCTGCACAATTGTGCTACAAATCTGTTCCCCAACCCCCCCCCCCCCCCCCCCCCAACCACACACTGGATTATTATCTGGTCACTGAAAGCCAGTGGAGTACAGCAAACTCAATCTCATGTTTGTGTAACCAGTTTGTGATGACATCTGCTTTGTAACACATTAATCTGCTGATCAGCAGATATTAGTAGATGGGTAGACTGTACTTTAGCTAATGGACAGGGCTGTTGAGAAAGCCTAACCAAAGAGGGTGTGGCCAAATCTGGGTCCCCATAAGGTCCCTCCAATAGTCCCAGGCCCAGTTTATTAGTATTCCCCCCCCCCTTCTTTGTTCCCCTTGCTCTGAATTCATAGTTTTGCCATATATGCTAAACTTGCACCAAGTACTGGATAGGTCTCCCATTTTACAGTAATTTCACATGAACATTTACTCACAATCTGTAATCCAGAACTACATAGCATAAACAAACACAGTGAATGTTCTTGCAATGTTGCTAATACACTTTCAATCTCTATATTGTCTAGTGTTTCCATAGTTTGGTTTTTTCCCGGTTACTGCGTGATTTTTGAGGGACAGTTGATTCATAAATAGTCCCCTATGGGGTGTATTCAATAAGTGGCAGAAGCTGCCGTCTTGTCGGAAAGTCATCAGCTTCCGATAGATTTAGGTCGGAAGGGGTTCCAACCTATTCATTGGGGCCCCATTTTTTCTGACAAGCCTGACGGAATACACGAGGATCGGCGGCTTCAGCACTGAATACTGACCTGTTGGATCCTTTCCGTCGGAAAGGATCAGACAGGTATTGAATATACCCCTATATGGGAGACTAGCTGTTCTACCCGTTCTTCGCATGGGAGTTTCTGATTTTCATGTAAATATAAATAAGTTTTATATATTTGGTTAATCTACTAAACCTCCTTTTCATCCCCTTAGGGGAAGTTTATTCAAATTTAAATTATGTAGTTTTCCAATTTCCCACCTGAAGAATACCCATGTTAAATTCAATCTTCCTAACATATCTGGAAGAGAATTACTGATGAGTCAGTGAGTGCTTTAACATTTATATATATATATATATATATATATATATATGAGAGAGAGAGAGAGAGAGAGAGAGAGAGAGAGAGAGAGAGAGATGAGGCCATGAATGCATTTAAAATGGTCTTTTTAAAAGAATTTTTTTTAAAGCAGCCTTGTAGAGGTCTATTTTTGTCATTTTGAAGAGTTGGGATAGTTGTCTTTTTTTAGTTTTTATTTGAACAAGATGCATTTATCACATTAGAACACACTAGGGTTTATGCAAAGGTTTTTGTCTGTGCATAAAGATACACAATTCCATACAGAGTATAATGCCGCAAACACACATATGTATTCCTCTGTATACAAGCATAGTAATACCACCAAGTTGCTTCTGATTATATAATAAACTAATTAAATAAGAAAAGTCATGGCCATACTGTATATTCATTCACATCACTTAATTGACATGCCCATATACTGTGGCAGGAAAGTAGTATCCTAGGGGAAATTAACAAATGTTCATAGCTAATTGAATTTTATTTGTACAATGTCAAGACACTATTCTTTCTTAAGAATATTACACTTCATTAAATTATTATATTGTGTACAAATAAGGTAATCCAATAGATATTACACTTGCTAATAATGCTGTCAAGTTGCATCTTTACACTACCTCTATGCTTTTTAATTGTGGTGTGTAAGCATACACACTTGTTAGCAGTGGCGGCTCCTAGCTTTAGACTTAAGAGGGGCTGCAATCGCATAGCTACAGCTAGTGGCAGAGAGTAAACAACATACAGATAACCTACTTTTAATCACTTTAAACTAGCATAGAGTTGTAATAACTAACAGAACACTCTCTTAAAAGATAATTTCCAGCATATTTCTGAGACCATGAGTCTCAATTGCTAACATACCTCTGCTGTGGTCTCATACCATGGGACCATAGGACACTTGCACTGTGCAGCTTTTTAGTGACTTATGGGTTAATTCAGATCGGATCACAGCAGCAAATTTGTTAGCAGTTGGGCAAAACCATATGCACTGCAGGCGTGGCAGATATACCATTTGCAGAGAGTTAGATTTGGGTAGGTTATTTTGTTTCTGTGCAGGGTAACTACAGGATGCTTAATTTTTAAACTGCAATTTAGATTTCAGATCTAACATACCCCACCCAGATCTAACTCTCTATCTCTCGGCACATGTTACATCCCCCCCCTTGCAGTGCACATGCTTTTGCCCAACAGCTAACAAATTTGCTGCTGTGATCAGATCTGAATTAGGCTCCTAGACACATTGTTAATATTACATTTTAATTATTAGGCTGCCACAAGTAGTCTGCAGCGCTGTACATGTACAGCAACAGTGGGACAGTACAGGGTACACAGAACATTGCAGAAAATTTAAGTAACCAAGACAAATAGAATTGGATCGTGTTTCAAAGATGTCTACTACACAATCAAAACGGTCAGAGAGAATGTGAGTCAACTGGACCATATAGTAATAGTAAAAAGAAAAAGTAGGCAAACCGAACTCATCCCAACAAGGTAAGGTACTGAAAGAACAGAAGACAGAGCAGTCTGGACAAATGCATGCATTATAAATATCAAGAGGGAATGCCAAGCAGCAATATCCTGTTTAATGGAGTCTAATAGAAAGGGGTCTTTTGAGTGAAGAGCTGGTGATTCCCAAATAACAAATGAATAGAGGCCTCCATTGGAAGTCATAGTTCTGCTCCAGAGTTTTACTGACATAGGAAGGCAAATGAGAGCAAAGGTCTTTAATTTAGTGTTGTTGGTCTTATAGCTACAGATATTGCTGGAAGACTACAGAACCTTTAACAGGTTAGGGACTGAGGCCAGCTGTTGTGTCAAAATGAACGACATACATATCATCAGCGAACAATGAGATAAGGTGGGGGGCTCCATCGGCCTTCAATCCATCCCAATTGTGCTTTCCGTTTGTGACTGCCAATTAATATATATAATTTTTCACTGTTTTAGTATTTATTTAGTTGCTGTACTCCGTTTCTATTTTTAGTTTGTAGTAAAATGTCAGGGGCACTGAGGGTGGGAGGCAGTCCTGGTTGACCTGGCCTGCCAGTAGTTCTAACCATGCCCACAACATGGCACAGCATACTGTGCGGAGGGTCGTGGTATGCACAATGAACCCACACTTGGCCATGCATGTTACAAGGGACAGTTTAATCTCTTGGCAGCAGTGGAAAATGCTGATAGATCTACACAATTCTCTCTCTCAGGGCGGCATGTATCAAAATGACAGAAGCTGGCTGGTAAGTACTTTATTTTGCACAAATTTATCTCTCTCCAAGGCTTGATAAACATCTTGCTCTCAGTGAGAGTTGAACTATAATAGTATGCTTGAAATCCGGTAATTACCTATAAACAGATTAATACTGTAAATGGTAAGCTGGATAACAGGTAGAAATAGGATCGGGTCAGGATGCAATCGTTTGGGATCCTGGCAGTCAGAATACCAACACCGGACTCCTGACACTGCTCAGAATCTCGACATCAGGATCCCAACATGGATAGCAGTGCTGGTGCCGGGATCCCAAACATTAGGATCCCTAGCAAAGGACTGCTGGTACTGGACAGAGGTAAGCCACAGATGGGGGTAGGTTTAGACTGCGGGGGGGGGGGGGGGGTAGGTTTAGACTGCGGGGGGAGGGTTAGGGTTAGTCTGGGGGAAGTGAGGCTTATGGTGAGGCTGCGGGTGAGGGAGGATTAGGTTTAGGCTGTGGGAAGGGGGGTTAGGGTAGGCACCACTGGGGAGGGTTAGGGTTAGGCTCCGAAGAGGGAGTCAGGCTGCGGGAAAGGAGGGCTAGGTTTAGGGGGGAGGGATAGCACACATACCTACTAGGTGATGTGATCCTGAGCATCGGGATGCAGCTGTTGGTATTCTGATTGCCAGCATCTCAAGTGCAGGGATCCTGATACCATCAAGTAGAAATTACTGTTTTTATGTATAAAAATGTTATAATCTTGGCAAGTAAAATTCTGCTTTATACTGACCTAACAGCCAGCATGTCCCACTGGGTCGAGCAGTGCTCAGATGACTGCCTTCCTCCCAGAGCATTAGCACCTATGATGCATGATGCTTTTGACATCTCAGATGATCGTCTACCTTGAGCATTATGACCAAATCACTGAACCTAGTATCAGGAAGGTGGGAATGCAATGACATTCTTAAATCTTCAGAAGTTGTCACTGCCATACAGCCTAATGGCAGTCTGCATCGTCAGGACCTTGGATGACATCATTTTCTGTAACAGATAACTTGCTATTGTAAATGCATGCAAAAGTTATTATACCAGGTTTAAGGCTGTTCGTTCAAGTGTATTAGACCATCACCAGTTGTTTTGCCTCATCTAATACTCTAGATTTTATATTCTTGTAACCAGTGCATAATGTTCATTGCCTTACTTTCTTGTAACATAGAAACTTAACTTTATGTCCCCTTTCTTTTATTAACATTGTGTTTCCAGAGTCAATCTCCTGGAGCTTCTGTGAATCATTCCCAGTGGGATTGCTACTGAAGTATTGTCATTGAGCTCTTTATATGTACAGTGATTCCTCTGAAAAACCTTGTAGACCTTGTTTCTCCATTCCACCCTTAATAATCATAGCCCCCCTACTTTTCCAGGCATTCCTGCTATAGAGACTCCTGCAGCCTGTTTCAATCCTACAGCCACTTACAGGAGAAAAAAGTTGACAAGTCATAAAGTCAAAATTTAAATTCAAACCTGTATGGTGACATTTGTTTTGTCTTTTTCAAATCCATTCCCTTGCAGAAAACAGAAATAAACCAGTAAGCAGGAATCACAGCATATATTGAAATAACTCTGGTTGCTCTGAAAAAAAATGGAAAACAGCTTGCTTGTAATCCACTTTTCTCCTGAACCAACACAGCCAGCTGAATTTTTCAGTACATTACAACACATGAACCATGATTCTGTCATAAATAATTCAGATAACACAGCTTCTCGGGAGCCCAAAACAGCTTGTCCTAAGGAAAACAAAGATGCTGTAATGTCAGACAAACTGTTCTGAAGAAAAAAAAGGGAATAGCACATTAGCTGCAATCATAATCATGTATGGTACCATTTAAAAACAAATATAAATATATATATATATATATATATATATATATACACACACACACACACATATATATAGTTCATAAACAGGGAACTCACCAATTCTTAATGGACTTAACTGTACTAATGGGCCCTACACACATACCGATCCGCCACCGAGCTGCCTGACAGCGTTTACGGCTGACGGGCGACCTGGCGGCGGGGGGGTTAGTGACGGGGAAAGTGAAGTTTCTTCACTCCCCCATCACCCGGCTCCATAGAAGTGCAGGCAAATATGGACGAGATCGTCCATATTGGCCTGCATGCACAGGCGACGGGGCACCAGCGATGAACGAGCGCGCAGCTGCACATCATTCATCGCTGGTTCCTCCACACTGAAAGATATGAACGTTATCTCGTTCATTAATGAACGAGATTGTTCATATCTTTCACTAAAATCGCACAGTGTGTAGGGCCCTTAAAGGGTTATTCAGAGCTGGTCGCAGATTTTGCTATCGTAGCAAAATCTGTGACCACTGAAATCACATGCTGGAAGCCACCCAGCATGTGTGGTACTGCCCCACGATGCGATCGCAATTCAATTGCATTAAAAATAAGTTGGCCCCTGCCTATGCAGCAGGCGGTTCAGCGCCATGTTTCCTATTGCAGGAAATGCAGGCGATGTCATCAGTACGCCCATGCACACCTGTGTTTCCTGCTCGGGGGAATGCTGCGTCGCTGCCCTGGGATGCGATCGCATATTGAAGGGTCGTGTACTCGCACTATAGCCGATGCATGTGCGCAGACCCTTTGGACGTGGCTGTTTGTGCAAATGCAGTTGCTGCATCCAACTCTGAAAAAAGGCCCTAAGTTCTTTCACAACGGTGTATTCGATGTGCTGTAGCCAATTGAATGAAATATTTTTTAAACAGTAAGGTGTTGTTGACTAGTGCGTTTCAGCCACTTAATGGCTTTCTTCTGGTAATGACAAGTCCAGCTGAGCAGTGGTAGTGGTCACATGATAATGCCAAACCGGAAGCCTGGAAGCCATTCTCACCAAGGACGACCGTAGCTACATGCAATCAGGGAAGAGAGTGGATAGACAGGCGGCATGGAACAGGTACAGACGAGAGCAAGTACAGGTGAGTCTCCGTAGTGGAGGAGAGGACTGGCTGACAGCTTGTAGGAGCCGAAGCCAGTGACATCCCTTCTCCAGTCTGCCATCGGTACTTGGCGGGACATAGGTACCAAGGGACATCCGTTCACAGACGCACCTTGGCAGCCAACCCCACAGGTACATGGTCAGTCCGGAGTCCCTGCTTACCTCCTTCCTATCCCATTCATGTCCCCATGCTGCCAACTACAAGATTTCCAGGAATATATACCCACCACTACCCAGCTGCACCATACCGTAGATAAGCGGGGCGCTGCAATCTGCATTCAGTGTCACTTAAGACCACGGAGCAGGAAATATCGCCACAGTACCATCTATAAGACTTTAGCCCTACATTTATCTTTGTTCAAGAACAGGAATTGGATGACTTTTTTCATTTTTATATTTGCACAATTTTTAATTTGCTTTGATCTATATGTGCTTTTTTGTCTGCTTGGATTAATAACAATCCTGCCCTATATTGTATGCATTGATACCGTCTATAAGTAAAAGGTCCTATCTTAAATCTGCATTGGTTGCAGTGGATATTATCTGATCATTCACACAATCCTTGTACCCACCCAAATGCTGAGCACAGTGCAATCTCTATAATGTAAATGGTATTTTAAAGTATGACGACATAGACTCTGATGGAGTTAGAGTCACATCTAGGAGGGTAGGTTAATGGGGTTACCATGACAATGGAAACAGAGATGAGACAGGTGGAACGAAGCAACCAATAATGTGACAGCTAATAGGAGGGGAAGAGCTATTTAATTTACAGTCCAGGCTGCCTAATTACACGCCTCCCGAGAAAGTCAGGTCCAAATGAAAAAATGCATTAAAACACACACCTCCAGTATTTATTACTCTTCTGCTATAATGAAGTATTTACAAGATGCATGGAACCTGCCGTGACCCCAATCCCATGCATGCCAATGTGGCAGGTCTGAAGTGTTAACTGAAACACTGCTGCATACCTTTTAAAATTGTAATAGCCTATTTCTTCCCCCTTGTTAGGGAAAATGCTGGGCGTGGTTTCCCATTGACTTCCAGTCCGGGAAGCCGGGATTGACACAGTGAATACCAGCCTTAACAAAGAGACCAGGGAGTCTCGAAATGCGTTGGAATTATTCACGTGACGCACGGACTTTTCAGATGGACTGACGGTTACTATTACCATTTCAGGATACAAGCTTAGGAGCCCATGCAAGGTATATCTGGGATACTGTGCATTTCCGCAAACACCACCTGCGGCTCCTCCTTACCAGATTGGGTAGGAGTTATCATCTTGACATTTATATCAATATCACCTTTATAAGTGACTTAAATGCTGCTTATCAGTAGCAGGCCATTCAGCCTAAGCATTTGGACTATCTGCCCATCATTATCAGAAAGGGGCACCAGACTTATTGCTTATAATTGAAACTAATTAGTTTTAAATCATCTTTTAGCCACAATATTTTATTCATATTCTGTGTGCCATTGTTTATTACGCTACTTATTTACATTACCATTTTATTCATGTTATGTGCGTCATACGTTTAATGATTTTACACCTTAGTAAAACATTCTGAGTGTCATTTCCAAGAGTTTTTACATTGAAGCACCTGTTATACTTACCAATAGATACATCCTTATCTGATTAGCGCCCCAGGTGGGCACACCTTCTTCTTAGGTTTTAATTTGGTGTTTTTAGAGGATCCCCATTGCCACCCTAGGCTTGCTTACAATCAGAAAAGTGCACTTCCATACCCCCAAACACTTTTTTCCAAGTCTTCACTATTCCTGTCTGCTTTGTATTTCCTGTCATGCAGCTCTCAATTTTATCTTTCCCTGACTGTTTTTAAACTTTACTCTGGCTGTGGCTATGACCTTCTTTTCCTCTTTACCTCCAATGCTCTCTCTTTCTATCTTGTAACCCCTCTGAATTGCAATCACATTACATGATCATATGATCATACCATGGCAACTCACAGATACCGTAATGCTTCAGACAATTGTAGCTTCAGATTTATTACCTAAATTGTCTACCAATAGTAACATCAGTTACTATTATATCAACAAACATTTCTATGCAGAATTGTATCATGTTTTATTATCATTGTACATATATACTTATTTGTAAGGCACAACAGTTGTTTGTGGCCTTCTATAGCCTGTAGATATATTTGTAAAAATTTAACATGTAAATATTTTACTGTGTACCAATCCCCTCCAAGTCTAGCGTACCTATGAAAAGGTTTTTTTCTTTTAAGCAGCATTACTATCTAGAAAAATATTTTCCTAGGTTGCTCTTCTCTATAGCTTAAACTGCTCTGTGCAGCTGGTTTTCCAGGTAGGATCCATTAAGAGATTGCAGGTTGGGAATGATCTTGCACTTGCACACTCTGCCATATGAAATTGGGGAAAGTGGTAACAGCTCCCTGGCCTCACCTGGAAGAGGAGTGTGCAGGGGCGTCTGCTTGCTGTCCCTTCCTTATAGTCTAGCCTGGGAAAAATATTTAAGCGTTTGTTTTCTTTGATATCTATTTAAAAAAAAGTAAGTAAAAATAGGTTTCAGAATTAATGTGTGGCTTTTTTCAAAGGTAATTATAGTGTGGCCTTACTTCAATGTTGAATAAACGAATTATGTGCAAAGAGGATGGGATTTCAAAGATATAAAGCAGAAAAGATAGGATCTCTGTTTATCGGTTACAAGGAATTTAAAAACTGTCTGAAAGACCATTCCAAAGACTAGTTATCAATGATTCATACTCTATCTGTGCTTTAATTATGTAGTGTAATGCATAGTTTTGACTTCGGACCAATGTTGTTTAATCCGTTTATAAATAACATAGAAGTTAGTATTAAAAGTATCTGTGTTTGCAGACTGAGTAATATTATGTTTTCTGTTACAGCTTCAAAATCTAGAAAAAGGAAAGAATTGCGCTATAGGGGTGTAACCATCAGAAAAAAATAATATAACGTGATTCAACTTCATGAATAAACAAAATATATGTATTGTTCAAAGTTAAAATTAGTATACCGTTAATAAATATTAAAATAATGTAAACTTTGTCTAATCTGGCCACAAAAATAAGAAAAATCAGGTTAGCTCCTCAATGAGGTGGATTCAAGTCTATTGGGTAAGAGATTGTACATGGATCTCAATAATTATCCAGTCATTGTAATGTTAAGGCCAAATATGCAGAGTCAATATATCCCAGTACATATATTTTGTACAACTAAGTTATGGGCCCTACACATTTGTCGATCCGCCGCCGAGCTGCCCGACGGCGGATACGGGCGACCCGGTGGCAGGGGGGCAGTGACAGGGGGAGTTAAGTTTCTTCACTCCCCCCACCACCCGGCTCCATAGCAGTGCAGGCAAATATAGACAAGATCATCAATATTGGCCTGCATGCACAAGCAACGGGGCACCGACGATGAACGAGCGCGGGGCCGCGCATCATTCATCGCTGGTGCCTCCACACTAAAAGATATGAACAGTATCGCATTCATTAATGAACGAGATCGTTTCTTATCTTTCAGTAACATCGTCCAGTGTGTAGGGCCCATTAGAAGATGAGCTGTTCCAATAGCAAAATCCAGGAAATGGAGCAGTAATTTTCACAGATAAGTGACTCAGGGCCAGATGCATCCTTGCTTGGAAAGTGATAAAATGGAGAATGAAAAAGTAACAGCAAATCAGCTCCTAACTGCCAATTTTGAAACACAGCCTGTGACATGGTAGTTAGGACCTGATTGGCTGGTACTTTTTCACTCTCCATTTTATCACTTTCCAAGCAATGATGCATCTAGCCCTGAGTCAGTAAGTACCAATATAGACAACACTGGAAATGTATTTTTAAATGTCCAGTACCAATATGATGCCCGACCAGTGACATGCTCAATCAGTGGATACCAACAGCAATAGTATTAAGTTCATGCACATTGGGACAGTTCCAGTAAAATACCCAGCCAGCAATAAGAGAGTGGTTCTAGTAAGCCCAGCCCATAAATGGATGTTACTGAATTAATGGTGTAGGTGTCTGTATAGACCTCATGTAGCAAGGCGTCTTCACAATACTGCTGACTGGACTAGTGAAGTTGAATAATTAAGATTTTTTTTAGTAGCAAGTTTATCATCAGAAGAGGGGAGAGAAGAGTAGGAAAGGAGATGTGGAATAGTGGAGGTGATGGTGCGAGGGAGGGAGCAGGATGTTGTTGAAGTTAGAGACAGCATAGATGACCAGTTACAGAAGACCGTCATGGTACTTGTGAGAGTGGGAATAGGTCCATTGTAAGGGCCCAAATGAGGTAAAAAGTTAGAGAAGTTTGGAGGCAGCAGAGTTGACATTAACATTCTTGATATTTAGTCTGTGAGAGGCCAAATCAGGAAAGGACTTTAAAATGTCATCTAAAATTTACAACAATGGAATAATAGTGTACTGAAACATTTAATAAACAAAGTTTTGAAAACCCCATGGGAGGTTACAGAGCTTGAAAATATTATGACCATCCTGTGTTTGAGACCGGTTTTTCATTCATTCAACTCTTTTATCCAGATTAAGTTCATCTACTTTCCAAAACACCAAAGTTATATATATCGCTCAAACAAAGCTAATGTCAAATGGCTGATCATGTTTCTTAACAAGCATGGGAAGCAAATATTAAAATAGCACTGTCCTTATGACCATAGTCTCAGGAATAAATAGTTTCTAAACTTGGACTTGGGGATAATAGGATACAAAAAAAATCATGTGGATGATCAAGTACAAAATGTTTACTTTAAACTTACTAGACATGAGAGTATGCCGAGAGTATTGGGGAGACAGACCCTGAAAGATTTTCAATAAGGTAGTTGTCTAGGTGCTCTGTAAAGAAGTTGCATGTGCAGAAGCCGCACTGCGCATACGCACACAGTAAGATTTGACGGCTTCTCACAAGTCCGCCACACATGCCAAATCCAGCCTGTCAATCAGGCAGAGGCGGTTGCAGGGGAGGAGGGGGCATGTTGGTGTTGCGGTGGCATGTCCGTACTGTTGCTGGCGCATGTCTGCGTGGGGGGCAGGATTTGACATGTGGGGCGGACTTGCTCTGTGCTGGGCGCTCCCCCCCCCCCGCATGTCAGAGAAAATGATCATAGATGTGCGTTTTTTCGCACACCTACGATCAGGTCTGAATCACCCCCTTAGTTTTTAGAAATAAATGGAAAGGGAGTTTACTCTTTATATAAAATGTCCACTTGAGGGGTGGGTGGAACAGCATGAACAGAATTTCCTGGAGTGACACTCACCTTAGTAACACTTAGAATTAATGGTTTGGTGATTCCAAATTTATGCACAATGCTGCTCCAGAATTCAGGAAAACATGTTTTTACCAAAAAGGTCTTTACCCTTGACTGTAATTGTAAATTATATTTATCAACAGGAAAGATTTTACTTTGCCAAAAGTGTCAAAATACTGTACATGCATGTAGAAGATTATTATTATTATTATTATTCACATATTGGCACTTGTGGTTAGTAGCACTGTCTTTGTGGTGTTCTGTGGCATTTAATTTATAATTTTTTTTGTTCAGATGATGTTTTCTTTACTTTCTGCTTTTAACAGAAGCCAAATTCATTGGGAATGTCAATGCAAACACTTATTAGCCTCCGTTTGTTAAACATGCTAACTACTGGATTAGTACAGTACATGAGATCCATGTAAAATATGTGTTATGAAGGACAGTTTGAAGCTTCTTAAATTAGATGAATGGAGAGAACATTTTTTACTGTGTGATTTTTTATAAATCTTTCTAATTTCTTTGTTTACTTTTTTAAATCTTGTTATACATTTTTCTTTTTTTAATCAAAATATATTAATGCAAAGCAAAGCGGAACCCAAAGAGACTGTAACATATGGTTGTTGTAAGAATATTGACAATCAATGTAGCTATTGACTGAGGCACAACATTAAGCACAGCAAGAATTGTATCAAAAACAAAACACATTAACTAGCAATGTTCAAGAATAGATGGCAAAAGAAAGGGGAATACAAAAGATAGAACTTTAAAAAAAAAATGTGGAAGTCTGCAGCCACATTTCTTAATTTGTATCACTCAGTATTGGGAACACTTTTATAAATCTAAAGTTTAGTAACAGAGGGCAACAAATAAATTTTTATAATACAGTATCTTTCTCTCATGTCACAAAATAAGAGACACAAGACAATAACGTATCCCCCACCAAATCCTTCCTAAAGAAACAAACAAACAAAAAAAAATATCTTTAAGCAAAGCAAATGTATTTATACAGGGATGGTTCCATGCCTAATGGATGTTTTTTTTAGTGTTTTTTTTTTTTAGCAGCAGCTGCAGCAGCAGCACTGATCACTAGAAAGAGAGGCTTTAAACCCTGGGACATTCCCTGTCATGCCAGGATAATTTGTGGTACAGAGCAGCATAGTCGGCCAAACATCTGGGACAAGGGTGTGAATGGGAGAACAATGATGAAGAAAGAGATATGTCTTATAAAAACATTTCAAAATAGTTCCCAGTACATGCAAGAGGGGTTGGGTACACGATCCTGGCAATCGGAATCCCAGCAGTCAAAATACCGACAACAGAATGCTGCCAGGGGGACGACCGGTACGAACATGGACACCCAGGAGTGGGAATAGCTGTGGCAGTGCTGCCGGCATTCTGGCGATCGGGATTGTCATCGGTATTTTGACCATCGGGATTCCAATTACATACCTACTAGAGGGGACTCCAATAAAACTACCAGGAGAAAGTGAATTGTTAACTCTGGGAAGTATGACAACCATGACAGGAGACCTGAGGATGACTTAATGCAGGCATGTCCAAACTGCGGCCCTCCAGCTGTTGAGAAACTACACATCCCAGCATGCCCTGACACAGCTTTAGCATTCTCTGACAGCAAAACTGTGTCAGAGTATGCTGGGATATGTAGTTTCACAACAGCTGGAGGGCCGCAGTTTGGACATGCCTGACTTAATGTAATCGTATTTATCTCTATGGAAGGCGTATTAGAGGTAAGTGCCTTATGGTACAGTGCTGATTTGGAGAGAAAAAAACCTAAAGGGTTATGAAGGTCTGAAATAATCTACCCTACCCTGGATATATATTGCTGGGCAATGGGTAAGGGTTGGAGAAAGGGATGCTTATTAGAAGCTAAATTAATTGGTATTTAATATTTATTTATTAACAGTTTCTTCTTATTAACAGACATGATCACAGGAACTACAGAGAGAGCAGAGCACTATAAAATGGATAGTCTCAGTGGTAACAGCAATCTTAGAGCAGGAACCAAACAGTAGTGGATCTTGCAGTCATTCTTCTTAGGTCCAGGTAGTGTAGTAGGTAGGATGGAGTAAGCTGAACATTGGTGTATCCACAATGGCTGCAAGCCCACACTGCACCAATTTAATTATACTTGCCCATCTGGAGTCCTGCGGCAGGGGGAGCTAGTGACATAAAACACTGGGAAATGATAATGCAGCCATTTCCCCAGTGAGTCGCGCATGTGCAGTAGATAGGTCACATTGAATAAGGTGCAGATGACATTTTCCCAAAGGCCTGCATGTGCGCAGTAGACTCTGGAACAAAACCAGAGTCTATAGCGTTATGGCTGCTGACAGGGAGGAGGTAGCCTGCACATGGGCCCACACCTCTCTTAATCCACCCCTGAAGTCGAGGGTACCAGGATGTGGATAAGAGACTCTGCTCAATGCTCACCATCAGGGAGAGCTCTGGTACTAGGAGTAACTCAGCTACAGACTGAAGAAGCATGAAGCGTTGGCGCGTTAATATACCACAGGTTCATATTGGAGAATAGTTGATTTTGTAGGCAGGCTAGCATTGAAAATGTCTCTGGTATAACTGAAGTCTGTTTTGAGATCAGCAGAAGAGACTGGATGCATGTATAATCAAGATTACACAGATGACTGAGTAGCTGTAGCTGGGCTGACTTGTGCTGAAGATACATAGATTAACATAGGAGACTGAATAGTGATAGCATGATAGCTTGCCACTTTAACAGCATACTCAGAAGTTTGTGGATATTGCACAGCTGTCCCGATTAGCACTTGGATAGAATGCAGTTTAACAAGAGTCTGTGAATGATGAACAGCAGGACTGACTGAAACTTGAAGCATAAAGTAATGCACTGAAGACTGTGAGTAGCGCTCAGCAATGCAGGGTGGCACAGGTGAAATATGAGCACAACTTTAGTCCTAAATGGTATAAAGCAGGACTGGCTGGAACATGAAACATATAACCAGCGCCGTAACTAGGTGTGTACTAGTGGTGCCTTGCACACAGCACAGATGCGCTGGAGGCGCAGGACCACTAGCAATACCCTTCGGGCCGCTCCGCCGCCGCTATCGTCGCTGCCGCACAGAGGTGTCCTGGCGGCGTCTCCCTGCCTGTCACTGGCCGGCCCCCAGCTCAGCTGCATTGCCTGGCTACCACTCACACAGCCAAGAGCGCAGCGCAGGAAGACGGAAGAGGTGTGGAGAGGAGAGGCGCCGTCACAGGTGGAGAGTATAACTAACTCTTTCTCTCTCCCTCTTTCCTTTCCCTCCCCACCCATAATGTGTAAAAAGGGGGACTTCCTGCAGTAATGCATAAAAAATGGGGACTGCCTGCCGTAATGCGTAAAAAAGGGGGACTGCCTGCCGTAATGCATAAAAAAGGGGGACTGCCTGCCGTAATGCATAAAAAAGGGGGACTGCCTGCCATAATGCATAAAAAAGGGGGACTGCCTGCCGTAATGCGTAAAAAGGGGGACTGCCTGCCGTAATGCGTAAAAAGGGGGACTGCCTGCCGTAATGCGTAAAAAGGGGGACTGCCTGCCGTAATGCGTAAATAAGGGGGATTCCCTGTCGTAAAGCGTAAAAAAGGGGGAATGCCTGCCTTAATGTGTAAAAGGGGGAATGCCTGCCTTAATGTGTAAAAGGGGGAATGCCTGCCGTAATGTGTAAAAAGGGGGACAGCCTGCCATAATGTGTAAAAAGGGGGGACTGCCTGCCGTAATGTGTAAAAAGGGGGGACTGCCTGCCGCAATGTGTAAAAAAGGGGGACTTCCTGCCGTAATGTGTAAAAAAAAAAGGGAACTCTGCTGCCATGTGTAAAAAAGGGGGTCTCTCTTGCTGTAACATGTAAAAAGGGGACTCTGCATTTTTTTCACTAGCCCTTCTATGTACATAGGGGGGGGCGCCGATGCTGTTTCTTGCACATAGCGTTAAAATGCCTAGTTACGGCACTGCATATAACTACAGTACTGGAGGCTCAGCAGTTCTGCATAGCACGGGAGAAATGCACAGCTTGCAGAGAAATCCTGAAGCAGGACTGGCTCAAACTTGAAGCTTGTAATAAAAGTACTGAATAATGTGGGTAGTTCTTGGCAGCACTGGATAGCACTGGAGAAATACACAGCTTGCACAGGAGTCCTGAATGAGGTACAGTAGGACTAGCTGGAGCTTGAAGCATTCAGTAATACACTGGAGTCTCAGGATAGTACTCAGCAAGGCTGGCTAGCACTGGAGAAACACACTGCAGCTTCATGCAACACACTGTACTGTGGGGCAAATTCAGTAAGGATTGCAAAAATTACAAATTAGCAAAAATTGCGAGCAAAAGCAAAATTGCGAAAGCACGCCCAAATGGAAAAACTGCAACACTAATTTAATTTAAACAAATGAAGGTGGCCTTGTGAAATGTGCAAATATTGGGAATACCATCCTAATAATCACAATTTTTGCGTACATATTACAAATGTACGCAATTTTTGCGTACATGTTTCTGATGTTGCATTTTTTGCTAACAGTGTTTTTCCCTTAAAAATTGCACAACCTACTTTCCTGCACCCAAATGAAAGAAACTACTCAACAATTGTAAATCAATTCAATCATCACTTAATTGGTCAAATGATCTTGTGGTAATTTAGCAATTATTATCTTAAAGACACCATAGTGTTTTTCTTCAAACATTGACTAATGCTCATAACTGTGTTCAAATATATTCAACTAGAGCAGAGGTTCTCAAACTTGGTCCTCGTGGGCCCACACAGTACATGTTTTGCAGGTCTCCTCACAGAATCGCAAGTGAAATAATTAGCTCCACCTGTGGACCTTTTAAAATGTGTCAGTGAGTAATTAATACACCTGTGCACCTGCTGGGTTACCTGCAAAACATGCACTGTGTGGGCCCACGAGGACCGAGTTTGAGAACCTCTGAACTAGAGTGTGTGTGAATTCTAGCCTCTAAACCCTACACAACAGCAATTATTGGAATATGTTTTAACAAACACACTTTTTTTGGAGTCAAAATATTTTAATTCGGAAACAGTAAAATTTTTATTACCCCCCCCCCCAAAAAAAAAATAGTGTTTTTTTGATTGTGAAGTGGTCAAACATTACATATTATTGTTTCTTTGCTTTTATTTACATACCTTACTTTAAAGGTCCATACACATTAGTCTGTGAGCGACGTCGTCTAATATTTCCACCTCCCAGGCCGGCCGGTCGGCGGCCGACTGTACTCACTGAGCGGTATGACCGCTCAGTGACATCATGCCTCCGCCAGCCATGCATGCAGGTCGTGGACGACAGTACAGATCCTGCATGCATGCACTGGCGACAGCGACGATCGTTGCTGACCCTTGGGGCCAAGCATCGATCGTCGCTGGCGGCATACACACATTTGCCGATAAAATGAGCGACGTCGTTCACGGAGGGGTGAAAATGAGCGACGTCGCTCATTTTATCGTCAAGTGTGTATGGGCCTTAAGGAATTATGTGTAAATATTTGTTTCAATAAGTATACAAATGGAGCAGAATTTGCAAAACTTGAAAATACAAAGATGGTGTTGCTGTTCTTCAACATATCTTTGTGTGTGTAGCGCACAAACATTTTTTTAAAAATAAAAATATGTATGTGGATATGTTTTGTTTAACAAAAAAATGTTGGTTGTTTAAAAAAAAAAATGTTAGGAAGCTAAATGTCATTCAGCAGATACTACTAAGCAAAATGCTTGTAAAGGTTATTTTACATTTGCTTGTATCAAATAGTGTGGTTGTCAAACCTCGATTGTTAGTAAGTGTAAACACAAATCGGTTAGTAACATATTTTCACAATCAACATGTGTTACAAAGTTAAACAATACCTTACATGTTTCTAAGTTCCAATACAGCTGAATGAAGTGATTTGTGGTCTGAGGTGTGAGCTTCTTCAGCTGGGTGTAATGTAGCAATGATTGCAGTATACATGCAGTCTACAACTGAGGTCAGCTTGTGCAATTTTTAAGGTAGAACCTGTAGTCACTCAGAAACTGCACATCAGAAATGTGCGATCTGTTGTAAAAATTGCAAATGCACTGACCATCAGCATACGCCCACAACACGCCCCTGATCGTAGTTTTTGCGAGCCCAGTCCTTTAGTACACCCCCTACATACCTACTTTTCGTAGTGCATACGCAGTTTTTGCTAAGTCTCAGAAACTTTTTTTTTCTCAGTTTTTGCTATTTAAGTTGCAGAATTTGCGTTTTTAATGCTTTTTTTTTTGCTAATTTTGCTGATTTGCGATCTTTGCTGAATTAGGCCCTGTGGACGGGAACTATTAGGCAAGATACTGCACAAGGTTGTTCAGGCCATGAGTAGTGACCAGGAAGATACTTATATATGGAAGGCCTGGCTGCAGATAGGTCTCTGGAGTTATGTGCAGTAGATCTGGACTGAAATTAGTTGAGCAGCAGTGAGCTAATCTCAGGCAAAACAGTAGCAGTGAGCAGGAAACGGGGATTAAATAATTTCAATTTATTAATGACATCTAAAAAAATATATGGTGACAATAGACAGTACTTAATTATAAACACTGTATCTCTTGTGAAAAGAAATAAGCGCATCAGAAAAAATTACATTGAAATAAAATGTCACAACTGACAGAAGATGAAGATCCGACACGTGGGCGTTTGCTGGGGAAGTGGATGTCACAACAGGCAGGAATTAAGGTTGTTGGACATAGTTCCTCATGAAACTTGGAGCTCTAGAGAAGGCCAATGAAGCCTAGGGAGGCTGGGGAGATATGCCTAGAGAACAAGGCTGCTGGTCGCTGCTGAATGTAGACTTGAAGATGAAGAATGTAGAAAAAGATATACCAAGGTATATTGGGGTGCTTGATGTATGGGAACCTTTGCTAAGCAGCAGCCAGGTATAGGGGGAAGTCACACCCACAATGTTACAGAAAGAAAAGCAGAATAGAGGCTGCACTGTAAACCTTTACAACAATAACAATTAATAACAGCTAAATAAATTTAAAATAACATTTTAATAAAAAACACAGAAATGCATGTTAATAACATTAGATTTCATTGACATGAATTCATATGTATCATAAAAATGGTAAATATTACCCTTAATATCAGGTCAGGAATAAGAGCAGAGTCTCAATTGATGGAGTCTGTTCCAATAGTACCCTTTGTAGATTGTAATATCCAATACAGCAACTCACTTTAATATGGGAAATAACCGGTTAATAGTGCAGTTGATATTCACCGTTAGAGGAAATTATGGCTTTCAAATTTCCCATTTGGTGAGTGGCAGCCTCCATTCTGCTTTTCTTCTTGAAGATGAAAAATGTTTGCTTAGCTAATATGGTTGAGGAATGAAGATTGAAGACTGGAGAATGAATATTTGACTAACGTGGCTGAAGACACTGAAGAATGAAGACTGAAGAAATAATGCTCAGCAACCATGGCTGCAGAACACTGAAGAATGAAAACTGAAGAATGGATGCTTGGCAAATGTGGCTGAAGAATACTGAAGATTGCTGCTTAAAGACTTAAGATTGAATGCTGGAGTCATGGTTGAAGGGAACTGCAGATGGGTGGTATTCATGTGACCGCCGGTCAGCTGACCGACAGTCACATGACCTCCTCCACGAGCCCGACGGCTCACTATCCCGATGGTCGGCATGCCGACCAACAGGGACTATTTCCACTCGTGGGTGTCCACGACATCCATAGAGTGGGAATAGAACCCGTGGCAACCGCAGGTCGCCACCGAGCCCGCAGTGTGGCGAGCGCAGCGAGCCCGCTAGGGGCTTGCTGCACTCGCCCCTCCCCGCCGGGATCCCGGCGTCGGTATGCTGCCGGGATCCCGGCGTCGGTAAGCTGACCGGCGGTCAGGAGACCGTCGGTCACCAGTACTACACCCCTGCAGATGACTGGGAGGCCCTTTACGGTCACAGGGCTCCCAGAGTACCGCCCAGAAGGTGAACAGCTGTGGTCCGTGGAACAGATAAGCAACCGGCAAGGGTGCAGCTAGAGGTAGCGGAAAGAATAGAAGAGCAGAGATAGAAACCCTTAGAGCACAAAAACCACAGGAAATGCCTGAGGGAGCCCAGAGTTTGAGCTTCTGCACAAGGCAGTAGCATGTAGCATTGGCAGCATGAAAGAGTGGGCCAACCCTTTTTGTAAGAAAAAGCTGCCCAAGATTGGCTGAGCATTCCACATAGCTCAACCATTGGATACAGTGAATCTTGGTCTACAGCATGGCGACCCCCCAGTGCTGCAGACACATAAGGGCGCTCCCCTTCACCCTGCCTGTTCTCCCATCTCCCGCTCTCTGGAAGCCGCACCATCACTGCTGCCATCCCCACCGCATCTCACCATGGCCGCACAACACTGCCAACAGCCAGACGGGCAAGCCCCAGACCCCGGCTCAGCAGGTAAGCCCCCGGCTCCTGACATAAAAAATAAAAATTCTGTGAGACACTTGATGCCTATATGGAATTCTTAGTGTCTTATAATGATATAAATAAAATTGAGTTCAGGGGTAATTTATAATTATTTTCTGAAGAAACAAAAGATTTCTGATTTATATTGATTAATCCTGTGAAAGACATCAGATCTAGTATACCGCGGTGAGCCACTGATAGTTTGCATTAACACTCTATGAAATATCGGACTGAGAGATTCTCCTTTCCCAACACACTGTGTGCTGCTGCTTGCTATATATACTGTGGTCAGCACTCCTCTGCCAAAACCTTTAGTGTGCTGTGGACAGAGGTGTATGCACAGCCATAGCTATTAGAGATGTGCGGCGGGCACTTTTCGTATTTTGTGTTTTGGTCCTGGTTCCATCCCCGTGTTTTGGACATGGATTGGTTTTGCCAAAACCACCCTTTCGTGTTTTGGTTTTGGATCTGGATGATTTTTGAAAAAAACATAACAGCTAAAATCACAGAATTTGGGGGTAATTTTGATCCTACGGTATTTATTAACCTCAATATCATTCATTTCCACTCATTTCCAGTCTATTCTGAACACCTCACAATTTTGTTTTTAGGCCTAAATATTGCTGTATGACTAAGCTAAGCGACACAAGTGTGCGGCACAAACACCTGGCCCCAAACAGCACATCATGCAAAGAAGAAAAAGAGGTGCAATGAGGTAGCTGTGTGACTAAGCTAATAATCAACACAAGTGTGCGGCACAAACAACATGGGATGTGCTGGAATTTGCCCAGATGTAATACACACACAATATTGGTGGCACAGGAGAGCAAACCTCTAAACCACACACACACACACACACACACACACACACACACACACACACACACACACACACACACACACACACACGGCAAAGACTGTAAAATTAATTTGGATAATAATAACCCTTCTATTTGGAGCTATTATAATGATATGCGGGACAGGTGAGCATACCCCTACACCACACAGGCCAAACCCTGTAAAAATTATTTGGATAATAATATAAGTAATGTATATAACCCTTTTATTTGGAGTAAACAATATACAGCACAGGACACTACCACTGGACTGATGGCACACAAGACAGCACCACTGGACTGGACTTATACGGCAGTACCCCTGGAGTTTTGTACAGCAGTGTCAGACAGGATGGCACTTTAAAAAACTAGTCCCCAAACAGCACATGATGCAAAAAAGAAAAAGAGGTGCAAGATGGAATTGTCCTTGGGCCCTCCCACCCACCCTTATGTTGTATAAACAGGACATGCACACTTTAACAGACCAATCATTTCAGCAACAGGGTCTGCCACACGACTGTGGCTGAAATGACTGGTTTGTTTTTGCCCACACCAAAAAAGAAGCAATCAATCTCTCCTTGCACAAACTGGCTCTACAGAGGCAAGATGTCGACCTCATCCTCACCCCTTTTAGTATGTAAATCCTCCTCCTCACAGAGTATTAATTCGTCTCCACTGGAATCCACCATCACAGGTCCCTGTGTACTTTCTGGAGGCAATTGCTGGTAAAGGTCTTCCCGGAGGAATTTATAATTCATTTTGATGAACATCATCTTCTCCACATTTTGTGGACGTAACCTCCTATGCTGATCTCTGACAAGGTTACCGGCTGCACTAAACCCTCTTTCGGAGTATACACTGGAGGGGGGGGGGGCAACTTAGGTAAAATAAAGCCAGTTTGTGCAAGGGGATCCAAATTGCCTCTTTTTCCTGCCAGTATACGTACAGACTGTCTTGACATTCCTACTTGGATGCTGTCACTCATATAATCCTCCACCATTCTTTCAATGGTGACAGAATCATATGCAGTGACAGTAGACATGTCAGTAATCGTTTGCAGGTCCTTCAGTCCAGACCAGATGTCATCACTCGCTCCTGACTGCCCTGCATCAATGCCAGCGGGTGGGCTAGGAAATCTTATCCTTTTCCTTGCAGCCCAAGATCCTGGAGAAAGTAAAGGAGGAGCTGTTAACGGGTCACGTTCCGCTTGAGTTGACAATTTTCTCACCAGCAGGTCTTTGAAATTCTGCAGACTTGTGACTGCCAGAAAGAGAGATACAATGTAGACTTTAAACCTAGGATCAAGAGCACAGTGGCCAAAATGTAGTGCTCTGATTTCAACAGATTGACCACCCTTGAATCCTGGCAAAGCGAATGAGGGGCTCCATCCACAAGTCCCACATACTTTGCGCAATCGCTCTGTCTTAGCTCCTCCTTAAATTTCTCCAGCTGCTTCTGCAAAAGCCCGATGACGGGAATGACCTGACTCAAGCTGGCAGTGTCTGAACTGACTTCACGTGTGGCAAGTTCGAAGGGTTGGAGAACTTTGCACAAGACGGAAATCATTTTCTACTGCACTTGAGTCAGGTGCATTCCCTCTCCTTTGCCTATATCGTAGGAGGATGTTTATGTTTCAGTGGCCTTTTGCTGCTCTTCCATCCTCTGAAGCATATAGCGTGTTGAATTCCACCTCGTTACCACCTCTTGCTTCAGGTGATGGCAGGGCAGGTTCAGGAATGTTTGATGGCGCTACAGTCTTCGGCACGCGGTGGCTGAATGCCAAAAGTGGCCCGCAATTTTTTAGGCCACTGACAGCATCTCCTGCACGCCCGTCATTTAAAAAAATTCTGCACCACCAAATTAATTGTATGTGCAAAACATGGGACGTGCTGGAATTTGCCCAGATGTAATGCACGCACACTGTTGGTGGTGTCCGATATCACAAATCCCCAAGAGAGTCTAATTGGGGTAAGTCATTGTGCGATGATTTCCTTCAGTTTCCTTAAGAGGTTGTCAGTGGTGTGCCTCTTATGGGAAGCGGTGATACATAGCGTAGCCCCTCCTAGGAATGAATTGGCATTTGCGAGATGCTGCTACTAGTGCCGCTGCTATTGTTGCTGCGGGAGGAAATACATCTACCCAGTGGGCTGTCACAGTCATATAGTCCTTAGTTTGCCCTGTTCCACTTGTCCGTGGTTAAGTGGACAGTGGGTACAACTGCATTTTTTAGGACACTGAGGACACTTTTTCTGACGTCTCTGTACATTCTCGGTATCGCCTGTCTAGTGAAGTGGAACCTAGATGGGATTTGGTACCGGGGACACACTACCTCAAACAATTCTCTATGTCTCCCTGAATGAATGGCGGATAACGGATGCATGTCTAACACCAACATAGCTGTCAAGTCCTCAGTTATCCACTTTGCAACAGGGTGACTACTGTCATTTTTCATCTTCCTCACAAAGGACTGTTGGACAGTCAATTGCTTAGTTGAAGTAGTACAAGTGGTCTTCTGCCTTCCTCTCTGGGATGATGATCAACTCCCAGCAGCAGCAACAGCAGCAGTAGGCGTACCACTGAAGGATCCTCCGGAGGAATCCTGGTTAGGAGAGGACTCCTCAGTCTTGCCAGTGACATGACCTGCAGGACTACTGACGTTCCTGACTGAAGAGGAAGTTGACGTTGAAGGAGTTGGTGGTGTGGCTTGTAGGAGCTTGGGTACAAGAGGAAGAAGGGATTTAGTTGTCAGTGGACTGCTTACACTCTTACCCAAATTTTCACAACTTGACACTGACTTCTGATGAATGCGCTGCAGGTGACGTATAAGGGAGGATGTTCCTAGGTGTTTAATGTCCTTACCCTTATTACAGATTGACAGAGGCAACACATGGCTTGATACCTGTTGTCCGGATTTGTGAAGAAATAATTCCACACCGAAGAGGGGTTTTTTTTTCTCCCAGGCATCACAATGGGCTTATTCATCCCACTGACAACAGGTGTCTCCTTCGGTGCCTTATTTAAACAAACCACATCACCATCAGAATCCTCATCGTCAACTTCCTCCTCAACGCCAGCAACACCCATATTCTCATCCTGGTGTACTTCAACAGTGTCATCTTCAATTTTAATATCAGAAACTGGACTGTGGGTGCTACTTCCAGCACTTGCAGGGGGCGTGCAAATGGTTGAAGGAACCACCTCTTCCCGTCCAGTGTTGGGAAGGTCAGGCATCGCAACCGCCTACACACTTGGACTCTCCTTGGGGATTTGTGATACCATCTTAGAATTCACAGTTCTTTGCTGTGCTTTTTCCAGCTTAACTCTTATCATTTTTCTAGTGGGAGGATGAGGGCTTCCATCATCATGTGAAGCTGAACCACTAGTCATGAATATAGGCCAGGGCTTTAGCAGTTTCTTGCCACTCCGTGTCATAAATGGCATATTGGCAAGTTTACGTTTCTCCTCAGACCATTTAAATTTCTTTTTTGGGGTCTTTTACTGAACTTTGGCTTTTTGGATTTTACATGCCCTCTACTACCACATTGGGCATCGGCCTTAGCAGACGACGTTGATGGCATTTCATTGTCTATGTCAAGACTAGTGGCAGCAGCTTCAGCACTAGGAGGAAGTGGTTCTTGATCTTTCCTTATTTTATCCTCCAAATTTTTGTTCATTATTTTTCTGGAGTTATATACCAATATGCGGTACAGGAGAGTGTACCTCTACACCACACAGGGCAAACACTGTAAAAATTATTTGGATTAAATATTAATAACCCCTTTACTTGGAGTAAATAGTATACAGCACAGGTCAGTACCACTGGACTTATGCGCCAGTACCACTGGACTTATGCGCCAGTACCACTGGACTGATACGGCAGTACCACTGGACTGGACTCATACGGCAGTACCACTGGACTGGACTCATACAGCAGTACCACTGGACTGATACGGCAGTACCACCGGACTGATACGGCAGTACCACTGGACTGGACTTATATGGCAGGATCACTGGATTTATATGGCAGTACCGCAGGGCATATACGGCAGTTTTACTGGACATATACGGCAGTACCACTGGACATATACAGCAGCACGGGGACACCACCACTGGACTGATGCAGGACAACACAGCACCACTGCAATGGACTGGACTGATACAGCAGCACTGGACATATGGCAGCAGAGGACACCACCAATGTGACTGAACAGATGCAGCTCAAGACACTAACACTGGACTTATACGGCAGTACCACTGGACTTGTACGTCAGTACCACTGGACTTGTACGTCAGTACCACTGGACTTGTACGTCAGTACCACTGGACTTGTACGTCAGTACCACTGGACTTTTATGTCAGTACCACTGGACTGGACTTATACGGCAGTATCAATGGACTGGACTTATACGGCAGTATCAATGGACTGGACTTATACGCCAGTACCACTGGAATTATACGGCAGGATCACTGGAGTTATACGCTAGTAACACTGGAGTTATACGTCAGTACCGCAGGACATATACGGCAGTATCAATGGACATAAACAGCAGTACGGGGACATCACCACTAGACTGATGCAGGACAACACAGCACCACTGCAATGTACTGGACTGATACAGCAGCACTGGACATATGTTAGCAGAGGACACCACCACTGTGACTGAACTGATGCAGCTCAAGACACGAACACTGAACTGATGCAGGACACTGAGGATGGAGACACGTCCTCTCTCTACACTCTCCAATGCCAGAGTGACAATAGCGGCGACTTATATGGAATCCAGATCCCGTAAGAATCCGACAGCAGGATGATGAAATTTTGCCCCGTTCTTGTTTCCGAGTCAGGTGGGAAAACCCGAGCCTGACTCAGATCCGGGCTCGGGTGGTTAAGTTCAGGAGGGTTCGGTTCTCAGGGAACTGTACCCGCTCATCTCTAATAGCTATGTACATTGACAGCCCTCAGTTAGTGGCTAATTGTGGACAGTGGATGGACACTTCTTCACTCCACCACCATGCCGCAGTGAGTAAGCGAATAAAGCTGCTACACATCATCTATGCCTTTTCTCCTAAGAGATTTGAAAGGTCAGGTGAATATTTAATCAATGAGAGGCATATGTACTTTGAGGCTGTGGAAGAGGCTTTAATTTAATTCATGGCTGTTTAAGACAACGCAATAGATATTAGTGATGTGTGGTTCGGTTCTCCAGAAATCTGAATCCACCCGCATTTTGTGGATCTAAACCAAACCAAAACCTGGTCCAGATCTCCTGAGGCGATCCAATCCCAATTGAGTCTGTTCTTGGATCATCCCAAGGTTCAGAATTCAGATTTGAATCCAATTTTTGGGATTTGGATTGCAAAAATCACATGATTTTAATCAAATCAAAAACCGAATACAAACCCAAACCATGATGATGAAATAGAACCAAAACACGGGCTCCACACACATCTTTAATAGATATCCCCAAGCATTACTGACTCACTATTAAAGAATGCTTTTGTGGTATGGTCTGTTGTAGCAAAATACAGAGAAAAGGATCCAATAACAAATTAAACAAACGGTTTTACAATGGGCAGCCCATTCAGTAAGAAAGTGGTAGAGTAAAGATAATAAATATACTAAACCTATGAAGACAAGATCAAAAGCTCCTTTCTCCAAAACAAATATGTTTTAAAGTAAACAAGCCTTTGCTAAGCCTCTGAAAGCAAGATTGTGTCTAAATGTTTGTATTTGTGTCTGTAGACAGAAAGTTTCAGTGGAAGGTTGGTTTAAACAACATTGAAACGGTCCATTACAAAGAATCCCTGAGAAGAATACTTAAGAGTGGTCTCATGTTTTTTTACTGGAAACGCAGCTAATAATGTGGTATTTGAAGTCTCCCAAAAAAGTATTGGATTGCCCAAGTGGTCTAAGTTATCATAAAAATATGACATCTATCGATCACTGAGGAATGCATGAAAATCATCTGGCTTAGAAAGGTAGAAAAGGAATTGACAAAAGTGTGAGTATGTGGCAAGATGGGGTGAAAAAGATGGAAATATACAGCAGCATGATCACATATGAAGATGTCACCAATAGACTAAACCTGAGAAACCAAAGTATCAGACAGCAGTATGCAATCGGTTTGGGAAAGCTATCCATAAGCAGAAGACAAGTGGTTATAAGTCCTACCAGATGGATTTAATAAGCATCAATGATCTTTACTTTTTTTAAAAGGTCTCAAAATGGAGTATGTTTCTCTAAGAAGCTGAGAGAGGATGTGAAGCAAGAGGAGCATTATTCAGTATGCGATCATCTACAAGATTCAAGTCAAACCCCACTATTTTCCCATGGGAATAAACAGTGAAGAACAAATATACACATACCATGAAAGTTGAGTGCCATGACCCAGTAGAACAGTGACTAACCTTAACCTTTGGGTTTAGTAATAAAACCTAACTAAGCATGCAATGGTTCCAAGAACCTAACATTGAACAATCTGAGTTATTCAGGATTGTTAGCAAACCAGAAAGCACACTAATGGGCAAAACCATGTGGCACTGCAGGTGGGGCAGATGTAACATGTGCAGAGAGATTTAGATTTGGGTGGATTATATTGTTTATGTGCGTGGTAAATAAGGGCTCCTTTATTTATACACTGCAATTTAGATTTCAATTTAAAAACACTCCAACCAAATCTAAATTGTGAAAACAAGGTAGAGAGGAGATTTGGAATGGAAAGCAGGCAGCTGATTATGGGCACCAGCCACCAGGGGTGCCATTGAGTCCACAAAAGAACAAAGGTTATTTTTTCCAGTCATACCTCCCAGCATGATCTATTCTAAGACGAACAAAATGCTCTGTTCCTGGACTTTACTTTTAATTTATGATTGTCATCATCTGTGCTGAAACATCTCTCTTATCAATTAACTAGTTCAACACAGGTGATGGCAATAATAAATTAATGGAGAAGTCCGGAACAGAGCATTTTGTCCCTCCTGGAATGGGTCCTGTTGGAAAGTATGATTTCAGTCTCGGCAAGGGATAGTGATGGCCAGGGCTGAAGCTACCAAGATGTCAAGCCTCTGGAACTCTCCCAGCTCCTAGAACTGCGCTCTCACCTGTCAGTGCGGCAGAGTCAGCAGCAGTGATGGCAGCTCCTTCCCTCTCCTCCAGTCCCCTGCTTTCCCTCAGATGCCAATGTTAAGTGATGACACTCACATAAGAAGCTCTGGCAGGGTGTGTGTGCTGGTGTTTGTGTGTCTTAATTAGTGCTTGCAGGGTGTGTGTGTGTATGTCTGTGTCATATTAGAAAGGACATTTCTATATAGTATATGATGATTTTGGGACACTGCTGTATGGCATATTATAAATTGAAAATAGGATACGTGGCATATTATAAATTGGGGGCACTGATGCGTGGCATATTATGAATTGGAAGGAGCAGAGGCTATGGGTGAAATGATGCCTAGGGCACCAAGAAACCTTGCACCTGCCCTGATAGCAGGGCACAGGGTATCACAGGAAGGGGAGAGTCAGAGTAACAAGTTGTAGCAAGAAATAGAGACACAGGAACAACTACACCAACAGGTCATAGGGGGAAACCACCAGGCAATCAAATGGAGGATCTCATTGAGGCACTGGTAGCAGCACAGGAAATCCAGCACCAAATAAAAGAAAGTTGTGGAATATTTCAAATCAAGAAATTTACAGGATCCCCAACAACATGGATTTAGTGGAGGAGAATTATGCCACACAAATTTTATTGACTTTTTTTGACTGGGTGACTAAAGTAATAGATCAATGAGGTGAGGCCTAGATGTAGCTTATCTAGACTTTAGTAAGGCTTTTGACATGGTCACACATCGCTAAATAAACATGAAAGATTGGGATTGGATTATATGATGTTTGAATGCATAAGATCTTGGTTGCAAGACAGGAAACAGAGAGTCATAGTAAATGGAGTATATTCACAGGAGAGAAAGGTTACCAATGAAGTACCCCAGTGGCCTGTACTTGGGCCAGTGCTTTTTAATAGGTTTGTTAGCAGGGCCAGCTCCAGGCCTACTAGCACGCTGAGCAGGAATTTTTGAAGCGCCCCTCCCTTCCTCCCAATGCGTGTGTGAAGGTGCGCCACTCCTGATAAAGTGGGTGTGGCCTCACAACTATATATTATCAAATGATAAATAAATATATATACACACAGTATTATCACCACTACTCTACAAACACAATTGGCAGCCTTACACATAACCACATTGGTGCTTCTTACCCCTAATGCCCCAGTATAGTGCCAGTTACATGTAATACCCCAGTATAGTGCCAGATACACATACTGTCCCCAGTATAATGCCAGTTACATGTAGTGCCACAAGTATAGTTCCAGATACACGTAATGCCCGCAGTATAGTGCCAGTCACAAGTAATGTCCCAAGTATAGTGCTGGTTACACATAATGCCCCCACTATAGTGCCAGTTGCACAAAATTTCCCCAGTAGTGACAGATACATGTAGTGCCCCCAATAGTGCCAGATACACAATACCCCTAGGAGTGCCAGATACACATAATACTCCCAGTAGGGCCAGGTACACATAATGCTCCCATTAGTGCTCACCGCTGCTGGGCTTTTGCTGCCACTGCTGCTACTGATCGTCCACTGCTGCTCATGTCTGAGGAGAGGGGTGGGGAGGGGTGCAGAGGGAAGGAGAGTGCAGCGTGCACCTCTCCTGCCCCTCACTGGAGTCTGGTGGCACCGGCTCATGAGCCAATCAAAGCTTGCAGTCTGGAAGCAAATCAAGAGCCACCATTGCTGGTCTGCCATCTCTGCTTGGCTGACAGTCAGCACCACATTAGATATGGCTGGGTGCCCTTAGTAGCCCCGCACAGCCACTCCTAAGGAATGTGCCTGGAGCTGGCCCTGTTTGTTGGTGACACTGCAAATGGTTTTGAAGGGACAATATGCCTTTTTGCAGATTACACAAAGGTATGCGACCAGGTAGATACACCAGGATGGGTAAAACAAATTATTAAGGATCTAGGTAGACTAGACTAGAGGAATAGTAAAGAATGTGGGACTACAGTTTAACGTAAAAAAAAATCACAATAATGCTACTTGGGTCTGTTAGGGAACTCCAGCACTATTTGTGTGAGATCCCAAGAGCTGGTGAGAGGGTCTTCTGTCAATAAGAGCCCCCTGCTGTTCCCTTAGTGTATGACATGCACCCCGGTACTTAGGTTGCCACCTGGAATTAAACCTCTAGCAGTAGTGGTTCACCCAATAGGCTGGAGATCACAGGATAATGAGCTGGAGTATAAACATGGGTATATGGACACACAGGAGTACAGAGGGTTAAGGTCAGAGCTGGGCCAGGATCTAATCATGAGCAGATAAGGCACTGTGAGATAGAATGCAGACACTGTGTATTTGGTATACTTTGCAGGCTGAGTACAGTAACACTGGAATGGCAGACAGAAGATTAAACACACTGGGACTGAACAAAGCTACAGACAGGACAAGGAATAGGACTCAAATGGGTAGATAATCTGGTAGAGTATCCACAAGACAGGCAAAGCCTTAACAAGATCTGGAATCAGGGACCAGCATCTTAGACTTACAAGATATAACCAGCAGGGAGGTGCTGGCCAAGCTGCTTTATAAAAGGGAGATCCACTAATAATACAGCCAGGGAGGCAGGGACAGTGATTAAATGGGTTGGGGATGGAATCCCGGCAGACGGAATCCAGGTGGTCAGTATACTGACACCGGGATCACGGCCATCAGAATGCCAGTAGCGGGGCAAGCGCTATTAAGCCGCTGCGCTTGCCGCAGGTTCTATTCCCACTCTATGGGTGTCGTGGACACCAATAGAGTGGGAATAAACCTGGTGCAGCTGTCAGCATTCTCGGCGGTCAGGAACCCGGCGTCTGTATTCTGACTGCCGGAATATTAACTACATCCTGATTAAACAAACTTCATGCAGCTGCAGTGCTGCACTTCCACAAACTTGCTAGATTGCTAGGCAACCAGAGACACAGTAGGAGTCCGGCGTCCTGGTTGCCCAGCGACGAGCGGGTAGTGCCGGCCTTTGTGGATGGCAGATGCGAGGTCCTGATTGACAGGCAATAACTGGGACTTGTGTCGGGAACAAGCCACTTGGTGGCTTGTGACAGGATCTCAAAAACCAAAGGCTTAATATAGTATCAGGTGCACTATAATGGAAAATACAGAGGAGGAATGGGATTTAGAAGTCACCATTTCTGATGACTTAAAGGCAAGCAAGCAATGAGAAAGGCAAGTCAATTGTTGGTTGCATAGGGAGAGGAATCAGTAGCAGGAAGCAAGAAGTAATAATGCCACTGTATATTACCAGGGAGTAGGCCAGTCATTTTAAGTGAACAAAAGGTTAAACATCAAACTAATTGTAAAAGAAATAAAAGTAAGGCTTTTTTTAGACTTGGAATAATATCCCCAACAACATATCAAAAGTCTAGAAAAATCTAAGTATGGGAAAGATGCCATATTGGCCGCCATATCTTGGATTTACTCTTGAAATCTATAAAATCCAATTATTGTTAGTTGTAAACGATATTATTAGGAAACGAGTACTGGAACTCTGGGAATCGGGTGGCTACTGGGGAGTTCCAGAACTCGCGTGCGGAGCTGCTGCCGAGGATGGATTATCACAGCAACTCCGACCCTGCACCTGACTCCGTTACTCCTCCCGCTGGCCAGATGGAACCTGCAGTGCTAGACTTCTGCCTATAGCAGCAGCGTTTGAATGGGTGAATTAGGTCTGCCCAGACTCTGATGCCACCAGGTCTTATCAGGTGACAGCGCACCACCCGAGACTGCGAGTGAGTAAGGGGAAAAACTAGCTACGGCTAAGAAGACTATAAAATGTGAAATAAACAAACAAGTATGTGCGGTGCTGCCGCCAGCCAGTACCAAAACACAAAAACTAAGGCTAGCGAGAAGACCCACCAATACGACTACGTTGTTACCAGACAAGTAACCCAAAGTATAGCGGCCTAGCCACCTAAAGCGACTCCGTCGCAGACTAACAAAGGACTGCGCAGAAACCACTGCAAAAGTAACACAAAAGAAAGATAATAAAGATGCGGACTCACGCAGAGCCACAGACTCATGGTACCACAAGGGACAGATACTGGCATCAACGAAATACAGGGCAGTTCCAAGGACTGGCTGATGGAGCTGGAAACCGAACAGGACTCCTGGCTGGATATGATCCAAACAGAAACTGGGACCAGGGCACCAGGAGCACAGACTGTACTGCCCTAGCTCCCATAAAAAAGGCACAAGGACCAATCAAGCTAGCCCCGGGCAACCCAACCCCCAAGGTCCCTAATCGCACCAGCTGAGATATGGCATGCAATTCAGAGTGTCCTGGCTGCTTAGAAACAGCCGGGACTGATAGCGGCAGCCTGGCATCCTTGGTTTCCAGGCAACCGACCCAGCCAGAATGCCCAATGGCAGAAGTTGCCGGGAGCCGGCACATCTTTGTGTAGCCGCGTCGGCTAACAGGTAGATATGCTGCCATACTTTGCAGCATCAGGGCACAATTTGTACACAAGCACAGTGTATGTACGCCTCCAAAAGATGCAATAGCTTAAGAAGTTTCACCTGATCGTGTACAGCAAGTTCCAAAAAAAGTCTATATGTTATTCGTCGTAGTAACCAGTATTGGGCAGGTCTTTCCAGTGATCTAATCATTGAACAGGCACTGATGACTAGAGGGATTGGAATGACAGAAGCACAGCGACAAGTATGGGTTCAATCCATTATTCCATGCACAGAGGTCATCAATGCCATGAAAGAGTTTACTACTATCATGTATAATACAAGTGAACAACGCAAAGAAGCTTTATACACCAGACAGACAAGAGACTGCTTAGACACCAGGAAATTCTTGACATTTCTTTTGGATCGAAGCCCATTCACCACTGATGAACCTTTGCGCAGTTTGACATCAGGAGTGGTTGCTCATGGTAATATCAACATTGTCAAAGCAAAAGAAGCTGGCGATCTAATCCTCCCATCCATGCATGGTCAGAACATTTGGAACTATTCATTCAAATGAAATTTACAGGCTGTTACAATGGGATCGAAAAATATAACAGTAGGTCAAGATGTCGTCAATATTGACTCACAATTGCTATTCCAAAGACTTGCTTTTGTTTCTAAACAACAGGACAAAGATAAGGAGATGCTTCCTGCTTGCATTAGTGGTCCGTGCTGTGTCCTAGGATGCAGCATCGGATCACATGCGACATTATATGCCAGCTGCATGACCCATAGGGTCGTGCATCTGGTCGCTGCAGTTCCTACCAAGAAGCTAGGAAATCTGCTTCTACTGATGGAGATTCTGGCCTCGGCACTGCCCCAAAACAGAGGCAATATGCCACCATTTTGGGAAACTGGAGCTGTTGCTCCCTCCTGTCCCCAAAATCACTGACAGTCTGCAGCCATAGTGTGGCCAAGGCGGGACCTGTACTGCACATGCTCAGTGTGGGTCCTGTGCAGGCGCAAAGTACCAAACATTGGTACTTTGTGCTATGTGCCACATCTGCATCAGGCCCCCCATGTGGGCTTCCATGGCTTACAGATTCCTTCTTATGGGGCCAGCTCTGATCTCCTTGTTCCACAATTGATAGGAACTGGGGGTGGTGATGCTACTTGGCAGCTGGGTGGCATATAGTCCGCAGTAACCTTGAGCCTCGGCCGGTCACTGGGAGAGTTTTCCCACTGTCCCATCCTGGTACCAAGTCTCTCATCAATTAGGGAACAGTTCTTTGCAGTGTAAAGGGTATTATAAGAAACTCTAAAACGAATAAATATATCTTGAAATAAACATAAGTTGGGAGATTTTAGATTCTAAGTTTATTCACTGTGGTAAGATGCGGAACATGCCACACAGCAGAATCCCCAGTTCATAAAAAAGCACACACTAATACCTCAATTGATATTATGTCACATTGTAATGCAGAGCTGGATTGATGCCCAGGGCACTTAAGACTGCGGGACCCGAAGAATCAACATTCGTGGCGCACAAATACACATACATACAGCCACATACACACACAAATACTGTAAATACACTTATACAGTCACACACAGTCATACACATGCATCCAGTATTACACCCATACACATATACAATCACACATATATACACAGTCACACACATGCATATAGTCACAAACTTATACATGTACATACATAGTCACACACTTATACATATTCAGTACATACATATAGATGATGGTCCCTCCCTGTGTCGCTTTTACCTTATATGCTGGCTGTTGGATTGTCTTTATCACTCTTTGGGACCTGGGTCTGTAGCAGCTCCTCCCCTCTCTCTACTATGTGGCTATTACCACAGTGCTATGAAGCCCCGCCTCTGCTCTGACTCCACCTCCCTCTTCTCCAGCTTGCAGTGGAGATCCTGCTCTGGACTGCAGCTGTAATTGAAGTATGGGGTGCACACAGAGAGGGGGACCCAGAGGAATTTGCGCCCCCGTTAATATGGCTCTGCCATAATGCCCACAATAGATAATCTAACATTCCATAATGCCCCAATTGGTAATATAGCACACAGAGCCCCATCATTCATGTCCTTAATATAAAAGTCAGAGCCCATCATTCATGACCCTTTATATGCCTTAGGGGTACATTTACTAAGCAGTGATAAGAGCAGAGAAGTGAGCCAGTGGAGAAGTTGCCCATGGCAACCAATCAGCACTGAAGTAACATCTATAATTTGAATACTATAAAATGATAGAGAGCTGCTGATTGGTTGATGGGGAAATATCTCCACTGGCTCACTTCTCCGCTCTTATCACTGCTTAGTAAATGTACTCCTTAATCCCCAGAGCCTCCTAATACCCTTATATGCCAGTCCAGAGCCCATGCCATGTTCTTATATAACATCTCAGAGACCCCCTCATGTACTTATATAGTAGCTCAGTTGTCCGTCCCCCCCCCACACACACACACACACTTGTCCTTATATGCCAGTTTAGAGCCCCTCCTCGTGTTACTTACCTACTGTCTGGCTTCTGTTGTGGATTCTATGTCCATGTTAATGTCTGCCCCAGCTACCTGCTCTGACTGCAATGACATCTCTTCTATTCTAGAAAGCAGGGCAACTGGAAGTGGATTACTCACCTGGGCAACTGCTGTTGACTCCTAGGGAGTACACAGCACACACTGCACTGATCACTTCAGTGAGTGTCATAATAAGGAACCATCAATGATTAAATTCAAAGGGATTGTAAAAAAACAACATTAATCAAGAGGAGGAGATGCTATTGCAAACGCCTCCAATGAGGATGCCACATGCATTTATAATATGAATACTATCACTCTAACAGGCTGCAAATTTTTTTAATAAATTGTTTTATTTATTAAATACTTAACTTATATTTATGAGTTCTATTAGCATGTCTTCCACTACAAACAAACACTATTAGCATGCATCCAGTTACAACTAAATGACACATGATTTTATTATTTTTTATGTCTCATAGCCTAAAAATGCAGTGGAATGGATGCGGTTAAAATCCTGGCAGTTGGGATTACAACAGGCGGGATTCCAATGGAGGTAAGTACAGGGGTTGGCGTTAAGTACTAGGAGGTGATTAGGGATAGGCTGCGGGAGGTAACAGTTAGGGATAGGCTGCGGGAGGTGACAGTTAGGGATAGGCTGCGGGAAGTGACAGTTAGGGATAGGCTGCGGGAAGTGACAGTTAGGGATAGGCTGCGGGAAGTGACAGTTAGGGATAGGCTGCGGGAAGTGACAGTTAGGGATAGGCTGTGGGAGGTGACAGTTAGGGTTAAGCTGCGGGAAGGGGTGGTTAGGTTAGGCAGTGGAAGGGGTGTGTTAGGGGTAGGATTAAGGCTAGGGTGAAAATACTTACCAGGATCCGTCAGGATTTTGACCGTCAGGATTCCATTTTCGGTCTTCTGACTGTTGGGATCCCAACTGCTGGTATTTCGTAACCAACCCATCCCAATACATGCATATTTCCCGATATTGTAGTTTGATCAAAAGTTAATATAGAGTTTTTACTGTGTTTATTATAAAATATTTTTTTTTATATAGTGATCATTTCATCATATGTTCAATTGCATTTTTTACTTTAAGCACATCATCATAATTATCATCTTGATACTATGTAAGGCCAAGCAATAACTGTCTTAATAAAATTGGTTTAGTTTTACTTAAATGATAATGGTATGAATGGAATATTACCTCCTGTAGCATGGCTTCTGCAGTTTGGGACATGTCCAAATGTATCCCAATTTCACATCTGTGAATGTCAACTGATAGGGCATAAAACTAGCAACAAACCATCCTAAACCTGACAGAGCTCAGACTTTACTCTCCAATGTTACCTTTTACCTGAGCTCACGAAGGGCTGGCCTACTCCCCATGCTCACATGTTAGCAATAAATACTGTGACTTGTCTATTAGCGCAACATTCCCATTGTTTTCTACAGAAGACACACAGCAGAGAACGTGTTTACCATAGCAAAATGTGAGCATGATCTTGATTTTATACCAGGTTAATGAATGCTGAAGTGAAAGGCAATAAGACAGTTAATTAGATATACTGATTTATGGCAATATACAATGTTAATGGTCTGAATCTAATTTTTTTCAGCAAGATTTAATGAAAAGCTACAGGCTATAGTTTACTTACCTATTTTGTTCTGTGCTGTAGATTTTATGTTTTATTTCAGAAATCTTGGCACTTCCTGCTAATTTATGTTGCAGAGTTCATTTGAATGCCAAACGAGCAAAAATATTCAAATCTAGTCAACGAGCAGAATGTCAACACCACAATTTTACATTTTAAGGTCGTCTTTTTGGCTCAGATTTCACATGCTTATTTGTGTTTTTCTGCAGTCTGTGAACTTTATGAGTTCATGAAATCTATTACTTACATTAAAAACATGGTAAGTGAAATAGTTTATCCTTTTTTAATAAGTAATTAACAGCACTGAGGTAGATGCATTTTCTGCATAATACATTCTACTCTCTCCGTAAGGTGATCAGTAAAGATCAGGTGTTCAGGCTTTCAGGCGTAATGTGAAAAAACTTCATATCCTTACCAATTTCCTCTTGTAAGTGTATTTTAATCTGAGATATGCTTATTTTAACTAATGTCTACAAAACAACCTTTATGGCTTTTAAAAGTATTTGAATAAAATAATAAAATATAATATTTGAATAAAAGTGACTGAATAAAATACAAAGTACTTGAAAAAGCATTTTGCGATTTGTAGCTAAAAATCTTAAGTTTCAAACGTGCGATTTGATACGATATTTAGGACACCTGAAAAATTGCACCTTATTACATCTAGCCCAGAGTCTTTCCCTTATTTTTATCTGTGGGTCCGAATGTGCAAGGACTGAGATGCCCACTTTCAGCATCCGTACATTCAGTAATACAGATTGGTAAGAATTCATGGGGTAATTCAGATATGATCGCAGCAGCAAATTTGTTAGCTAATGGGCAAAACCATGTGCACAGCAGGGGGGGGGGGGGGCAGATATAACGGGCAGAGAGTTAGATTTGGGTGGGTTATTTTGTTTATGTACAGGTTAAATACTGTCTGCTTTAGTTTTTACACTGCAATTTAGATTTCAGTTTAAACACACCCCACCCAAATCGAACTCTATTAGATCCTACACACTGGGCGATCTGACTGAAAGATATGAACGATCTCGTTCATTAATGAACGCGATACCGTTCATATCTTTCAGTGTGGAGGCACCAGCGATGAATGATGCGCGGCCCCATGCTAGTTCATCGCTGGTGCCCCCTCGCCTGTGCATGCAGGCCAATATGGTCGATCTCGTCCATATTTGCCTGCATTTCTATGGAGCCAGGTGATGGGGGGAGTGAAGAAACTTCACTCCCCCGTCACTTCCCCCCCGCCGCCGGATCGCCCGTCGGCCGTATCCACCGTCGGGCAGCTCGGCGGCGGATCGCTCCGTGTGTAGGGCCCTTATCTGTACATATCATACCCTCCAACATTTTACACATAAAAATCAATACAAATTAGAAAGCGGCATGGCCACACTCCTTTTTCCTATACTTTCAATGGAAGTTTGGAGAGCCAAAAATCAGTACAGACCATAAAAAAAGGTACTGTACCTGCTAAAAAGGTACAGTTGGAGGGTATGACATATTATATCTCACCCACCCCTGCAGTGCACATGGTTTTCCCCATTAGCTAACAAATTTGCTTCTGCAATCAGATCTGAATTAGGCCGTTAGACGCCCCCATCAGTGGCACCATCAAAACTTGCACCAGCCCTATGGCAGGTGCAGTTTCCCTGTCCACATATGGCCTCCTATGTAAGCTGTTGGAGAGTCAGTGTTCATTATGCTTTCAGTGACCCGCCTGCAACACTTCAATAATACACCCATAATATGGACCATTTCTGTGTGTGTGCCAATATATCTCCCTGCCAGTGCTGAGGAATGCCCACTACATTTTGATTACACTTCTGCCTTTGTGCACATGTATTTACAACTGCATCACTGCACGAACGTATTTGAGACACATGTGCAGTGTGACCTAGTAGCACAAATCACTCCACTAAATCCCACATCAGCAGTGCATACACCTCTGAATCAAGTCCTCTGCCTTGCAGTAGAACTCTGGAGAACTGGGTTATATACAGTAGTTCACATAGACTTGATAATGCCTAATAGATAACAGACATTTATTTGTTAATTTAAATATCAAGGTGAGGTTCAGTATCTTAAAAATAACAAATAATAGCTAAATGGTATGCTTTGTACACTATCACACTATACTTTTTTCTACCAAGCAATACGAGCTTCTCCAACAATAGTATTACCTGTTTTTTGAGGCATTCTTCATAATCTTATAGGCCCTACACACTGGGCGATTTTTTGAAAGATATGAACGATCTCGTTCATAAATGAACGAGAACTCGTTCATATCTTTCAGTGTGGAGACTCCAGCGATGAACGATGCGCGTCCCCGCGCTCGTTCATCGCTGGTCTCCCGTCGGCAGTGCATGCAGGCCAATATGGACGATCTCGTCCATATTTGCCTGCACTTCAATACAGCCGCGTGACGGGGGGAGTGAAGAAAGTTCACTCCCCCCGTCACTGCCCCCCCGCCGCCGGGTCGCTCGTCGGCCGTATCCGCCGTCGGGCAGCTCGGCCAGTGAGTAGGGCCCCTTAGAGTACAGTCAGAAATCCAGGAGAAGATGTTGCAGATTCAACATATATGATTTATCATCCTGTATCAAACTCCTATTTCCCTACTGATCATAGGCATGTGAGTAAGGGCCTTCTATACCTTTACCTATTCATACCATGGGGCAGATTTTATAAAGCTTCTAAAAGAGACATGTGGTGTTGCCCAAAGCAACCAATCAGAATCAAGCTATCATTTCTCTATTACACTGTAGAAAATGATAGACAGGATGTTATTTGTTACTTTGAGCAGGACCAACACTTATCTGTTTTAAAAACTTACGTAAATCTATCCGTCTTTCCCATTCCTGTGATTGCTCCCAATTGTAAAGCACTCTGGAATATGCTGGTGCAACATAAGTGTTAGTAAATAAATGAATGAATAATAAGCCAATTCATTTATTACAGATAAGGTCATAGCCCTAGTGATAACTAGAGATAACATTTTTTTGATGCTACTATTTTATGGTACATATAGGGGCAGCTTCAATTAGCGCATGGCTAAAGCTCCAAGCTTATTGCCTCAGAGATATTCAGTTAGTAAGCTATTTCTTTGAATGATAAACCTGCGGCTAATGCACGTTAATCTATAGATTATGGGTTAAGTATCTGGAATCTATGGGTTAAACTACATTTTATTCCCAAGAGAGCATTTAATGCTGACTTTTCCTTGCAGCTCCTGAGGCTGTGGTTAAAAATCCATGTTAGGTACACAGACCTGGGTTTAATGCACAGGTATGTTGCACCTAATTGAATAGCTCAGGACTGAGTTTTAGCCATGGGGTCAACCTTAAGGTGTGTATACACGGTGAGATCTGTAAGATTTTGACTATATAGGCAAAATCTTAATGAAAGTTAGTGCATATCTCAAGGTGTTAGGCAGCTTGCCATACCGATTCGATCCCGATGCGCGCTCCCGTTGGGTCAGTATCGTAAGACTAGATAGTCAAGATGGACTGGCCTGCACAGTCTAACTAGTACAAAGTATAGTCAAAATTGGCACTTAAACTAAGTACACACTGGCAGATTTTTTTTGGGCTGCCCAACAATCGGATGATTTTTCGGGAAATCGTAGGCATCAATATCTGAGCTACACACTTAAAGATTTTTTTTATTCAGTTACCAATTTTCTGCCACGTCACACTGCATTTGCATATGTCTGCCCACAAGGAGGATGATGTAGTGAGAGGAAAACATAGGAAATATGGGCAGATTATTGAGAACGCACACACACTGCTCAATATCTGGAGATTGTGGCATATATTTTTGGTCTTGGCTGATTGATTGGAAAATCGATCGTTCGGGTGTGTGGGCAAGATTTTCCCAAATTATCAGAGAAACGCCAACACGATCGTTTCGTATACACTATACAATAATTCAGGCCGATGTCCCAATTATTGGCAAATCGGCCCAATAGTCAAAATCGTACATACACAAAATCTTAAGCACAGATAGTCAAACTCTGTGCTATCTGGGCTCTGGGAGAGTTCAAGGGAAAACGCATAGTCAAAATCAGACATAGCAAGGATCTCACACCTTATCAGCTAACTGAATGTGCCATATAGTGTTACATAGAAACATAGAAACATAGAATTTGACGGCAGATAAGAACCACTTGGCCCATCTAGTCTGCCCCTTTTTTATTTTATCCTTTAGGCAATCTCAACCCTTTTTTAATCTTGATTCTTTGTAAGGATATTCATATGCCTGTCCCAAGCATGTTTAAATTGCCCTACAGTCTTAGCCTCTACCACCTCTGATGGGAGGCTATTCCACTTATCCACTACCCTTTCTGTGAAGTAATTTTTCCTTAAATTTCCCCTGAACCTCCCCCCCTCCAGTCTCAATGTATGCCCTCGAGTTCTAATACTTCTTTTCCTTTGAAGAATGTTTCCCTCCTGAACTTTGTTAAGACCCTTTATATATTTGAAAGTTTCTATCATGTCTCCCCTTTCCCTTCTCTCCTCCAAACTATACATGTTAAGATCTTTTAGCCTTTCCGGGTAAGTTTTGTGATGTAGGCCATGCACCATTTTAGTTGCCCTTCTTTGTACACTCTCTAATGTATTTATATCCTTCTGGAGATAGGGTCTCCAGAACTGGACACAGTATTCCAGATGGGGCCTTACCAATGACCTATACAGTGGCATTATCACTTCTTTTTTCCTGCTACTGATTCCTCTCCCTATGCAACCAAGCATCTGACTTGCCTTTCTCATTGCTTTGTTGCATTACTTTCCTGCCTTCAAGTCACTTGAAATAGTGACTCCTAAATCTCTTTCCTCCTCAGTAGTTTCCATTATAGTACCCTTGATACTATACTTAGCCTTTGGGTTTTTGAGACCCAAGTGCATGATTTTGCATTTTTTAGCATTAAACTGTAGTTGCCACGTTCTTGACCATTTCTCAAGCCTACCTAGGTCATCAATCATTTGTTTGACCCCTCCCGGTGTGTCTACCCTGTTGCATATCTTTGTATCATCTGCAAAAAGGCATATCTTCCCTTCAATACCATCTGCAATGTCACCAACAAAGATATTAAAGAGAACTGGACCAAGTACAGATCCCTGGGGTACTCCACTGGTAACATTTCCCTCCATAGATTGCACTCCATTAACTACAACTGTCTGTTTCCTATCCTGCAACCAGGTTCTTATCCATTTCACTAATTTATAATCCACCCCCAGGCTTTCAAGTTTATTTAGCAGTCTGTGATGTGGGACAGTGTCAAATGCCTTACTAAAGTCTAGATATGCTACATCTACAGCTCCCCCTTGATCTATTATTTTCTTAAATACTTAAGAAAATACTTAAATAAGTTACTTAACCAAAGACTTTGTGATGCTTGTGAACTCCTTTCAAATCTTCACCTCTAGTTCCTGTTACCACTTTTCACTTTTGGTGACATTTTAGACTAAATTTTTAATAATAAGATTTATAATATTTACAAGGGTTGGCAACCCCAATGACCAGCAAACTGCATTTTTTTTTTTAAATTACCGTCCCGGGAGCTGAGTGTTTACCTGTGTTTGACACCCTGGCTGTTCTGATGGACAAAGTTACATAGTATAGGGAAAATAATATTAGCCTGCAATACTCTAAAGTTTCAATTTTCAAGTTTCATCAACACAAATTGAGAGCTAGTGCCTCGTAAAAAAAACAATCTTCATTTCAGTGGCTATATAGCATAGCATGAAATGAGACTGGCATGCTTCATTTCAATTAGACTTTTTTTCTGCAGCCACATAGTTTTCGCTAAGGGAAGTTCAACACCATATTTAAGTGGAAAAAAATGTTAATGAAACATTATGATTTCAAATAGTTGTTATGAGCACAAAAGTTGGCAAAATTACCCTGAAAGCATAATTTATGTAGTAGTTGAATAAAAATGTTGTATGTAATTTAAAAAATAGGAAGCAAATGAACAATAGATTTCTAGATTTTATGAACAGAAAAAAAGTATTTGGATGTCAGTGTGACACTTCATAGTTCCTTGTATCTTGTTTGACTAAGAAGAAGGGAATGTATTGTCCTGATCTTGTAAAAAGGCGTTATCATTGTTTTCCGCTGTACGTTTTTTTCTTTGCTCCTTTTGGATGTAAATGTTCTAGTTCAATAGTCTCTTAAGTGATTACTAACATGCTCCCTGAGGAAATTAGATTCCACATGTAGATGCAAAGTAATGGATTCCTACCAAGAGCACCAGTGGGCTGAATTATGGGATACTTGCCATGTTTGTTTTCCTTCTAGTACTCTACATTACCTTTCCCTATTAGTCTCTTCACTGACTATCACATGTTGCTTTCTGCCTCCACATAGCTTATTAGTTTGTCAGACACCCCTATGTCTTTTATTATAAATATGTCTTTTGCTGCCTTTCAATTTACTTGTTTTTAATGGCAGCTGATTTTACTATTTCCACTTTCCTGTTGCGTTTCTCTAGCACATTCATATTTGCTCTGCCATTCAATCTGATGCTTGCTGTTTTACTACTGTTTCTTTGCAGTTGTTCCGTTTTTCCATTTTATTCCACAATTTCACATTTCTCCCTTTTCTCACAAAACCAAACATCACCATCTGGATTCCGTTCTTTATTTTGTGTAATAGCTGCTTTATAATTTTGAGAATTTTTCAAAGTGAGATATAGGGCCAAATGTAGTAGCAGATGTTTATGGGAGCTGGAGCGTTTCCAGCGAGATAGTCACTAGATTTAAAGCGGCAATTAAAGGCACAAACAAGTTGGGTTTTCCCTTTAAATTGCTGCTTTAAATCTAGTGACTATCTCACTGGAATTGCGCCAGCTCTGCAAATCCCTGGCTATTATATATTACATGGTGTCAGGCTTGGTTAGATTTGTGTTGCTGTGGGAGTGAACCATGGAAGTTTGTGTAGAGAACTAGGCGGCTTAATGTAATTACTTGAAGCTGGGATGTAGAATAAGACCAGCTATACATGGTTACTGGATCACCATCAGTAACTAAAGGTCCGTACACACTAGACGATACTGTCAACAATATCGCTTATTTTTACCCTCCTGAGTTGTATTGTTTACAACATCTCCCAGTATGTATGCTGCAGCAGACGATTAATGATGCATGATTCAGCGCATCATTATGGCCCCCCTCCCTCATCTATGCATGTAGCTCAATTTTGTCTATCATCTAAAAAATGCATGTACAGCCCGGCCATGGCATGACGTCACTGTGCGATATCACACAGTGTGTATGCACACTGTCAGCAGGGAGACACTAGGTTAAATCAGTCTTGGAGCGAATCACCTCTTGTACGGGCCTTTAGACTTAGATGATGGGATGCGGGGGGATTTAGATCCCATGGGGCCCTAAGTAAGATGATTTGGGGACCCTATCCCACAAACAATCCATAGGGCTGACAGCCTGCCGGGGCCTGGAAGTATTCAGCCAGCCCAGCACAATAAGAAATGCCCTGCTAATAGGGGATAGGGGACCTGCTACAATCATTGAGGGGAGGGGGGGGGGCAGTGGGAGGCCCTGATATGTAATGCAGTCACACTAATAATATGTATAAATATTAGTATTAGTGTGAATGCTTATTATTACGCCCATTAGTGTGACCGCATTATATACTGTATGAGTGCCTCCCCCCCTCTCACTGACTGTAGTATCCTGGAAGGTCCCCCATCCCTTATAATACCCCTCAGTCAATGTGACTGTATTGCTTATACAGATGCAGCCATGCTCATCATTGCACAGCGATGGTGCAGCCAGACATTAAAGCTTATGGGGCGAACAACCGCTGTGACCAATTGCATTGCGGCACATTCGCACTATGCCACAAAGCATATGCGTGTGCACACACATCGTGGTACAGCTGATGGCTAAGTATATCAGTTCCCCCCTCCCCCATACCACTGATTGTTGCAGGCAGGACTCAAGTCCGTGTGTGTTTCCCCCTATTATTACACCCCTTAGTCAGTGTGAATGTATTGCGACTATTGCTTATATGACAGTGCCTCCCCACTGATTGTATCAGACATGCCCCCAGTCAGTGTGTGCTCCACCATCCCTTATAGCAGGCAGGCCTCCAGTAAGTGTTCCCCCCCACACACACCACCTGCAAAGATTGTAGCAGGTGGATGTTGGTGTATACAACATTAAAATACACTAAAGGCACTGACAGGCACTGCGCCAGCTTCACGCACATCACCTTCTTTTATCTTCTCTGGGCAGGTCCCGCCTCCTCTCTCTCTGCGTGTGATGTGTCATACGCGGGACTGCCATCAGAAATATATATGTATATATTCATTCACATAAGGTGCAGGGCTCAAGTTCACAACATGGGACCCAGTAGACTAGCATAACTAAACTGCCTTGGAACACTACCCATGTGGACATCTATTAGGAATAGTAACCTGTGGCGAGCAAAGTGGGGCAAGCCACCGTGCCCGAAGCATGTTGAGTGAAGCAAGCCCTCAATGGTAGGTTTAATGATGACCCACGTGCTGTACTCCAAGAATGGCTTACACCACCACGTAGGCAGCATTATTTCTATCAATGTTTCAGAGCCTTTAATTAGGCAGGACCTTTTATTTAGTAGCTGAGTGCCAAACTGTATCCTGCATTTTATACATAGATTGTATAAATAATATTAAGAATAAAGTTTGTCACTCAGCTAATTGCACAACAAATGCTTAGGCGCCCTCTGCTGTGGCAAACGCAAGATTTCTAAGTAGGGGTTTACAGATTATATATATATATATATATATATGCACTCACTCTCCCAGCACATTGGAGAAAGCAAAACAAGCCAGCACTCACGGTTCTGATGAAGACTCAAGGAGGATTTATTCCATATCAAGGCGACATGTAAGGATACAGTGACACAGGTATATATATATATATATATATATATATATATATATACATACACACAATTTAGAATAATCAGGTGCGCTCAGTATAGTTAAAAGATATCCTAGCAAAGAGTCTTTAGCCAGTACAGCTTAAAAGTCACTTCTCTACAACCAAAGGAGAGTGAGTGCACCAGTGTCCTTCTTTTAGCAGAACCGCTGCTCCCCCGCCGTCATAAATAACCTGGAATTCCACGGGAGACAGGTATCTAGAAAGAGAGACAGGGGGGGCGCTCCATAGTGCAAAATCAATTTTAATTTTAAAAGCACACAAACACTCCGGTTAAAACACAACGTTAATTGCCCGTACCAGAACAAAATCCGCTGTGGGCTTAATACCACATGATTTATACACACATGCCCCCGGCAGTTCTCCAAACCTCCGGCAATCTCCTGAGACAGGACCACAACCCCGTACCGCTGGACCCAGCCGCCGCACGTCGGGACACCGTCACTTGTCGATAGCAACCGAGGCAGGAGGGGGCACGACCACACACGTCAGCAAGCCACGCCCCTACGCGTTTCGTCACAAACTTCGTCAGAGGGCTGGCTTGCTGTACGTGTCACACTACCTTTTAAGAACGGCTCCCGCCTATCAGCTACTTACAACAATAAATTTACTTTAAAACAAACAATGCGTCCACAATAGACTGTCCAGGTTTAAAAACATGCGTCTCTCCTATGCCAGTTATCCATTAATTAGCCAGTATGTTTAGAAGCACATTAAATTAGCTTAGATTCACTTAAATTAAGACACTCTGTGCAGAAAGCTATTATACAGCTATTTACGCTGCAGCGGTCCCGATCTCCGGGGATTCGAATCACCTGACTCAGTTTAGTCATATACAAAGCATTTCCTTCTAATGTTCAAACAATCTTTAAACTACACCCGACACTCGTCAGTCTAGTGTGGATACACTTTACATCGTTTATACAGGAATAAAAGAAACAGTTTCTAGTGTTTTCATTACATTGTATCACTTAGTCCTGCTCGTGTTGTAAAGTCCTAAAAACTGCAAATAATACATACTGCAATGACCATTATTTAATAAAAAAACAAATGAAAATAAATGTATATATATAATTCCATCTAGTATAAAATGGTCATGTAGATACCACACTAGTCACACGGCATAGACCATTACAGATTTATATTGCTTTAGTCATACTGTGTCGGTACTTGATCCTAAAAGTACTATAAGATCCCAGAGCTTTTTTGGTAATTAAACTATTGTACTAATAGGTTACACCAACATATATTGGCCACAGAAAGGAAAAAATTTATAAATAAATACTAGATCAGGGGACACCAACACTTCCTCAGCGAGGAAGACCAAGAAGGAGCGTTTCATTGCATTCATTTTAAACTTGCATTAACGTTCCTCAAGAAACGGAGTCAGTTCATAATTTTCATTTAACCCTTTTGGTATCATGTGCCCGTGTGGGCTTAAATATATAGGTAAGACCAAAAGGCCCTTAAAGATTAGGGTTCTTGAGCATTTAAGAAATATTAAGAACGGGGTAATGAATCATAGTGTGCCGAAGCATTTCCAAAAGCATCATAATAGTGACCCAAAGGGTCTAAAATTTAAAGGAATTGAACAAGTTGTGTCAGATCCAAGAGGAGGAAATCGTGATAAGAAGTTGATTAAAAGGGAAACATACTGGATAATAACGTTAAGTACCCTGATACCAAAAGGGTTAAATGAAAATTATGAACTGACTCCGTTTATTGAGGAACGTTAATGCAAGTTTAAAATGAATGCAATGAAATGCTCCTTCTTGGTCTTCTTCGCTGAGGAAGTGTTGGTGTCCCCTGATCTAGTATTTATTTATACATGTTTTCCTTTCTGTGGCCAATATATGTTGATGTAACCTATTAGTACAATAGTTTAATTACCGAAAAAGCTCTGGGATCTTATAGTACTTTTAGGATCAAGTACCGACACAGTATGACTAAAGCAATATAAATCTGTAATGGTCTATGCCGTGTGACTAGTGTGGTATCTAAATGACCATTTTATACTAGATGGAATTATATATATACATTTATTTTCATTTGTTTTTTATTAAATAATGGTCATTGCAGTATGTATTATTTGCAGTTTTTAGGACTTTACAACACGAGCAGGACTAAGTGATACAATGTAATGAAAACACTAGAAACTGTTTCTTTTATTCCTGTATAAACGATGTAAAGTGTATCCACACTAGACTGACGAGTGTCGGGTGTAGTTTAAAGATTGTTTGAACATTAGAAGGAAATGCTTTGTATATGACTAAACTGAGTCAGGTGACTCGAATCCCCGGAGATCGGGACCGCTGCAGAGTAAATGGCTGTATAATAGCTTTTTGCACAGAGTGTCTTAATTTAAGTGAATCTAAGCTAATTTAATGTGCTTCTAAACATACTGGCTAATTAATGGATAACTGGTATAGGAGAGACGCATGTTTTTAAACCTGGACAGTCTATTGTGGACGCATTGTTTGTTTTAAAGTAAATTTATTGTTGTAAGTAGCTGATTGGCGGGAGCCGTTCTTAAAAGGTAGTGTGACACGTACAGCAAGCCAGCCCTCTGACGAAGTCTGTGACGAAACGTGTAGGGGCGTGGCTTGCTGACATGTGTGGTCGTGCCCCCTCCTGCCTCGGTTGCTATCGACAAGTGACGGTGTCCCGACGTGCAGCGGCTGTGTCCAGCGGTACGGGGTTGTGGTCCTGTCTCAGGAGATTGCCGGAGGTTTGGAGAACTGCCGGGGGCATATTTGTATAAATCATGTGGTATTAAGCCCACAGCGGATTTTGTTCTGGTACGGGCAATTAACGTTGTGTTTTAACCGGAGTGTTTGTGTGCTTTTAAAATTAAAATTGATTTTGCACTATGGAGCACCCTGTCTCTCTTTCTAGATATATATATATATATATATATATATATATATATATATATATAAACAAATGAAAATAGGCGCCTCCTAGCATATACAGTAAATTGCAAGTTTCCACCAGTGCTTGTCCTGGGGTCACTGCAGAGTCTTTAGTAGCCACTCATAAGTGTCACCAACTGAGAATGAGGTGATCATTTACTGACAGACTGGAACCTCCCTTAGGAACCACAAATTCACTGCATGCAGCCATAGATCTTAAAGATCTGTTCATCCCTTTCCATCTGTGTGTGCCCATCTTCTCATAGAGACTTGCACTGGTTTGTAAACCACACCAATACAGGCAAAGGAATTAGGCCCTATGCCTTTGCCTGTATTGGGGTGGTTTACAATCCAGTGTTTATGCTGGGTCTATAGGTGGTTGGAATTCCACCACAAACGGTACACCTCCCATTTATAGGGTGATATGAGTGGTGGAGGGTACCGAATTGCTATGTTAATACACTAGGAGGCGCCTATTTTCATTTTATTTTTTCAGATCTTTAGGCCTGTTGGAACAGCAGACCAATGGAAAAAGGGCAGCCACCCCTGAAAAGAATAAAGAGAGAAACAAGGGGGAGTGTACTCAAAGACTTCATTGGGACTAATATTGACTGCACATTCAGAGAGAAGGTTTAGTGCCTATTGTCACCACTCCACTGCTTCCGCCGCGGCAGAGCGCCTGCAGCTCCCTGCAGCCATCTGCTGTAATAGCCACACGTGGCTATGCTGATAGGGGAGGGAGTCATGCTCACGTCCGCAGTTGCAGCATACAGCCTACTCGCAGGCGCATATCGGCTGCAGAGCGGGGGAGGGGGGTGCCTGCTACCGCCGGCAGCTGCAACCTCCAGCAGGAGAGGGAGGGCAGTTTGGGTTGTGATCGGCTGCGGGTTTCCTTTCTGCAGTGCTTCCTGCTGTGCTCCCCTCTCAGTTTATAGCAGTGCAGCAATAATAGCTAAAAGTGGGGGGAAAGTGGGACAGGAGGGACATATTGCTCAATTCCTGGACTTCCCTCATAATTTAGTATTGCCGTCGCCTGTGTTGAACAAGTTAATTGTCTTTTTCTGAGGGACCGTCATTGTGCAGCACTCTTCCCTTTCTCTATGCTGGTATACCCAACAGGGTTGGGAGGGGAATTACTGCACAAAAGCAGATTCCTCACTTTATATCTGTAATTCTCTCATCTTTCCCTGTGCACCCTCATCTCCCTATTCAGTGTTGCAACCCGACACACAGGGAGGCAGTAGGAGCCAGAATGAGGCCATATGAGCTCTTTTTTCAGCTCTACTTACAAAAAATGTGTATATTTCTTACAAGAGCAAATCAGGGGCATTTCTAGGGAGGCAGTGGCCCGTGTGCAAGATCCATCTGGGCCCCCTCCTCTCTAGCCAGCAGCGCTATATCTCTGGGCAGTAGGGTCCCTATGGGACCCTATCACTGTCCCAGAGTCTAGAGCGCATGCACAGGTCTCTGGGAAAATGTTGCAGCAGCCATTTTCTCTGTGATTTTCCTACTGTGCATGCGTGAAACACTGGGAAAATGGCACAGTGTGCGGTGTGGGCACCCCTGGGCCCTAGTGCACCGCACACCCTCCACTTATTATAAATACGCCAGTGGAGCAAATTAATTTTTATAAAACACAGACCAATTTTTCTTGTTCGTACTTTAGTCATCATGGACACCTGAGGATCATAAATTTTATCATCCAGGCTAACCAGATGACATATCATCATATATATATATATATATATATATATATCATATATCATTTATACATGTATACAGTATTTCCACCTGTAATTGTGAATTGAATGCCTTGCTGAATTACTGTAATATAATCTTTGTATAGTTTGGTGAATAAACACAGCCTTGACAATACATCATTGAAGGATAATTTATCATCCAAAATTAGATCATAAAAATCATTGAATGGAACATTCTTTAAATATATATTTATATTTTATTTGTATTGATTGTATTAATATTCCATGCAAGACCAACAAGGTAACATAACAAGACTATTCAATTTTTGACAAGAGTGATATACAGTGAAAACAATGTACTTTTACAATTGAATGAATGTCAAGGGATCTAATCTATTATTGTTTCATTGTATACTTTTTGTGTATCCCTCCTGTGTACTGATTGTGATGACTTATGTGAACCAAAAATGGGATGTCTATTATCTTAATCTGATATTTAATAAAGAATATATTTTTAATTACAAAAGAATGCATCAACAAAGAGTTTACCTCTCTATCTTTTGTTCCATTAGATTTTGGTTAAGGCTCTGTATTGCAACTCTGCATTATGGACCACTAGCATACCGGTACTCTGGGCTGTTCAAGCAATGATGGTTTGCTTCCTCATGTGGTGCATCATGCAGTCAATTTGTTCAGTTTGCCTCTGCATGAAATGCATCTGAGAGTTCCTAAAAGGACAACATAAATTCCTCCACAGATGGAGAGCGGTGTGGTGTAGGTGTGGTTGGTCCTGCTGTTTGTTGTTGCTGTTGGGTATCTACATTACCCACAACTGGGAGGCCAAGGGTGTTGATGGGGTTAACACCAGGACTTGGTTAGCAGCTGCATCTTGTCCCTCTTCAACCAATGGTCTGGGTGGTCGTGGACATGATGGCCCTACAACATAACCAGTATAGGTAAGTAATCTACGGTTTCAAAGAAAAATGACATAAATATATGTTACAAATTAATCTTGTTTTTTGGGGGCAAAAGCATGTTTTTTTTAAATCATAAAGTAGAAACCTTACATAAGCGCAGAATTGGTAAAAATTCCCTGTATTACTTAGTAACAGTGGGAGAAAACGAGTTTGAAGTACACTGCACGTAAATAATCATCATTGGTAGAGACAACTGCAAAATGGGACAATGTGCAACATCTGTGGTGGGTGCTCTGTGGCAGTTGGCAATACACCCCTATATCTTATCTAAACAGCACTGCAGTAACACATCTTCAGCTGGTTTACCTTTGATGTTATAAGAGGAGGAAAAAAAGTATTTACTGTGTTGGTTTTTTTTTTTTTGCTTTGTGATTAAAAATATCTTTTGGAGTCCTTTTTAAAAACACATATATGAGGCAGCATCATATTGTTTAAAACATATGTTGCAAATACAAAGCAAAATAGGGTACCAAATAGTGTGAGACAGGGACAGATTGGGGGCCGAATATGGCCCTGACATGCGTGCGCACATGCACTAAAGACAGGCGTGCCGTGAGTCAGGAGGGCATGGCCTCGTGGCACGCCCCTGATTCCATGGCGATGGGTGGGGCCACACATGGGGGCAAGCCGCGAGTCATGGGGGAATGCCATAAGTTCACGAGTCTGCTGAGCCATCTACTTAGCCAAAAAACATGCACATGCAATTTGAAAAAAAAAAGGTATATGCTTACCTGAAACTTTCAAATTGTTTGACAAGAACAGCTAACCTGCTGGACTTTCAGAACCAGGCAGCGGCCTTGAGAAAGTGGAAAGGAGGTGATGGGAGGCCTGTATTCCCAGATTTCGCCCCTGTTTTCTGGGAGGACAGAGACATGGGTCTATGCTACCATGCAGACTTCCTGGCCTCACACCCATCGTTTTCCCACTTCCACCTTACTCAGCTGGCCATCTGCATGGAATTGATGGTTTCGATCTTGGATCACAGCTTGCAATGTCGGTCGCAGTGCTGGGATCATAGCAACATTCAGGAAGTGTCTCTTACATGTCCCTACTTCAGATTGGATTGAAATACAATGCTGCTTGCATGCAATATTGCATTTCCAACCATCTCTGAATCAGGCTCTTAGAGCAATTGTACTCACTAGAGATTTCTCAAGAACCACTAGAAGGTATCCATTGTACTCAGTAGAGATTTCTCAAGAACCACCAGAAGGTGTCTCTTTTGTAATGAATCACAATTTTATGATAGATTAAAATGAGATTAGCTGTCATCAGGAACCAGTATATCTAAAATTAAAAAAAGAGCAAATTTATCCTAAAAACCTTTATGTTTATTATAAAAAAACATTTAATAATTGTCCATCCCTCCCTACAACCAAGTGAGTCATAAAAATAAATATAGTAACATAGTAATTGAGGTTGAAAAGAGGCTAAATGCCCATCACGTTCAACCTGTATTTTGTATTAAGTTGAGTTGATTTTACTGTACCTGCTGAAGAATGTTTTATGACTAGTTAACAACTACAAGTCATGTTACACCCGGATTAACAATGTCAATATTTTAAATGTTGTAACCTTGGATATCCTTTTCAATCAGAAATTCATCCAATCCCCTTTTAAATGCATTTACAGAGTCCACCATTACCACCTTCCCTGGCAAGGAATTCCAAATCCTTATTGCTCTAACAGTGAAGAACCCTTTCCTCCGTTGCGTACGGAATTTTCTCTCATCCAGCCTCACCGAGTGCCCACGTGTCCTAAACAGAGTTCTTTTAATAAATAATTCCACTGATAACTCTTTGTAGTGCCCATCTACATATTTGAAGACATGACTTTTCCAGTGTAATCATGTTCAACCTATTAAGCCTTTCATCATAATCCAGTCCCTCTAGCCCTTTAATCAATTTAGTAGCTCGCCTTTGAACCCTTTCGAGTTCACTGATATCTTTTATATACAGTGGTGCCCAAAACTGAACACAATATTCCAGATGCAGACGTACCAATGATTTGTACAGCGGCAGAATTACATCCTTGTCCCTTGTCTCAATTCCCTGTTTTATGCACGCTAACACCTTACTTGCCTTCTTTACTGCGCTTTGACATTGTATACGGTTATTACGTTTATTATCAATGAGTAACCCCAAATAATTTTCCAAAACTGTTACCCCTAGACTTTCCCCGTTTAACATGTAGGATGCAAGTTTGTTTTTAGTCCTGAAATGCATAACCTTGCATTTTTCTATATTGCACTTCATTCTCCATTTAGACGCCCAGATCTCAAGTTTAGATAAGTCATTCTGCAGAGACTCCACATCTATTTCTGAATTAATTACCCTACACAGTTTAGTATCATCTGCAAAGAATGACACTGTGCTTTCCTGGCCTATTTCTAGGTCATTGATAAATATGTTGAACAGTAATGACCCAAGTACGGACCCCTGTGGTATTCTGCTGACTACTGATGTCCAGCTTGAGGACTTCCCGTTGACCACTACTCGCTGCACCCTGTTGTCCAGCCAGTTACTTATCCATGTACAAACAGTTTTTCCTAGGCCAAGCTCTTATAATTTGATGATTAGTCTCCTGTGAGGTACTGTATCGAAGGCTTTTGCAAAATCTAAGTAGACCACATCCACTGCTTTTCCTTGGTCAAGATAGTCACTCACTTCCTCGTAGAAGTTAATTTACATAATTCCAATTGTCCTATTTTCCTCTATAAATCCCCCATATTAAATTAATAGGTTAATTCAGTGATTCCCAAACTTTTTTTAATCACGGCTCCCTAGCGTATCAGAACTTTTTACATGGCAACCCTAGGCCAAAAGTTTCTTATTGAGAAATTTAGAAAGAAATATTAAATCAAGTAAATTGTGTTTATCCTTAGGTTCAACTGTGTGATGAGGGACAAGATTTGCCACATATTTTATGATTGCCAATCACCAGCACTGGTTTTGCCTATTACAATGACCATAAATAATTTGAATTGGTTCTGGACCACCAATCCAGGGCACCCCCTGCTAGTGCCCTGAGGCACCTTAGGGTTCCACGGTGCACAATTTGATAACCACAGGTTAATCATCAAATAAACCTTTGGCTCCACAATATCCCAAATCTGAACTTTAAATTTAAAGCATAATTGAATTTGGAAAGTTCACCAAAATGGCGCAAAGCAGCTCGGGTGTTTGAGGCTCCTAAATAAATGTCACCACATTTAAATATATAGAAACAACAATCGAGAAAGCAGCTGATGTAACACACTGAGCACTAATAAAATAAATAAAAATGCAATACATTCCTTGTCTGTATTTGACAGTGATGTCCTTTGATGTACGTTCTCCTGTCCTGAACAGTGTTCAGAGCAACAGCTCAAATCATGCAAAACAAAGAATACAAACAACAATCCAATGTGTAGTATGTCCAAAGTAAAAGGATGTCCTTTAGAAACAGGAGAGTTGTTACAATGGAGGTTTAAGGCGTACCCCTCTCACACAAATAGGAATTATTGTAGACCCATAAAGGTATCTTTCACCTGAGATTTTTCAAGCTCGCCAGATAGGGCAGATTTGCAAAATAGACCTGTGATGTGCAGACAGGCGTGAATAAAACTGGTATAGACAGAACACAATAGCGCTTAATGGTCACAAATGCAAAGGTGTGTCACAATTAAAATCACAATTTATTATAAGAATATAAATTTGAGCATAATAAAAATTAGATGCAATGCACATAAGTGGTTAATGCCACATAAAAACACTGAAGTAAAATGAATGGTGTAACTCCCAATACTGAGTAGTCCTATTGGAAAACTGCAATGGGCCTGTTCCTATGAAAGTCCCCTTGATTTTTAGGGCTCAATGTCCTATCCGTGGATTATAGTTACCACCAACGTCTCTCGAGGTAATTAGGCGAATCTGCGTCCGCAAAAGTGCTGTTCCTCGGCGGGTGGTGAGTTGTAGCTTTCCACGGTGAAATAGGAATGTCCTTGTAGATCCAATGCAGGATGTTCAACGGGGGCTTGGTCCAGGTCCAATGTTTCCAAAAAGTGGGGAGTATACACCATCAAGCAGGTCTCACCTGTGAGAAGTGAGAGTAATTTTTAAACACTGTTTTATACCAGTTTTTATTTTTTTATTTTTTGCTGCTGCTTTTAGTATTTTTGACTCTCCTAGTCAAATCCTGTATCTTTTTATGTGGATGTATGTATTCCTTGTGGATTAATGTGTAATCCAATAAATTGTTATTTTTTGGAAAAATCGTGAAATCGAGTGTTATTGATCTCCTCTGAATAAGGAGTTTATCCACATAAAGATACCTTTATGCGAACATCTCGACATTATGAATTGTAAGTTGGGGTATGCTTCATGACATCTGATAAAGATACCTTTATGTGTTTGCTACATATTTCTATCCTGGGAGTTTGGGTACGCCTCTTACAAAGTAAGCGTGTTCTGTCTATCTTTACCACTCACGTCTTTCCGTATACCACGGTGTTATCTGTAAAGGCATCTGACCTGGATTGGAGCTCTCGCTCTGACTATTATTCAGGACAGGATGGCTGTTAAAGATACCTTTATGAGTTTTCTACATACTTCTATCCTGTGAGTTTGGGTACGGCCCACATAAAGTCAGCATGTTCTGTCTACACCAGTTTTATTCACACCTGTCTGCACATCACAGGTCTATTTTGCAAATCTACCCTATCTGGCGAGCTTGAAAAAAATCTCAGGTGAAAGATACCTTTATGGGTCTACAATCATTCCTATTTGTGTGAGTGGGGTACGCCTTAAACCTCCATTGTAACAACTCTTCTGTTTCTATAGGACATCCTTTTACTTTGAACATACTACACATTGGATTGTTGTTTGTATTCTTTGTTTTGCATGATTGGAGATGTTGCTCTGAACACTATTCAGGACAGGAGACTGTACATCAAAGGACATCACTGTCAAATACAGACAAGGAATGTATTGCATTTTTATTTATTTCTAGTGCTCAGTGTGTTACAGTGGCTGCTCTCTCGATTGTTGTTTCTTTAAATTTATAGTACCTAAATAAACACAGCTAAACTAAATAAGCACTATTATGACCCATGACTATTAAATTAAATAGCCTCCAGCCACCACTCATTGATTCTCACATCTACATTACATACCTACCTACCTACACAAACATGCACATTAAAGTCTTTTGTTTTACTGGTTAGAGGTGGCATTAATTTACTTTCATATGCCCATCTCTGTATAATTTATACCAGGGGTAGCCAACCCAGTCCTCAAGAGCTACAAATAGTTCACATTTGTTTCAGACCACCTAGCTGGTGCATTTATAACTGTCACATTTTCAAACATGTGGTGCATTAATTCCTAACCAATGCATACTACAGATCCACAGGTGGCCTGAAAAACATGTACTGTTGGTAGCTGTTACAGAGTATGGCGATATACACACAATGATATTTATTCAGGGCACTGGTATACAGACATGAGGGAAATACTAAGAGTGAAAATATGTAGCAAAAGCACACAGAGATAACTGCAGAATAAATTAGAGTGGTCACAATGTCAGAGGCAAAATTAGTTCTGGATACATGAATAATAAATCATGCAGTAATTCAGAGTTCAGAATGCTCACAATAGCATAAGCAAGGTAATCTGATGAGTAGTCAGTAGTGGTAAGCACAAAAACATAGGTGCTCATAGCAACACAAGAATCCAGAGACAATTGATGATACAGCAATGAGTGCTGGATCAGACCAGGCTCAAATAGCCAGGTGTCAGGTGTAATCTATGATTATGAGTAGGGAATTACTTGATACCAGGTTATTTATTTACTCAAGGATGATTTTTAAACTTTCTTTTGTTTTTATACATTTTTAGTGATTTCAGACCAATAAAAATTTATCTAAATTGATTTATGGGGCTGTAACACATTTACTGACATTTAAAAAGTCTGTTAGTAAATAGTGTATTATAGCCCTTGAAACACAACATTGATTTAGATAAATTTGTATCAATTTGAAATTGATACAAATCAATCACATTTGACCTTTAGCAAATATAACCCCTGGTCGGAGAACACATTCAGATGAGCAGCACATCTGGAAACTACCAAAACTGCAGCTCAGATTGCACAAGGAGCCTGGAGACCCTTGGTGGACATAATAAATACTGCCGGGAAACAAAACACCACTCCAGAGGGGTTGGGAGACTGCCGGTCACCATACCGATGCTGGGATCCCATTTGTCAGATGGGCGGAAATGGCAGCTGGTGGTGGAGGGGTGCGAGCGCAACAAAGCCCCTTGTGGGCTCGGTGGCTTGCTGCTCTCGCCACAGGTTCTAATTCCTACTCAATGGGTGTTGTGGACACCCAGGAGTGGGAATAGTCCCTATTGGTTGGCATGCAGACCGGCAGGCTAATGATTGTTTGAAATGCCGCCGCCAGTATTGTGACCGTCGGTCACATAACCGCATCCCCTCCAGAGAGGTGTGTACTTTGATATGTACAGTACTAGGCAATTAGGTGCAATACATAGGTGTTAAGTATACTTCACATGAGCTTAAGAAATGACTCCCATGGCAGTCAAGGGCTTGGGTGGGCCCTGGTCATAGAGGGAATGCTTAGGTTTGGGGGCATAGCTATGTCCTGTTGTTGGGCATTTGTAGAGGCTACACATGTCCCTTGAGCTCTTCTGTTCCTAGAGACTCATTGGCCTGAATATTCAGTACCTGCACCTCCCTTCCCCTTTGCTGCCATGATGACCTCCAGAGGCACGTGCTCCTTTTTTTGTTATTTCTTCTCATGGCTTTGTTTGTTAGTTTCAGCACGAATCTTACAAAGCTGTACCCTTTTTTAATTTTATTCCTGTAAGGCAAATCATAATAATATATTTTACTGTTACACTTTTAAGTCAGTATGAAAGATGTACTTTTTCAAGTATGATAGTAGTCTCTATTTTCAATATACAGACTGCTGTGCCTTACATAAGAGAGATTTATTTTGAACAAAGTATATAATGGTGTTAGAGGAACATTTCGAAAACACTGGTACATGCCGAGAACAAAATCTGTAGATCCGAGCAACAAGAAGTAAAAATAAACCTCATATGAAATGCATTTGCGGAGGAAAATATATTGAGTATTCCTTTGAATAGACATCCATTAATCTTGATTTTTTCCCCCTCATATATACTGGTAGACCTATTACACTGAGTTTGTTACTGTTGTCATTCCATTTTCTTGACCAAAATGGTATTTATGGATGTATCCTGACCTCTTTATAACAGCGCGTAGAATGATTTTGTCCATATCCATCATATTGCATACTCTTTATTACCAGTGCAAGGCAATAGTGTGAAGATAAATAAAATTATAGATATGTTTTTGGCAGAAAACTTGACAAATTAACCACTTTTTCAGCACTGTGATTTGCATTCACTCTTCAATAGAATTTATTTTGGTATGATTGATGTTTGTGTTTGTTTTTTTATGTAGCCCACCCATAGAAGGAATGATTGTTTTTAAGCTACCGGAACCTGTACCTCAGCACATACAGGGTTAAGTTCTATGTCAGGATTCCTACCAATGTTTACTAATCCTGGTGTAACAAATCTTGCTGGGATGGTATGAATGCTAACCATACTAATAGGACTGGCGTAGACCCAGAGCAGAGACGTGGAATCTACTGTGTCAGTGGCCTTCACCCGGTATCCCTGTAAGGAGGTTTGTGCTGTGACAAATAAGCAAGCAGCGACCCTCTGACTGGGTTCCTATATAAGGTAAGCACTGAAAGGTGCAAAGGCAGACGATAAAACTGCTCATCATGGGGCATACTGGAGCATAGTCATAAGGAATGGGTCAATGTGGTACCAGGGATCAGGCATAATCAAGTCAGAACCAGGAAATCACATGTGGGTAATATGTATCAAAGCTAGGAGAGAGATAAAGTGGTGAGATATAAAGTACTAACCGATTAGCTCCCAGTTGTCATCTTTCAGTCTATAAAATGGCGGTTAGACTCTGATTGGTTAGTACTTTATCTCTCTCCAGTTTATCTCTCTCCAAGGTTTGAACATCTACACCACAAGTAGCAGTACCAATGGACAGGCAAGAAGAATGGAGGTAAGTATACTGGGAGTTCTAGCAAAACTCATGTCACACATCAGGGTCAAAGTCTGCCTGTGATCTATGCATCCCCTGGCGGCTGTCTGCAACATGTCTGAGTACTGCATTATCAGATGTAAACAAACAGCCTGACTGAATGGGTGCGGCCACATTGAATTCTGTCACGTTATCTCTCAGTCCTACCACTTCTCAGCAGCTTTGCTCACATGACCAGCTTAGCCTGTGATCTATGACAGCCCCCTATTTAAACCTGCGTTTGTCACTTCCTCTTTGCCAGAACAACTCACTTCCTAGTAGAGGATCACCCTAGCTCCAGTTCTCCTGGTAAACAAACAATTGCTAGCACTCCTGCTATTCTCTCTGAGGGGTAATTTTACTAAAGGTTTTAAAAATGAAAAGTGGTGATGTTGCCCATAGCAACCTATCAGATTCTATAATTTTTCTATTGCACCCTAGAAAATGATAGAATCTGATTGGTTGCTATGGGCAACATCACCACTTTTCATTTTTAGAACCTTTAGTAAATTTACCCATAAATTCTGGATCTGGGTTCCTGTTAAATCAAGTTCACCTGCTGTATCTGCAAAGTGCTTAGCCTTCTGCTACATCAGTCCACCTGCTGTACACTACTGCTCAGCCTCCTGCTACGTCAGTTATCTTGTTTAACCCTTAATTGCCAACACTCCTGCTATTCTCTGTAAGTGCTGGATCTGGGTTCCTACTTCATTTATTCTCCTGCTTTATACATTAGTACCAACCAATGGTGGCTCTTTTGTTGGTAGAGGAGGAGGGCTGCTGCTGGCGATGCTCCCTGGTCTCAGCCACCTTGTCCCTGCACCTGCACTATGTACAGTTCACAGATGCCTGGACCCAGCGCATGCACAGTAGCGGCGACAGTACTGCGCATGCACAAAACTACGGCTCCTACAGGAAGCCAGCTCTCTGCTAATCACTTCCCGGTCTGGCAGTCCCAAAGGGAGGATACACCTCCCAATGGGACTGCCTGTACTGTCTGTGACTGGCAGGTAAGACTTCCAATAGGAAGTCACTGTCAGTCACAGTGAAGCCAGTGCAGTCTCACGGACTGCATCTGGATTCATTAACAGTGAGCTGAGTGGAGGATTTTACATGGGGGCGCTGCATAGCTGGAGCCCATAGGTAAAAACCGCCACTGATACCAACACTCCAGTAATATACTCTTAGTGCAGATTTTCTCCATTTACACTAATATGACTCTGCTGCATTGTCCTTCTGCACTAGAGCCTTTGGGAATCTTGGTCCTGCTTTCATCTCACTCACCTGGGATTCTCACAAGTCTTCTGTCACATCTCCACCCTTCCATTGCTACTGTGACCCTGCTGCCTGTGGTCCTTAGTAAGTCCACATGGCGCCTCCCACTGTTAGCAACCGGGAGTCCTGTAATCCGTGGTGGTCCGCCGCTCACCACCATACACAGTGACACTTATAACTGCTCTGCAGCCCAGATTGCCTGTCAGCAGCTCTCTCTGCCCTGTTCCTTGCTGCTGTGCACATTGGGGGTCATTCCGAGTTGATCGCTCGCTGGCTACTTTTTGCAGCCGTTCAAACACATAGTCGCCGCCCACTGGTGAGTGTATATTTGCTGTGCAAGGGTGCGATCGCATGTGCAGCTGAGCGTTACAAAAATAGTTTGTGCAGTTTCTGAGTAGCTCAGAACTTACTCAGCCCTTGCGATCACTTCAGCCTGTCCGGGGCCAGAATTTACATCAGACACCTGCCCTGCAAACGCTTGGACATGCCTGCGTTTTTCCAAACACTCCCAGAAAATGGTCAGTTGAAACCCACAAACGCCCTCTTCCTGTCAATCTCCTTGCGATCGGCTGTGCGAATGGATTCTTCATTAAATCCATCGCACAGCAATGATCCGCTTTGTACCCGTATGTCACACCTGTGAATTGCGGTGCATACGCATGCGCAGTAGTGTCCTGATCACTGCGCTGCAAAAAACGGCAGCATGCGATCAGGTCGGAAAGACCCCCATTGTCTTAGATGGGATAGTGTGTGATTCGGTGTTAGGGCTGTTTGATACGCAGCTGCACCTCTACCCAGCTGGATTGAGACTCTGTGACTGCTTCAGCAGAGAGTAGACATGTCTCACAGACAACTTTGGGACTCAGTCTTGGCTCCATGCCCAGGAAATGAGTCTATCCAGTGCCAACTAGACAATATAGACATCAGGAGCAGGCAGAATAACCTTTGGGTTTGGGGGCTCCGGGAGGATGTCCAAGAGCCAGGAATCAACACACACCAAGATCTTTAATGAGATTACTGAGGCCAACCTGGATAACATGATTTTCTTCGATCAAGCTCATCGTGCTCTGCTCCCAAGCAGCCTTCCCTCTGAGGTTCCTAGAGATATTATTTGCCGCCTCCACTACTATGATGTCATCCTCAGTAAAGCACGGACACTGGTCGGGATTGAATTTAATGGTTCCAGGATTCAAATAATTCCTGACCTTTCTTCGAATACTCTTCAACATAGGTACCTATTAAAGCCTATTACTGATGCTCTCCAGCAGAAGACTATTCGATTTTGCTGGGGATTCCCTGTGAGTATTCAAGCTTCTTATGAAGGATGTAAACTTGTTCTACAGTGACCTGATGACCTGGAACAGTTCTGCACTGTGCTCTCCATCTCCACACCTTCTCTTGTGGAATGGACTCTTCTGTACTCTTGGCTCGATCCCCCTGCTCTTCCTACTACATGGCACCTTGGACACCAATTGGGGGGGGGGGGGGGGGGGGTGGAGGCATGGTCCTTTTTTCCCTGCCTTTGAATCACTCAGCTTCTGGCACTTGACAGAGTATACCTTTCCATATGTGAATACCTGTGCCCTTTCCAGGAGTGATCTAGAGACTCCTGAGATACGTATACATTCTTTACTGACACTTATTTCTGTTTTTGACTATGTATCAGTATGGTAATTCTCTAATTCAACTACTGATCCTTCCCTATTTGCCAAGATGTTTGGATCTGATTTATTTATTTATTTTAAATTGCAGAGGCTCTTCACTGATACAACAGTTCTCTGTTTATAGCACTGTTTAGTATACTTATATTGATATTTTGGGTGGTATCACTGATCTTCCCAGTTTGATTTGTCTTAACAAGGCACCACTTGCTATATATGTTTTATATTTAACTAGCTGTTCTACCCGTTCTTCGCACGGGAGTTTCTGATTTTCACGGTTGTACATATACATGAGTGTTTATAATTTGGTAAATCTATAGAGATGTAATTTTGAGACGACTTAATGTAAGTAAATATTAATCCATGGTACTTGGCATTACTCGATAAGCGCCAAATAGCAGATACGGTAAAAAGTGAAAGGACCATTTTTGTAGTTTATTAAATTCTACACACTGAAGGTGCAATCCAAATTTTGGTCTGATTGTCCATTTGGGTGTTATCATTCATGCAACGCAAGCCACGCTTCAGTAATAATGTCATTATATCAACCCCCTTTTCATCCCCTTAGGGGACGTTTATTAAAATTCTAATTACGTAGTTTCCCTATTTCCCTCCTGAAGAATACCTATGTTGATCTTCAGCTTCCTAACATATCAGGAAGTAAGAGAATTAGTGATGAGTCGATGAGTGAGGGCTATCGCATTTATATACAGTGCATCTGGAAAGTATTAACAGCGCTTCACTTTTTCCACATTTTGTTATGTTACAGCCTTATTCCAAAATGGAATATATTTTTCCCTCAAAATTATACACACACTACCCCATAATGACAGCGTGGAAAAAGGTTTTTTTGAGATTTTTGCTAATTTTTTTTTCAATAAAAAAACTAAAAAAATCACATGTACATAAGTATTCACAGCCTTTGCTCAATACTTTGTTGATGCACCTTTGGAGGCATTTACAGCCTCAAGTCTTTTTGAATATGATGCCACAAGCTTGGCACACCTATCTTTGGGTAGTTTTGCCCATTCCTCTTTGCAGCACCTCGCACGCTCCATCAGGTTGGATGGTAAGCATCGGTGCACAGCCATTTTCAGATCTCTCCAGAGATGTTCAATCCGATTCAAGTCTGGCCTCTGGCTGGGCCACTCAAGGACATTCACAGAGTTGTTCTGAAGCCACTTCTTTGATATCTTGGCTGTGTGCTTAGGGTCGTCGTCCTGCTGAAAGATGAACCGTCGCCCCAGTCTGAGGTCAAGAGAACTGGAGCAGGTTTTTATCCAGGATGTCTCTGTACATTGCTGTATTCATCTTTCCCTCTATCCTGCCTAGTCTCCTATTTCCTGCCACTGATGCTGCTACCACCATGCTTCACTGTAGGGATGGTATTGGCCTGGTGATGAGCGGTGCCTAGTTTCCTACAAACATGATCCCTGGCATTCACGCCAAAGAGTTCAATCTTTGTCTCATCAGACCAGAGTATTTAATTTCCCATGGTCTGGGAGTCCTTCAGGTGCATTTTAGCAAACTCCAGGTGGGCTGCCATGTGCTTTTTTAATAAGGAGTTGCTTCCGTCTGAACACTCTACCATACAGGCCTGATTGGTGGATTGCTGCAGTGATGGTTGTCCTTCTGGAAGGTTCTCCTCTCTCCACAGGGGAACGCTGTAGCTCTGACAGAGTGACCATTGGTTCTTGGTCACCTATCTGACTAGGCCCCTTCACCACCGATCGCTCAGTTTAGATGGCCGGCCAGCTCTAGAAAGAGTCCTGGTGGTTCCAAACTTCTTCCATTTATGGATGATGGAAGCCACTGTGCTCATTGGGACCTTCAAAGCAGCAGATATTTTTCTGTACTCTTACCCAGATTTGTGCCTTGAGACAATCCTGTCTCTAAGGCAGGGATGGGGAACCTTCGGTCCTCCAGCTGTTGTTGAACTACAAATACCAGCATGCCTTGCTACAGTTTTGCTATTTGGCCATGCTAAAACTGTTGCAGGGCATGCTGGGATGTGTAGTTCAACAACAGCTGGAGGGCCGAAGGTTCCCCATCCCTGCTCTAAGGTCTACAGACAATTCCTTTGACTTCATGCTTGGTTTGTGCTCAGACATGCACTGTCAAGTGTGGGACCTTATATAGACAGGTGTATGCCTTTCCAAATCATGTTCAAATCAACTGAATTTACCACAGGTGGACTCCAATAAAGCTGTAGGAACGTCTTAAGGATCAGGATGCACCTGAGCTCAATTGTGAGCTTCATGGCAAAGGCTGTGAATACTTAAATGTGATTTCTTCGTTTTCTATTTTTTTATAAATTTGCAAAAATGTCAAAAAAATTTTTTTCACGTTGTCATTTTGGGGTATTGTGTGTAGAATTTTGTGGGAAAAATTAATTTTTTCCATTTTGGAATAAGGCTGTAACTTAACAAAATGTGGAAAAAGTGAAGCACTGTGAATACTTTCCAGATGCACTATATATATATATATATATATATATATGTGTGTTCTCGGGTAGTGGTTGCATCTACCCTACCCCAGTTGGGTTGTTCCGCACTCCGACAATGGATAATAGGTTGAATGTTATTCCCCATTTGTTCCAACAGTGGACTTACTTTCTTTTTGCTATGAACTACTGTTAGCTTTATAGTTTTGTATTTTTCAATTATTTATGGTTCTCCTTTCTTCTGTTTCTTTTTCTCTGTTTTCTTAATTCCTATTTTTCTTTCTCCTTGCCCTATTCCTCCCTCGTCACCATGTGCCCCCATACTCTGTCACCTTATGTCATTGGCTGAGTCAACAGATCTACCTTTTCCATACATGCTTCACTCACTTTCTCACTACTCCTATGACTTTACCACATCCAATGGCTGTAAAATTGTGTTCCTGTAATGTAAAAGGCCTCACTATACCTGAAAAACGGTCCACTCTACTGAGGTAACTTCATTTGGAGAGGGTGAGTGTGGCTTTTGTACAATGAATTTCAAGCAGCTTGCTGCGCCTAATCTGGGAAACTACTATTACCCCCATATGTTTTGTAGTGAAAACCCTAGTGGTAAGTCTCTGGAGGTGGCTATATTCCTCTCCCACCAGTTGCCTGTATCTGACCTATCGCATCACATTGTCAATTTTTACTTCTCCAACCTGAACCAATGACCGTTTTTCTTCAACTGATACAACCCTAAAAGAGGAGTGTTTAGTTCTAGGTTGTCCCTCGATCCTCCATAGGACTGCGATTCTGGGTCCCCACATGCCTCACTTAAAGATCAGAGTGCGCCATCTCCTACATGAGTACCAACTAATAGATATGTGGAAGGTCCAGCACCCTACTATCAGAGACTATACTTCTTTTCTCCCCCTCACTCTGTGTACTCTTGTATTGATTACTTTCTTGTTGATCAAGTGAGCTTACAATTTTTCTCTAGCAGTCACATTGGCCAAATTACTTTGTCTGACCATGCCCCAGTTTACACCTTTATAAATCTTCCCGGGCCATGGATGTGTAGATTTAATGAGCTATTGCTTCATGACTCTCACATGAAGGATGACCTCCTTCGGTCCATTAAAATTAAAATGTGTGCACTGCACTATATCTTGTATGTAGCTGCTCAATATAATTGTAGATAGGGTTTAAAGGTAAATGAGTGCTAGGAAATAGTAAATGTGGAACCTGTAAGAAAAAAGGTTAGTAAAAACGTTTATTGAAAGCGTGTGTTTCTGGAGAGGTAAGAAAGTCTGCACCTCATTTGCACTGGGGAAACTTTGTTGAGAAGTAAATTGCACTACAGGGTTGTTGTTGTTTTTTTAACCCAGTGGACTAATTTGGATTAAAAAATGTGTATAAACCCCCTTATTATTAACAATACCACCCAAACTATTTTGATCACCATATATTAGTAATAAAAAAAAAGTAATATTATTACTTTTTAAGGGACAATATGATTAAGAAAAATGACTACAAGGGCACATTACTCAGGAATATGAGAATAGGGCCTATTCTACTTAACAGTGGGACAGGTCATCCATGGATGTGAGGGCACCCCCAAGACACCTACTGTGGGAACAGTTAATCAAGGGTCTTTCATTTTTATGCATAGCCGACAAGCAAAATAACTCATACTGCCTACAGAATTTTCTTTAATAAATCTGTGGTTTGTGAAATATTGCTACTTTATGAATTTCATCACATGGGCCTACAAACAATAAAAGACTGAACAAGTATGGTCTTTGCATTAGAGGTAAAAAAATATTACAGTACAGGTAAGCAAAAGTAGTATCTGAAACACAAGATGTACTGTAGGGCAAACAGTGTCCTCTGGAGTAAGATCACATTATAATTGTTTTATCCTAATACACACCATGATCCTGATTCTGAGGTGGACACAGCCGCTACTGGGTTTTCATGCTAATGCTGCTTTGTTCTGGGTGGTAGCAGGGGGTGGCTAGCCTGGCGCAGTTGCACTGACTCTGGGCCTCCATAGGGCAGATGCAACCTGATGGTGCGTCTTAATACACACATTAGCAGATTAACGCTTCCTACTGAGACGTCCATTGGCTGCAGCAGTAATCCATCTCTGAGTGTATTAAGATGCACCATTGGAGATCACACCAGCCCTATGGAGGCGCAGACTCTCCATCTGAACAAGGCCTCCTGAGTCAGAACAACTAAATACCTCCCACCAAATATGCATGTATCTGCATGCAATGTGGTCTGTGTCTTTGTGCGGTAACCATCAGGACACTTACGTAGTGCAACTCAGGTACACACTCAGACTGAAAACATCGGCCTCTTGCGTCCAATGTCTGCAGTTCATCCACCTCTGAAGCAGGGGCCATGTTTGGTAATACAATGTATAACCACATGAACATTATATCAAAACTCAAACAGTGGTAGAGGGATGATATTTTGGGTGGTTTTACAGCCATAGGACCAGGACCTTTCACAATCATTGAATCCACCATGAACCTTTAATTATGTAAGAGTATTCTAGAGAAAAATCTGTCTGACAATTGAAGTTTTGTAAAAAAAAAACAAAAAACCCTGCAATAGGCCAGATGTACAACTAAATGTCTAAAAAGGAAAAAGGTTTTGAAATAACGAAGTAAAAATTGACATTGAGATGCTGCTGTGACCTTAAAAATGGCCAACAAAAACATTTTAAGTGACTAATAAACATATACATATATAATGATCCTTCTACACTGTTGCTAATAAAGTTGTTTTTTTCTAGTTACGACTGATGATCAGTAAGTGATCAAATGCCTGCATCCTAGGATGCAGTTCAGACCACTACTGCAGCAGGAGGTGTCTACTTGTATTACATACAGAGCTATCCAAGGAACCAGCAGTGATAGCTACTCCAACCACATCTGCATTAGCCACCTGGTTAGGACTAGATAATTATGTTTTGATGTGCACAAGCATAGATTTGAAAGAGGGTCTACTTTTATTTTTTAAATTACTGTACATGCTTTTCAATAGTAAACTACAAATATGTTTTTTGAGTTTAGATAATGAGTCAAACTGGTTTTTGGTGCCCAAATCAACCAAAACACTATAAATATGAAGTAATACTAAATCTGTTTGACCAGCTCTATTTGGGTAGTAATGTGCTGGATTTGCTGACAGGTTAGAAAATGATATAATCAAGGATCTTCACGTTTTATTCATTTTAAAAAGTGTTATATGAAAACAGGTCAACATTGTATAATGAAGGGCAGCTTATTTATATCAATCAATTATTTGGCATTCACACAAATATAGCAGAATGGAATAAGCAACTTGATTTATGGATGTGAAGACATTCTGTCGACAATCCTATCCCTGTCATCAGGAACACATTGCATTTGTTTGACATAAGTTGATTGCAGGTTGACTTGCTACTCATCCTAGCATATCGAATATTCACTGACTCTAAAGTCTTGCTTGATATTCTTATGCAAGTGCACATTGTAACAACCAGACTTACAGACGAAAAAGTAAAACCTCCTAGTGCATATTCATGAGATTTATAGTGCATCCCTGGAGCACAGATTTGGCCTTATACATAACGTAAAGTTAGCAGACACGATATACATGCATAGCGGATACATAAATGGGATTTGTTAGCATTAAAGATTTTGTGGTAGTATAGCAAAAGCTCTTGCTACATATAGTTGCAGGTTGCTGACATAAAGGCTGATGATGCACACACATTTGTCTTTTCACTATACTTTAGACTTTGTTAAAGTAAAGTCTCCTAATTTGGCAAAAATCAGCTGGCAACTTCAAAATAAGCCTAAGGCACAAGAGAAGAGTGACAGATTGCAGTGATATGATTTAATATGTCACCTTTTATGAGCTCAATAAGATACATTTTAGTGGACATAAAGAGTTATAACTTACTGAAGCAATATCTAATTAGTTAAAAGCAAGTTGCTAAGTTGCTGCAATAGTTATTTCAGCTAAAATCTCACAAAAGAGAGAGGTATCCAGGCAACCAGCTTTGGGGATTGAAAAAATGTGTTTCATTGTAGTGCAGAAATGCCAATGTCAAAGACGAAAGACTTTTTCATAGCAGATAATTCCCATGGGGAACGTTCTGCTACACGCTACTTGTCTCACTCATGAAATACACTCCCTTATGTAAGTTTTCAAAACTCCCTTTGGGTATAAAATTGTATTATGAAACTTCAAACTTAAGCACAGTATTTCTTTATCTTCTTTTGTTTTAGTAAAGCCTGCTATTAGTTCTCTTGCAGGACACAGAATGTTAGAACTGTAGTCTTTAAATACATAGTACTTTAGACCTCTCAGTTGCAATATAAATATGGACTCTTTGTCCTGTTATCAAATTCCAAAAGTTTCCTTTTATATATATATACAAGAGACTTTTAGTGTATGGTAAAGACTTTTATTTAATTATATATTTAACAATTTTATTAGGTTTGTAACTGAAACAGTACAGAAATTAGTAGGAGATGGATGTGCATGAAAAGTAAACAGTATACTGTAGTATAGTTACCAAAGTCATAACAACTAAAAGAAGAAAGTGACATAAAAGAGGTGCCTGAGTAAGTGAATAAGCAAAGATTATGCTGCAAAGTTTAGAAATAATGATTGAGGAAAACAAAAGTATGGCGGAGGGTTGCAGAGGGAAAAAGAGAACACTAAGGCCAGCTAAGAGATAATACTCTGGATGTGTCACTGGGCTAGGGATGGCCATTGACCATCAACAGCCTATGACCAATGTTGAATATTTTTACCATCAATGGGGGAGAACCAGATGGTTTCCAACCATTGATGGCAGAGAGCTACCAAATTTGTATTTATTTTTCCATAAAGTGTCAGGACACAAAGCTTAGGTCCACCCCCAACACCCATGAAACCCCACCCCTGGGATTTGATTGGCCTGCAGCTCTTTTAACACTAATGGTTTTACACCATCAAGGTTAACCATCAATGGTACCATCGATAGTGTCCATTGATGGATAACCTACCGATGGCCATCCCTACATTGGACTTCAGGATTGAAGGCAATGTAAAAATATTCAATCTTAGTTCACATACACTGGAACATCATGAAAAACGTTATTAGAGAAAGGACTTAAATTTTCTCCTTTAACCAAATGTAATAGTTTTAATAAATTAATTGATCTGCAGAACTGTATCCATAAACTGCTGAAAAAACTCTTTTCTGTCTCAAAGGGACACTACAGACCAAGAAATATTGAAGTGTATGTTACCTCAAGTCTGTATTCTATCCATTTCATGTGCAAGGAAGCTAACTCAGTAGGTTTAATTCTCAGTTAATGGAACACCTGACCTGAAGATCAATTTAAAAAAAAAATATATATATATGCTATAAATAAATATTGGCATTAAACAATCTGAAACTTGACAAGGATTTGATTATCAATCCTGTTGACAAAGGTGGAAGTGTAACCAATGATGTACAAAGTAGACTATGAAAAGGAAGTTATGAGACCGATGGATGATAGAACAACATGTAGAAATTATGAGATGACTGAGAGGATATGATTTACAACCTATAGAAATATATGAAAAGAATGGCACTTCAAGTAATATGGAATCTATTTTTCTCAAATAGGAAAAATCTATTGTTCCAATTGACTACCTGACGGTCGCTCACCCCGTATGTCCCATTATTTATACTCTACCCAAAGTCCATAAAGTACTCTCAAACCCACCGGGTAGGCCGATCATATCAGCACGCCACTCATTGTTGCAACCACTGGCAATATATGTGGACTCTTTTTTGCAACAAATAGTGCAACAGAATGATAGCTATATACGGGACTCCATGGACTTCCTCAATAAACTCTCCCGTACGCCACGAATTAATGGGGACATCAGGCTCGCTACTATGGACGTATGTTCTCTCTACACAATTATCCCACACGTAGACGGTCTACAAGCCTTGAAGAATGCCCTTACAGCGGATCCCCCAGCAAACACACCAATTGACTTTATCATTCAACTGGCTGAGGCAGTCCTGAAGCTTAACCACTTCTCCTATCTCGACAAGTACTATATACAGCGCTCAGGGACCGCTATGGGTTCGAACTTGGCACCAGCGTACGCCAATATTTTTATGGCGGCATACGAGAATAGATACATCTTGCCAGCATTTGGAGAACATATCCTGATGTATAAACGTTTTATCGACATTTTCATCATGTGGACAGGTACCACAGACGGTTTCCACCAGATGGTAAAGACACTAAATGGACTAGAACATCCGGTAAGGTAAGGTTCACCTCACAGATTGACGACCATCAGATCAACTTTCTGGATATCACAGTGACTATCAAAGAGGGAGTGATCAGTACCTCGCTATACCGAAAACCTACCGATAGGAATACCCTTCTGTTGTCCACTAGCCAACATCCACCAGCACTCAAAGAACATTTACCGATCTCACAATTCCTGAGGGTCATGAGGAATAACACTGATACCACCCAGATGGAACTACAGCTACAGGAAATGTCGAAGAGATTCCAAGAACGCGGCTATACCAGTGGATGCATACGACGCTGTCTGAAGAAAGCACGTACAAGATTCCGAACCCCTGAGACACTAAGAAGCACTGAGCAGAAACCGGACCGAATGGTATTTACAACAACCTTCGATGCGCATTCAAAGAAGATCAGTAGTGCTCTGCGGAAAAGATGGCCAATTATCTCTTCTGATAACCAACTCAAGCTGAAACACACTAAACCTCCCATGATGGCATACAGAAAAGCGCCTAACCTCAAACAGTTGCTATTAAGACCCACAGGATGCCCATCTGCACCGATTAGGACAACTTGGCTACAGGAGCAGAAGCCAGGTTGCTTCAAATGCAGCGGTTGTACCACTTGTAGGAGTATGATAACTGGCTCCACTTTTCCACACCCACACACGGGACGTCTCATCAAGATTAAGTATAAACTTCACTGTCTCATGGACCACGTCATATATATACTTACCTGTCCCTGTGGACTTTATTATGTCGGTATGACTGCCAGGCGTTTTCGTGACAGGATGGCGAATCATAGGACGACCATTCATCAGGCGATTACCTCCAAAACAACAGATCAACCAGTACCAAGACATTTTTTGTTACACCAACACCAAGTATCCAATCTTCGGTGCAAGATAATTGATTGGGTTCCCCCTCTTACACGGGGGGGTGACCGTGGTTTGGCACTTAGAAAGAAAGAGAGCTACTGGATCCACCGCCTGGACACTATCTCCCCACGTGGGATGAATGAAAACAACCCCCTATCCATATTCCTCAAGTAATGTAAGAGTCCTATGGCTTGACTGAGTAATATGTAGTACATACCGCTGTGCAGGAGGACAAACTGGCATGACTTTATCCACTGGGGACTATCCTCATAAGTGGATTTATATTGTTAACCTCTTACGAACGGTATGATGAACTTATATTATCACCTAATGAGTGTGTGGTAGTGACATCATTAATTGGTGTCAGCTACCAAGATGGGACACACTGTTATCGTTGCGTCTATGTCCCGCCGAAAGACAGTGTGACTCTGCAGGAATTTGTTGTGTTTTCTCGCCAATCATCATGATTGTAAAAACACTAGGTGTATTATTATATTATTTTACCTAGTCTGTTTAATCACTAATCTAACCGGTCTGCACTTGTATATATTATGTATATAATAGAAGTATAATTGTGTTTTGGGATTACTACTGGCTACTACCAGGTCTCCGATATGCCCCTTCAATAAGCTGGTATATATGTGACCAGCATATTGTTACTTATGCAGGTGTTAGATTGTATAGCAACGCTATATAGGTCATTGCCACTTCCGGCATTACCGGGAGTCATTGAGTGGTGATACGCCGTTGCCGAGTTACTTTTGACACTATAAACTCATGTGATGTGGTGGGAACATGCCTAGCGGCGTTACCATGGTAACCGAGTACCGGAAATACTGTATTGGCTGGTTTTAATTGCTATGTATGTTGCTATGGTTACCTTTGATGCGCTTAGAACACGCCTAGCGGCGTAACCATAGTTACCGCCACTTCCGGAATTACCGGAAGTCATGTATAGGCTTTGGATTTGCACTATAAACCGTAGATGCCAAAATTCACTAATACTCGCCATAATATCAATACCCATAGATACCCAACCGCATCTCCCACTAGTAGTAAGCTTTGTGAAGCAATTTTTGTTGTAACTTCGTGGACGAGCGCTGACGCAACGTCACTTCCGGTCCCGACCGGAAGTGACGTAACCGGATGCGCCCTGCCCATTAGAGTTCACTAATTTACATATGGGCATATATAGGGGACCTGGGAGGCATATTGCAATGCTCCTGGTTCCATGTTCAATACTCTGATGACGCTGTAACTATGTTGGATTATTTACTGATTTGCAACTACCTTGAAAAAGGTCCCAGCAAGGGACCGAAACGTTGGTGAGCCCTTTCAATTCTTGTTTGTTATGGACATTTGAGGAACCATTATTATAATTTTTGAATAAAAAATAAAAAAAATAAAAAAAAATTTTTGGCATTTATTAAGCAAGACTGGAGAGTGCTATCTGTCTTCCACCCCGGTGGATGTACTCTGTATTGTACTATGAGTCTGACCCTATATTGGGCCGGGCTTTGATTGGCACCCCAGCAGCTACCTGTGTTGGGTGAGAGTGCGGGACTTCCCTGTTTTATTGTTCCAGTTACATATGTACTGCCTAAAAATCCAGTTAATCATCCTGGAAGTCCAAATGTGTCAGGGGTAGATTCAACCACAGCCAACCGTCCAGGGTTTATCGATTTTAATCTCCAAGCACTGGTTTTTAAACTAAGGTCTCACTTAAAAGATACCAGAGATTTTTAAAATATTTTGGAAATATTGAATGGGAAAAAAGTTATCTATTGGTTAGCATGATGTGAGTCCACTTTATACAATTATTAAACATCATCAAGGCATCAGTGCAATCACTACCAAGTTACAGGAAACTTATATAAAAGAAGAATCACAAGAATTTGTAATCAAAGGCATTTTTTTTAAACAATTATTTCTTATTTGGAGATGGTTTGTACAGATGTGTCCTCATGCATCATTGCTGAAGTTGTTCCACACATCCCCATGTCCCATGTTTTTTTGTGAATTTTTTTGTCACCATACAATTAAACTAGGATGCATCAGGATATATAGAAACAAAAGAATGAATAATTATCAGTGCACTCTAGAAATAGGCAGCTAATTAATGTACAAATCACACAGAGGTAACTCTCATATATACCTCATGTATACCTCCACCAACAGAAAAGATCTCAAGCAAACTGCAACAAAATGTGATAATACATACAAGCGCCTATATGGAGGGACCGACTGTAGTACAGAATTCCTCCGGATGATTTTCAATGTTATATAACAAAGAAAAAGTGCATATAGTGATGTACCGTTTAAAAATTTAATATACAATCACATATAACAACAGAATAATAAAACAATCAGTGCATGGTATCCAAGGTACAGAGAATCCAAAGTGCGTAATTACCAGCAGTAAGTAAGAACTGTCTCACGGCAGTTCTAAGAGCATGAGGATTTGTTTTCCACGGCAACTGCAGCTGTAGCTTCCTCGGTCTTCTGGTATGTTTTCAAACGCACACGGTGTCCCCTTGGATGTAAAATCCAACGCGTTTCTACCCTTTGCGGGTCTTTGTCAAGGCATCATATACTAACATCCGGCTGGCCACATAGAGTAACGGTCGTGGAAGAGAAGGGGAATTAAGAGATACCGGAAGTCGGAGGCAGGAAGTGACGGCGAGGCGCGGAAAAGGCTCATGGGACTTGTAGGCAATCATGTGTATAGGAGCCACCTGCGCCCGCCTCACGACCATTGGTAGCGATTCATTTAAATAACGGAGGATAGGGAAAGAGAGTTTTATTCTGCTGGATGCCTTGACAAAGACCCGCAAAGGGTAGAAACGCGTTGGATTTTACATCCAAGGGGACACCGTGTGCATTTGAAAACATACCAGAAGACCGAGGAAGCTACAGCTGCAGTTGCCGTGGAAAACAAATCCTCATGCTCTTAGAACTGCCGTGAGACAGTTCTTACTTACTGCTGGTAATTACGCACTTTGGATTCTCTGTACCTTGGATACCATGCACTGATTGTTTTATTATTCTGTTGTTATATGTGATTGTATATTACATTTTTAAACGGTACATCACTATATGCACTTTTTCTTTGTTATATAACATTGAAAATCATCCGGAGGAATTCTGTACTACAGTCGGTCCCTCCATATGGGCGCTTGTATGTATTATCACATTTTGTTGCAGGATGCATCAGGAGACTGTGCTGATTAATTTGATATGCAACGCTTGTATATCTGTTTGTAATTGAGTTTCCGAATCTGTATACGAAATGCTACGATGCAGTGACTGCTGCTTATTCCATGCCAAATACCAATATACTTCATATGCCTACTGAGTCACACACAGAAATACAACTGTCACATATCAAATTAATCAGTGCAGATACCTGCAGGGCAAATGCAAGATTTGTAAAGGGAGGGGTGTTTGTGTGTGTGTGTGTGTGTGTGTCACTCTCTTATATACACAATTGTTGGGTTGCTTCCTTAATGACCCAGACTTCAATCAGTGAGGGCCAAATAATAAATCCAATGAGCAGGTGCACACTCCATTTCTCTTGAATCACCAAGGATATTTTTATTTAATCTCCATTCACAGGGGAAATTATACCACAAATTTGACTGTTGTCTACATTCACCACAGGAATATTTCAGATTTTTCAGACATGTTGTTAAGAATGCACTTTCCTCCAACACATCACTGCTTCAAAACATCCTTTTATTGCACTTCTTGTGCACTTCTCACAATGAAACTTTTATAGAGGCGCTGCTTCTTAATTGACATGGTATCTCTTTAAGTACAGATGGTCAGCTTTAGATGTTTTCAGTATTTACAGAATGTGGACTTTGGCTTCCTTCTGAGTTGTATAAGACCAACATCTGTCCAGCCTGACTCTCATCGTGCATTCCAACGCATTGAGCAGCCTCACCCAGCAGAGCCACGCTCTATATATTTTGCATACAGTATAAATACCACACAAAATATAATATAATAAAATTCATACATAATTTATTTTTTTTGCCCTTAGCTGAATTTCCCAACATCACAATATTGAGTCTGGATGTTGTAAGGCTTTTATTGAACATACTAATATAACCACCAACATGGTGATGACCATACATTTATATGGGCTACAGGAAAATGGCTGCAGCTGTTGCCTTTATTAATTTGAAGTGAAGTATATAATACTGGGGAAGTGGAGCACTATTCAGACCCCCTTTCCACAGGCCCACAAATTGCGGCACAATGCCATGAGGGGGTGGGGCCTAATGCTGTGAGTGGCTACAATCACAGGCTTTGGTTTGGCAGAAAGCAGCACAACAAAAAATTGGTCCATCAGGGGGGTTTCTGGGTACTCAGAACCCCCATACATGTGCCACTGTCCTGGTGCATCCTAGTGAAATCACCTAAGATGCAGTTTCATAAAAAAATATGCCTGATGCTAGCAAAGTTGCATGGGATCTGGCGGCTCACCCACACCATATAACATCTTGTGTTATATGAGGCTACACACATTGTTATTAATATTATTATTATTATCAATAATAACAACAGTTTCTTATATAGTCAGCATATTCTGTTGCACTTTACAATTAGGACAACAGTAATAGAACAAAACTGGGCAAAAACAGACAGACAGACAGAGGTAGGAAGGCCCTGCTCGCAAACTTACAATCTATATGATCTATAAATTTAAAAAAATTGGTACAGCTATGGGCACTGGGTTCACCATTAGTTACACTAATATTTTATGGGCCTCTAGGATGATATAATGAAATTGTTTAACAATCCATGTTTAGTGAACCTAGTGTCAAAGTATATATGTATAGATGACATCTTTTTTTATATAGAAGTGGGGTCATGCAATTTTATAAAATTTTGGAAATGTTTAAATAATAATTTATCAGAATATCAATCTTACTTTGATATAAGAAAGGAATCTTATTTTTTTATATATTACCATTTAGATGAAGGATAAGAACATATGCATTACTAACTTAAGCAGTGATGATAGCTGTCATCATGCAAACTGGTTGAATTCCATTCCTGGTGGGCAGTCTAATAGGCCCTACACACTGGCCGATCCACCACCGAGCTGGCCAACGGGCGACCCGGCGGCGGGGGGGGCAGTGACGTGGGGAATGAAGTTACTTCACTCCCCCGTCACACGGCTCCATAGAACTGCAGGCAAATATGGACGAGATCATCCATATTGGCCTGCATGCACAGCCGACAGGACACCAGCGATGAACGAGCACGGGGCCGCGCATCGTTCATCGCTGGAGCCTCCACACTGCACGATATGAACGTTATCTCGTTCATTAATGAACAAGATCAGCCAGTGTGTAGGGCCCTTTAGAGCAAAGCAGAACTGAAATGACATCTTAAATCAAGCCAGTGAGATGATAAAATATTTATAACCTGCAGTTATGATGAAAGTAAAACTGACAACGTCTTAATGTAGGCTATGTTGAACATGAAAACCTGCTTTGTACCAGTACAAAACTATTAGTAATAACAATAGATTCCAGTGGGCTTTTGTCACAAATTATAGCTTTGCAGAAGAAACAAATAGAAAACATTGTGAAACATTGTGAGAAGGCATTAGATCCAAGACTATGGCGGGTCATTCAGAGTTGTTAGCAGCAAATCTTCGCATCACAAGCGGCGGACTTTAGCCAAATGCGCCTACTGCGCATGTGCCGGATCCGCCGTATGACGAATGTACAGAAATACACATGGATTTTGTGTTCGCATCGACGTAACAACAAAGAGGCGTGTTGTAGGCAGTGCGGGGTCATGGATTCGCTGGCTAGCAAAAAGGGGGATGAAGGTGGGTGTATTGAGGGGGAGTATGCTAAGGGCTGCATTCGTGGATTTAGCGCCGCTGCAAAGATTGACGCTGTCAGTACACACTAGGCGTTCTAAGCTGCTGAGTTGGTCTAGGGCTGCGCACAGCTAGCGAAAGGCCGCCACAGGTACCTAACAGGGCGCACCCAGCTAATTATTGTCAATAGAATGCAGCTGAATGCAATTCAAATTAATCAACAGCCCATTGCAGCTCTTGCACGCTGAGATGGTATGTACTTGTACACTCTCTGGGAATGTTGTATTTTTTTTTAACCCCCCCCTGTATATGTTCTACTCCCAAACAACAGAAATTGTTACTATTATCAATTCCATGTGTATTGCACATGTCTTGTTTGTAAACCTTTTTTTTTTCCTCTCTGTGTACACATTGCCTACAGGTGCCAAATGGCTTTGTGCAGCCTAACAAGCTGCACTGTCCTGACCAAAAACACATACTATATGACATTTTCTGACAATCATGCCATGTTTTCTGGATTACTTCCTTTGTACTGTGTGCTTTAATTTTAAAATACACAACATAATGCATGCTAACCTACCATGATATTAACTCATGCTTTACCTGAAATATTCGTATGGGTTCATTAGGTCAGAATCAGATGTGCTTTCTATTTAAGATGGCATTTTGCTCATAGTAACCAAACATATTCTTATTCTTATATTGTAGACTGAGGCAGTTTTTGTATATATTTTTCTTTGTTCTATATGCAACATCCCATCTTCAAGCAAACTCCCATGAGCAAAAATGTTCCTCCTACTATGTTTTTCATATCCACACAACCATACCAAATAGCATGTTTACTTTGCAACAATCAAATACATTACCATGGCCCACAATAAGAAAAGCGCCATTTATTCACAAAGTGTAAGGGTGTTAATTGTTAAATACATCAGACAAATAAACTTTAACATCCAAAAATCAAAGTATACAGAAATAAACAGTACATAACATGGCACAGCAACAAACACCTGCCTGTTTAGAAAAAAGGATGTCAATACCCAGTAGTGCAGACCCCCCCATCTACTGAGCAAAAAACACAAAAAGAGACTGGTCTCATTGCCCTGGCTGAGGAAGATGTGGTGCAAATTGTGGTTAAATCTACCCACAATACCCAAGCCCAACTATCAAAACCACAATGTGAACAGGACGGTGGGTCAACTTTACAGGTTAATGCATCACAGGCACTGCAATAAAAGAGGAGATGCCAAATACCATTCAGCAGGAGGGAGTTATACATTCTGGTCCCACAAACCATTACGAAACCATTTTGGAACATAAACTACATGGGCACTGGGAAATATGACCGCATCTGGAGAGAAATTTTTTTTTTTCCTTTTAGTCCCCGCCTGAAGGGGTTGTTGTTCTGTCGTAGGTCTGTGCATTAATCTTCGAGGGCCCTGCCCAGTGGGATCTTGTTTCTGGGAAAGGGTAGGGGATGGTACTGGTGGTGTGGCCTCCCTGAGAGTGTGACCAAGGAGGGTAGCAATGGTCTGTATGCCTTGGCCAATAGTGGTGTTGAGGTCCTGGACCGAGAAGGTGATGTCGCACATGCCTTGTTGCATGGTAGAGGTCAGGTCACTGACCCTAGAGCCCAGCTCACGGACCTACCAGAGAATCTGTTCATGGAAAGTGCTGTTTATGCTTCCATGAGGCACTATCTCAGGCAGAATCTCCAGGAGACCGTGTGGCTCTGATTGCTGGGTTTGGGTATTTTGTGCAGATTCCTCCTTAGTTTGGTCCACATCTTCCTCAGCCTGGTAACTCACACCAGCCTCTTCTTGTGTTTATTGCCTAGTAGATGGTGGATCTTTGCTACTGGCTCCTGCACCTCCCTCCTCTTTTTGCTGTGCTCTCAGTAATGCCATCTCTCTAATGCGTTTTAATATAGCACGGAGCTGTGCATTTAGTTGCCTAAGTTCCTCATCATCTTCTGGATGTGGCTCCATGGTGTTGAAAGCATGTGTGTAAGGTACTTGGGGGTGGTTTTATTTATATATCTGCGTATGCATGCTCAGCGTCATTCTGCACAGGTGATGCATACACAGTTGTTGCTGGTGCTTTGATTGCTAACACTATTTAAGCAGGATCTATGCAACCTGTGTTTGTGGGTGTATGCTGGAGTTGGTGTGGAGGAGTTTTCAAGGTGTTGGTGTAGAGTAATTTTCTAGAAGTTGTTGCGTATGTTATTTGTTTGTCTTAATTTTTCAAGGTAAGATATGTATGTGTTTAGATGTCTCTCCATATCTAGTGTTTCAAAGCTGGGGTCCATGGAGTAAAGTATATGTACTGTTATGCAGACACGTGTAGTTTTGGGATAGAATGGTTTCCTATATGGTTTGTTCATGTGTATGCAAGTCGGAATAAAGTGGACAGGCGCATTCTTTTTGTTGTGCGAACGCATTGTTTCATTTTGTAGTAATCTTTTAAAAATGTTCTATAATTTTTTAATAAATTAATTTTATTTTGGTATGTATTTTGTGTAGTTTTTAGTGATGAGGGGCTTAATAACATTTGTAATATTATTTCCTTTCTGTGTTTTGATACAGCCATATAATTTATCTGCTGGTAAGTAATGCTTGCTCAGAGGTGTGTGTTCTTGTGGTGGGGTGTTGGTATTTGTTTGTGTGCTTATGTTGTTTTTCCCCCCTTCTCCAAGGAAGATTTATTTCAATTTGTTTTGTTCTGGGGAGTACCCTTTTTTTTTTTTTTTTTTGGCCTTCTGCCTTTTTCCATTTTGGACTACTTTATCTGCTGGTAAGTATATGCTTGCTCAGAGGTGTGTGTTCTTGTGGTGCTGTTTTTTGTTTTTTTTTATAAAAAAAAACACTCATTATTTTGTAAGCTAACAATGTTCCTTTCCTCCTGGTGTGCTACTTTTATATATGGATTATCCCACAGCTGTAAGTGTTGTTTTTGTGGGTGTTTTTTTTTTTTGTTACAAATAAACATTAGTTGTTGTTTCACTCTGATTTTTCTTTTTATAGATGCTTTCTGCTGCATATATGTGCTAGCCGGCCAACCCCAACCTGCCCACCCCAACCTGCCCCTCATCCTCCAAGGCAACAGAGGCGTGCAAGGCCTAGAATATTCTGAACCCATGTCATGCCGCTATAGGCTGCCCCCTCATGTCATCCTAGAAACTCAATAATAGAGAGTGATCTAAAGCGTTCAGTTCGGCATTCTACAGCAATACCAGCACTGACCCAATTCCTTGCTGTGTTACATTTCTGTGCCTCAGTGTCCTACCAGCATGTGGTCGGTGTGCTGGTAGGCGTGTCCCAGCATGCCTTTTCTAGGATCCTGAGGCACATACTTTCTGCTTTTTTCAAAAGAATTAAGCAGTTTATTTCTATGCCACTGGGTGTGGGGTGCCTAGCTGTGTTGAAGCGGCAATTCCAGGAAGGGGGTAATCGCTTCCCACATGTTATTGGGGTAGTGGATGGGACACATTTTCCACTTGTGGCACCAACACATAATGAAGAAATCTATAGGAAGAGAAAATGTTCCACTCTTTGAATGTGATGGTTGTTTGTGGCCCATCCCTCCAGATCCTTTCCCTGAATGCCCGGTACCCAGAAAGTGCCTATGATTCCCACGTGATTCAGCAATCAGGGATATGGCAAAAATTAAGACTTTTGGAAGGCCAAGACACGTGGTTAGTGGGTGGGTTGTATTGGCAGCATGTAGTAAAGGTTATTTTGATTTATTTTTTGTGGTACATATTTGTCACTTATGATTGCTCTGTGCTTTTTCAGGAGATCGAGGATATCCTTGCACCCCCTGGTTCATGACTCCTTACAGCAGTCCCACACCAGGACCACAAACGGAATTTAATTCCATGCTTACAGCCACTAGGCAGGTGGTTGAGTGCACAATTGGCGTCCTGAAAGGATTTTTCCGTGTGCTCCACCACACTGGTGGCAACCTCATGTATTCGCCGGAGATGGTAAGTAAAATTGTGGTCCTGTGTGCTATCCTGCACAATACTGCTGTAAGGTGGTGTGTGGAGCTTCCGCAAAGTGAGGAATTGTCCCCAGAAAATGAGGAGCCAGGGGATCTGAGGCACAGCGGGGACTTGCCATTAGAGCTCGAATAGTACATCAGTACTTCAGGTATGTAGTATTGTAAAATACGTCTGATGAGTGTTTTGTAAAATATTGTAAATCAAAAGTTACAAACATAGAACATATGTGTGTAAAATCTATGTTGTATAATTAATGTTGTAATTATCTAACTGGATTATTTGATAAATAACATTTATAAAGATCTTATTGTTTGTGTGTAAAATAATTTTACACAATGGATTATAAAATGCAATCACAATATACCAATGAGTAAATTCAGCACAGTACTATTTTGTTGACATCATATCTATTGTGTATATTTGGAATGTTGGACAGAATTTAAATGGTGCTTTTATAATATGTAATGCTGCTTTAAAAAAAAGTGCCTATGAATTTTAGGCCAACATGCAATCATCTTTTTTTGTTTTGTTTTTTAACAAATACAAAATCGATTCTCAATCATCCAAAAAACCTGCAATGTTTAGCTGAGTATCAAGCTGCGGATGTTGGTAAGTTTGTTTGTAAAAGCAACACACATTTGCATACATGCGCATTTGTGTACGCACACATATCCGTGGCCGGCCATGGGTCCGAGGACCAGACTGTTAACTTTAAGAATGTACAATAAAGTTTACCAATATTTGTGTGCATCATAGCTCACAACCAATCAACAGTAAGCAGACAGTATAAATATGTGCATTTCGGATTACTGCGCCATTGGCACCATGCGAGCTGCAGCTTTCACTCTGAGGTAGCTGCGGCTACTCACCGCAGTTATGGACCACCGCGTAGGCCGCTCTGGTCCATACGTATCCAATGCCCGGAAGCAAGCGGCCTATGTGAAGGTTCGCTGAAAACTGCGGGCATGGTACTGCACAAGGCGGACCATTGTTCAGCATGAGCGCCGATGGTTGGACCTCCGGTGCCGCCAGCTACGTCTGCTGGCGCAGCTGTGCCAGCAAATTTAAGCAAGTAAGTAATGCACACTGTAGCATAGGTTTGCAGGAGGGTATAGTGTAGCATAGGTTTGCATGAGTGGATTTGTCGTCAACTCTATTTTATGTAATTTATGCACCTAAACGTGTGTGTGTGTGTGTGTGTGTGTGTGTGTGTGTGTGTGTGTGTGTGTGTGTGTAGGTATGGCATATCCAGTATTTTTAGCAGTTAACACAAAGAAACCACACACATACTGGACAGTGTATATGACATCACAACATGTATTGTATTTTTGGTTATGAAATTATGAATCTTAAATATGTTTTGCCAAAATTATTGTTTTACACACATTAATAACATCAGTATAATTTAATAATAAAAATACTAACATTTGTAAAAGTTAAAATCCTCACATAATATAAAATCATTATGCAGTAAAATGAATGTGGGAGCTGAATAACAAGATCCAATAGATTGTTAGCTCTTCAGAGCAGGGCCCTCTTTCCTCTTGTTATCTAATCCCTCGTCTCAACACATTTCACTCACAGCTCTCCCCTACTCAACGACCATCTTTATCCTGCTAGTAAAGGCTCATCTCCATCTATGACCACCAGCCCCTAGTAGTACGATGATCACTCCCTCAATACTTACATCTTAGCTGTACTATGTCTTGAGAACGTTTGGTGCTCTGTTACCTGTACTCTATTTCTGTTATTTATTTACTGTAATGCAAAGTTTTGTCCCCTGTACTGTCCTTTGTACGGCGCTGCGAAACACATGTGGCGCCTTATAAATAAAATGTAATAAATAATAATAAATTAGCATTTTTTTAAAAAAATGGTATCAGACCACAGAAAAAAAAAACCCATTTTTTTTTGTTTCACATTCACAGAAATATCAAAATTAAAAATAACATATGGCTGTATTTCTGTCTTCTTAGGCAGAGCCCAAAGGAACACCACCTGTCCAAGGAGACCATCCTCCCCCCCCCTTAAGAACCCTCCCCCTATCAGCAACCCTCCCTCCTCAACAACCCTCCCCCTGACCAAACTTCCACCCCTCTCAGCAACCCTCCCCCGACCAAACTTCCAACCCCTCAACCATCCTCCCCCTCTGGACTTTCCTCCCCCGACCAAACTTCCCCCCCCCCCCCTCTACAACCATCCACAGACAAATCTTCCACCCCCCTCGACCATCCTCCCCCTCTGAACTACCCACCCTCCCTCAACCATCCCTCCCACTCCCAATCTTCCTCCCCCCTCAATCATCCTCCCCCACACCAATGGTGGAGGCTATTGACCTTCCCACCCCATCCCAATCAGATCCTCCTTCCCTCATCAAATCTCCCAGCCCCTTTCAAGAACCTTCCCCCATCCAACCTACCAGCCCCTTTCAAGACCCTTATCCAAGCCCCAGACAAACTCCCTCTTTGAGGGAGGAGAATGAGGATTCGGAGGGCTAGTGGGCCAGTGTGGCCCAAGAACAAGTTGTTCATATGTGGGATGATGATGTGGAGGTTTGTAAGTACAATTTCACGTATCACAAACATTTCATGTATCAAAATAAACAACATGTGTGCACAATCCACATCTAATCATTCCCTGCCACAGTTGCACGATTAAGGCAGGCTATGCTGGGATGTGTAGTGCCACAGCAGTTACAAACACAGGGCCAACACACAGGTAGTGGTACAGATTACAGTGAAATAAAATTTGTTGGGCAAATAAGGTCTTCACAGACATAGAGGTAGGATGAACCTGATCTTGTTTATAATAGGCCCTACACACTGGGCGATCTGACTGAAAGATATGAAAGATCTCGTTCATATCTTTCAGTGTGGAGGCACAAGCGATGAACGATGTGCGACCCCGCGCTCGTTCATCGCTGGTGCCCCTTCGCCTGTGCACGCAGGCCAATATGGACGATCTCGTCCATATTTGCCTGCACTTCTATGGAGCTGGGTGACGGGGGAAGTGAAGAAACTTCACTCCTCCCGTCACTGCCCCCCCCCCCCCCTGCCGCCGGGTCACCTGTCGGCCGTATCTGCTGCCGGGCAGCTCGGCGGCGGATCGCCAAATGTGTAGGGTCCTTAAGGCTACCATAGATGTGTGCTTTTAAATGAAGAGTATTTGAAAGTATAAGTACTATCATAGTAGGTTTAATAAATTCTAATTGTTGAAAAAAAAATTGTTAACCCAATTTCAACAACCCAAGAAAAAAAAATGTTGATGTTTTTTCATAAAGGCATGGTAAACTCCCTATTTTTATTGGGTCATCTTAGGATGTGTGTGATACCATCACATACTGTAAGTTGGGTGGTGGCCTAACATACTCCATAAATCTAGTTTGTGAAGAAGTTTCTCAGAAATAAGTCAGATGCAGTTGACATGAGATTTTTTGGTTTTGATTTCATAAGTGTTGCTTGTAATTTCTTATGAGAAACACAGTATGTTTAGCTTATAATTGTTTGGAGATGTGTACTAAAGCTTTGATCACATTACTAAGTAGCATATGTGAATACCCTAATCAGCTTCACAGTGGCATCTTTATTGCCCTATATTTGTATTGATTTCCCAAAAATATGTTTAAAAGTGTTCATGTAATTACTTACACATTCTTCACCACTTAATTATAGATCCTGAGGATGGAAATAGAACTGACGCCATTCGGAGGCAGCTTATACACGAGAGCGAACTTTGTGACCCTACTTGATAATGTTGACTGTTTGTTAACTTTATTGTGATTTTTTTTTGGTTACTTTTTATTTATATTTTTTGTACAAAAAAAATAGTAAATTGTTTAAAGTATGCAATTGTGTTGTGTTTTGTATTATACTCCATTTACACACTTTTAACGTGTCTTTTTAAAATCTCATCTTCCCTGTGACTCTTCAGTATGTTGCTTTTAAAAAAAAAAAAAATTTCGGTGGGGGTTACCTATATTTGTTTTTTAAGGGTGGTGTGAAAAAAAAGAAGGTTTTAAAAAAAAATGTTAAGGGTATGATGCAAATAGGACAACAAACAAATTTTGAGGGTTCAGTTTGTTTGTTGCCTTATTTCCTGAGTGTAATTGAGCAATTATGTTTTCAAACACTTCATTTTGCAGCGTTGGATGACTTAATTGAACAATCACATTACAATTCCTTAGGTTAAGTGACTGGACAAATCTTTGGATTAAAAAAAATCCCATTGTGCGATTATTTGCAAGGTAGCGAATGCAATGCAAATGTACAAATTGTTTAGCTATCTAGTGAATGCAAAACAGTACGTGCTGCTAGTGATATAATTTGCAATCTTGCATACACATCGCTCCCATGCGAAGCAGTATGGTATACACCTTTTTTTTGCAGTGCTACACATTCGTTTGTAGTCGAGCACGGTGGACGTGAATTTGCTCACTTGCGTGCTGAACAGCGATCAGGTCTGAATTAGGCCCTATCAGGGTCGGACTGGCCCACAGGGGTACCAGGTATACCACCGGTAGGCCCCACTGCCTGAGTGCCCACTCCTTCCTCTAGGGATCAGGTTCCAGACTGTGCACTTGTATTATACATGGTATGTTGCATTACACTGCACTAGACTATTGTGTATTTCAAGCCTCTGTTGAGGATGGCCACACCCCCTTTGTAGGCTGGCCACACCGTTAAGTATGGGCCCCTTTCACTGCCATCCCCCGGTGGGCCCTTCATGCCCTAGTCCAACACTGGGCCCTATAGCAGGGAGGTTATCTAAAGCAGAAATTAAACTAATTTATTCATACAAGACATGGTGACCAAAGGGACTCAACAGTAATTTTGAATTTTTTTGTAAAGTGTTATATTGCTATTATGTGGTTTTATATTATTTTTATGTAAAATTGATTTCTTCATTTTTGCAGAAGGTTTTAAATGCAAATATGTGCAATATTCAATGTTTAAGACCTCTCATAAAGCTCCTAAATGTCACCAATTAGGGTCTCAGCATTACTTACCAAATCCAGTACTGTCATAACAGCAAACTTTGCAAGTCTCTAATCCCATCATTGCTCTGTTAAGACTCTGATGTTTCAGTTATTCTCTATGCATCTGTAATTCTCAGACTGCAGTTACTAATTATTAGTTGCTGGGTAATATACTCCTATGTTTACAGCAGTGATCCTCTAAACATCCCTCATGTTCTCTGTAGCCATCTTGGACTCTGTCATGTGATTCATTCAGCTAACCTCTGTGCTGCAGGGGTCATTTGACTTCATTCTCCAATGGACTTCATCCTGTTCTTATTCAATCCTTAGACAGGCACTTCTTCCTTGTCAGAGCAACACCTTCCCTCTGGGATAGTTCCTGATCACAGATCTTTGTTACCTGAATGCTGCTAGAGCTATATCCCTGTTCCTCTCCTGCCTTCAGCTCATCTGTGTGTCCTGCCTGGCACTTCTATTTGCCCTACTCAACCCTGCCATCAGCTAATCCTGGTATCCTGCTCAGCGGTGTCTCCAATTACTGTGTGTTCTGATCAACGCTGTTCTTAGTACAGCATATCTGGATCCTGCATCATCTGCATTTTCAGCATACCTGGATTCCCTGCATCTGCTTGCATCTCCTGTACTTGTTTAAGCATCTCCAGTCTCTTTGCATATTTGGATTCCTTGTGTCTGCTACATTTCCAGTTAGCCTGATTTTCTGCACCTGCAAGCATCTCCAGTACATCTGCATATCGTGTTTCAGCAAGTGTTTTCAGTATAAGTGCAAATCCTGTACCTGCAATCATCTTCAGTATATCTACATATGCTGAATCTGCTACATCTTCAGTATTTCTGAGTGTCCTGCATCTGCCAGCTTCCATGCTGCATACAGACTTTCTTCCAACATTTTATCTCCAGTATGGCTGGTGTACCTTTGGTACATCTCATCTGCTGCTGTACTCACTGCTAACCATGCATGTGGATTCCACTCTGCATTGTATTAGCTACTTTCACGGACTGTGTTTGCAAGTAGTACCTATACTCTGTGGTTCACTCAGGATACTGCATTTTAGAATTGACTATAATTGGTTTCCCAGTACTGTGTGCTGTAGTCTTTGGTTGGCAGTTTAGTGAACAGGTTCCACGGCTGGAGTACATAATCAGATTACAGGCTATACAGTCTAGAACCGGAATGACGACACTGATGATATCGGAATATTGGACCTGCACAGATGGTCTGGATTATTGGATTTGCACTGATGGTCTAGTTTATCAGATTTGCACCGATGGCCTGGATTATCAGATTTGCACCGATGGTCTGAATTATTGGATTTACACCGATGGTCTGGAATACACACTGGATAAATGATGACACTATGTTTAACACTGGAAAAGACTAGGTCAAGGGAACTGTCCTCATTAGCAGTCTGGTTTAACTGGGGAGCACAGCTACAGTGCTCACACACAGAGCTGTGTGATTTATAGAAACGACAACTTGAGCCGGAAGCTTTATACCCCTGGGTTGTTCTGGATTGGCTGGAAGTGTCAACTGAGCACCAGAATGGACAGGATTGGTCAGTAGAGAGCCAGCTGACTGGAACCAAGATGGTGACATCCATGACTGGTGTTGGATAGAACTGTGGTTTATGCCCAAACATTGGGAAGTGGAGCACTATGGAGGATCACACTGAGGATTATACACAGAATAATGAGATTGCTGTGCATAAGCAGCATGTATAGACTTCACTGACAACCAAACACAATAAGCAGAGGGACCAGCTGTTGAGCACAAAATCCTGCAGTCAGATTACTTCCACAGAGGAATTCTCATGCAGGTGATTAATCAAGAGTTATCAGCAGCAGGAAACACAGACTGCAGCTTGTATGCTGAACTGCAGACGTAATGGCAGAGGTAAGACAAAAAACATGAGAAATTTTGCCAGGATTGTGACACTTATTTTACAAATTTAAGAGCGTTGCTGCCCACTCTGCAGCGACAGGCAGGCTGGCTACCTGCCTGTATGTCACACATGTGAGTCACTGCAGGGTTCATCCCATTTATTGTAGGTCAGGGCCAGTCCCTGGTTTGTCCCTGGTAGCTTGTTGTGCCAGCTTTTGCTATAGCAATACTGTAACTATAATTATGGGATAATTATCTAGACCAGGCAGAACAAGTTCTACTGGTTTCTTCATTATAAACTACATCTCTAGATTCTAGCAGGTTTCATAAATCCATAAAAAGGATGCAAATGTATTTTTTTTTATAATTTTTTTTCTTGAATAGGCAGACGTGTCACGTGTGCAATATCTTACCTGACCTTGCCATTATATAAGGAACCTCAATGTGTTACTGTTGCAGGACCTTGCTGCCAATATAATAGTAGCAGCGGGTTAGTAAAGATGGAAGCCCTGTGCAGCTAATGTAGTACGTAGAAGGGGACATTTTAGGAAAGGGGAGATATTACATCAATTTTATTCCCCGATTATGCCAATGAAGCATGGGAATGTCATAACCATTACTTTTGTGCCACACTCATGCCTGCCTTCTTTGAAAGACATGGTTTTGTTGTACAAGCACCTGGCTATATTCTTACTTACTCCTAACCAACCAACCAACCAACCAACCAACCAACCAACCAACCCAATAATGCTGCTCAATAATTTATTCACAGATTTGTTTAAGTCATGGGGAGCCAAGCTAGACCTGTATTACATTTTATATTTATCCACAGGTGTTTTGTAGAGCAATATTATAAACCAGAAAAACTCTCCTTTCACAATGTATATTTATTTTACATGGATATTTTCACCTCAAAATTACAATGTAATGTAACATTTTACCTAAGTCTATTTTATAGAATTTATGAACAACAAGAGTTGCTCTAAACACATTATATGCTTTTCCTATTATTTTTAAAACATAGTAAATACAAATTACTGAATATTACATATATGTTCATCTCTATTACGTTTATTGTTTATTTCTTCATTGTTTATACCTCCACAGTTTCCTGTTTATTAACTAATGTCTAAAATGTCTCCCAAACTTGACTTGAAATTCAGTCACAGATATTCAGATAATCATCAATAATTATTTCATGAAGATAATGTATCACAGCTGCTGCTGATTGACACTGAACAGATGAGAACATGCGCTGCCAAATATTTAATTAACCAACAAGTTTCATGATGTACAAAATTATGTAACTAAAACTATTATTAAGTCTCCTTAAATGTATCTGTATTAATTTGTACCACACCTACAATATTATAATGCTAATGAAGTTAACAACATTATCTGACACTTAACTATTGGTTTATATCCTGCATAATATAATATGCATGCTACAGTATTCTAAATCAGGCTTATAAGCAAAGTAAAAATGTTTCTATTGCCAGTGATATCGGGAAATCCACACAATATAGCCATAGTGTGGACACAAGCTGAGCGCTACTGTATGCCCTAGAATTATCCACTTGAAAAATTGCCTTATTTTTAGCCATCTGTGATCCACAAGTGACTGCTCACACCATTTTTGTGTGGTCATCAGGCCACTATGAGATAAGATCTCAGTTATTGAAACAAGTGGCAAATAGCAAAGTCTGAATAGTGATTCTGCCCTTTTTTTTGCCACAGTTGAGTCATAGAACTGTGGCCTCAGAAAAGTTACTTTGCCTACTCATAGCTCAGGCAATGAGACTGTAAGCTTGCCTACCCTGGTGCTATTTAAAAAAATAAAATAAAAAAATTACTATTTAAAATATACATTTGCTAAATAGGAAAATACATTTGAAGATATGTATACTCATATCAGCAATCTTAGAGCATGGTATTGTATTATGTACTCTTCATTTACTCTCTGTTGTGCCCAATCATAGTTTTACCTGCTTTTACTCTCCATGTTCCCAGCCCGTACTGCATCCTAGCTGTAAAAAATAAATGCATTGGAATTATTCTTCCCTAATTATTTAATACATTCTTAAGCTATTCAATTAATATCTAGAAGAAAACTAAAACAACAAAGTAAATAGATTGTCATCCCTGAATCTTGACACCCTAGGAACATGCTAAGAAAGTATCCTAAGAACCATCTTATACAAAGTGACTATAGATGAGACACACGGGTTATAACACACGATTGTCCATCTACTGTACACCCATCTTCAAAGACTGATCAATATTATTAACTATGTGATTAATTTTTGTCACTGAACACAAAACAGGCAGCAGTACTGAGTAAACTGTTTCCTCTGAAATACTTCTTTCAGTGTCAATCACTTTCATAATATGTTTCAGAAGGTTTTTATATTTTACATTATGGAAATTAGTCAGAATCAAGTGTGTAGCTACCATAGGTGCAGGGAGTGTAGCTGCTATGGGGCCCAGAGCTGAGAGAGGCCACCTTCTCCTGTCACAGTTACATGTGTTGTATATACTTTTCACCATTGGGTGATACATAACGGGCCTTACAAACTTTTGCCTTGGGGTGTGCAATATATGCTGGTATACACTGAACCTGCTCATTGTAATGTGGTATAAAATGAACTGGAGTGCAATATAATGTTACATAATATGAACTGGTGCATTGTAAAGTGGCACAGTAAGATGTGGACAGTAGCGGATCTTGCCACAAGCAAGCAGGACTTTTGCCCGGGGCGCTGCCTTCCGGAGGGCGCCGCACCAGGGCAAGACCCGCTGCTGCTGTGGCCCCCGCTGGCCGCTGTGAAGGGAGACAATAGTTTCCCTTCGTGGAGAGGTCCTTTACTGTGCGGTGCGCGATGACGTCATCGTGCACCGCACAGCAAAGGTCCTCTCCACGAAGGGAACTAGACGCTATGCGTCTAGTTTCCCTTCGTGGAGAGGACCTTTGCTGTGCAGTGCGCGATGACCTTTTCTGAGTCGCGCACACTGTACCTATTTCAAATAAGTGGCACCAGTGCTGGTAAGGGTACCAAAATGATGATTGCTGTGGGTGATGGGTGATGGGTGTTGCTGACTGCTGCTGTGATCTGTGCTGCTGGGTGATGGGTGCTTGGTAAGAGGCGGAACTAGCAGTGGTGCTGGGGGCACCAAAGTCTTGCCTAGGACACAGGTTCTCAAATTCGGTCCTCAGAACCCCACACAGTGCATGTTTTGCAGGGCTCCTCACAGAATCACAAGTGAAATAATTAGCTCCACCTGTGGAGCTTTTAAAATGTGTCAGTGAGTAATTAATACACCTGTGCACCTGCTGGGTTACCTGCAAAACATGCACTGTGTGGGGTCCTGAGGACCGAGTGTAGAACCCCTGGCCTAGGGCCTCAAATTGGTTAGGGCCAGCTCTTAGGAGGACACATGGGGGAGGTGAGTTTCTTGGGGAGGTAAATGTGTAGGGGGCTTTAGTGTGTGTGGCCTAATGTTTAGGGGATATTAGTGTGTGTGGCCTAATGTTTAGGGGATATTATTGTGTGTGGCCTAATATATAGGGGCCATTACTATGTGTGGCCTAATGTGTAATGGTCATTACTACTGTGTGGCAAAACGTGAATGGGCTTTACGGTCTGGTGTAATGTGAATAAGGGACACTCTGTTGTATGATGGTGACATTGGTTATTTTCCTACACAAACAGGTATCTTCCAGACCATGTGATCTCTACATATTTAGTGAATACCGACTAAAGATGCTGTTTCCCAGGGAGGATCAATTTCTTCAGAGGTTTCCCAGTTTGTATATTGTGTATTTTTATTTAGTGCTGACAAAACTGTGGATTTTACCTTAATATTAATTTTTGTTCCCCTTTAATTTAACCCCATGTCTACAATTGGGAGGGGGGCGCCGTAGCACGCATGTGCTCCAGGCTGCACCATGGCTACACACTATACCTCTGATCCCACCCCAAGTGTGATACTGCTGCAAGATATGCTGCCTGACTTGCAGTACATTGTATTGCTGTGACTGACTAGTGAAACTCAAAAATCATACGAAACAATTATTTACTGAAAGAAACCCTTTTGCAGTGAAAGAACTGTATTTCTATGCTAGCCCACATACAAACTCCTCCACGTGCACCGCCTGTCTGCAATGTCTGTATAAAGAACTAAGGAGTCTATTTACTAAGCCTTGGATGGAGATAAAGTCACTGGAGAAAATAAGTACCAGCCAATCGGCTCCTGTCATGTCACAGGCTGTGTTTGAAAATGACAGGAGCTGATTGGCTAGTACTTTATCTCCAGCAACTTTATCTCCATCCAAGGCTTAGTAAATAGACCCCTAAGCTACAGTATAACCCCATTAGCTTGCAACGACCTTGTTTACTGTTGCTGCATATGAGACTTTAGCATTTCCTAACGACTTTTAATGTCAAAGTAAAGCTGGATACACACTATGACCTGAATCGGAATGATATATATTATAAACATCGTATAGTGTGTATCTGTGAGCTGACTGTCCAGGCCGTGGGCTCATTGGCTTGTCCCATCTGATGTACTGCAGTCAGATGGGAAGATCTCACGGATGAGGCAATGTATTTTACAGTTACATAACCAGTGGTGTTGGTTTATTGTTAGCATGTACAACTGTATTCATGGGTTGTATATGGATTTTCAACAATCAGAATCCCAACGGTCAGAATGCCAGCAGTGGTATTCCAATGGTGAAAATGTTGCCAATGTTTGGAAAGTATTGTATGGCTAACCCTAACTCCAACCCTACCCCCCCCCCTTCCACAGCCTAAGCATAACCACCCTCCACAGCCTAACCTTAACCATCCCCTTCGGCAGCCTAACCCTAACTCCCCCACCTCCCACAGCCTGACTCTGACCCTCCCACTCTAACCCTAATCCCCCCTCCTGCAGCCTAACCCTATCCCTCATACTTATTGCTTCAACTTGTTTTCACCCATCAGGATCTCGCTGCCAGTATTCTTACGGCTGGGATTGTGACTACATCCCGTATTCACAGTTACATGTACACTGGTGATGGAGTGAAGTAGTGTTTCATACAGCTCACTAGCCGGTGAGTGTCTGTTGCAAACAGGTAGAGGTGCAGGGAACAACTTTAAAGCAGATATTAATCAAGTCTCTCATAGGAACTAAGTGGGACACTTCTGTCACCCACCATATCACTACACAGTCTAGGAACAAGATGGCCCCTGCACATGCCCAGTAGTGATCTCAGTGGCCATCTTGAGATTGGGCATGAAGCCTCTATGGAGACCAGGAATACTAGAGTTTGTGCAGTAGTGCACCTTTCTTTCAGCACTGGGTACTGTCCTTACCTGTCAGTATGTGGTAGAGCAGGACAGTATTGGGCCCTACACACATATCAATCCGCCGCCGAGCTGCTCGACGGCAGATATGGCCAACGGGGCGACCCGACGGCGGGTGGGCAGTGACGAGGGGAGTGAAGTTTCTTCACTCCCCCCGTCACTTGGCTCCATAGCACAGCAGGCAAATATGGACGAGATAATCCAAATTGGCCTGCATGTACAAGCGATGGGGCACCAACGATGAACGAGTGCGGGGCCGCACATCGTTCATCGCTGGTGCCTCCACACTGAAATGAACGAGATCGTTCATATCTTTCACCTATGTCGCCCAGTGTGTAGGGCCCATATCTCAGATGAGAAGCTGTCCAAGAACTAGGTGCTTCCAATCTGTACGCACTGCACCCATTACAGGCTCACCACCCCAAGGTACCACACTCCTCCATGTTGAAAGAAGCATGTTAAGATTGCAGCATGTGTTTGTTACCATTTATACCTAAAGATTTCCTCTTTGATCATACCTTCTGCTGCTCCAATATAACACATTTTCTAACAATCATAATACAAAGGTTTATTGTATCATTTTTATTTAAGAATTATTCTTTCAGATCCCTGACACAGATTTGTTGTTGAATCTATATACAACCAAATGCATATTGTGTGCACTTTACTAACGTTCAATTAAGCATACTGTATTTAGTGGCCTGTGTAATAAAATATTTTTTGGGATGAAATACTGATTGTTTTAAGAAATACTTGTTTGATAGACTTTTTTTTATTCTACAGAAAATGAATTTGATAGGTATCACTATAATTTGTCATCCATAGCTCCGCCCTAAATCCTCCGCTCAAGACTTACTAAATCAAAAATGACACACAAGGCTAAACAAGAGCAAGGATATTTGATAAATTGATATAAACAAGAACATACAGTAATCTCAAAGTTAAAGTTTAACTTGATGCAAATACTTTTACTTTGATTAATGCAAAGTAAAGTACTCATGAAACACAAAAAGTACTTCCATAGGTCACAGACGTAATAAAACATTAAGAGAATAAAGACAGCACATACAGTATGCAAACATAGAATCAAATTACCAAATATGCATTCTTTAAATAGTTTTTTAATTGTATAAAAATTCATCACTGAGCTCAGCAAGACAGATGTGAAGGTAGGTGAGTATCTGTACAAAGAGAAAACATTATTATTCTGCCTCTTCTGAAATGTTGGAAAAATTATTTCAAGATTTTTTGTTCAGTTTTTAATCTTATGTTCAGTTTTGGGGACTAATTCTGAGTCACCCGCAATTCCAAGTGCGACTGCATCTAGCGGCAGCGATGGAGCAGCACCGTCTATACAGTATGTATAAAGACATTAATATAGTCACATTAGCCTTCGCTTAGCAAAATACAGTATCAGCATTCCAAATGTGGCCGAAAGGTATAGGTGAGAATTTTGCATTGAATATACACTAAAACAATAGGTTAGTACTGTAGGTTTAGAGAAAATGTTAAGAAAAATTACCTCAATAAAATGCATAGCCTCTCAATAAAGGTGCAAGCAGCAAGAGGCTGATACAGTAGGGGCATAAAACAGCATGGGATAGACATAAAACTATTTTAAATCTGAAAAAAGCTGCTCCATAGCTGGTGCTTCCATTAAGCAGCTTTAGACAGGTGTCTAGGAGGCCAAGACCTTGGGGGTTCTCCTGCACACAAAAAGCAAGGACGTCTCTTAAAGTGACCATCTTGGCACCCAGGTCAAGTGCACCCCTAGCGCCTCCCACCCATCCTTGTACTAAAGAAAGTGGTAGCTACAGATCTGATAAGCATCCAACCCCCGACGCACATATTTATTTTGATCTGCTTTGGCAGCCACCTGTCAGTGACATAGAAACATAGACTTAATTGGCAGAAAAGAAACTATTGGCCCATCTGGTCTGACCTTTTTTTTTTTTTATTCCTTTTGATAACTTCAACCTTGACTGTTTCTTAGTGCTTTATAAGGATATCCTTCTGTCTACCCCAGGCATGTATAAATTGCTCTGCTGTACTAGCCTCTACTAACTATAATGAGAGGCTATTCCACTTGTCTACTACACTTTCTGTGAAGTAATTTCTCCTCAAATTTTCCCTAAACCTACCTTCCTCCAGTTTCAGTGCATGTCCTCGTGTCTACAACTTATCTTCTTTTGAAGAATGTCTCCTTCCTGGACCTTATTAAAACACTTGATATATTTGAATGTTTCTATGATGTTCCCCCTTTCCATTATCTGCTCCAAACTATATAAATTAAAATCTTTTAGTCTTTCCTGATACGTTTTGTGATGTAATGCATGCACCCTTTTATTTGCCTTTCTTTGTACAATCTCTAATGTATTTATATCCTTCTGGAGATATGGCCTCCAGAACTGCACATGGAATGAGGCCTTACCAATGACCTATACAGTGGCATTATTACTTATTTCTTCCTGCTGCTGATTCCTCTTCCTATGATACCAAGAATCGGACTAGCCTTTCTCATAGCTTTGTTACATTGCTTACCTGCCTTCAAGTCTTCTGAAATTGTGACTCCTAAACCCCTTCACTCCTCTGCAGTTTCAATTAGAGCATCCTTAATATTATATTTAGCATTGTTTTTTGTGACCCAAATGCACGATTTTGCAGTTTTTTTTTAAATTAAACTGTAGTTGCCACATTCTCGTCCATACCTCTACTCTGCCTAAATCCTCCATCATTTGTTTTATCCCACCTGGTGTGTCTACCCTGTTGCATACCTTTTTACCATCTGTAAAAAGGCATACTTTCCCTTCAATACCGTTTGCAATGTTGCAAACAAGTATATTAAAAAGAACTTGTCCAAGTACAGCTCACTGGGGCACACCCAGAGCCGGATTAAGGGGGTAAGTACCCCGGGCCCCCCTCCCTGACAGGGCCCCCCGTCAACCACCACAGATCAGACCTTAAGTGCTGATCCGATCTGTAGCGCTATAGCCGCCAGCCGCTGACACTGACTCTCTGACAGCCGTCATACAGCCAGCACCACAGAGTAGTGCCAGAATGCCGGTGGCTGTCCAATTGGATGCGTATTTGCAGCCTGCGGCCGTGCTGTATCTCACTGTCCTTCTGGTGCATGGGACACAGCGGGAGGAAGGGGGCGGGCAGATGGAATCCGCTCTTGCTTCATCAGTGTCCGTGATTCCAGGGCTGTGTACGGCTACAAGACACAGTATTTCTCCCAGCACTGCCTTTCAGCACTCCAGTTCATCATCCGGGTGCCGGCTTACGTGTTGTCCTGCATCAAGCCACTGCTCCCCGTATCTCAGGCAAGGACACACCCACCCTCCATAAATACTAATATATATGTACAGTATATATTTATGTGTATATAATAGTCGAGACATACATTTTCACACATATACAAACATATAGATATATGCACACATATATATCTAGATGTATATACTGTGTTTGTGTGTGTGTATATATATATATATATATATATATATATATATATATAGCATCAGTGTGTGTGTGTCTCTCTCTATGGGCGGGATGTACTGGAGTGCAAAATCGGCGGAGGTGCAGGATGCCGGCCGATCTTGGTGGACGTTTGTTAAAGGGGCTATCACTTGCAAGACATGGTTTTGCCTTTAAGTGACTGACCCTTTAAAAAAATGTCTGAGAGCGGCCGGCATCCTGCACCTCCGCCGATCTCGCACTCCAGTACATCCCGCCATGTGTATGTATATAAGTGGGTGTGTTTGTGTCTCTCCGGCTATATATATATATATATATGTGTGTGTGTGTTTGTATGCCTCTGTCTCTCTATATGTGTGCGTTTGTGTATCTCTCTCTCTCTCTTTGTAACGTAAACACATACTCAGACCAACTCCACCTTATATATTATGTACTTGCCTAGGTGCCCTCCCAGGTATCCAACTACATATATGTATGTAGCTCAAGTACAATGAATGTGTTGTGAGTGCTACCTGCAAAAACATCTATTATTATATATATATATATGTGTGTGTGTGTGTGTGTGTGTGTGTGTGTGTGTGTGTGTGTGTGGGGAGGCATTTGATATGCCGGCTGTCGGGATCCCAACAGCCGGCATACCAACAACTATTTTCCCTCCTGGGGTGTCCACAACACCCCTGGAAGGAGAATAAATAGCACAGCGCACCACCATGCCCGCAGCGCGGCGAGCGCAGCGAACCCGCAAGGGGCTCTTTTGCGCTCACCCCGCTGCCGGCATGCTGGCGATCGGGATCCTGAGCACAGGCATACCGTAGTAGACCCATGTGTGTGTCATAGTTATTGCAGAAGAAGAGACCGGCACTTCAAACTTGTAGCAATAATCAGCAACGTTTCAAACACTCAGGCACTTTCTTAAGCCAAGGGTCCAAAACTTTGTATATTGCCAATAAACTGCTGTGTGTAAGTAAATGATAGTTTAGAGTGCCGGTTTCTTCTTTTGCATTAACTATCAATATTTAATAAAGAATCTTCAACATTTACAATGCTATGATTTAACTTTTTACTTTAGGGCCCCCCTGTCTTAAGTGCTCCGGGCCCCCCCCAGCCTTAATCCAGCTCTGGGCACACCACTGTTAATCTTCTCTCTTTAGACTGTACTCCATATACCAAGAGACTCTGTTTTTATCCTGCAACTAAGTTCTTATCTATTCAACCATCCTATCCCAAGCTTTCCAGTTTATTTAGTAGTCTGCAATGCGGTACCGTGTCAAAGCCCTACTAAAGTCTAGATAAGCTACATCTACGCCCCCCTTCATTTATTACTTTAGTCACCCAGTTAAAAAGTCACTAAGATTTTTTTGGCATAATCTCCCCACAGTAAATCCATGCTGTTTGGAATCCTGTATTTGAGATAATCTGCAACTGTTTATTTTAATAGTACTGTATTTTCCTTTATTGTCCCTACTAGTGATGTAAGGCTTACTGGTCGGTAGTTGCTTACCTCTTCCTTGCTTGGAATTATTCCAGCGGCCAGTGACAGGTTAAATAATTCTGTTAATGGTAGTACCAGCACCACTTTAAACTCTTTTTGTATGCTTAGGTGTATCCAGTCTGGCCCCATTGATTTAGCCACTTTTGACGTCACATGCCTTGTCATGGCATTGGTGGCCGTCCACATGCCTGCTGCTGGAGACTGGTAAATACATTTTTTATAGCTTTTTGGTGAATGAAATTGTAATAATTGGAGCTGGGGATGATTTGACAAAAGTGAGATGTGCTGGGATATAGGAAAACTACGTGATTAGAATTTTAATAAACCTCCACTACCCTAAAAGAATGAAAAGGGGGTTGACAAAATGACATCATTACCGATGTGTGGCTTGTGTTGCATGAATGATAACGCCCAAATGGACAATCGAGTCAAAATTTGGATTGTACTTCCAGAGTGTAGAATTTAATAAACTACAAAAATGGTCCTGTCACTTTTTACAGTATCTGCTATGGGTGCTTCTCGGGTAACGCCAAGAACCATGGATTAATATTTTCTTACATTAAGACGTCTCAAATTTACATCTCTATAGATTTACCACATTTTTAACACTCAGTTATATTTACAGCCACTTTCTTACAACACAAGTACCGACACAACATGTCGGAAGTCAGCTCAGATGTTGATGCAGCTTGGGAGCTTGCGCAATCCAATGCAAGGGAACATTTTAGTTATTCCGATGTGGAGGCACAGGTGATTTTGATCACACAGAAATTGGACGATGATCCCATCTCTTCCACTACTGGGAAACTATATCGCCAATGGCTACGCCTTAAACAATATGAGTGTGACTATATGTGTCATGGAATCAGCTTGTCTGATTATTACCGTTACAACCAGATCCCAAGGGGATTCAGGATTCACAACATTCCAACCATAGGATGTTTCAGCATTCCTTTTTGCCGACATTGGGTTGCAATCCTGAACAAGTACTCTATGGATCTCCTCCTACTAGTGGGTGGAAGAGTCCACCAGGGAGTTAACTTTGACCAAGGAACAACTGGCAACCTTTGAGAGTGCACATAGGGAACGCTAGCCCAAGATACACACACTAATTGGCTGGACAAGCTAACTGTCCAGATGGAACAGTATAAGAGAGATCTTATAAAATACAAGAAAAAGAAGCTCAATAAGGCACAGTTGGATTATCAACAAAGGATAGTATACACCTGGTTAGATAACACCAAAGCCAATAAAAAGCATCCTCCACAATCGAGACGACATCGTCAACGGAAATTGCACTCTAACTATACTGGCTCCAGTACGTCCATGAGTGATGCGGAAACATCAGTACAACCAACACCTAGTACAGGGGCTTCACACCCTTTAGGGGTTACCACCAGGTCAGCCAATCAGCAAATGCCTGCCCACAAATGTGGAGGTCGGGGCAGAACAACACTGCGGCTGCCACGACTGTAACTGACCTGGTATTTAATCTCTCATCTTCATCGCTTACGGATGTGGAAACAAAAGTGCTTGTCAAAGGTGTATCATTTGTCCCCACAGTTAAACCGTATCCTTTCACTTCCAAAATAGAGGTATACAAGCTCAACAGATCTTTACGACTTAAACAATATTTTGGCATCAGTGAGGCAAATGAGACAAGTAACAACATTCCTGACAAGCTTGCTAAGATAGAGCCTCGCAGAGCCTCGCTACAAATTTGATCCCGAGAATAATAATCCCTCTATATGGACATTCACTCGACTAATGGATCAGGTCTATCAACAGGAGACTCATTCAGTCATTCATCATAACCTCAGCAATCAGGAACAAGCAGCCCTTAATGATCTAGCTCAAAGGACAGATCTAATTATTCACAGTGCTGATAAGGGCAGCGCTGTAGTTGTACAGGACCTGTCTGACTATATATCTGAAAGTAACAGACAATTGTCGGACATTAGTACTTGTGGTCCATTACTTCGAGACCCTACTAGCCAGTATAAAATTGATTTGAATGGCGTTCTAGACAGTAGACGCAATAAATAGAGGGTTATTAACTGCCGAGCAGGTAAAGGTTTTGATAACTGATTACCCTAAAGTAACCTTATTTTATACAGTTCTGAAGTACACAAAACCTTGGTTAACCCACCGGGTCGGCCCATCGTGTCGGCAAGGCAGTCATTGTATTACCCTATAGCTGTGTTTTTGGATGTATATCTGAATCCCTACATACAAGCCTTACCCTCTTTTCTTAAAGATACTACAGCTCTGTTAAACTTAATTCAATCTTTGGGACCCCTTCCTGCAGGATTGACATTATGCAGTGCTGACGTGACCAGCCCCTACACCTGCATCCCACATGATGCAGGTGTGGAGGCGGAAAGATATCTTATTACAGATAACCTGTTATATGGGGGTCCTGATATAGAACTGTCTTTGCAATTGTCGAAGCTGATCCTGACACAATTATTTTGTGTTTAATGGCTGTATATATTTACAATTCACTGGATGTGCGATGGGGTCCCAGTGGCCCCATCATATGCTAAATGTCTTCATGTACAAGGTTGAAACCACATTGTTTAATAAGTATACGGGTACATCCTTGTACTTGTATAAAAGGTACATAGATGACCTGTTGATTCTGTGGCAGGGCACCCAGGGTGAGTTGATCCAGATATTGGAGGATCATAACCACTCTGACAGTATGGTTAAGTTCACGTATCAAATGTCCAATACAGATGTATACTTTTTGGATGTAGCAATCACAATCAGAGAGGGCAAACTACAGACAGCATTATATGTGAAACCAACAGATCGGAATTCTTTATTAAGTCATGATAGCTTTCATCCTCTGCTGCTTCGCATGGGGCTCCCCTACTCTCAGTTTCTGAGAGTTAGAAGGGTCACCTCCAAGGCAGTTGAGGCTAAGGCAGTTGAGGCTGAGGCAGCTATCCACCAGATGGTAGAGAAATTTGACCAGAGGGGTTACCCTAGGAGTGAACTCTTGAAAAAGAAGGGTAAAGCTCTTAGTAAAACACGTGAATCCCTGTTGCAACAACTAGAGTTCCTTACATCCGCTAAAGTCATTGAACCTCCCCATATTCCATGGGTCAACCGTTATACAGCAGCCACTGATGGCATCACTAAACAGGTTAAGAAGTTATGGCCCATAGTCAATATGGACAAGGAATTACCAGCACTACTAGGTACTTGCTTATTCCCTAGTTAGACTAGGGGTAAGAATGTAGCAGATAAGGTTGTGAAATTGGATGTTCTACCAACCAACTAAACAACAGCAAACACATTTTTTGAGACCCAAAACATGGTGTTTTCGCTGTCTGGGCTGTTCTACATGCAATACGTTACTCACAGGCCCTACATTCAATCACCTGCATACTGGAGAAGTTACAAAATTCAACATCGAGTGACATGCACTACTACTCATATCATTTACATGCTGAAATGCCCTTGTGGCTTAGCATATATTGGCAAGATGCAACAACAATTTCGGGAACGCATGGCATTGCACCGCAGTGCCATTAAACAAGCACTTGAGAAAGGAACCAGTGAGCAGTCGGTGGCCCGACATTGCTTGCAAGCTAGACACTCCAAAGCCAGTATGCGGACTATAATAATAGACCATGTTCCATTATCACATAGGGGTGGTGACCACAATAGAATCCTCCTGCAACGAGAAAGCAGGTGGATCTAAACACTAAATACTATATTACCCCGGGGCTTGAATGAAGCTTTAGGGATTCAGTGTTTTTTGTAGTTCAGTCTTAAGTAGACTGAACTACAGTCACTACAGTCCACTACAGTGGATGTGTATAAAAAGTCTTCTAAAGTTTAGATAGAGGTCAGTACTCTAGTTGTCATACTAGGAAATTTACTTTAGGGCTGCTATATATGACAGTGCAGCTGATCACATTACAGGACGTATTTGCCGTATAGGTATATAGATACAGTTATTAGATTTATACGAGTGACTCTTAATTGTTTGTATAGCAGTGTCTTATCTTTTGTTTATTTTCAAATAGATCAATGGTGAAAGTTTATAAGATGCTTCTATTTTTATCACTGATTGTTTATGTGTCTTTCAATGTTTTTTGTCTTCCTGTGTCACTAGGTAATGGCTGTGGCACTTTTCCATTGGCTCGCCTGTCCCGGCACTGCTTGCTGACGTAAGTCCCCGGCGTCTGCAGCTGAGTGCAGCTGAGTGCATCCGGACGCGGCGGGAGCAGCGGCACGGGACAGGTGAGATAAATCATTGCAATGTTTGGTCAGGTTTAAGGGTATAAATGTTGTTTGTGTTTTGTAACCATTTGTGTAACGCTTTCCCTGACGATGGGACTAGTCCCCGAAACAGCATAGGATAGAATAAAAAAGTAACTTCTTTCTAGTATACCAGTCTGTAGAGTGCAACTGTTCTTTCTGCTACATATAAAGGGACCATCAATGTGATCCACAGAGGGCACCGGAGCAAGTACCAGCTAACCCCCAGTGAGTGCCGGGCTATACTGCTATATATATATATATATATATATATATATAGTCCAAGAATAGGCACTCTCCAAAATTCAATTTGCTTTAAGGTATATTTAATCCAATACTCACAGAGAAAATTTCAAAGCATACATAGATGGATGGCAGGCATGTCAGCAACGTTTCGGTCCAGCAGGACCTTTGTCAAGCTTCTTATCATTTATATGCCAATAACAAACAAACAATAAGCAGAGCTAATCGCATATGGCAGCCCACAGGTCAGCAATCAAATCTGCTATTGCTTGGGGCACCAGTGACCAGCCGGTAGCTAGGCATTTTTGTCAAGCCCGACACCCGTTGGTGTCCCTAAGGTACCGGATGATAGATCAGATCCCAGAGTCTCTGAGAGGAGGAGACCGTGGCCTTAAACTATTGCATTTTTAGAGATCAGGTGGATTCACCGTTTGAATACGGTATACCCTAATGGATTGAATGATCATCTTGGTCTCAACAGTTTCTTGTAATTAGTAACATGTTATTTTTGGTTACTGTACATATATGGAATCGATGTTGTTATAACATTAGAATGTGATATGGATCTATGTACAGTACCTATAGATTCATTTGTTGCACCTGCATGTATAGATATACATATAAATGTGCCTTTTAGAATGATTATATACCATAGGCACAGTTTCTTATCATTGGAGTCTGTACAGCTGCATATCGTACTTGTTTTTATATTATGTGCTAGTTATGTATGTTTATACATATTGTTAACTTGTGCTTTGTAATCCTGATAAGGGCCCTCATTCCGAGTTGATCGCTAAGTTTTTCGGTCGCACAACATATTCGCAAAGTTGCGTTAATGTAGTAAATTTGCGAACCTCCGCCCTCAACGTATTTTTGCAAATTCGCACGCAGTATTACACAAAGTGGGCGTACGCCAAATGACATCGCAGTAATGCGAAACCATCGCAGCATTGCGAAACCATCGCAATAACACATATTTAATCGTAAAAATACTAAGTTTGAGTAGATTTACACATTTTACCGTAAAAGTGCACACTTTTAAGGTAAAACGCACAAAAAAGTTTTTTTTGGCTATTAAGTGAAATTACACCTTTCCTTTTAAAGTCCACAAGCCCTTTTCAATTACGAACCCAATTAGTGTAATGATTGATAATGTTCCTAAACAATTAAGTCTGAAAAAAAAACCAGATTAACACTTTGTTGCCATAATTGCCCATCAACATGTAAAAGTGTAAAATAGTTTTTTTTTTTTTCACTTTGTTTTTTTTTAAAAGGTGTTGTTTGTGAATGAAGGTTTTTACATGTTTCTTAACACAATAATCTCCTGTATTTTTTGGTAAAAATGTAACGTTAGATGTGTGTAATGTTTTTTGCAAACAAATTCTGCCTGCCAATCTGCTGATCCTTTTTTGCATTAATAAACACAACACCCGGTTAACTTTAATCAACTTTTTTATTTTTTTTTTGGTTAATAATTTTTTTTTTTTTTAAAACAAATAATCAAAATCAAGCAAATTTTTGCAATTGGTCAACACAATTCATTATTCCTTGCAGGTGTAGGCGCATGGTGTAAAGAATCCCGGATAAACTTGTAGGATCTCCAACTGCAACATCTGAAATTAAGATGCAACACAAACATTAATAACTTAATTACATTACTTATTATCCAAGCAAGGCGCAAAGCACACTTAAATGCTGGCATGTCCAAACTGCTGGACTCCAGCTGTTGTGAAACTACATATACCAGCATGCCTTTACACAGTTTTGTGGTCAGGGAATGGCAAAGCTGTGTCAGGGCATGCTGGGATGTGTAGTTTCTCAACAGTTGGAGTGCCGCAGTTTGGACAGGCCTGCTTTAATGGCAAAGTTACTACATCCTGGCTGTTTTATGGTACAATCATTAGCAGAACACACAAGCCTGCTCAGCCTTTTTATCAGATTTTAAAGTGTTCCAGACCATGTGTTAAATTTACTACTATGTGAGTTATATTTAAGATGGAACGTTGCCCATAGCAATCAAGCAAAAATATGATTATTATATTGTAGAAGTGGATCCCAATTTTTAAAGTATAATCTTATTGGTTGCTATGTCCGACATCCCATGTTAAAGATAACTACCATCTTCGTCAATGTTACACCATGTTGGCATTCATTCCCATTTGTTGTTTTATTTGTATTTTATTTTTAGGGGGTTGGTCCTGCATCATCACACTGCATATCCACATCTTCAGAAGGCCAACATATCATAGCATTCCCACACTCCCTGAAAGCTGCCCTTACTAAATAAGTGCAAACAGGTTTGAGTAGAACAATTAGTAATTTTGAGAATGTAACTTTCACACAAAAAAACAGTGTGTCATTAGGCTGCATAACAAAGTGAAGCATGTGATTTGTAAGTGTAAATATTCAGACTACACAGGCCCAAGTGTAAAAGGCAAACAACATACTAAACTCCACTCAGGTCTAACTGTTTACCAGAAAAACTAACACATATAAACCCTGTTCTCCTGGCAACCCTGGCTACCTAATGAGTGTCAACCTAGAGTGGACACACAAAACATTGCACACATACACACTGTACATATAATGACACTCACAAATATGTAAAGGCAACATGTACACCATGATGAAATTTTCAAATATTTGTCCAGGGTCCAAGAATTCAAACAGTACAACACTGCATGTTTTGACATTGTAAGTGTAAGTGGGTAATCATTTTTTTCATTATAAAACAAAACTTACTTTCCACGGCAACCTCAAGACTCCCGGACCGGTCTGCAGGGGCTTCCTCTGCCCATTCACTGGGTGGGGATGTTGGCTGGATGGGGGAAGGTGGCTGGATGGGGGAAGGAGGAGGGATTGGGGAAGGAGGAGGGATTGGGGAAGGAGGAGGGATTGGGGAAGGAGGAGGGATTGGGGCAGGAGGCTGGATGGGGGAAGGAGGCTGGATTTGGTTGCCAATTTCAGAGGGGGGGTCTGATTGAGAGGGCGAGGGGGGCGGAGAGAAAGTTAAGGCAATAGAGGGTGTGGGGGGTTCAGATTGGGATGTAGAATTAGAAGGAGAAGGGGTATGGGAAGGAGGAGAAGGGGTCCCAGAAAGAGATGGAGAGGTGTGGTGAGAAGGGGAATGGAAAGTGGAGTGGGCCAGGGAAGCTGATGGGGCCTGGGAAGCTGAGGTGGACTGGGAAGATGAGGGGGACTGGGAAGCTGAGGGGGACTAGGAAGCTGAGGGGGACTGTGAAGGGGAGGGGGAGTGAGAAGGGGAGGGGGAGTGAGAAGGGGAGGGGGAGTGAGAAGGGGAGGGGGAGTGTGAAGGTGAGGGGGAGTGGGAAGGGGAAGGGGGTGGTGAGTTTTGCCGTTGTTGTTGTCCTAGAATGATAATTGTGTACAAATTTTGTAAACATGAGAAATTACATAGTAATCAATTTCTTTTCTCAATGTTCTGTTCAATGTTAAATGCTTTTTTTTGTAATAGCAAAGCAAACATGTTAAGATCCTCTTCATGTTGGCCACAGCAAACAAAATGAGTCCAAATTTTTACTTTGAAGCTCATTCCTTCATCTAGTCAATTGAGTCATAGTGATTGGTCTAGGCAACATCACCAGATTACTATTCCAGGAACCTTATTATATAGCCAGCACTGATCAAGTTTTTTGGTTCTTTTTCCTGCCTGCTTCTTATTTGTTTGAAACATGCACTTGTTTGGTGTTACTTTGCTACAGTCAGTACTGTTTTCCCTAACCACACACAGTGTCATAATTTCCAAAAAAGGACACAGCAGGTTGCAATTAGCCTACCATTTACTGTAAAATGATTGAAATTCCAAGGGGATTACAGCAGGAATTTCGTTTGCAATTGGCCAAAAGCATGTGCACTGCAGGGGTGGCAGATATAACATGTGCAGAGAGAGTTAGATTTTGTTGGTTTGAGTAATTATGGGCAGGGTAAATACATGCTGCTTTATTTTAACAATGCAAATTTATATGCAGATTTAACATACCCCACCCAAAAATTACTCTCTCTGCACATGTTACATATGCTTCCCCTGCAGTGCACATTGTATTGAACAATTGAACCATAAATTCCGGAAGCCCTAAACTTGGAAAAACACCCATTAGCACAATTTTGACCCAAAACATTATGTAAGGTAACTTACTTCGTGTATGCAGAGCCCGAATTTGCTGGCGGATCTCCGCCAACAAATCTGGAGTCCTCCTACGGAGATCACTCCACCTCCTTTCTAGCTGGATGATTGTCCGCCTGCTGCGGACGCGAGTCCGCAGCAGGCGGCGGACCTCCGCGTAGGCCTCGCGCTTCACCCGATTGGGGATGAAGCGCCCAACGCGGCCTACGCGGCGGTCCATCACCGCAACCAGCACGCGGAGCTCCCGCCTGGTGAACGGTGCTGCACGCATCATGGCAATGGCGTTTTCCTTATTTGGGCATATATTTATAGTGTCTGTTAGCATGTGATTGGTCAAAAATCTATGTTGTCATTTCTAATAACTTTATTGATCTTTGCAATGCTGTGAAGAGCAGAGTGTTATTTGGCACGAGCGGAAATTCGCATTAGCAGAAGCGAAAATGTTTTGAACACAAATTTAAGAAAACAAAACACACACAGAGACACAGACTTTAGATAAAATTACTATACATATCTGTGTACTCACCACAGTTCGTGTGATCATTCAGCTGGACAGTCACAAAGTGTGAAACATTGAGTATCATTTGTTTGTGTGTTTGGTTACATAATCAGGATTTGAGGATATAAAATAAATAAGGACACTATTTATTAACATTACAGTATTTAAATTTCTAAATAAACATTGTAAGCTTAACGTGTTTTTGGTTTTTGTTAAAAAAATCAATTACCCATTCCAACACAACAAAAGCCTTACCCAATCACTTTACAAGATCATACAAAATGCAATCATGGTTTAAAAAACATAAGCATACTGTGTTGTATTATTTCTGCAAATATAAAATATAAAAACACTATACCTGAAATATTCTGCAACAATTCTTGCCCTCACTTGGCTCCTCCTCCGTGTCACACTCCCCCCACCGAAGCGTGGACCAACCCCTGGCTCCTCATCAGGCAATTCCTCTGCCTGAGGAAGCTCTACACTACTCCTTACCGCGATATTATGTAGTATTGCGCACAGGACCACTATTTTACTTGCCATCTCCGGCGAATACATGATGTCGCCACCAGTGCGGTGGAGCACACGAAACCGCCCTTTAAGGACACCAATTGTGCGCTCCACCAGCTGCCTAGTGGCAGTAAGCGCGGAGTTAAATGCCATCTGTGGTCCTGGCCTGGGATTACGGTAAGGAGTCATGAGCCAGGGGGTGCAAGGATATCCACGGTCTCCTGTTGGTAGATAATCCAATATTTCAAAATAGTATATTTGTCAAGTTATTTTTGTTTGTTTCAAAAATTAAAGCAAAAACTCACCCAATAACCACATGTCTGCTCGTTGACTTGATCTTAATCTCTGCCATATCCCTGATTGTCTAATGACATATGCATCATGGGAACTTCCAGTAAACTTTGCATTCAGGGAAAGGATCTGGAGGGATGGCCCACAAACAACCATTACATTCAGAGAATGAAACAGTTTCCTGTTTCTAAAAATTTCTTCATTATGTCTTGGTGGCTGAATAGCAACATGTGTGCCATCCACAACCCCAATAACATGTGGGAAGCGACTACCACCTTCCGCAAATTGCCGCTTCACCACATCTAGGGCACCAACATCCAAAGGCATATCAATGAACTGCTTCACCCGCTTTAGGAAAGCCTGGCAGACACGCCGCAGGACCTTACTGAACTGGCCCTGCGACATGCCAACCAGGTCTCCCACAACATGCTGATATGAGGCTGTAGCCAAAAAATGTAACACTGCAAGGAATTGTGTCAATGGTGGTATTGCTGTAGGATACCGAATTTCAGACTCCAGATCACTCTCTATTATGGAGAGAGTGTCTAGGATTAGATGTGGTGGCAGCCGGTATCTACGCACCACCACATCATCTGGCATCCCAAAAAGTAGGACACGGGTTCGGAAAATTGGTGGCCTAGCACGCCTCCGTTGCCTTGGTTGATGAGGAGCCGGTTGTGGGGCTTGCGGTTGGGGTGGGAGTGCTGGCGTGGGTTGGGGAGGTAGGGCTTCTGCTGCAATATATATTGACATCACACACTTTAAAAAAAAAAAAACAAACAAAGATGAAGAATTCAAAACTAAAGTTTGTCAAATATACTACAATAAAATGCTTTGACAAATGTGGTGTCAACTTACTGCAGGAGCGTACATTTTTTCTGTGTTGAATTCATGTCCAAAATGTAAAACAATTTTGCAAATAAAAAATAAAGAACAAATTTAATTAAAAATACATATGTTATTTTTACAATTCCCAAAAAAAATTTTTGGGTACATTTCTCGGCATAAAAAACTTCACAAACACCAATAAAAAAACCACAAAACAAAAAAAATAGGCATTTAGTAGCTAGACCAGGAAAGACAAACACTACTTTGCAGATCAATCCTGGTAAAAAAAAATTTGGTTTAGCCAAAAGGAAAAAAAACATAAGCTCAACAATTTTAAAAAACACAAACAGGCACCAACACAGGCCAAGGACACTTACCTGCTCAAAAAGAAATGAAGACTTGGTGTTCCCTAGCACACCAATCCAAAGAAATATCAAAGGGTTATATGACCCAAAAACAAGCACCTACAAGAGAACACAAATGATAGTCACAAATAACATACAGACCATTAAAACAAACAGCCACCGATACAGGCCAAGGACACTTACCTGCTCAAAAAGAAATGAAAACTTGGTGTTCCCTAGCACACCAATCCAAAGAAATATCAAAGGGTTATATGACCCAAAAACAAGCACCTACAAGAGAACACAAATGATAGTCACAAATAACATACAGACCATTAAAACAAACAGCCACCAATACAGGCCAAGGACACTTACCTGCTCAAAAAGAAATGAAAACTTGGTGTTCCCTAGCACACCAATCCAAAGAAATATCAAAGGGTTATATGACCCAAAAACAAGCACCTACAAGAGAACACAAATGTTAGTCACAAATAATAAGCACAGGTTTATTTTCACAAATGGACTTGCCAAATATATATGGGATTAAATAATTTAACAAAAAAACATTAATAAAACACTTTTACTTCCAAAAATTAACAATAACATTTCCACAATACTCACAAACGAAAAATTGCATAAAAAATGCAACACTGTCTATATTCCAAACGCAAACGAAAGGACAAAGGTATGCTTGACAATTACTCACTCTGCAAATTCCACTAGCACCTTCACGCACAAGCCAACAAACAAATGAAACTCCAAACTACCTACACTCACAGCGTGCAAACTCGGCCCTTAAATAAGCAGTGCAATCATTCACCAGATTAATAGTGTACACCTGTGTGAATTAACGATTCGCACGTAGGTATATAAGCGCACACACCTCGGCATACACACATCACAAACATGGCTTCTCGTGAGCAAATCGCAGCAGAGCTAGACCGCATTGCAGAGCAGCAGATGGCATTGCAGAAACAACGCTTAGAGTGGCAAAGGCGCTTGTTAGAATCCGCCTCTGCGGATGTTGAGGCAGGACCTAGTACTCTGCAAATTTCTGCTTCTGAACCTCAACAATTGAGTGGGGATACCCTGCCACACACACATAGTGAGCAAACTGAGGGAGAATTGACTTTAGCCACACAAACACAGCAGACAGAAGCTGCTAGTGAGGAGGAAGATGGAGATGACCAACCAGAAGAAACCTCACAGGCTACCTCCAGACGGAAAAAAAGACAGCCTGCATTCACTAAGAGGGAGTTGCGTGTCTTGGTCACGCAGGCCATGGCCAAAATACATAGAGGGCCAAAAAACATGGGTGCTGCTTCAAAAGAACGCATCTGGAGAGACATCACAAAATCTGTGAATGAAGTTGGCTCTGTCGTCAGAACATCACAGGAAGTGAGACGACGGTAAGTGCATCTTGACAATCCATTTTCTGTGCTAAGTTGATCAAAAAATATAGTTACATATCATGTTCTGTCTAGCAAACACAAGCAGAACATGTGTGCTATATATTTTCTACAACCAATAATAATACTCAACTTTGTCCCTCTTTCACAATACATATGTAGGTGGGCCGACTTCAAATCCCGCCTGAAGGCAAAGAGGGCTGCGGAGTGGAATGCCTCAAGGGCTACAGGGGGTGGACCACCTGTCGCTGTGGAGTATACTGACTTGGAGGAGATGGCGATGGACTGTGTCAGTTATGAGGAGGGCCAAGGGGTGTCTCATATGGACACGGACCTGCCTGAGATTCTGACGGGACATGACTTGGAAGGTAAGTTTACACATTTATTTGTCTGTAATTTGAACTGTATTTAGAATCTTTTACTAATTTATACTCCAACTTTTTCCCCACACATTCTTCTATTTGCTTGGCACAAAACACAGCACAGGGTGGTGAACAGTTTGAGTCACAGGCCGGTTATGTGGTTGAGGCTGAGGTGGAGGGACCTAGTGGGTCTGGCAGTGTGGGCCAACAAAACCCACCTATGCAGGTTCCTACTGGCCCCCCCACCCAACCCTCTGCTATCCCGGAGATCCTGCTTGAAATTGCTAGGTATGGTGAGAGCCTAAACACATTTCAAGACGGGGTCATCCGGGAGGTAAGCCAGATAGCTGTCCGGCTCACTGAGATCCGAACCTGTGTTGAGCAAGGTGTTGCTCAACTCTGCCAAGGTCTGGCAGAGATCAGGCAGGCCCAAGAACAACTGGCCTCCTCAAACCAAAGCCTTGCAAATAACATCTTGCAAGGGCTCCAGGCCATCGCTGTCTCCCTTGCCCACAGTGGCAGAGAGCCAACCACATCGGCTCCCTCCCCTGCCCCTGCCCAGGAAGAACAGGCCACTGGGCAGGCCCAACGAAGGTCACTCCGCAGACCAAGCAAAGAAGATCAGCCTCAGGCGGGGAGAAAAAGAAGAAAGTGATGTCTCTCCAGATGGGCAGCACCCATGTTTTTGTAGTTGCCTCTATGTTATTTTGGAGTTGGCTTGTGTGGCCAGAATGGATCACTCCCTCTTAGTGAAATGTCTTTTTTCTGTTTGGAGGAATTGTAGCCTGTGAGTTTCTTTGAACAAACAACAGAGCCATCTTCCTGTCACTAGTGTGCTGTGTATTGTTGTGTTTGTGTGGTGGATACTAATTCTTTTTCATTTGGTATCAAATTTGTGTGTGGCAGGGTGTGTAATATGTTTAATTTATGCATTTAAAAGATACTTTTGTCAGAAGCAGAAATTTGCAGAGTACTGAGTTCTGCTATATAATTATTGTCAGTGCCATCTGCTTGGTGCTTGGTCTATCTCTGCCTGTGAGACTCATGTGGAGCCATGTTTAAATGTTGTGTAATATTATTACCGTAATAAAAAAAAAATAATACAAATGTGTGCAATTTCTTGAAGGTAATGCATTAGCAAAATCTTAGTTACCAAAAGATTAGGTCAACATATAGACACTTGATGACCAATCTGCTAATTCTCCTTAAAATTATAAATATTTTAAAAAAAAAGGTATGCTTTGCACCACACTTTAATGTCCATATTAATAAAACAGACACGACAACTTGATTAAATATCTTTGGTCAACATGACATCATTGAAAACATTGACAGATATTATAAACATATATTATTGTGACTTTTCAAACTAAATCATAGTGTATGCTGCATTATGTGGGTGTTGGTTAATTGATAAGAATGTAGCAGAATTCTCTAACTTTATCTAAAAATGTAACTTGTTTGTATTTAGTAGTCTAACACACATTAAAACATTTCTACAAAATGCTTACACACCAAGGTAAACACAAATAACAACCTTATTTGACAGTGTGTGAGATTAATATGTGAGTAGAATAAACATGTAATGTGTGTTCAGTCAATTGGTGGTTGGTAACTTTCATGTGCTCAGTAATTAACAAGTAATTGGACATCAGATGAATGTGCTCTCCAATTAACTGCTAATTACTGCATACACACTTGTACCAGTACTTCGCAAATGTAGAGTAACTGCAGACCTACTCTGCTGCTGCGTGAATGTTGCTACGGTTTCCTATGTTAGTTTTAACAGCGACAATGTTTATTTGCGAAAACCACGCCCAATGCTAGTTGCATACTCCCACACAGTACGCCCACTTTCACGCCCATGTCGGAGCATTGCGAAGTCTCGCCTCCGCCACGCCCACGCCACTCCTCGTTTTCGTTTGGCAGTTACGGCTTTTTTTTTCCTAAGTAATTTTGCACAGTTGTCGTACGTATGTCGTCGCGCATGCGTAATCACGCATTTGCGCATGCGCAGATACTTACATTTCGGACATTTGCGATGCGATGACTCTTAGCGATCAACTCGGAATGAGGGCCAATGTGCTATGATTTTGTGTAGAGTTTAGTGGTTGGCATGGTGATGGGGATGCAATTGAGTGATGGACTTATTAGTGACGTCATTGAATTTGGGTTGTAAACTGAGGGCGGGAGTCCCGCTTCCCTAATGGCGCTGAGTACTTGGGTGAGGCTTATAAGGTGAGCACAAATGTTGTTCTTGTTTATCATGACCTGATGACAATGCAATAAAGCATTGAAACATTGTTGTACCCGCATGCCAGTTTCAAGTGATTACTGAAGCCGCTAGGAGTGCCGCATTTCCGGATGAGTATATATATATATATATATATATATAGCATCAGAAGTTGATGTGCTACATAAGAAACTGTTAATGAATATATATATATATATATATATATATATGTGTGTATCTTTAAATCATCCGGCACTCCTGATATGGGAAAAAGAACAGTGGCCTGGGTGCCCTTGCTATGTTTAAATAGTCCCTCTATTGCTGAATAAGCAAATGGCACATCACTCCAGGTTACTGAAAAAAGGATTTTAATCCATGACAAAATTACATGGTCAAGCAATGGTTAAATGTGCAGCATGGCAAATTCTCAACGGCTCGTTTCAAGACCTAGTCTCGTCTTCAGGATTTATTGCCGCTGCTTGTGTGCTACATGGCTGAAAAGAGCATAAAATGCTGCAGAAAGCTTTTTACATTATTACTCAGTACTAGCCTGCCCTCCAGTTCCTAGATATTGTAGGCCCCAAAATCAAAAGTTTGTAAGGGCCCCTATGTATCTACTAATGGTGAAAAATGTATATAACACATGTAACTATGACAGGGAAGGTGGCCCTTCTCAGCTCTGGGCCCCATAGCAGCTGCAATGTCTGCCCCTACTGTAGCTACGCCCTTGTTCTTTGGCATTGTGAATTTAGATTTTAAAATAATTGTCCATCAATATGACAAATATTTTTAATGATCATACTTAAATATTTGCCATATATTGTTGTTTATGATATACTGTGTTTGTGTGTGTATGTGTGCGCGTGCGTACAACTCCAGAAATGGACACCAGTAAGCTTTTTTCTTGCATGTTCATTCCCTATGTGCATGTACAGTATGTAATCACCTCTAAATGAGCCCCATGTTGTAAGTTGTCAGCCAGAGCCGACACTAGGCATAGGCAAACTAAGCAGTTGGAATGCCTAGGGGCACAAGCAGCTTCTGCTGATTAAAATGATGTCTGGCATGCCTATATTGTGATAGCGGCTGTATCTGCATACAAAATTATACGTTACAGTGTATTCCTGGAAATCACTGTAACTTAGTATTTCATATGTAGATATAGCCACAGTTGCACACAGAATATAGGCATGCCATATATAATTTTAATCAGCACAAGCTACTTGTGCATCCTAGTAACATAAGAATGCACATATAATGCATTTTTTGGGCAAAAAAAAGGCGCCCAAATATAGCAGAGCTGCCAGCTGACACAAGCCAGGCATCTCCTGCTGCATGGCGTATTGAGGCAAGATGTATGAACACACATCTGTATCCAAGCAGAGGCAGAGGTCACAGTGTTAGTGGCCAAGTGAGTGCTGTGTGCAGGTGGGTTGGTTGTGCAATAGTGTTCGACATATGTGTAAGGGGCATTATGTGGGTCATGTGTATAAATGCATTATTAATGTGTGACATATGTGTAATGGGCACTGTGTGTGTCATTATGTGTGTAAGGGCTTTAATAATGTGTGGCATATGTGTAAGGGACAATATGTGTGTCATTATGTGTATAAGAGCATTAATAATGTGCAGCATGTGTGTAAGCGACATGTGTATAAGGGCATTAATAAAAGTTGGCATAATGTGTGTCATGTGTGTAAGGGCATTACTGTGTGGTATTATGTGTATAAATGCATTACTAATGTGTGCCATTATGTGTATAAGGTGCTTTACTGTGTGGCATAACATATAGAATGGCACTACTGTGTGGTCTAATGTGAATAAAGAGCAATATGGTGTGGTGTAATGTGAATAAGGGGCAATTCAGTGTGATGTAATGTGAATTAGGGGCACTACTGTGAGGAGTAACGTATATAAGGTAAAGTGGTACTACTGTGTGATGTAACGTGAATAAAGCACACTATCGCATGGTATAATGTGAATAAAGTTGCATTGCTGTGTGGTGTGACTTTAATTGGGGGTATTATTGCGTGGTCATGCCCTTTCCCAGCAAGAACACGTCCCTTTTTGGGCTGTGTGCCGAATGTGCGCACTGTTTCTGTTTAAAAAATAGGGTGTAGGAGCACCAAAATTAGGACTGCTATGGGTGAGGGGTGATGGTGCTCTGAAAGGGGTGCAGGGTCAGAGACAGAACTAGCAGCAATGATAGGGGGCACCAGCCCAAATTTTGCCTAGGGCATCATTGGTTAAGGCCGCTCTGTCGTCAGCAATAATAAGCACCAGATGATGGACAATGAAATATGAAATACTCAATATTTAAAATTGATAGCATTGCAGCTGTCACACCGCACATGTCATGTAAACTATATTAGAAGTACTGTATAGTGGAATAGCACATTATCAGGCATGCCCAATTTCCACCTCTTTGAGCAGATAAAACTGAAGAATTTCATGCTGCTGTTGAAATGTTCATATATTTATGAGTCATTATAAGAATCTGATGTCCTGCTGTTCCTTTTTTTCTGAAAGCCGGGAGTGTAATAAATTATTCCTATTTGTGCGCAGTATATCATGTGGAGAAGCAAGCACATCGTTCCAGAATGGAAAATGGATATGTTTAATTAATCTTACAACTAAGTATAACAATATTTTTTATAAAGTACTTACAATATACACAGCTGTATGTAGAATGACTTTGGCATAATGCTGACACCAGAATGTAAAGAAAAAAAATGATTTAAAGAACATGTAGATAATCCTCCTATATAGTGAATTCAACACCAGCAGAATGTTACATGATCTATTATCTAGTATGTGCCCCATATCTAGTCATCTATCTTCACAAGCATGGAAAGTAGTCGAGTGGCAAAGGAAGATTACAATTATAGACATACTGTATGTGCTCCAATACTCAGAAAGGCAGATTACAGATACAATTGTAACAAAGTTTGTGTAACATTATGGAGACACCTGAGAGCCCTATGCAGTGCTCAGAGGGAATTTAAAAGTGGGGGTAAAGAAATTTGAATAGAAGAGCTTGGGATCGGAGCCACCTTAGTAGCTTTCTGGATTTTAATATGAGATTCATTTAGATTATTTTCATTACTATGTAGTATGATATAAAACATATCCCTGCTTCCCTCTATCCTCTGTAACTCCCTACATCATTCTCATTTTCTGCACCTCTTACTCCCTGCTTTCGTCTCTCACATCCTGAACACACTTCCTGCTCATGCTCACAGTCTGAACTTGGGGCTGCAGCTGCAGCATACAGCCTCCTTGTGTCCAGGGTTGGACTGGCCCACAGGGGTACTATGGAAACCACCGGTAGGCCCCACTGCCTGAGGGCCCACTCCTTCCTCTAGGGATCAGGTTCCAGACTGTGCACTTGTATTATACATGGTAGATATGTTGCATTACACTGCACTAAACTATTGTGTATTTCAAGCCTGTGTGGAGGCTGGCCACACCTCTAAGTATGGGCCCCATCACTGCATTCCCGCGGTGGGCCCTTCATGCCCCAGTCCGACACTGCTTGTGTCTCTCCAGCCCCCCAGTGTCTCTTCAGCTTCAGCCCCCTTCTGTTTCTCCCACACCACAGTGTCTCTCCAGACCCAGACCCATTCTGTCTCTCCAAGTACCCAGAATCTCTGCAGTTTCAGCCCGTCTCTCTGAGTATGGAAATTAGTAAAAACTCTGAGTCTGGAACTAGGTCATGTGATCGCATTGACCCCTAACATCCTCTCTATTGGTCTTATTTATGTTCATATGTCACATTATACATATCTTTTTCGTAGGTTTGCCTCCTATACATCGCTCTATTTATTTAATAGGATTAGTGACGTTATAAAAGTATTGTTTTTATAAATACTTTGGATGATTGATATTTTATTGTTACACACCTGTTGGGCATCAGGTGATTAGACAGGGTTTAAATAGATCCCTGAATCAGAGGGAGCTTTACTTCTGATGAAGCTAGGTGACCGTGCCTAGGGAAACGCGTTAAGTGTGAAAAAGCTGCTTAATACCAGTACTCCACATCATAACAGGATCCAGATATGGATTTATGCTAATCTAACCTTGGAACATCTGCCTTGGAATTATTCCCTGTGGGACATACACACTACAGCACCATTCGGAGAGACCCAGCTTGGATACAAGTGATACAGCTTGCCTGCTGTTTTTCAAAAGCATTTGGAAGCCTCCGCATATACGGGTAAAACCAGCTGTATTTCAACTCATTTCCCCAGGGAACTTTTGGTTCAGCGTTCCAGTCCGGGATCCTCAGTGGACACTCACTAGCAGCATATTTAAAATCTTTTCAGCTCCACATATGCCCTAACTTCATATGAATGTGTGAATGTTTATTTTATTCATGTTTTTATTCACTAATTAGTGTTTAGCAAATAAATACAAATGTTTTTTTCATCATCCATAGTTGTTTAATCATTTTAATTATTGGAAAGACAGCAAGCGCCAGCTCTAGTATCTTTTGTTGCAAAAACTCCTTTATTGGGACTGACAATCCCTTGCTGGCAGCTGTGACAGCGCGTCTGGAATTGCTTTTCTCTTTCAGCCTGTCTCTCTAGCTACAGCCGCCTTCTTTTCCTCCAGCACCCAAATGCCACTCCAGCTCCAGCGTGTGTCTCCAGTTCCAGTCTCCTGTCTCTCCAGCTACCCAGTGTCTTTTCAGCATCCCAGTATCTCTCTATCTCCAGCTCCCTACTGTCTCTCTAGTTGCCTAGTGTCTATTTAGCTCCAGCCTCCTCCTGTCTCTCCAGCACCCCAGTGTCTCAAAAGCTCCTGTCTTCCTATCCAGCCCCCATCTGTCTCTCCAGCTTCAGCCCCCCTGCATCCTCTGGCTCTAGCTTCCTACCCTTCCTTATTCTGTGACCTCTGGTCCTATCTGCACCTCTTCGCGCCATGGCACCACTGTCTCTCAGCAGTATGGTGCAGTGTGATGTCATGACGTCACACACACTGTGCCCATTAAACATGAAAAATTTTTATTACACTGTCCAATCAGGAGCCAGTACTGCCGTGAAAGTGAAAAGTTATTGTGGCATTGGGACCATCCTGTATGCAGACAGAGCTCTAGTAGCACAGTGAGGCTGTGTTTCCACTCTGAACTCCTATCCTGGTCCATGACAGTTGTCTGTAGCAAGTTCAGTTGTCATGCCTGTGGGTGGTCTTTTTACATAAACATGATAGTGGGACAGTATTTTTTTAGCAAGTCTGTTAATGGAGATGCTTTAGTTGCAAAGTGCCTAATAAACCACCTATAATAACCTACCAAGCCCAGGAATGTTCTCAACTGTGACTTGGTCTTAGGCTTTGACCAGTTTTTGGCTACCTCAATCTTTCTTGTCTGAGGTTGTGTCTGACCTTGTGCAACTCGTAACCCAAATATTTTGCTTCTCTTAGGGCCAGTGCACATTTCTCAGGATTAGACATGAAACTATGGATTTTAATGAGGCCAGTACTGCCCCAACCTTAGGAATATGGGATTCTCAGTCTTGTGAGTGCAAAACAATGTAATCTAGATATGCAGCCACATAGGCAGTATGGGGTTTCAGTACCTTGTTTATCACCCTTTGGAAAGTGGACGGTGCTCCATGCAAACCATAGGATAGGACCTTGTACTGGAAAATGCATTCAGTGGTAGAAAAAGCTGTCTTTTCCTTGGCTTTTGTTTCACTAATACCCCCTGGAGGCATGACAATATCATGTTCCAGTTAAACCTTATGCCCTGGTAGGGAAGAGAACACATCCTTGTTCTGCTGTGCTATCTCCTCTACTTGCTGCTTTTGCTCTGTTTACAAGGTAGGTTCTATGGTAACCATGGACTTTTCTACTACAATACTCAACAACCCTGGCACTGAATCCTCATCATGCCATGATTTCTATAAATGTACATGATATATTTGCTTTCTTCCTCTTCCCAGGCCTGGCATACCTTATAGTACACAGGGCCCACCAACTCTACCTCATGCGGTCCCTGACAATGAGGGAAGAGCTTACTCTCTTGGGTTGGCACTCCCTGGGACATAAGAACTGGGTTATTGCAGTAGTGTCATATTCTTTCTTCTGACAACTTTGCGCTTCTTCTAAGTGTTTGCGCAACAAAGGGCTAAACTTTCATACATTTGGGAAACATATTATACTACGTTTGGTTCTCTAGGCCCCTTTTGTTGCCAACCCTCCTTTAGCATATTCAAAATGTCCCAGGGTTGTTTCCCATACAGTAGCTCGAAAGGGCTAAATCCCATTGAGGCTTGGAAACCTATCTACCAGTGAACAACAGGAAAGAAAGAAGGGTGTCTAAATTCTTCTTTTCCTGCACCACTCCCTTTCTGATCATTTGCTTCCGGGTCCAATTAAACCTCTCCACTAGACCATCTCTTTGTGGATATTAAACAGAAGTGTGGAGGGTTTCACCCCTAGCAGCTGACACACATCTTGCATTAGCCTGGACATGATTGGCGTACCCGGATCAGTATGAATTTCCTTAGGGATTCCTAATTGAGTAAACAAATTTACCAATTCCCTAGCTATTGTGCTAGACATTGTATTTTGTAAGGGTACTGCTTCTGGATAGCATGTTTTGTAATCTAGTACCACCAAAACATATTGGTGGCCTCGAGCCAACTTTTCTAAGGGCCCAACCAAATCCATGCTGATTCGTTCAAAGGGTACCTGTATCAATGTCAGTGGAACAAGAGCGGCCCAGTATGAGGGTTTAGGGCAGTTTCTCTGGCAAACAGGGCAAGCCTATTTCATGGCCATGTGAACCCCTGGCCAATAAAAGCTAAACAGTACCCTCTCCCAGGTTTTGTCCTCTCCCAGGTGCCACCCAACACACACACACAAACATGGGTATGTGCTGCTTTTAAAATTAGCAGAACATGTATTTGGGGCACTAATAGCTGTTTCACCACTCTCTCCTGTATAGTGCTAATGGGCTCTACACACTGGCCGACATGACTGCACGATATGTACGATCTCGTTCATTAATGAATGAGATAACGTTCATATCGTGTAGTGTGGAGGCTCCAGCGATGAACGATGCGTGGCCCCACGCTCGTTCATCGCTGGTCCCCCGTCGGCTGTGCATGCAGGCCAATAGGGACGATCTCGTCCATATTTGTCTGCACTTCAATGCAGCCGGGTGACGGGGGGGAGTGAAGAAACTTCAACCCCCCGTCACTGCCCCCCGCCGACAGGTCGCCCGTCGGCCGTATCCGCCGTTGGGCAGCTCGGCGGCAGATCGGCCAGTGTGTAGGGCCTATTACTCTATACAGGCAATCATTCACAATCACAAAGTAGGAACCTCCCCCTGTTGGTGGGGATACTTAGGGCACCGAGTAACCTACTTTTTGATTTTTGTGGGGAATATAGATTATTGAAAATTCTAGTGGGGCAGGGACAGATGTGAATGACCAAATATTCTCTGTAAAAACACTGTGCAATAGGTAAGTGGTATATAAAATAAATTGCCTCTTATCTGCTAACCATTTTACCACTGATGGTTGTTGTGAGTCACAGGCATATTTGCACCTATTAAGAATCCTTGTACATCTACAGCAATGTTGTTACTCTTGGCATCCTGACATCTTTCCCCATAAACCCACATTATTATTTCTTTTATTCATTATTTTTTTTCTTTTACATTTGCGCTTATTATTGTATGCACAGGACCAAATACTAATAACATTATTCAGAAATTAACAGGAGGAAGGAGGGGCTATACAGTGTAAAAGTAACTGTGGAACTGAATCATAAAATGACAGCTATCACCTCGATTACTGTATTATTAGAAGCCACTACATGCTCCTAGTGATAGAGGTGTAAGGATTACTGGCAACAGTACCAGCAAATAACTAGTGTAATACACACAAGAGAATGGATTATACTTATATACTTACCACACAGCAGAAACTGCAATATTAGCATAATGTGAGCATGTACTGCCTGCGCAGGATCCTTACATGGATATAAACAAAGCACAAAGCAGGATCTGCTACACATTGCTCACCCAATATGCCCCACAATGCCCCCTGTATACTACTCAGTGCCACTGTCACCCTACCCAGTACCCCCAACTACTAACCTCCTGTGGTCAAGTTCCTCTTCAGTTCTTCTAGCTCTGTTTTCTGTATGCACAGTTCTGAGTCCCATTATTAGTGACACGAACATGATGTGTCTTGTGACACTGATGAGGAGACTTGGAGCCACTCTGCGCTTTATGCAGCACTGACCATGGCAGAACACATCCGAGAACAGCTGCTGCTGCTGGGTATGTTTTTGGTAGTTGCAGAGTAAGGGCGACCCTGTGTGCGGGGCTCTGACGTTACCACCTATGTCGCCCACCCACCTTAATCCAGAACTTCCTCCTCTAGTTACTAAATATTTATATTAGCAGTATCTATCCAGCTACAGTACATAAACTGTTCCTGCAGTATCTCATCTAGTTCCAGCATACTCCATTCCACAGTATCTCACTAGCCTTTATGAGCAGATAGTCTCATTAGAGTGCATTTCAAGCTACAGTAATGTCTGCTACTATTGTATAGTATTGTCCAAGTCCTTACAGCACCTACTCCATCTGTGCTAAACATCCACTAGTGTCTGTTTCTCATTGAGTACACCATCTTTTGTAACACCACATTTCCCTCTACTTGCCTCTCAAAGTGCTACCCTAAGTCCACCCTGCCTTTCAGCAGGTTTTGGTGACCACCACAGGGCTAGTTAGACTATGTCCCTTCCCCTGCCAGGTGAGCAGTGCCAAATGGAGAGAATAGGGTCGCAATCCTGAAGATATTCAAGTACTGTGATACTTTTCTCTATCTCCTGGATGTCTCTTTCTCTCTCTCTGTCTCTCTCAGTCAGCTGCCACTTTATCTTGTTGGGTCACCTCCTTCAACCTCCTATTACTATAAACATGTGCAGTATTCATGGGTGTTCTCAGCCCAATGTGTGTGCAATATATAGCTCCCAGAACATTAGGCATGCCTGAGAGACCATAGAAAGCTACCTTAAGTTCATGCAATCATGCTGGGAAAGCAGATGTAGGTGTTGCAGAGAGGGATCTGCGCCTGCATGACTTGCATCAGATGCCTGCTTAAGGTAGGCTGGGAAATACCTAGCATTCTACCTGAAACTGACTGAAAGCAGACAGTAGTATAAAAATGCAAAGCACACACAGCAGCTTGTGCAGGCCTGTGACCATGCAGTATCTGGCTCACGTTGAGTCTTAATGAGGTCAAACAGCATCATGATGTTAGAACGTGAGAGGCAGAATATCTGTATGACCTCAACAGAAGACAAAGTATTGAAGCTTATCTGACAGTGAAAGAACCCAGGCCTGAGTAGGTTGCGGGGTAACTTATGAAGCTACTGATGTTGCTCTGTTTGATGCTAATAAGATCTCTCAGTCAGGTGGTGATTTGCATACGGCAGGTAGGTGAACAGCATAGCCTTGAGAAGCCATTATTCCTACAGTCAGACTGCCCTATATGCTTTTGGGACCTTTTAAAAGCATCACAATCAATGTCCAACCAATAGAATGGTGTTCAGAAACTTAAATCGAATGTCTCTCATTATTCTATAAATCTGGAGATTTTAAGTCCGATTTTCAGTTCGAATTGCAAATCAAATTTTAGTAAATGAAGGAATCCTATATTTGACTATAGGAAAACATTGATGTTTTGCCAGTATTCTATTTTGAGTGAGATTTAATTTCTATGTTGATTTCACATTCAATTTTGCCGGTAGTGAATCTCCATTATAAAAACCAAAAGAAAACTTGAATGGCAAATTGAACAGATTTCAAAATTGAATTTTGGTAAATTTACCCCCAGAACAGAATACAAGCAGTAATGCAGAAACCTTTGGTATAACAAAAGGTTTTATTTGCACAATGCACTTACAAATTAATGACTAGTTTTCTGCGCCTAAGCACAACAGGACTTAGCATAAACCCTTCATCTATTGTTCTCAACTGCAATACAATACAAAGAACAATACAGTAGGGGATTAAGTCTGACTGGCCAGTCTCAGTTAATCCTATTAAAGGTCAAGATAAATGTGGACCCACCTGTATAGAAAAGTACAATATATCTGAACCCCTCACAGCTCTCACTGACCCTCGCACTACCTCTTTCCAGCACATTGACCTACCTCCCAGCACACATATTGCACCTCACAGCAGACTGAGCTCCTCACAACACAAACAGTGACTTCCTCACTACCCATCCCACCACTGACACCCCCACAGCTCATGACGACGCGCTCTTCACATAACCACATACTGCATCCTTCACTGACCACCTCAAAGCACATACTAACCCCCTCACCGTCACCCTAGCAGCACACATTGTCCACCTCACAGCATTCCCTACTTCACTGTCCACCTCAAAGTCCACCTCAAAGCACCACCTTATGGCACCTCTCAGCCCCTTTAACAACCACCTCTGGCCTAATGTCTACAAACACCCTGTGTGGGATATTTTGCAGCCCCCCTTCCAAATAAATTCATAATGAATACTTTATTATTAACAAACACAGACATTGTGCCCTATGGGAATAAAACACAGACATTGGTCATCACAGGAAAAAAAACACATTGGCACGCACAGGAAAACACCACATTGGCACCCACAAAAACAAAATCACACACACATTGGCCCCATAGGGGAAAAAACACATTAGCCACCACAGAAATAAACAAAAAAAACACATTGGCACCCACAGAAAAAAGCATCACATTGGTCCCCACAAATAAATATCACATTCATCTGTTCCCATATGAAAAAAACACACCTTACCCCAACAGGGAAAAAACCACACACATTGGCCCCAACAGGAAAAAAACACACACATTGGCCCCAACAGGAAATATAGCAAAACACAGTGGCCCCCACAGAAAAAACACATAAAACACATTGGACAGAACAGGGGAAAACATAAAACACATAATAATTGCCCCATCCCCCACAAAAGATTGATTTAACCTATCTGTAGCAGAACAGATGGATGTGGTGGGTGACTGGGTGAGAGTCTACAGAGATAAGTATGGTGGGTGATAGGTGAGGGAGTTTGCAGAGACAGGTGTGGTGGGTGACAGGGTGACAGAGATTGCATGGGGAGAGGTGTGGTGAGTGACAGGCTCAGAAAATCTGCAGAGACAGGTGTAGCATACCCTCCAATATTTTACACATAAAAATTGGTACAAATCTGAAAAGGGTCACGGGTAAAGGGGGCAGGGTCACGGGTAAAGGGGGCATGGCCACGCCCCTTTTCCTATATTTTTAATGGAAGTTTGGAGAACCAAAAATCTGTACAGATCATAAAAGAAAGGTACTGTACCTGCCAAAAAGGTACAGTTGGAGGTTATGGTGTAGTTGTGACACGGTGATGGTCTGCTGGTAAAGATGTGGGTTACAGGGCAAGATTCTGCAGGGTAGATTTGGTGAGCAACAGGTGGGGCAGATGTGGTAGGTGACGAGCAAGAATCTGCGAGGCCGATGTGTTATGTGACAGAGTTTGCGGAGGCGGGTGACAGGGTGAGAGAGTCTTCAGGGACAGATGTGGTGGGTGACAGAGCTAGAGAGTTTGGTTTGCAATTGCTCTTCATAGTGGGGATCATAGGGTGTTGGGACTTCCAGAGCCTGTAGTGGGACTACAAGTTACAGCATAGGGACGTGCAGTGAGCTAAATGGCTCAGGCACTGGCTAAACCCAGAGCCAGATTTACATGCAATATATGAGCCAAAGGGCATTATACACAGGTGCAGCATTATAAACTCCTAGAAATCTGGTGAGTTTTGATTAGAGATGTGTGGAAAGGATACACAGGTGAGGCACTGCCTCACCTGCCATAGACTTTTTACTCCAGAGTTTGGGCTATAAAAATTATTAAAATAATGCAAAGAAGATATTTCAAACAAATTATTAGTATTTTTCATATATTTTATTCAGTGAAAACTCTGGTTTAAACTGAAGTATGACAGGAAAGGTTCTGCCTCACCTCACGTCACTGCAGAATACCCTGCACAGGAGCTGAAGACACACTTATCTCCTCATAGTCTCCACAGAAAATTAGATGTAATGGTCTCTCTGTAGTTTGCAAATGCTCTTTACCTTTCCAGGGGCCATGATGAGACAACTTGTGAATCCTAGGTGCTGGGTCTTACAGTGCATGCTAAGACTTGTAGTTACACAGCAGCCACAGGCTGTATTAGGTCATCAGGATGTAACTGCAGATGTTGCCTCCTCTCAGCTCCTATACTTTCCCCCCATGTCCCTGAACAGCAGCCTCTCCATTCATGTCTGTGTCTCCCTGCCCTAATGACAGCATTAACATTGTTTTTTTATTATCCGTTTAGGCTATGAAGCCTATAATCACACACATAACAATGTAGAACTCTCACAGATTGATTCATATTTTATTTTATTCTTGAGGTTTTATAGCCATTTTCACTGTCCTGACTAATAGTAATAACCCCTATGCAAATTGTTTTTTGTTGTTGTTTTTTATGTAAAGTCTTATTATTGCTCCCCAGCTGCAAAACTAGAACAATAGACAAGTATCAAATTAATCATAGAAACTAATATGTTTGCAAGTGATGGTATATTCTTCCTTGATCTATTGTTTCCCATTTCTTTGTTATGATTTACCACAGATTTCAGTCAGTAATTTGATAAATAGTCTATCAGAATTCAGAGGGCAATGTCTTGCATATACTGAAGTAGTTAATATTCTGAACAGCTTGTTAGGTTATCAGTCTGACAGGTAAATAAATATCTATGTGTCTTTGGGACCTGTCAGGTTTTTGTTTTTTTCTGCTGAATAGACATGATTGCATGTTGGTTAGTTCAATAAATATTTCCTTCAAGCTTTACATTAACTCTGGGTGTAACACTTTTCTCATCTCTAACTTAGGGCTGGATCTCTACAGCTATGGATACCAACAAAGTAAATGTAAATGAGGCTGCTGCAAATGTCATGATTTGAGGATTAAAGCTGCAGGCACATGGCAATGTGCTGCTTATAACACTATTCACTGTTTGGCAATTGCTATTTCTATGCAGCTGGAAGGTGGTATGTCTGTGCATATTTATGTTTATCCGCAACCTCAATAATGAAAAGAGGACAGAGTAAAGGAAAAAGGTGGGTTCCACCTTTATCTGGTGGACAATTATGTATTCATGTATATTTATGTTAAATATTAGTATCTATTTTATTCTATTTCTATCCTTTACTTAAAAAAAGAGAACATAGTATAATCCTGTGGGGCCCACTTTTTCACCCACTCCATTCAATGGAGACACAGATAGTTTCATTTTGGCATTGACATACAGAGCCGCAGATTTCTTAGTACTGGCGAGAGGCTCAGATAGGTTTCCCACAGTAACTAACAAGGGCAGGTTGTGACTGGCTTTCTTCTATTGACTACACCTACTTACATCCAAAACCTCCCTGTTTACTGCATGAACTGTGCAGGCTCCCAGGGGGGGAAGGGCAATGGGGGTAGGGGGAGGCGGTGGAAAATATTGTGCTTTTGAAATTCAAGTATGAGCGTCCGACTCCCCTAAGGCATAAACCAACACCAATGGGAAGGAAGTACCAACTTTTTTTTTCTTTAATGTGTTCCCGTGACATTAACTTTATTATTATTTTTTTCTTTGTTATACATTCAATGGAAGGGTGCACACAGTTTTCACATAAATCAGAGTAAATCTTCAGAAGTGACTCATTCTGCTATATACAATACACAGCGGTAATGGAGCAACACAGTACTGTAGACCGTCGGCATTTGTGTATTGTACCTGACCTGAATTCCCTCCCTGTCTACTGCATGAACTGTGCAGTATGAGCGTCCGAGTCCCCTAAGGTATAAACCAACACCAATGGGAAGGATGTGCCAAACTTTTCTTTAATGTGATCCCGTGACATTCAATTTATTTATTTTTTCTTTGGTATACATTCAATGGAAGGGTGCACACAGGTTTCACATAAATCAGAGAATCTGCAGGAGCGACTCATTCTGCTATATACAATACACAGTGGTAATGGAGCAACACAGTACTGTAGATCAGGCATTCCCAACGACGGTCCTCAAGGCACACAAACAGTGCAGGTTTTAGTGATATCCAGGCTGCAGCACAGATTGTTAAATAAAAATAACTGAGCTATTAATTAAGTCACCTGTGCTGAAGCCTGGATATCACTAAAACCTGCACTGTTAGTGTGCCTTGAGGACTGTGGTTGGGAATGCTTGCTGTAGATCGTCGGCGTTTGTGTATTGTACCTGAACTCCCTCCCTGTCTACTGCATGAACTGTGCAGACTACCAGGGGGCAAAGGTTGATGGGGTGGAAAATATTGTACTTTTGAAATACAAGTATGAGCGTCTGAGTCCCCTAAGGCATAAACCAACACCAATGGGAAGGAAGTGCCACCATTTTTGTTTTTTTAATGGATTTCCGTGAAATTCACTTTATTATTAATTTTTTTCTTTGTTATACATTCAATGAAAGGGTGCACATAAATCAGAGTAAATCTGCAGGAGCGACTAATTCTGCTATATACAATACACAGCGGTAAGGGAGCAACACAGTACTGTAGATCATTGGCATTTGTGTATTGTACATGACCTGAACTCCTTCCCTGTCTACTGCATGAAATGTGCAGGCTCGAGGGGAGGGAAGGGCGATGGGGGTAGGGGGAGGCGGTGGAAAATATTGTGCTTTTGAAATACAAGTATGAGCGTCTGAGTCCCCTAAGGCATAAACCAACACCAATGGGAAGGAAGTGCCTACCTTTTTTTGTGTGTGTTCCCATGACATTCACTTTATTATTATTTTTATTCTTTGTTATACATTCAATGGAAGGGTACACACAGGTTTCACATAAATCAGAGTAAATCTGCAGGAGTGACTCATTCCGCTATATACAATACACAGTGGTAATGGAGCCACACAGTACTGTAGATCGTCAGTGTTTGTGTATTGTACCTGACCTGAACTCCCTCCCTGTCTACTGCATGAACTGTGCAGACTCCCAGGAAGGAAAGGGTGATGGGGTGGAAAATATTGTGCTTTTGAAAAATACAAGTATGAGCGTCCAAGTCCCCTAAGGCATAAACCAACACCAATGGGAAGGAAGTGCCACCTTTTTTTTAATTGTGTTCCCGTTACATTCACTTTCTTATTATTTTTTTCTTTATTATACATTCAGTGGAAGGGTGCACAAAGGTTTCATATTAATCAGAGTAAATCTGTAGGAGGGACTCATTCCGCTATATACAATACACAGCGGTAATGGAGCAACACAGTACTGTAGATCATCAGCGTTTGTGTATTTTTCCTGACCTGAACTTCCTCCCCGTCTACTGCATGAACTGTGTAGGCTTCCGGGGGGGGGGGAGAGGGGGGGGGAGAGGGGGGGGGAGAGGGGGGAGGGCGATGGGGTTAGGGGAAGGCGGTGGAAAATATTGTGCTTTTGAAATAAAATTTTGAGCATCAGAGTCCCCTTAGGCATAAACCAACACCAATGGGAAGGAAGTGCCACCCTTTTTTTTAATGTGAACTCATGACATTCACTTTCTTATTGTTTTTTCTTTATTATACATTCAATGGAAGGGTACACACAGGTTTCACATAAATCAGCGTAAAACTGCAGAAGTGACTCATTCTGCTATATACAATACAAAGCAGTAAAGGAGTAACACAGTACTGTAGATCAGGCATTCCCAACGATGGTCCTCTAGGCACACCAACTGTGCAGGTTTTAGTAATATTCAGGCTGCAGCACAGATTGTTAAATCAAAATAACTGAGCTACTAATTAAGTCACATGTGCTGAAGCTTGGATATCACTAAAACCTGTATTGTTAGTGTGCCTTGAGGACCATGGTTGGGAATGCCTGCTGTAGATCGTCGGCGTTTATGTATTGTACCTGGCCTGAACTCCCTCCCTGTTTACTGCATGAACTGTGCAGGCTCCCAGGGGGGGAAGGGCGATGGGGGTAGGGGAGGTGGTTGAAAATATCTTGCTTTTGAAATACAAGTATGAGCGCCCGAGTCCCCCAAGGCATAAACCAACACCAATGGGAAGGAAGTGCCAACTTTTTTTTTAAATGTGTTCCAATGACATTCAGTTTATTATTATTTTTTTCTTTGTTATACATTCAATGGAAGGGTGCACACAGGTTTCCCATAAATCAGAGTAAATCTGCAGGAGTGACTCATTCCGCTCTATACAATACACAGCGGTAATGGAGCAACACAGTACTGTGGATCATCAGCATTTGTGTATTGTACCTGACCTGAACTTCTTCGCTGTCTACTGCATGAACTGTGCAGGCTCCCAGGGGGAAGCGCAATGGGGGTAGGGGAGACAGTGGAAAATATTGTGCTTTTGAAATACAAGCATGAGCGTCCGAGCCCCCTAAGGCATAAACCATTACCAATGGGAAGGAAGTGCCAACCTTTTTTTATTAATGAGATCCTGTGACATTCAGTTTATTATAATTTTTCTTTGTTATACATTCAATGGAAGGGTGCACACAGGTTTCACATAAATCAGAGTAAATCTACAGGTGCGACTCATTCCACTATAAACAATACACAGCAGAAATGGAGCAACACAGTACTGTAGATCATCTGCGTTTGTGTATTGTACGTGACCTGAACTCCCTCCCTGTCTACTGCATGAACTGTGCAGGCTACTGGGGGGGGGGGGCGATGGGGGTTGGAGGAGTTGGTGGAAAATATTGTGATTTTGAAATACAAGTATAAACGTCCGAGTCCCCTAAGACATAAACCAACGCCAATGGGAAGGAAGTGCATCCTTTTTTTGTGTGTGTGTTCCCGTGACATTCAATTTATTATACATTCAATGGAAAGGTACACACAGGTTTCACATAAATCAGAGTAAATCTGCAGGAGCGATTCATTCTGCTATATACAATACACAGCGGAAATGGAGCAACAAAGAACTGTAGATTGTCTGTGTTTGTGTATTGTACCTGACCTGAATTCCTTCCCTGTCTACTGCATGAACTGTGCAGGCTCTAAGGGGGGGAAGGGCAATGGGTGTAGGGGGGAGGTGGTGGAAAATAACATGCTTTTGAAATACAAGTATGAGCGTCCGAGTCCCCAAAGGCATAAACCAACACCAATGGGAAGGAAGTGCCAACTTTTTTTTTTTTTTAATGTGTTCCAATGACTTTCAGTTTATTATTTTTTTCTTTATTAACATTCAATGGAAGGGTACACACAGATTTCACATAAATCAGAGTAAATCTGCAGGAGCGACTCATTCCGCTATATACAATACACAGCGGAAATGGAGCAACGCAGAACTGTAGATCGTTTGTGTATTGTACCTGACCTGAACTTCTTCCCTGTCTACGGTGAGAACTATGCAGGCTCCCAGGGTGAAGGGCAATGGGGGTAGGGGAGACAGTGGAAAATATTGTGCTTTTGAAATCCAAGTATGAGCGTCCGAGCCCCCTAAGGCATAATCCATTACCAATGGGAAGGAAGTGCCAACCTTTTTTTATTAATGTAATCCTGTGACATTCACTTTATTATAATTTTTCTTTGTTATACATTCAATGGAAGGGTGCACACAGGTTTCACATAAATCAGAGTAAATCTACAGGTGCGACTCATTTCACTATAAACAATACACAGCAGAAATGGAGCAACACAGTACTGTAGATCATCTGCGTTTGTGTATTGTACGTGACCTGAACTCCCTCCCTGTCTACTGCATGAACTGTGCAGGCTACTGGGGGGGGGAGATTGGTGTAGGGGAAGGCGGTGGAAGATAACATGCTTTTGAAATACAAGTATGAGCGTCCGAGTCCCCTAAGGCATAAACCAACACCAATGGGAAGGAAGTGCCAACCTTTTTTTTTTTTTTTAAACGTGTTCCAATGACTTTCAGTTTATTATTCTTTTCTTTATTAACATTCAATGGAAGGGTGCACACAGGTTCACATAAATCAGAATAAATCTGCAGGAGCGACTCATTCCGCTATGTACAATACACAGCAGTAATGGAGCAACACAGTACTGTAGATCAGGCATTCCCAACAACGGTCTTCAAGGCACAGCAACAGTGCAGGTTTTAGTGATATCCAGGCTGCAGCACAGATGGTTAAATAAAAATAACTGAGCTAATAATTAAGTCACATGTGCTGAAGCCTGGATATTACTAAAACCTGCACTGTTAGTGTGCCTTGAGGACCGTGGTTGGGAATGCCTGCTGTAGATCGTTGGTGTTTGTGTATTGTACCTGACCTGAGCTCCCTCTCTGTCTACTGCATGAACTGTATAGGCTCCCTGGGAGGAAGGGCGATGGGGGAGACAGTGGAAAATATTGTGCTTTTTTTTTTTTTTTTTAAACATTAAATTTTTATTGAAGAGTTTTCACACAGAAATGGGGAACAGAAAAAAGAGATAAGGGAAACATAGGGGTAGTCCAGAATGGTTAAAATATTGTGCTTTTGAAATACAAGTATGAGCGTCTGAGTCCCCTAAGGCATAAACCAACACCAATGGGAAGGAAGTGCCAACCTTTTCTTTTTTATGTGCTCCCGTGACATTCACTTTATTATTATTTTCTTTGGTATACATTTAATGGAAAGGTGCACACAGGTTTCAAATAAATCAGAGTAAATCTGCAGGAGCGACTCATTCCGCTATATACATTACACAGCGGTAATGAACAACCATAGACATAAATTACATGAACTATGCCTAGGGTCGGATCTGTAGATTACAATAGAAAAAAATAGTGTCAGGAAAAAAAACACCTTATGACAGACACACAAGCTCATGTCTAAATGTAAAGTAATCAGTGATCCCTTGCCATTGGTTTTAAAATAAGCTCTAATGGTTAGGGGACTTGGCCGCTCACGTACTGTAACTTACTGTATCCCTGACATCAATAGACCGCACTGTTGCTTAAACTCCTTGTTTTGCATCTGTATAGTGTACACTATACAGTATTTATTAATTGATTATTCTACGGGACCTCATTGTCCCTTTAGCTAGAGGATTGTGACGCCCCTTCAGCATTGGTCCATAGCCTGCTAAACCTACAGTATGCCATCGCCCGCTCCATATCCGAGCGCTGCCACGAGGTGGGGGGGGTCACTGGCAGCGGCCATTTTGTCAGTTTGCTATGCGATCGAGTCCAGTGTACCGTAATGTGCATAGAGCTCGCTTATCCCTATTGCCCCTGTGTATTTTAGCTAGGGGATTGTGACGCTTCTTTAGCATTGGCCCATAGCCTGCAAAACCAATGCTGTCGCTCGCTCTATAGCTCAGTGCTGCCACAAGGTGGGGGTTCACGTGCCTCTGACATTTTGTCACTTTGCGATGTGATCGAGTCCGGTGTACCATAATGTGCATAGAGCTCGCTTATCCCTATCGCCCCTGTGTATTTTAGCTAGGGGATTGTGATGCTCCTTCAGCATTGCCCCGTAGCTTGCAAAACCTATGCCGTTGCTCACTCCATAGCTGAGCGCTGACACGAGGCGGGGGTTCACAGGCGGTGGCCATTTCATCAGTTTGCTACGCGATTGAGTTTGGTGTATCGCTATGTGCATAGAGCTCACTTATCCCTATCGCCCCTGTGTATTTTAGCTAGGGGATTGTGATGCTGCTTCAGCATTGCCCCGTAGCCTGCAAAACCTGGCTGTTACTTGCTCCGTAGCCGAGTGCCTCCATAGGGCAAGGAGTCACAGGCGGTAGCCATTTCAATTGAGTCTGCCCTGCTACAGAATTGTATGTGTACCGTACGGTGCATAGAACCTTAACAGTAGAAACGCTCCTGCAGCTTTGCCCTGCTTTATGTAAAACTTGCGTGCACACTTGTATTGAATGTGAAAGTATACTATAGTATGATAGATATAAAAATAAAAAAAATAATAAAGTGTCTGGAAGAAACTAACATGCATTCGTACTTTAGGAATCGAACCGGGGACAATAAGTATAGGAAGCGGAAGACTTCACCACTCGGACACTTCGCCGCCGACAGATGAATAAGTCCATTGGTTTTGATTATGCCGTAATGGCTACGGGATTAGGACACTAACATACAATATCCCTAACATGAATAGGCAACAATGTGCATGTACTGTACAGTAACACGTCTGTTTGTGTCCATGTACACTACTGGTTTTATGTTGATTTATCTGACTTGGACGCTCACATATTTCTAAAGTACTGTAAATGGACCATACTGTGGCTTTAGCACGTTTGTTTGCATCTGCTGTACTATTTGCGTCTGTACTGTTATATACTGTATGAAATAATGTAGCGTAATGAGACGCTGTATTTACTGTATGTAGCGTAATGAGATGCACTAGTAAAGTAGTTCTTACTGTGTATTTCAGTATTGTATTTTACGGGAGACCACATGCATGCACAGTGGTGATTGTAAAAAGTGACATCTGGTAGATGATTGCAGGTATTACACTTAAAGGTAACGACAAACGCTCTGTGTGCCTCTCTGCCACTAGGCGCGCCTCTCTGTGACTAGGCACACCTACCTGCGCCCCGGTACACTGCGTATGCCCGATCGTGACTAACGCCTCAGCCAGCCAAGATAATGGAGGACCCATCTGTATAGTAAGCCAACTTCCCTACACATAGAACAATGTTTTTTTCTCCCCAATTACAATGATGTCATATGAAAACTGTAATGAATATGATACATAATTATTTGTGCAATTGCATGGATTAATATAACAATGAAAACATTTTAAGTTTCATGTATGTGTTCGATAACCAGCTTCAGATGTGATGACCAATGTTTACACACCTACCATGTTTAAGTTCTACAATACAAAATTTTTGATACAGTAACTTGGCACCTGTAAATGCTTAAAATGAGAAGGTTATGGCAATGCATTAGGTCGACTGCATATTTTCAATTCTGACCTATATAGATTAATAAAAATCTCATATTGCATTGTGAAAGTTGGGCTTAATAGTTTCACGAGTTAAATGGATTCTATAAATATGATGATATCATTAGTACATGTTATTGTAGAAATAATTTAGTTGTTTAAGGAACTATGCTTCATTAGGTGTATACTGTTAATGTATAGCTAGTAAATTACGCCTCAATATTTAATATGGGTGTAGTATGGTTTGCCGGCGGCTGGGGTCCCAGCGGCGGGATCCCGAACACCGCATTCCGACAGCGGGGCAAGTGCAAATGAGCCCCTTGTGGGCACGGTGGTGCGCCACACTGTTAATTCTCCCTCCAGGGGGGGTCGTGGACCCTCAAGAGGGAAAATAGGTGTTGGTATGCTGGGTGTCGGGATACCGGCGCCGGTATACTGATCCCAACAGTCAGCATACTGAAGACCACCCTTTAATATAGTTAAGCTAAGGTTCAGCTCCTTATACTGTGTACATGAGACTTGTGCAAGTACCAAGAAGAACAGATTGATATAAGAAGAGGTTTAAACTTTTATTTCACTTCTTTGTTTCACACTATAATACAAATGTAAAGACCAATACCATAAATGAGTTATCTGTAAATTGCATGGTGAATCTATACTAATAGACATACACTCCCATGTGTCACACTCCCATGTGTACTGGACTTCCAAATAAACATGACATTCTAATTTTATAGAAATCCATGAATTTGATTTCTTGATACAGGTTGAGTATCCCATATCCAAATATTCTGAAATACGGAATTTTTTGAGTGAGACAGATAGTGAAACCTTTGATTTCTGATGGGTCAATGTGCACAAACTTTTAATACACAAAGTTGACAAGGATAAGATGTGTAAATTAGATAATATTATAACCAAAGGCTCATCACTGACTTATTCAACTTCATTTATATACTCTCTGGTAAAAAGTCAGCTAAACTTAGAAACTCTAGATTCAGGTTTGGCGAAATGGAAAGGGGAATTTCCAGAAATATCACTACAAGACATTTTATACTCATTCCTCTTATTAAACAAACACCTCATTTCAACTTCATATGTGGAGATGCAGAATAAGTTGTTGCATCGTGCATATATCACGCCTAAATTACGCTTTTTAACGGGAGCTTTCTCCAATTCCAACTGCTTTAAGTGTATGCCGTCGGATGTAGGTCTCATGCATTGTATGTGGGCCTGCACAGATGTCCAAACGTTTTGGGTAATAGTTTAATCTTATATTAAGGACACTCCTAAGCTAAGGTTTACAATCACTTCTGAGTGGGCAATATGGAACATTTCTGTAGCACATACACATCCCAACCTATCTAAAGGGGAGAAACTGTTGTTAGCAAAAATTGCAGCAGCAGCAGCTAAAAAAAACAATTCTGTCGCAATGGGTCACTTCGGGTACCTTATCCATAGCCATACTCATGCCCACAATAGAACACTTGTTTCATATGGACTGGTTAGAAACATCCCTCAACAAAGAGAGTAATGCAGAAATATTTTTTTGTACTTGGCTACCTTTCATATGCACGCTGCCCTCACATAGAAAGGATGTTATCCGTGCTGCAATATGTCTGACCTCTTGGTATAATTTGGAAACTCTAGCATTAGGGCGCCCACCCTTTTTAGTTTCTATGGAACACATTCCCATGTACACATGTTGTGGCGTTATGTTGTTTATTTGGAATGTGTGTAATCGTTCACCAGTTGTATCTCTTGTAATATTGATCAATTTTTATGTTTGTTGATGCGTTTTGTACTGTACTCATTTGATCTCTGTACTATGCAATTATAGTTCTATAATAAAATATGATTTCATTTTTTTTTCTTTTTTTCAAATATTGTGTTAAATGTCCTTCAGGCTGTGTGTATTAGGTGTATATGAAACATAAATGAATTGTGTTTCTACACACTTTGTTTAATGCTCAAAGATACTAAAAATATTGGCTAAAATTACCTTCAGGCTGTGTGTATAAGGTGTATATGAAACATAAATGCATTCTATGCTTAGACTTAGGTCCCATCGCCATGATATCTCATTATGATATGCAATTATTCCAAAATACTTCTGGTCTCAAGCATTTTGTATATGCGATACTCAACCTGTATTATTTTTTATCTAAGGGATCTGTAGTGTTGAACAGAGGATAGGACAAGTAACATATGTGCAAGCAGACACAGAATTTATAAATGTACTGTGCAGAAGACACTGTTCACATGAGCTTACAATCTGTGGGAGATATGGGTAGACACAGAATGGATAAAAGGACACGGTAGGCAAGGGCAGATGCTGGAGAGTTTGTCCACAGTATGAACCTTTTCTAACACTAAATTGAAACATGGAATTTTACAGCAGATAAGAACCACTTAGCCAATCTAGTCTGCCCCTTTTTTTAACCTTTAGGTAATCTCAACCTTTTTGAAACCTTAGTTCTTTGTAAGGATATTCATATGCATATCCCACCATTTGGCCCATCTAGTCTGTCCATTTTTATATCCCAGATAAACCCAGATACTAGTTGATCCTTACATGTACTGCACATACTAATTCTAAACTTAATGAGAGGTGCTACCATAATGAGACTTGCAATTCCACACAGAAAAAAGAGAGAAAATAATTATAATAAACTTTGCAGTCTAACACAGAGCAAAATTGAGGTACTTAGCATAATTTTGGCTAAAAATATGGCCCACCAACCAAGACCAGATGACCTCATCTGATGGGTCCCTAACATTCAAAAGGTTCAAGTAAAGAGAATGGAATCCACTAAGCCAGCACAGGCCGACCATCCCAAAGCATTCAACTAGTAAGAGGTAACAATTAAAGTGTTAAAGGTATTAAATTAGTAAGAAGCAGCAGCTATGTGTTGAGAGTGTTACATTAGTGAGAGATAATTCTAGTTTTAAAAAGTGTTACTTTGGTAAAAAAACAAAAACAATATATGTATTTAAAAGTGCTAGATTAAGAGTTACAATTTGATGCCTCAAGGAAGCCCAGCTACATCAATCCAGGGAGCACCATGCCCTGTTCACACCTAAAACGGACATATTATATAAATTTATCAAGTACTTAACATTCATAGTGCTTACTCCAATATGCAGTCTGCAAATGCAAGAAACCCATGCAAATTAAAAAAACACACAGGGCAGCTGGGAAGGGTGCTAATCCAACGGAAGGAGTCTCCACCTTCAGGTGTACACATGTATGCAACATAGAATATATCTGGGAAGACTGGACTACACAGCCAATTCTAAACTTAATGTGAGGTGCATCCATTGCTGAGACTTGTAGTTCCACACATAAAAAAGAGAAAATGCAGGTGCATACTCTAAATACTAAACACTGCTAATCAGAATAATTACAATAACCTTTGCAATCTAACTTAGAACAAAATTGAGGTGCTTTTGCCAAAAATATGGGCCCACCAACCATGACCAGGTGAACTCATCTGGTGGGTCCCTAATATTTCTAAGGATCAAGTACAGTGTGTGGTACCCCACCCCCGAGCCAGCACAGGCCAACCGCATCAGACTAGTAAGAGGTAGAAATTAAAGTGTTATATTAGTAAGTAGTAGCAGCTGTGTGTTGAGAGTGTTACGCAGATGAGCAATAATGATTAGTGTTAGAAAGTGTTACTTTTGTTAAAAACAATCTCAGAGCAGGGGACCCCTGAGGAAGTCTGGAGGTGAGGTCACTTGCTCCATCTGGATGAAACGCATTGGGTAGCTGTGGCTGGATGCCAACACTCAGATAAGCATAAGCAGAATACCTTTCTAAACTGATGTATGGGCAACTACTTATTGTATGGTAGTGTGCCTTTTTATGTTTTGATGTCTTGTGGATCTCCATTAAATTTGTGAAAAATTCCTGATGGTGTCAGTGATGTTATGCGGACATCAAGGAAAGGAGTGTGAGATAAGCAATATTTATTGATCATTTGGTACGGGTCCACTCATATTCTCATCCACTCACTTGTAGTGATTACAGTACATTTGTTTGCACTAGGAGGCGCTCTTGTTTATTGTTTTATATATGTATATATATATATATATATATATACACACACACACTCATATACACACACACACTGGACCGGCACTCCATAATACGATAATGAGCTGCTCCCAGTGCCCTCACAAGGGAAAGTATAGGAGAGTAATGGTGCGGCACTCAAGATATTCAAATAAAAGAATGACTAACATCCAGTGTTTATCAATGTTTCAATCTAATTGAAGATTGTCATCAGGATACTACAAACACAAACTTACAACTTACCAATACTTGTACCCATCACCATGTGCAAGCAGAATGGCTGTTCACGCCGGAGCCCCAGCGGTGTCCCACAGAGATGACATCATCGCGCATTGACGCGATGCACGTCCACCTCTATTGTGTACAATAACCATAGCAACCAGATCACTTTACAATGCTGGAATAGCAAAATACCATTAGAATCCAAAATATATACATTGTATGCACTATATATCCAATGCCACATAAGTAAATTAATCTAAACGGTTGCAGAGAGCAAATAAATATACATGATCGCACAATAACAATAAGTTAGAAACATGATGGTGTAAACATCTCGTTAAGGCCCCTGGGATGGATGACACCCAAACGATGAATCCACTCATTTTCCCATTTAATTAGTAATGCATCCTGATCTCCCCCTCTTTTCAGAGGTGGTATGTGATCGATCATGCAATAACGTAGGCTAGGTAGATGAGCGACAGGCTGTTCATTATATCCATTTTCAATTGCTGCTTTTATGGCTGATCTATGAGCAGCCATTCTTTTCTTAAATTTTCATTTGGCAGTCTACCTAGCCTTAACAAGATGTTTACACTATCATGTTTCTAACTTCTAGTTATTGTGCGATCATGTAAATTTATTTGTTCTCTGCAACCATTTTGATTAATTTACTTATATGTGGCATTGGATATTTAGCGCATACAATGTATATATATTTGATCTAGTGGTATTATGCTATTCCAGAATTGTGAAGTGATCCGGTTGCTATGTTTATTGTACACAATGGAGGTGGATGTGCGTCGCACCAATGCGCAATGACGTCATCTGTATGAGACACTGCCGGGGCTCTGGCGTGAACAGCCGTCCTGCTTGCACATGGTGATGGGTACAAGTATTGGTAAGTTGTAGTTTATGTGTTTGTAGTATCCTGATGACAATCTTCGATTAGATCGAAATGCTGATAAACACTGGGTGTGAGTTTTTCGTTTATTTGAATATCCTGAGTGCCGCACCATTACTCTGCTATATATATATATATATATATATATATATATATATATATACCTCAAGGACTTACCATTTATAGTGCATATTCCAAACTGGATCGGAAAACTATTACTTACACTGGGAGTCACAGAGAACCAGGCACTGGAGTACAGATCTGTAGCCTAATATTCTGGCCTTGAACAGTGCCCAGAGGCTCACTTTTATAGGGAGAGAGTTTGAATCTAGTGCCAAAAGAGATATCATGTTTAGCACACCTGGCCCTTTAAATTTGATACAGGTGCTGCAGCCACCGGTCAGAGCAGTGCCCCATCATTAGCAAGAAGAAGATGGTTGCCACCCAGCAGTTGAGAAAGGGAGCACCAGTCAACTAGGGAGACACTTCAACATGATGGGTGCTGACCAACACATGTCCCCTAATAGAGCCACTGCTGCCCCTGAGGACCAGCACCTCTGGACAAGGTAAATTCAGTGCCTTGTGTCATTACCCCTTACTCTAATGGTGGACCCCCAAACACCCCACTAAAGGCTTGTGGGGAAATCTCTTATGAAATTTGCACAGAAACTGGGAAGCATGAACACCCAAGGATTTCACCCTAGAACTATCGTTTGGGGTGAATCCCTTCCCATCAACTAAGAGAACACAAGTATCCAATATCTGTTTTTCTTTAAATTCCTCCTGGAATTTACAGAATCCAAGCTTTTTGGAATCCAACCAAAGACTGGCACTATGAATAATCCAATGCAGGGGAATGTCCAGGGAAGGTCCAAAATAATTAGGTTTACAGCCACTGAAAGCACGAAGAAAGATATTAGCTCCCCATGGTGAGCACCAACTTGCAAAATTAAACAGTGGATATGATTATGAATGGTAGCATTAGGAATTTTGTTTCTATTTGCTCAAATTATACTCAGGGGAGACTGCAGAGAGGCACTGTAGGAATTCCAAACTCTAACTTTCTGGGCTGTGATGAAGTTCCCTTTTGATCTGGAATCCAGGGAGGCCATAAGTGAATCAGCAGACTTATTCAATAGTAAGGAAACCTCAACTGAAATTGTGACAAGACTTCCTCTTTCGAGGTGAATTAAACCTAAACTGACCACCCATTGAGCAGTTCACTTCTCTCATTTCCCGAATATGCTTGAAACAATTGAAAAGAAGGTGTTCTGGCTCCCCACAGTATAGAGTTGTTGATTTTTTATTATTATTTTACCGCTCCTCAGGAGGAAAATGTTATTTCCCAATTTTCATAGTTTCCTTAGATTGCACAGGGAGAACTGTGAACCAGGTGTCCAATATGTAGTTGGCTCAATGGAACCACTTCTTTTCTTGTGCTTTCTCCCTATGGCAAAGATCCGCTTTTATGCAGAGGTAGATTACATCAACCGAGGACTGTGTCAATTCCCTGGATGCTAATTTGTTTTTTTAGTGGTTAGGATATCCCTTGCTAGAAGGTGATAACAAGGGCCTGTTTTTTTTTCCAATGGAGCTTTGAGGCAATAGTCTGGATACAACAGGTACTGCATATTGGCTCACGGATTAAGTACCCTGTTTTATGCGTATGATGGGTCACACACCACTCATCTACAGGGATAGACTGGGGGGTGGGAAGCCAAGTAATTTCCTGGTGAGTCAAACTGCTTCAAGGTAATAACCCTTTCTGCATGGGGGGCATTGCATAGCGGACCCTGATTAGGAGTGGGTGGGTGGAGGACACTGCTCAGCATATTCTGGTTGTGTCAAAACACAGGGACCCTTTTTATGAACTGATTAAGTACTGACAGCTGATTCCTGCTCTGAAGAATCAGCTGCCAGCACCTTAGACATCTGCCCCTCTTCTCCACCGTCCTGCTTGTCTATGCAGCTACTCCCACCAATCCATGCCTGTGACCCGCCCCTTCCTTTCCTGTAGCTGTCTCTTTATTCCTCTGACAAAGATGCAGGAGGCAGGACACTCTGGAGCTCTATAGGTACAATAGAGAAACTCCCTCTGGACAATAAAGTGCGATTGAAGGTGTGAACATTTTTAATGTTATCTAGGTAGTGGAATATTAATACAAAAGGGAGGAGTGTATTTTTTTCTGGGGAGGTTGGTGTCAGTTAAATACTGTTTCTTGTGGGAGAGAGTGTGTATTAATATTGTGTGTTTTTGTGGGACAAATTCACATTATCTGTTTTTACTGTATGTGGGTCACTGTGATGCTCTTTGCATTATATGGCAGGCACTGCAATGCTTTCTACATTCTTTGGCAGTCACCGCATTGCTCTCTGTATTATATAGTGGTCACTGTGTTGCCTCTGTATTATATGGTGTTCGTTGCATTGTCTCTGTAATATATGGCAGTCACCTTCACTTATTCATTTATTTAGTAGGGAAGTTAGTAGCCTGTATTTCAAATTGTATGGAACACTGGTTCAATTAACCCAATAACTATTGGGTCTCCATGAAATATCAGGGGTGGGGGGAAGTTAGGTATCTTCAGCTGAAATGAGGCTCCTGTGGCCTGAACTGGTACTGCAGGAGATGGCTCAGGCTGGGCTTGAAGAGGCTGGGTAGCTTCAACCCACAATGATCAAAAGTATAACAAATAAATGGTTGAAATATCTCACTTTGCATGTACTATGAGTCTATATAATATATTAGGTTCACCTTTTAAGTTGAATTACTGAAATAAATGAACTTTTGCACAATATTCTTATTTTGAGTTTCACCTGTACTAGATTGTGTATGTGTCCCTGATGGCAAGGTAGGGTGCATGTGCAAAAGTGCCATAAGCCTATTTTAACAGAACCTCATAATGTAATACAATATTTTAATGTGTACAAATGGGGTAATGTGGTCAGATAATGTCATATTAGTAAAAGTCAGAATTATATTTACCATATACAGTAAAAAAAAAAAACTCTGTAATATAACACCTCCACATACATTGCTTGCTCCTTTTAAAAAATTAAATGGAAATCATCCTTTTCCAACAATTGCACATTCAGTACACTATCTAGCTGTAGTCTGTAGTCTTGAAAAAAGACCAGTAGTCCATCAAGTTCAACCTGAATTGTATTATATTCCCTATTCTATTTTGGTTAAAGGCTATATCCTTGTATATCTTTTTCTATTAGAAATTTATCTAACCCATTTTTAAACGCATTGACTGAGTCCGCCATTACAACCTTCTCTGGCAGTGAATTCCATATTCGTATTGCCCTTACAGAGAAGAATCCCTTCCTGCGCTGAGTACAAAATTTCCTCTCAAGCATTAGCGGGTGTCCACGCGTTTTGTGTAGAGGTCTCAAACAAATCACCTGATCGCTTCGCATATTGCCCCTTTGTATATTTGTAAATATTAATCATATTTCCTTACCTGAAACTTCCCTTCCCCGTACCTACTATAAAGGCATACAGAGATATAAATTGTACTGTAGATACATAAGGGGGATTTTGACCAAATAGCACCCAATCAGATTCTATCTATCATTTCTCTATTGCATTCTTGAAAACAATAGACAGAATCTGATTGGCCGCTATGGGCAACATCACCTCTTTTCATTTTTAGAAGCTTTAGTAAATTACTCCTAGGTGTCCAACTCAAAGTGCAATTCTGGAGTTAGTGAGTATATTATCTATGCAAAGCATTAAAATTGTTTATAGAACAGCTTTATTTTCTTTATTCAAAATTAAATATAATTATTTTGTAATAACAATGATGACAATTCCAATAATTATGTCTTGGTAAGACAGTAATTTCTTTTGAACAGCATCCAGGACCTGTTCTTATTTTTTCACATTGATAAATAAATGTCATGATTCTACTTGATAGAACAGTATTTTTGGCACAATAAAAACAAAGTGCCTTAAGTTACAGTAATGAATCAATTAAAGCTTGCATCACGCTTAACAGACTATAACCTACTCCTCTTTTCCAATTTAGAGTCTTCCAGTTCAAACTATGCAAGATCCTTAAATAATTCAAAATGAAGAAAAGTCCAAAGTTTATCTTCCTCAATACTTCAAGTTTTTATAATCAAGCATTTATAATCCTCTTTTTATACATTAATGATTAGATTCTACAGTTGTTAGATGTTGACTTTTGCTTTAGGCCTTAAACTCACATTAAAAAACAGAAATATTTGCAATATGGATGTACAGCCACCGGAGATTTCGGCAAGATAGATTTAAAAACATTTAGATAGTCACAGTTTCTTAAATTCTTTAATTTCTCCAGTGACAAACTGGGAAGATGCAATATTATCACAGTGTGTAATATAAATGCCTGAGTTTGCCAGAAGAGACAAGTTTATGGCACATTGTTTCTCACAAATATTCAAGGCAGCGTATTGTTAAATCCTTTAGAGAAAACAGGAATTTTGAAAGAAGCTGAGCAAAATCATGGAGTGCTGTCTATTTCCTGCAAGGCTGTGCAGGTTTTGGAGAGAGCCTGTTGTTTAGTATTCAGCAGGAAGTCCCTCGTGCAGCCGTGAGACAGCCTGCCACCTGATTCCAAGTCATATATAGCAACAGAGCTTAGACTGCTTGTGTATTCATAATGCACACTATTATAACACTTTGGGGGCTATTTATCAAGTTAGAGAAAAGGCATCTAGCAGCCAAACACATACATTTAGGTGGAATTCTAGCTTACGTTTTAACATTTTATAAAGAAGACTCAAGCAGAATGTCTGGTTTATGCAGATATAACATTCCTCTGAACACAACATGTGGCTATATTATATATAGTTCAGTTTACAATATTTCTTTCTCAACAGGTTTATCATTGTGTGTAGCGGCAAGGGTAGAGGAATGATTTTCAGATCACACAAATACAAGTAATTTAATTAATTGCAAATACAAGTTCAACAATAAATACATTATTTCCATTATAAATTATTTCAACAATAAATGCATTATTTCATGATCAACATGGAAAAGGTATTTAGGTGTCCTTTCAGGTATACTTTATATAATAGGAAAAAACATAGCCCTTATCTGCAAATATGATTACACATTCTAAGTAAACCATCCCTGTGCTGTTCAGATTTAGGGGGTTAGTCAGATTTGTTAGCAAACAAAAAAGTTATCTATTGGGCAAAACCACGTTGCACTGCAGTAGGTCAAATGTAACATTTGCAGAGAGATTCAGATTTGGGTGGGTTATATTGTTTTTGTGCAGGGTAAATAATGGCTGCTTTATTTTAAATACTGCAATTTAGATTTCAGTTTGAACACACCCCACCCAAATCTAACTCTCTCTGCACATCTTAGACCTGCACCACCTGCAGCGCAACATGGCTTTACCCAACTGCTAACTTTTTGGGTTTACGAACAACTCTGAATAACCCCCTTAGTTCCATGTACACTGCTGCACAGTTTTGACTACTATGCTTTAGTGCCACCATTAGTACAGTCACACAGAAGCACGCAAGGTCATTAGTGCCACCATTAGTACAGTCACACAGAAGCACGTGAGGCAATTAGTGCCAGCATTAGTACAGTCACACAGTAGCATGTGAGGTCATTAGTGCCACCATTAGTACAGTCACACAGAAGCATGCAAGGTTATTAGTGCCACCATTAGTACAGTCACACAGTAGCATGTGAGGTCATTAGTGCCAGCATTAGTACAGTCACACAGAAGCACGTGAGGCCATTAAAGCCACCATTAGTACAGTCACACAGAAGCATGTGAGGCCATTAGTGCCACCATTAGTGAGGTCATTAGTACAGTCACGCAGAAGTACGTGAGGTCATTAGTGCCACCATTAGTACAGTCACACAGAAGCACATGAGGCCATTAGTGCCACCATTAGTACAGTCACACAGAAGCACATGAGGCCATTAGTGCTACCACTGAGAGCCTTTCAAAGCTCCAGCAAAGTGTCCTTGCTGTGTACTGTACCTGCATGTTATTATGTATATGTGATTACAATATATTGCCATCCTTTATAGCTATAACTATTATTGATCCAGAATGCTAATAAATATTACCTCACTCTATACTTTAGTTGATAGGACATTGTCCATAGGAAACTATTAGAGTGTTGATAGGAGAATGGAGCACACTCTATAGAACTGTTTGGATCACCACAGTGGCATAGTTGTGTATGCTTAATGATGAATGATGTCCCTCTGAAGATTCAGTAGGAAAAATTACATCCACTGTGAAACAATAACCAGGAATTTTGAAATACACTGGGAACTGATAATACAGCAATACAATTTGTTTTGTCTGGACCGATGAAACTTATGAACAAATAAACAGGTATTAACATTATTTGGAAAATGTAGTAATGGATATCATTATTTGGATACTATCAACAAATATAACACTGGGAGCAAAATTTCCAGTGCTTATCTGAACAGCGACTAAACAACTGAGGAATGGAGATTTAAATATTGGGATATTACTAATAGACACAATACAGTGTCTATTTAAACATCGATTTAATACATATTAGAATATTAAGCTACAAGTTGTAGCTATTGTTACTATATGTGCTGATACTTAATTCTATACATTCCATAGTGAGTATTGTCTCCAGTGTTTGATTAGAATAATAGTAACTATATACGGACACATTTATTTTGAGTGGCAACAATTATAACCACTTATAAAATGTCAGTAAAGTTTGTTTAAAAATATATAATTGCAAACAGTAATCGCTGTTAGGATACTTTTAAATTAAATAGTATTAACAGACATACAAGTGATATCTCCAGTGTCTGCTTACCAATAAATGTAATACTGGGAGTGAAACTTCCAGTGCTTATGAGGGGAAGCGGTTAAAATACTGCTAGTAAGCATCCCAGGGGTCACAATCCCGACTAACGGTGAAATACCGGCACCACAGGCTATTCTCGCTCTGTGGGTGTCCAGCTTTCTAGTGCTCGCCCTGGTGCCGGCATACTGGTGGCTGTCGGTATAATGTTGTCTGGCTTCCCGGACGCTGGTAATTTATACTAAACCCCTTCTTAGAACATGGATAAAACAACTAATGAATGGAGAGTCTAACACTGGGACACTACTAATAGACACAATACAGAGAGCATATCTCCAGTGTTTATTTTAATTTCTGCTTATTATGTAGTATAATATCAAGTTACAAGCTGTAACTATTGTAGCTATATGTGTTGATATTAAACACCGGACATTCCATAGGGAGTATTATGTCCAGTGTCTGAGTTGAATAAAAGCAACTATATACTGACATTTATTTTGAGTGGAAATAATTATAACCACTTATAAAGTGTCAGCAAAAGTTTGTTTAAATGAGATCATTATAAATAATTACCGCCATTCAGATATTTGTAAACAATATAATATTAATAGACATGATACTGAGCTTCATCTCCAGTGTTTGTTTAATAATAATATATCCATACTATATAATTAGCAAATATAAAAGAGTGAGTATTATCTCCAGTGTCTACAGCTAAACATTGCAGAACACATTACAATGAGTATTATCTTCAGTGTTCATAACAGCAGATGTAGCTGAATATTATCTGAATACTTACATGGTAATCACAATAGAATGACATTCAAATTGTCCTAAACTGTTAATAATATCCTTCTGATAATAATTATCCAGGGACAATACTTCTGTTGGGAAATTCACTTGGATAGGCGACAGTATATTGAATTGTGACCACAACAAAAGAGACATACATGAAAAGATACACATCTGAGTTTTTCATCCAAATTCTTTTTCTTTTCACATACTTCACTATCTTAACCTATATTTCTCAGTTTGATTTTTTACCAAACATTTTAATATGAAATAATAAAAAGGTAATTTTAAATTTATTTACTTATTTTTTCTGTGTGCCAGATTCAGTAGGCCGGATGTAATGATGTTCAAGTTGGCCAGAGGTGCAAATTCCCAGCAGAACTTGGATGTTTTTTTAAAGCAGCAATCATGTACAAGGCAAAACCATGCCTTGTAAATAATTACCGCTTTAAAAAACATCCGAGTTCAGCCAGGAACCTGCAGCTCTGGCCAACTCGGACTTCATTACATCCATCCCAGACTCTCTTCTTTCTTGGTTTCAATCTGATGAATATTAGTGTGAGGCGGCACCCCCTTTGAACCACACTATTAGTAGATACATTTTATTTTAGGTATTAATACCTTATTGATATAAGTAAGTCCTAGTGCAATAGAATCATATCCTTCCTTTCAGTTGATCGTCTGCCTGATCTTGAAGTCAGAAAGGAGATCTTTGTCTTATTGAGAGCTTTCTTAGGAATCACAGGGTATTATAGAATGTTTATACCAAATTTTGGCAGCATTTGCTGTACCACTGACCGATCTTACCAAGGGCAAACAAAGTTACATGGAGTCCTAAAGCAGAAAAGGCTTTTCAAAAGTTGAAGGTAGCATTGTGTTACCAAACAATTCTGATGATGCCTTACTTTCAAAGGGAATTTGTGGTGCAAACTGATGCATCAGATGTAGGGGATGTGTTTAGCATCCGGGCTGTCGGGTTGCCGGTGGTCATGTTACCAACACCGGAATGCTGACACCATTCAGAAGACCGGAGCCAGATCACTGAAGTCAACTTTCCGAAGGTCATGCAGGCTTAGGGCCCTATGGGGAAGGTTTGGGGTTAGGCACTCAGGGGAGTTAGGGTTAGGATCTGGGGGGGGGGGGGTTTAGCCATAGCCACCACCACCCAAGTGTTAGCCCTAGCTGCCACCCCCTGAGGGTTAGTGTGTCAGCATCTTCAGTGTCGGGATACCGCAGTTGGTCATATGACTGCTAGCATCCCAATCGCCAGCAATTCGGATGTATTCTGGATGTAGGAATAAGTGCAGTCCTCTCACAGAACAAAGAGGGTGAAGAATATCCTCTTACTTAAGCAGAAAGTTAAATGCACATGAGAGACACTATGCCACTGTTGAAAAATAAGCATTAGCAATCAAGTGTGCATTAGAAACTCTCAGGTACTACTTGCTGAGAAAAAAAAAAAGTTTATCAATGATCATGCCATGGTACAATGGATGTCTGAGAATAAAGAGAGTAATGGAAGATTAATGAGATAGTGTTTTGCATTTTAAAACCTTACATTTTCAATAGAGCACAGGCCAGGAAGCCAATTGGCCAATGTAGATGCTTTGTCTAGTGTATTTTGTTGGGGCTTGCAGTTGCTTCACCCCACAGGTAGAAAAAAGGGTGTGGGAAATATGTGATAAAGGCACTGGTAAAGTGACAAACAGGAGATATGTTTGTCCCAGATTTTTGATCTATATGTTTTAAACCCCCAGGAAAATGTCTGTGCAAAACAGACTTGATTAGACTTTGGGCTTTTAGTAAAAGCTGGTTAAGGGGTCCTGGGGGTATGGATTGAGAGAAAAACTGGGCTCCATCGATGCATACTATTTCGGGTCTTTTAGGCCTACAGTCTGAGAACAGGCTAATTAGTACCTGCACCATTAAGAGGCTGACATAAGGGGTGTCAGGACTTTGCTCATGGTCTCACTGCCTGGGAAAAAAGGCAGCAGGCCTGCTATGAGACACTGTGAATTGATGACTGTAAGTACTGTGCATATGCCAACGTTTGTCATTGGGGCATTAGGACCTCCCACTCAGAGAGGGAATTTATTTTGTTTAGTTAGTGCCCAGATCAGCGAGGATTTATATTTATGTTTTGTGTTTTTGTTCCGCAGAATACAACTAGCCATGACTAGATTGCATGAAAACCCTGGACTGGTGTGCTGTTTTCTTGGCTGCAATGTGTTTGAAGATGCCCATCTACCCCCAGGAGAGAGCACCCCTACCCTGATCTCACTATATATGTGTGTGTTTACACTAGCACATTGACAATTTTCCTAATTATGGTTTTGTAAGCCACCACAATTAATTTGAATGAAAATGCAAACTGAAATGAAAGGGCATGCTTTCAGCTTTAATTCAAGGCATTCAACACAAGCATTTAGGAATCATTAGGAATTGCAACCATTTTTATACACAGTTCCAGTTTTCAGGGGCTCAAGTGGCTGTGCCTTGTCCATCTAAGTGGCTGTGTGGAATCCATCTTGGTGGCTTTGCAGTGTCCATCTACTTGGCTCTGCCATGTTCATCCACGAGGCTGCACTGTGTCCACCTATGTGGCTATGCTGTGTCCATCTACAAGTGGCTGTGCTGTGTCCCTTCACAAGCTGTGCCTAGTCCCTTACTCAATCACACAGTGGTGCTGCACTGACTCTGTAGACCCAACAGACTGCGTTCACATAAGCAGTGTGACTCCATATTGTTTGTCTGTTGCAAAAAAAGTTAAAAATAATCATTTAAAAAGTTTAAAAAGTGAAAAAAAGTTTTTTAAATTGTATCATTTGTTTGTACTGTTCTGCACACAGCAAACAGTCCAGCATCAGATAACTCCCTTCTCTGAAGTTTATGCCATCACCTGCAATCCCCACTGCCAACATCTTCATCCTCAATATCTTCAGTAATGATCGGAGGTAGTCTTGCATTCATTTTCTTAAGGCTAGGTGACTCCTCCCCTATCCAGGATTCCTCAGAAGAATCCATCAGCACTAGGCCTCCTGCTGCTGCTGGGGATGGACCTTCATTCCAGAAGGGGACAAAGAAGGCTACTAATTTAAAATAACAATTGACTGTGAAACAATCCTTTCCAAAGGGAAGCAAGTATGACAGCTCAGGTATGCTAGTATTATATCTGCATCTAATATCAGCCTTAATGCAGTGGGTTTTACACAGTTAATTGAGGTCCTGTGTCCTTGATACTAAATTCCATCTTGTTCCATTTTACCTGAAAAACCATTCGTCAGCTGTTCCAGGACATTAAAAATACTTAATTGCTGGCCTACAAAATGCCACTGGACTCACTGTCCACTCTTCTACAGAAATGTGGACAAACAGTGGGCAAAATAAAGATTACATGACTGTGACAGCTCACTGGGTGGGCAAGTCGCATTTAACAGCAGCAGCATCTCACAAACAATGCCAGCTCATTAAGAGGCAAGCTACTATGTGTATCACTGGCTTCACTAAGAGGCATACCGCTGATGGGATACATATGATATTCCAGCAGATGGGATAACGGTAGTCATATGGTCGACACCGGCATCATCCCAAATCAGAGAATCCCAACAGGGGTCGGGTAAGTATGTTAACCCTCTTCCCTTACACCCTACCCTAACCCTAACCCTCCCTTCCCGCAGCCGAACCCTAACCCCCCCCCCCCCCCACAGCATGATCTTAACCCTCCCTGGTAGTGCCTAAACCTAAACCCCACTGTCTGCAGCCTAAACATAACCCTCCCACCCCTGCAGCCTAACCCTCCCTTGGAGTGCTTAACTCTTAATCCCCCTTTTTGCAGCTTAACCCTAATTCATCTAACCGGCAGCTTAAACCTTACACCCCTCCTAGGCTTTCCAAGCATGAGATGCGGCAGAGGTTATTTGAGATTCCGGCATTCAGGATCCCAGCACCAGCATTTACATCCATGTTGAGATGAAGGTGTCAGCATTCTGACTTGCGGGATGCCGAATGTCAGTATCCTGAACAGATCCCTCACTGCAAACTCTCAGAAAAATGAAGGGATGTCATAGCAAACTGCTTACCCGCTTGGACACTCCTCAGGATTTGTCATTTTTGAGAATGCCACAAATAATGTGAAAACATTACAGCTGGGTGAATTCCAACATGTACCATGTTTTACTCACAATCAACTTAATCAGTAAAAGGGTATTTTTTAAAATGACAGGAGATGTTGTCAGTGATTCCAAAACAAATTTGGGACATTTTTGGATTTCAGCCACAATATGCAGGAGATTGCAGCACCTGCAAAAACAGTTACATTTGCCTTGCAACCAACTGAAGCAAAATGAGGTAACCAAGTAAAATTCCACCCTTTACATGCTGCAGTAGATGGAGGAACAGCAAAGAACCATCCACAGCTATACAACAAGCCATGACATTGGGGGGAGTGTACCTTAGTCCAGCGCAGTGGAGACTACTTTCCATACAAGGTGCTCAAACCTTTTGAAGTTAAAATTTGGAGGCGCTTGTTCAATCTGGCTTGCATTACTTAAGCTGCCCACCATCCAATGTGTACTTAGAAAGACTATTCAGCATAGCCGGGAACCATATCAGTGATCAGCATAGGCAGCAACTTCCTTTAAATGTGGAAAGATTATGTTCATCAAAATGAGCTACAAATTCCAAAAGGAAGACCTTTATCAGCAATTACATCAAAGTAGAGAGACTTCTGTTATAGTGGATTCCAACAGGGATGAATTGATACTGTGTGAGGATGATGTACACAGTGATGAGGGTGAGGATGTTAGTAACAATGACATATTGCCACTGTAGAGCTCTTAGCTACCCTAAGCCCATTGGTAGCTTGTTTTGTGGGGTCCCAAACAAACAAAGCACTTCAGCCACAAAAGTGGCAGTCCCTGTCAATAAAGTGCTTGATTTGTTAAAGTGTGCATGTCCTTTTTAATATCCAACAGAAGAAACCAACATTCCAAAGACTCGACTTGCACCAATTTTCATTTCTGTCACTGCTGTGTGGCAATGTTTTATAGATTTGCTATAAATTACCATGTGTTTGTGCCGCTGCTCTGTCACTTAGCAACCAGCCAGCTTGCTGCAGTATATATACAGATACCAGCGCTGTTGCTCTCTCATGAATTAAACAGATATGTTTAAAAGAACATAAAATTTATTAGGACATTAATTATCACACATAGATAAAAAAAATTCCAACAGCAATATATACCACATGGACATTACAATACAAATTCATAAAGATAACATTTAATAAGCCACATGTGTAGGCTGTGTATCCATTTTATTGAAATTAATTATTTTCAGAAATATAGATTTGGATTTGAGGGTACGATTGGTTCTATTCATGCAATGATGCATTGTAAACACATTGACCAATCACACACACACACACACACACATACACATATATATATATATATATACTGGGCAAATTGTCTGGCACTCCCCCATGGGCTATCTGAGCGAAGCTCCTGCTCCGGTGCCCTCCCTCCCAAACTAGGCAGTCTGGGTATGTATGATTTGCAAAAAACGAGGCGGCACTCAGGAGACTATGGTGAACAGGTGAACTCTGTCAAATGGAACTTTATCGACGTTTCGGGGTGCAAGCCCCCGTCTTCAGGACACACAGACACTTTAGGGGTACGCACCCGGACAGAACTAACCGCAAGAGGACGAGGCCAACGCGGAGGGGGGGACAACCACAAAGAAAAGCAAAGAGGACGACCACGCAAGTACAAATAGATACCATTTTTAACTTGTCCAGCCAGGCTTTAACAGAAGCGGAACAAAGCCTTTTAGCCAAGGGATTATCCTTTATTCCCACGAATAGGGCAGACAAGTTTAAATGGAAAATGTAATCTTATAAATTAAACAGGACGCTCAAACTAAAGGAGCATTTCTCAAAACAACCAGTGAAACCCTCATCTATGCAATTGCCAGACAGGATCCAACATTTGGGCGCCTGGTCAAATTTTGACCCACAATCCTCTAACCCCACGTTAAAAACATTTCATCGTCTCTTGGAGGACAGTCTCATAACAGTGGACAAGCCTATTAGATATAATCTTTCCAGGGAAGAGAGAAGGGCGTTGAAAGGCCTACAGTCCAGGAAGGACATCATTATCCGCGCAGCGGACAAGGGGGTTGCCATTGTGGTCCAGGACACAACAGCTTATGTCCAGGAATGTGAACGGTTACTCTTGGACACCTCAACCTATGTTAAATTGGAGGGTGACCCGACTTTCACTTTCACATAGGAACTGGACAGTATTTTGAAACAGGCTTTAACACAAGGAATTTTATCACAGGTTTTAGTGGATAAATTAACCACAGCCTTTCCGGTAATTCCCATTTTTTATACTTTGCCAAAGGTCCACAAGGACGCACAGAGACCACCGGGCAGACATATTATCTCGGCCCGTGGGTCTCTGTGCGAACCAGTGTCGATTTTTCTTGATACTTTTCTTCAACCTTGTATACAAGACACGTTTTCCCACCTTAAGGACTCTAGTGCCTTACTTAGCAAATTTGCACAATTACAGTTGGTTCCGGATGGGGTGTCTCTGGTGACACTGGATGTCACCAGTTTATATACCTGCATCCCTCATGGGGCAGGTGTGGAATCTGTACGTAAGTTATTATATGGTAATGCACTTTATCAAGGGCCTGATATAGATCTGTTCTTAACACTTTTATTATTTACTTTGGAGCATAATTATTTTATGTTCAATGGTGTATTTTATAAACAGGTCACGGGCTGTGCAATGGGGTCCTCGGTGGCCCCTTCTTTTGCATATTGCTTTATGTGGGAAATTGAAAAAGGTATCTTGAGGACAAAGGTATTGCCGACTCATTGTTTATGTATTATCGCTATATTGATGATCTGCTGATTTTGTGGAAAGGGGACATTTGTGCACTAGAGGCCATTGTCGAAGCTCAAAACCTTTCCATTAGTCCCATTAAATTCACCATGGTGAGTAGTACTAGTGAAATTTGTTACCCAGATATTAATATACAGATCAGAAATAATCAGATACACACCTCGCTATACACAAAGCCCACGGATCGGAATACGATCTTACATGCGGATAGTTTCTATCCCAAAAACACCATCCGTGGGCTACCGTATTCACAATTTGTCCGTGTATGCAGGACTAACAGTGATCAAGAAATGATGTTCAAGCAACTTGATAACATGATTGAGAAATTTAGGGCAAGGGGATACTCCCTAAGTGAATTAAATAAAGCTAAGGACAAAGCGATAAGGATCACCCGACAGAATCCTAAGGGTGTTCTATCTGGTAAGAACAATAAAAAATTAACGGATACAATTGCATGGGTAAATGAATATAATGAACAAAGTCCAAGAACTTCACAGAAAGCCAAGGAATTATGGCAAATGGTGAGAACTGACCCAGAGCTAAAATGTTTTAATAAAACCAGACTCATGCCCAGCTATTCGCGAGGGAGGAATTTAAGAGATCTTCTAGTCAAAACCGATGTGACCGGTTTTCTTGAACCCACTACATCTCACAATTTCCTTAGTCGGAAAAATGGATGCTTTAAATGCCTGGGCTGTACGACATGTTCATATATGCTCACTGGGGACTCTATCCCACATCCTCATACGGGCAAACGACTTAGCATTAAATGGCCGCTCACATGCACCAGCCGTTTCGTAATCTATGTCATAGTGTGCCCTTGTGGCTTATACTATGTAGGTAAAACCGAATGTCAGCTAAAGGTGAGGCTCACCCAGCATAGATCTGCGATACGAAATGCACTTTTATCGGGTACAAGTGAGCAGCCAGTGGCACGGCACTTTGTACAAGCCCGACATAATTTATCCAGTTTAAAGTACAAAGCAATTGATTGCGTGCCAGCCTCACGGCGGGGCGGCAATCAGGGTAAAAAGCTTTTACAACTTGAATCTAGATGGATCTTTAGGCTGGATTGTCTAGCTCCTAAGGGTCTTAATGAAACTTTGGGTTTAGCTCATTTTCTGTAAGGTATATCCATTAGACTGCTCTCAAGTCAGCTGTGCGTGTATAAAATAGAGGACTGGTATCAGTATTTTAATTAAAGATGATAGATCTGGCTTTCAACCACTAGATGGCAGCAGGCCTTTGGAGCACGCTTGTCCTTAATTAATTTATAAAGCATTAACCATTTATTTATATTTATAGTTGTATGGTATTAGTGACTGTTTTAAAAAAAAAAATTGGTGATGAATTCATTATGTTTTAATGCAACTGTAACACTATAGCACTATATGTAGTTTGCACATATTCATGTTTTGATTTTACTACTTCACTATTTTTAAGGATACTTTTAAAGATTCATGTTAGGCTGCTTGTTTATACAGAGCCGTTTATGTTCAGAAGTGTTGGAATGCTGCTATAATGTTTTGTTTTTGCACTGTCACAACACGCTGTTGTTGTCTTAACAGTGTGTTCCCATGACGACTGGGCTGGGCGGGTTTCGCCACTTCCGGTGCAACGGGAGTCCCGCGACCGGAAGTGCCTCGGAGGGATGGCGGCCGGGAGCGTGGGGCGCACACTGGAGGGCACAGGAGAGTCACAGGTTTGATTGTTTGATTGTTTTGCCTATATAAGTCACTGTTTTTGATGTGTTAAATTGTCTGAGGAAGGGGAACAACACCCCGAAACGTTGGCCCTGTGGGGTCTTTTTTTGCACTTTAAACGCTGTTTGCAAGTCTCTGAGTGCCGCCCACACAAAGGATATATATATATATATATATATATATATATAAAGAGAGAGAGAGAGAGAGAGAGAGAGAGAGAGAGAGAAAGAGAAAGTGATGGTTTTCTTTCGGGGCGCCTATTCTTATATCATTCTGCAGGTTAATTCCTTTTACATTTTGCAAAACATATTCTTACAGTGAATCCTTGAGTACAACCAAAGACTTATGAATAAAAATGAATATATACTGTTTAACACATATATATTACTCAGACAGTGTGTAAGTTAAAAACCAGTAGTATCCTTTTTATTAATGGATCTGAATGATCAATCAAAAAAACACCCAATGCGTTTCGTTGTCACTGACTTCATCAGGGGTATATCAACATTTTCGATGTTCATAGATATTTGCGGTGTCAAGTGGTTCTTTTCATAGGGTTATCACTCTGTATGGTAATCAATAGTCACAACTACAAATTAGTCTACTGCACAGAATACAGTCACTGACTTATGTTCCCTCCTACTGTGGGTCCTTTGAACCTTTCTTTTTAGGTCATATAGTCATATATGAATAGGTGGACTAGAGGTCTCAGCTTTAACAGAATTAAGTTGCCAATTAGGTCCTTTTGATATCTATAAGGTCCTCAGTGGTGATCCTTCCTGTTCAACTGTCTGGCAGACAATGAGGGTTGAAAGTGGGTCCCTCGCAATCATCACGAGCTTCTAAAGAGATATACTTCAGGGTGGAAAAACTGGGTCCCTCGTGCTGATTGCAAGCCGCTGGGAGATTGAGAGCTCTGATTGGCGGCACAGATTGGCGGCACAGAAGGGGGACCAATGAGAGCCAGCCGATCAGCGTGAGGAACATAAAAGGAGGCTCTTCTGCACTGAGAGGCAGCCTGGTGATCCCTCAGAGAGAGCACGGTTCCTGGATGCATTCCCCACTACAAGAGCTGTAACATATAGTGGAGGAGGACCCCAGGGCTGTAGCCGGCACCAAGCAATGGTTGTGCAGTGGCACATAGGGCAGCGCTGTTGAAGCCACTCCCGCTACTGCCTCACCCCCCACTGTAAACATTGAGTGAGAAGGGAGAGGGCTGAGACCGCTGTCACCTTTATGCATGCCAAATGGAAGGAGTGGTACACGCTTCCCTTGCCGCCTCTCACAACAGCTGTAAACATTGAGAGGGCGGCAGGGAGGCCGACGGCGCTGCCCATATTGCACAGGTATATCATAAAGGTGTCTCCCCCTCCTGCAGTTATATGCTGTAAACATTAGCAAGGGATTAGGGAATACCTTAGCTGCTAATGCTAGAGCAGTGGAGGAAAGCAGGACTTGTGGAAGGTGTGGCTTAAAAAAAACGAGTTTTGAGCATCATTCTCACTGCATGAAGAGCCATGTTTGTTCAGCACAGAGTGTCATAGTGCCAGACAAAAATGAGAGGAAAGTTGCGGGAGAGGCAGAGGCGACTATACCAGTCCAGTGTAACAGGAGACTGACCTAGAGAGGGAGAGAGCAAAGAGCACAGCCAGCATAGTCATGGATTGGTGAGAACTGAAAATTGCACTCACTTACTACACAGTCAAACATTTGAGTTTTAATACTCAGTAAGTCTACTAAGGAGATAGACTTAGCTGCAGCTTAATAGCTGCTACAATAGAGACAGATATTCATAATTATTACAGGAACTGGATTAATTGATATAAAGTAAGACATCCAGACATTGGTTATAGTGTGCATGCAGGAAAAGCCATTATAAGTGCTGCCAGACAAACTTAACATGACTATGGCAACATTAATTGAAACAATTTCAGTCTGGCTAAACAAAGTAACTAATATACTCTGGAACCCTGCCAGACAGTCTAGTTGTTTGGATACAACAGAAAAAGGACACAACATTTTTAACAATTACAGTCTGGTCAAAAGTACTTTATTTGGTGGAAACCTCCCAGACTGCAGACAGCACACTTGTTTGTTTAAACTGACCTTAAAGCAAGTGTACAGGACACACGGATTCATGTGTTATTATACTGCATTCTAAGTGTAAATGAGCATTTAAAGTGGACATTAACTTGGCATCTGCAGCGCCTACATGAACTTGCATTTAAGTGCTAGGTAAAAGACCAGTTTTATACAAATGTTTAAGTTATGCATTAAGGGGTATATATACATATATGTATATTCTTGAGCCATAAGCTCGATTAACATATGCATATGAGAAGGTGTGTCATGCATGACATTCAATCTAACAACAAGGGGGTTCACCTTGGATTATATTTTTACAGTAAAAGGTGAACTCAAGTAGCTACCACAAAAGTAAAGGTAATTTTTATATTGCATGCTGATAAACTGCATAGGCCTTAAGGGTAGTATTAGAAGGGAATGTGTTACCTATAAACTGTATTTTCTTGTTATATAACAATTTTTGTGATATTATATTACTTTATTCTAATTAAATATTATCACAATCATTTAAAACACAAGAAAACAGAGTGTAGAGAGTTAATAATTTTATTTAACAGAGGGAATAGATCAGGTATAGTTTGCTGTCCCAAGCCAGCCCTGTAAAGTATAGTAATTTAAACTTTAAATAAAGTTTGGTGGAGGCACAGTGTACCAATAGTTTAGTAGTGCTTAACATACTATTACTATACGTAACCTAGAGTTACAATTTGCACAGGCTGAAGCAGTAACACCTGAAGTCATATTTAGAGATTTATTTAGACTTAAGAAGAAAGAGACCTATTACAATTATCACGCAATATCCCAATCCCAAGGGGATTTAGAGTGCGTAATAGTCCCACAATTGGGAGATTTGATTTGCAATTCTGCCGCAAATGGATAGCGGTCTTAAACAAATGTTCTTTGGACCTCATGTTATTAGTTATTGAACAGTCCATTAAAGCGGTATCTGTTATGCATGAAAAAATCCAGAATTTTGAGAAATTTCACTTAACCATGATGATGGCGTATGAGGAGACTGATTGGTTTGCTAAACTCAATAATCAAATATCCATTTATAAGAGAGACCTTATTAAATTTAAACGTGATAAATTACATAAAGTTGAGGCTGATTATGAACAGCACCAGGTCTATTGCTGGCTATAAGTGGGTAAAAGTGAAGATAAGCATCTGTTCTTTAGAAGACAAAGATATCAAAAGAGCAAATTTGATACCGAGACATCAGCTGAGAGCAACAGTATAGCTAGTGACAGAGAGGGGTCTTCAAGACGGGCGAGACTGAATGTCCCTTTAGGGGTGACTACGCGCAGAAAGGGGGTCCGAGGAGATGGTACACTCGCAGGAGGATAATGTAAGTGACAAGGGAAATGGAAAAAAAGCCTTGGGCGCAGCAAAGGAAGAAATAATCTTTAACCTTTCTTCACATTCACTAATGGACAGTGAAAACAGTATGTTGATGAAGGGTCTATCTTTCGTACCATCTAATGATTTTTGTGAATTGAGATGGCTGAGTGAGAGACAATTGCATCTGAAATTGAAATTACATGAATTTTTTCTTCACAAACCACCATCTGATATGGGCCATACATGTCTAATTCTGGAGAATTTAAGAAAATTGCAAAATAAATCTCATTTTGAGCCTCTATCTAATAATTTGACTATTAAGACTTTTATGCATTTTTTAGAGCAGGATACTGGCAGATTAGCCACAAATTCTACAGTGAGGTACCCTGATTTGACATCACAGGAAAGAATGGCTTTAAAATCACTATGACAGAAACAATTACTTGTGAACCGCCCTGCAGATAAGAGTGGAGCAATTGTGCTGCAGATTTGAGTGATTATAAAGTGGAAATATATAAACAACTTAATGAACCTGGTGTTTATTGTAAATTAAGAGGTGATCCTACAAAGGATTTCATGGTGGAGCTGCATGAAATTCTAACTTGGGCAGTGGATGCAAGTGTAATTAATGAGGATGTGTTTAAAATTCTATTACCTGAGTATCCTATAACACCTTTATTATATACTCTTCCTAAGATCCATAAGGGGTTAAATCCTCCCCCAAGCAGACCAATTGTATTTGCCAGGGAATCCCTCTTCCAGCCATCCTCTATTTATTTGGATTCTATTTTACAGCCGTTAATACAGGAGCATCCTCATTTCTTACTTGACACCACAACCCTATTAAAAAGTTGGGCCAGTTGGGCACTCTCCCTGACAATGCTTGGTTGGTCACGACTGATGTGACCAGCCTTTATACGATAATTCCTCATGAGGTTGGCATTCACTCTGTGAGAAAATTGTTGTTGAGTAAGAATGTTTTTGATGAAGTGCATATAGATGTTTGGGTAAAACTGTTGAAGGTGATCCTTACTAGGAATTTCTTCCTTTTTGATTCTAAATATTAGATGCAAATTAGGGGGGGTGCCATGGGATCCTTGGTGGCAACCACCTACATAAACATCTATATATTCGACATCGAGAACAATATTTTCTTTGTGAATTTGTTGATAAAGGAGAAAATATTATTTTATACCTGTTTCATTGACGATCTTTTATTTTTATGGTGTGGTAGCCAACAGGAATTGCAAAATATTTTTGAGGCATGTAATACTACTGATTGTCCAGTGAAACTTACTTTTAAGTTGAGCCAGCAGGAGATTGACTTTTTTAGATGTTAAGATTTTAGTGAAACAGAATGAAATTCGTACTATGGCCTACATGAAAGAAACAGATCTTAATACCTTCCTACATTCAAATAGCTGCCCCCCTTAGAGTCTGAAAGAGGGAGTATCCTACTCACAGATAATTAGATTAAAAATAATAAATAGCGATGACGAGGCAGCCTCTTTACAGATCAATGATCTAATTGAAATATTTATTTTATGAGGATATGACTGTAAAGCTTTGGAAAACATGAAAAGTAGGGAATGTATCTGAATCAGCAGGATCTTTTGACTAAAAAACCTGGTCCAAAAAGACAAACAAGTTACCATGGATAACTCAATTTAACACTCTGTCCCCTGAGATTAATAGAAACTCCAAGGAACTTTGGACTCTTATACAGTCAGACCATGAATTAGCGATAGAAGACACTAATTTGATGCCATGTTACTGTAATAATTTACGGGACATCTTGGTTAGGATTGATATTTCAGATGCAGGAAAGGATAAACAAACATTTCCTTTCGAAAAAAATGGTGCTGTTTCAGGTGTTCATGTGTGACATGCAAGCATCTGATCATTGGAGACACCTTTTTTTACCCTCATTCAGGCAAAAGGTTCACTATCAGACATCATTTGACATGTGACTCACAATTTGAAGTTTAACAAATCATATGCTCATGTGGCTTAACATATACTGGCAAAACTACAAGAAAAGTTAAAGAAAGGATGACTACCCATAGATCCAGTATTAAATCAGCATTAGCTACTAATGGATCGGAACAACCACTAGCATGGCATTTTTTGGCAGATGGTCATAGTTTAGTTTCCCTTAAATATAGGATGACTGGCCATATTCCCCCGTTACCTAGAGGTGGGGACAGGGGAGCTGTACTTTTGAAATGGCAAGCCACTTGGATTCACCGCTAAGATGTGGTTGCTCCAAGAGGTCTCAAAGAGATGAGGCCATTTGCTGGTTCTTAAAAATATTCTTAAAACAATAATAATTTTATATTTATGAATTTGCTCTGGTAATATCAGGGTATTGTAATTTCCATTTGGTATAAATTTTATATGCCATATGTGTTAACTGTGTATCCATTTTATTTAAATTAATTATTTCAGAAATATAGATTTGGATTTGAGGGTACGATTGATTCTATTCATGCTTTGATGCATTGTAAACACATTGACCAAGAACATATACATGTTACACACATATATATATATATATATGTATATATATATATATATATAAAATAATAGTTTTTTTCTTGTCAAAATCCTTTATTTTAATGAAATAGATTTGTCTGATCATATATAACTGCATTGTTGAGTGATTATGCAATGTAAGTACACTGTTATGCATTGTTTCAGTGTCTTCCGTATTGTGATGGGATTGGATGTGGCATGTGAATATGCGCTGATGTCATTAATATGCGCCGCTACCGGCTGGAATCTCCGGCGGGATGGCGCATTTTGATTGCTGTATGGTATGGGGTTTAAAATGTAAGATATGTACACTTTGTCTTTGTAATCCTGAAAAAAAATCAATAAGATTAAAACGTTGATTATACACGATGCAGTGTTGTTTGTCTTTCAATCCCGTAGTGCCGCACATCATGCTGTTTTATATATATATATATATATATATGTATGTATATATACCAACAAATATAAAACCACAGCACTCACCACCCCAGAAGCGGGGTGCAGTGTCTGCACTCACCACTCATAGGGTGGGGTGCATGTAGCCCATGGCCACCTACTTAAAAATATACAAACAGAAAGTTCAGCACTCACCAAAGCAAGCTCACTTATTTTCACAACATCAATAAATAAATTATGGGGGTTTAGTTAGTGAATCGGCCAATACACGGAAGCCTGCAAACCGCTCACCAAGGTACCCCATATTCATGCAGGTCCTACACTATCACAGAGTCGTTTGTCTTCCAATCCCGTAGTGCCGCACATCATGCTGTTATATATATATATATATATATATATATGCAGAAAATAGTGTTAAAAGCGCTATTACCTTAAAAATTCATAATATAAAATTATAATACATAGACAATCAGAGCTTTAATAGCACTCCAAGGTATTGTGGCAGCGTAGAGAGGTTTTCAGTTGACTTGTATTTCAGCAGGTCATAGAAAAATGTTAATCGGTGGTAAAACCTCTGCGCCTTCAGTGTTCTATTAGTGACCAATATTCCAGTGAAAAGTTTTTAGAAATGTATATGCGTACCAGATATCAGAGAGAACTCGTAGCAATGTGTTTCTCAAGGGTCCTTCCCTCTGACCTTTGTCTCTGTGGTGCATTTGTTCGAAAAGTGTAATCACATGAGCAAAGAGCAGAATATATCAATGTTGTGCACCTCTCCTTATAAAGTGACAGGTGCTAATGTGCAATATTGAAAAAAATAATGCTATGTGCAGGACGGTGAATAAAGCCACCATAAAAAACCATGTGACTTCAAATAAATCTGTGAAAAATCACTCTTGTGATACAAGGGAATACAAATAGGGGATAGCAACTCACTTTTTAAAAAAGGAGATTCTCCTGCTGTGAGGTCCTCAGTGTAAAAAACGTCACCTTAAAACAGAATTTTTCCCAGATGGGAAACGAAAGGGAGCTAATAGTGTGATAACGTTTTAACACATTTTATTTACAACAACAACATACATAAAGATGGGTTCGTACAATTTCAATAATAAAAACATGCTTATCTGATAGCAGTTATCATTGGAGAGGTAGCGGTGAATAAGCCCAAAGCGTTTCATCCCTTTGCGCCTTTTTTGGGACTTCCTCAGGGGTAGATATAAGTCACCATGCATTTTAGATGCCTTTTAAAGACTTTTCTAATTGAATAATAATTCCAAATTGTCTGAGACCGGAAATGAGGATCGTGCATGCGCCGAGCTGCCACTGTATCGTGGTAACTCGTAGAGTGGATACTTAACATTAAGTTGACATTGCGCGTGTGTGAGATTACAATTTGACCAGATGCTCTCAGGTATTCGCGGGCAGATGTTCAAAGTGCGCATGCGCCAAATGCCACGGTATCGCGATTGCTGATATCTTATCTTTCCAACATAAGGGCAAAAGTGCGCATGTGCGGGACCATGCGTGCACTCGAAGAGGTCATATAATATTCATAGCATCATTGGTAACCTAGACAATCAGCCTTATATTTGTGTGTATGGATGCTAGGGAATGAGATGTAGCGGCCATCTTTGGTTGCTTTGTCAGAATTAATATCTATGCAAAATTCAGTTAGAGGGTAATGAATCGTTTTTTAAATAATGCAAGGCGGCTTATAAATACAAACAGAAAATAGCTTATATAACAACTACACAGACTTTGATAGTGGAACAGAAGATTAATAATTACAGCAATATTATTATTAAATCAATAATATGTGGCACAAAAATCCACAGAATATGTAAAATATATATAGTATGGTTACAAGAAGGAATAGTAATAAAAAACAATAGTAATAAAAAAAACAATTATAAAACATTGTTGGGATAATACATGTGTATTAGGATATTTGTTAAGAAGGGAATACATACACTTAGTGAGTGCGGCTGAATATAGGATTTGTGTCACAGTGCACAATATACGGCAGCATTCAACAGAGTAAGATATTCAATATTTGAAGGAAATTGCAAAAACAATATTAATTTTTTAGAGGAAAGGAGCTATTTCATAGTAATCATTGAGACTTAAAGGGGTCAGTGTGTTAAGTTGATGGATCCAGTATATCTCTCTCTTTGCCAATTTGTTATCAAGATCACCCCCTCTTTCACCAATTAAAACATGTTCTATTGCCTTAAAGGTTAATTCATCTGGATTGGCATTATGGAATTTATTAAAATGGCGAGGTACTGAGTGATATTCCATTTTATTCTTTATGGTTCTAACGTGTTCCTGGATCCTAATACGTACCGTTCTCTTCATTTTCCCTATATACATATGTCCACACGTACATTCCAAAATATAAATTACATTTGTGGTGGAGCAATTCATCATTTCTTTGATTTTTAAGGATTTCAAGGAGTCAAAGTTATGGAATTGTTTAGTGTACTTATGTGTGTATTTGCAAATGCAGCAGTGATTGCACTTATGAAATCCCTTTAGTGTCATCCAACTGTCTGGCTTTCCTGTATGCAGTGGTTTCAGCATACTTGGAGCTAGCATTTCCTTAAGATTTCTTGCTTTCCAATATATTATTCTCGGGTGTGGAGGCAGTACAGTATTCAGTACTGCGTCCATTTGTGAGATGTTTCAATGTTTATTAAATGCTTTTTTAAGAGCTCATTCTCCAGCATTAAAGGTTGTTATGAAATTATAGCTTTGACTCCTGTCTTCTCCCCACTCCTTATGGGTAAGAAGGTCCGCCCTATTGACCATGTGTGTCTTTTCTTTAGCCTCTTCCACAATAGAGGGAGGATAACCCCTGTCTAAAAATGTATTAGAGTAGGTCTCTTATTGCAAGCCAAAATCGTCTTCCTTCTTGCAGTTCCACTTTAATCTGCAAAATTGATAATAAGGAATATTTGTTTTCCACTTTCTTTGATGTCCACTTTTAAAGTGGAGGTAGCTGTTTTTGTATACTTCTTTTATATCATTTTTTGTAATAACTCTACCTTCTTCTGCTAACAGCACCAAGTCCAGATATTCAATTTTCTTCTCGTGGATTTTATATGTGAAAGAGAGATTATATTCATTAATAGCAATAAAATTCATAAAATCTAAAAAAGTATTCTTGTCTCCCTTCCAAATGATGAGGATATCATCTATGTATCTGCAATACATGACAAGATTATCCTTGAACACATTGTTTTTGTAAATGTGTTGCTTCTCCCAGCTGCCCATATGTAAGTTTGCAAAACTGGGTGCAAATACTGTCCCCATCGCTGTCCCGCATATCTGTAGGTAAAAATCATTTAAAAATTTAAAATAACTGTGTGTAAGTATGAATTTTATTAAAGTGCAAATGAAGGTCTTATGTTCTTCTTTCAATTCCAAATCTTGTTGTAGGAATTCTTTACAGGAGTTGATGTCTTTATGATGTTCAATAGATGTATATAATGACTGTACATCAATTGTTACCCAGTTGTAATCATCTTGCTATTCTAGACTATCCAGTCTTTGTAAGATTGCCGTGGTATCCTTCACAAACGAACTTAATTCCATAACATATTTATGTAAAAAAAAATTCGACATATTCAGAAATATTTTCCATTACTGAATCTATTCCAGCTACTATGGGGCAGCCTGGAGGATTAATCAAGCTTTTGTGTATTTTTGGGAGGCAGTAAAATATAGGAATTACTGGGTTGTTTTTTTTATCATATATTGGTATTCATCTTTATTTAGTAAGGTCAGTCCTCAACCCTTCTAGTAGGATTGTCCTTAAATCTCATAAAATCTCCCATAGGGTCCATGCCTAGTTTTTTGTAAAACTCCTCATCGCTTAATAATCTTAGTGCTTCTTTTTCATAATCATTGCAATTCATTATCGTGAGACCACCCCCTTTCTCACCAGGTTTTAATGTTCTGGAGCTGTCTCCTTTTAAAATTTTCAATGCATGCTTCTCAAAATTGGTAAGGTTGTCTTTAATCTTAATAGGCATATTATCCTTACAGATATATTTTTTGACTAATTCATATTAAGTGTCAATTTGACTGCTTCTTGATTCTTGAGGATAGTATTTAGAACAATTTTTGAGACCCGATTTATTCTGTACTGTTTCATAGTTTTTAATCATGGCTGTATCCTTCTTCAGAAAATGTCTCTGTAGTGTGTTTTCTAACATACTTATTTAAATCTATGAATAGTTGAAAGTTGTTAGGTTTTGTAGTTGGTGCAAAGGATAACCCTTTGCTTAGGAGAGAGATTTCTGAATCTGTGAGTTCTACCCCTGATGAAGTCCCAAAGGGACTAAACGCATTGGGCATATTCACCGCTACCTCTCCAATGATAACTGCTATCAGATAAGCATGTTTTTATTATTGAAATTGTACGAACTCATCTTCATGTATGTTGTTGTAAATAAAATGTGTTAAAACGTTATTACACTATTAGCTCCCTTTCGTTTCCCATATGGGAAAAATTCTGTTTTAAGGTGACGTTTTTTACACTGAGGACCTCACAGCAGGAGAATCTCCTTTTTTAAAAAGTGAGTTGCTACCCCCTATTTGTATTCACTTGTATCACAAGGGTGATTTTTCACAGATTTGATATATTTGAAGTCACATAGTTTTTTATAGTGGCTTTATTCACCATCCTGCACTTAGCACTTTTTTGTTGTTGTTGCAATATTGCACATTAACACCTGTCACTTTAAAAGAAGAGGTGTATAACATTGATATTTTCCTCTCTTTACTCATGTGATTACACCGTTTGAACTAGTGCACCACAGAGACAAAGGACAGAGGGAAGGGCCCTTGAGAAAGACATTGCTATGAGCTCTCTCTTCTCTGATATCTGGTACGCATATACATTTCTAAAAACTTTTCACTGGAATACTAGTCACTAATAGAGCACTGAAGGCGCAGAGGTTTACCATCAATGAACATATATATATATATATATATATATATATATATATATAGAGAGAGAGAGAGAGAGAGAGAGGGAGATATGCTGGAATGCTTTCAAAAAGTATTAATAGTTTATTTTTATCAGTTAACTAAATGCAAAGCGATTGAATGGAAATCTAAATATATATCAAAATCAAATCATTTCAATAATTAAATCAAAGCACCCTTTGCCTTCAAAACAGCACCAATTCCTATTTCTGATGGTGTGGCGTGATCACTGGTGTATCTATTATGGGTGCAGTGTGCGGTGCATGCGGGCCCCTGGGTCCAGAGGGGGCCCACACTGCACCCATTTCTTCTATACTCACCTTTCTGGCATCCATCGGTGACTGTGTGTGGTTCCCCTCTACTCCCATAGCCATCAACAGCGCATGCGCAGGACTTCACAAAAATTGTGCGGTGGCCATTTTTTCAGAGTCCTGTGCATACACTGTAGACTCTGGCAGTGACCGTGGTGGTGACGACTACAGGAGAAGAGGGGGGCCCACACACGGAGTCTGCACATGGGTCCCCTGCTCTCTAGAAATGCCTGTGAGCGTTATGGCTAAGTACCTGCCTGTATTTCTCAGCATAGAGGACACCATTAATTCTGACCAAATCCCCAACTCCGAAATGCAACCCCAAACTTACAAGGAACCTCCACCATTTTTAAATCTTGTCTGTAGACACTCATTGTACCGCTCTCCAGCCCTTTCGCCAAACAAACTGCATTTTGTTGCATCTAAATATTTCAGATTTTGACTCATCAGTCCAGAGCACCTGCTGATATTTTTCTACATCCCAGATTCTAGGTTTTCAGCCATAGTTGAGTTACTTGGCCTTGTTGCAACTCAACTATGCATGAAAACATGCACCTTGGTGGAGGTCCTGTCTTGAAAAAGGTAATTGCTTTGGCTGAAATGTCGACTTGCTATGTCAAAGAGAAGTTGGGAGTAATACAAAAATTTGAATTGAAATAAGCCCTTGTGGGATGAGTTTGTCATGGGCATGTTGATGCAATTGCAGTTTTTACACAGATCTGACCAATTTAAGTCAGATTTCTTATAACTAGCATTAGTGCTGGTGAAAATGCATGCTAAATAATAGTAATAAATAGTGGCAAACTGCTCTAATCAAGCTAGTAACAATCCTCAGGTGCTGCGGGAGGGGGTTACTCTAGACTAGAAAAACAAAAGGGATTTTTCCCACGCACTCTGCTGGCTGTTTGTAAGAAGAACTATATACTATGTAATAATAGAAAATGTAGAGCTCTTCGTTTCATATGTTTTGCAAAAGATATGATAAGCCTCCAGGCCACTTCACGGCTGCTCTATTACTGGAGGTCCCTAACTAAGCATAAGTCCAGGGCTCGGACCCCACAAAGTCGGCTCAGGCCCGACCACCCTAGAGTAGCACACCATTGAGATACTAAAGTGTTAATATGTGTTAAGAAAGAAGCAGAAGCTATGGGTTAGAAAGTGCTACAAAAATAATGCTGGTGAAAATGCATGCTAAATAATAGTAATGACAGCTGATTTCATCAGCAAATGAATGAGGGTATTGGTTTGCACACAGTGCTGTTGTTTCAGGATTAAGATGAAAAGCTGTATTTATCTCCAAACATGGAGAAGTGGACACAATTGATGCCACTTTATGTTCAACTCTTAATCAGGCTCCCAGTGTACATTATATGTTTTTTGTGTGTATACTGTAATACTGTTAATGCCCTAACATTATTATTGGATTGAATTAGTACAGTGAGCCTGAATGAGAGGCGCACACAAAGTTGATATTTATGTAGTTGGACAATTTATTTGCAACTATGCATGCAGTGGCGTCTAGTGGGGGAAGGCAGGTACTAATTACCCAGGTCTGGGCTCCAGCAGCCCATGCCTGGCAAGGGCCTGGGCCCACTGCCCCCCACCTGAGTATACCTGTGGCCAGTGATATCTTTGGGAAGATGGCACCACACTTTGAAAGCAAAGACTCTTTGCTTTAGTGGCTAGCATCATCTTCCCAAATCTCACTGAGAAGATGGTGCTGATCAGGGTGGAGGGACCTGCTTCCTGATCAAGCAAGGTAGGAAGCGGGTGCCCCTCCACTGTGCCCTCCGTGTCCCCCTGTGTTAAAATGGTGCACCCTGGTGGAGCGCGTAGGACCATATTATTAACAATTTAATATTAACGGGCATTGTCACACCCACCTTTTTAAGCTACCGGGGCTTGGTGTGGCTCTCTATGCATGCACAAAAAATGTACAATCCTCCTATGGCACATACGTTTCACAAAGAGTACTGTGACAATCTGGGATATTTAGCTTGGTAGAGTGTCTTGCGGTGCAGTGTTTAGGTGAGTGAGGATCAACACACAACTTTTCAGGTCCATAAATTAATTAAGTGGTGCTTTACTGTCAGCCACAAAGCCATGCAGGGCACTACCTTACTTCTCGGCCCCTCTCTACAATTGGCAGTTGTCTGCATGCAATGTCTCACAGTGTTTTGAGCCCTGACTCTCACAGGTATGCCTTCTCAGCCTAACCTTGCTCCTGGGCTTTTGCAGCCCCACACAAACTCTGTATTCAGGGCAGCCTCACTTGACTTCAACAGCATTTGCATATAATCGCAGCTGTGATTATGGCAACAAACACAAGAGCGGATGCAGCAGCAGCGTCCACCTTTAAATCAGGCGCAGTGCGAGCAGAGTGTGTCTGTTCTCAAATACTGTACAGTAAGTGAGTTTGTTGAAATTTATGAATCGTGGCCAGATATAAAACAGTGGGCAATACATATTTCTTGATAAATTGAGCAAAGAAATCATGTTCCTTTTAACATTTATATATAAAGTACAATTACTTGCATAGGGAAATATTAGCTGCTTACCAATATAAAATACTTTACGTAAAAGGAGAATTTTGCAGCTATAAAACATTATAACAGCACTGGTCATTGTCTTATCGCACAACTTTTCCATACCCACCCCCTACACCTGACATGGATGTATTTACCTACTAATTATGTCAAGGGTTTCATCCTGGAAAATGTTCTTAGAGCTATGTTTTATGTTTGAATAAGATTTGAAAATAAAGAATCAGAATCAGCTTTATTGGCCAGGTGTACTCATGTACACTAGGGATTTTTTGCAGCACAGTACATCACCAAGCAGCAACATGAAGGGGGAATACATAGCATAAGAAGGGGGGAAAACGTAGCATACATTACACATACGAGTTCATACTGCATATTGCTACTGTAGGATAGACTCGACATATTAGACATATTATACATGTAAATACAAATAAATACTGAAACAAGTTATAGAACCTATTGGTGCTTCACAATCAATAATAAATGGTATATTAAAGGTATTGTCACATTCCTCTTTTGGCAAAAATGTATAGTGACTTCTTTATAATCTTCCATAAATCTCCTCCAAACCACAAGTCTTGCAAAGTCTTTTTTTCCAAGAAAATTAACAATCCTTCCTCTGATGAAGATTAGATACTCATTTCTCCTCTCTTTATACTTGTATTTTCATGCAGTTTCCCATAAACATGCAATTACAAGGAAAGATGGAAAAAAGTAATAGTGTAATTCTTTTTTTTTTTTTTTTAATAGTAAAAACATCATATAAACATGAAAACAATTAATCTGAATACAGGTAAAAAAATAAAAATTAAAGTGGATGTCCAAGTGTGGCAGAATTGAAACACTTACTGGCAAGGCTTTTAGAACGGTTGGTTACCAACTCTAAAAGCTCATGATGTAAGATCCAAATGGAGTCCCGAGTCTCATACTAGATCTCCAGCACACTGTTGCCAATACTATAAGTCCACAAATGCCAATTTAGGATTGCCACACCAACAATCTGACATGTTTCGAATCACAACAGGGTCTTTTTCAAGGCAGAGTGGGTTAATGAATGTGTCCTCTCACTGCCCATCCCTTAAATACCAAATCCCACCAATCAACAGTTAGGTGCTCTGCCACATGACATGACTCCATTTTGGGAATGGAGGCCATGCTGCCATGCTGCCCCCAAACTCTATCAAACTGTCAATCACTGATAGTGAGATGCTGGTCTGCGTGCTATGTCACAGACCCATACTAGAGATTGCCAGGGAGTATTGGATATGTGTAACGTTGTCTGCCACCTTGACAAATAAACAACAAGATATTTTCACTAGAAACATGTACGCATAATCTTAGAGGTGTCTGTTTCATAAGACATACATCAAATAGTGTTTTTTGTCAATAGAACCCATTCATTTTCTGCATAGCTAAACTGAACTACACAAGGAAGTTGTCACCTGGGATAACATCACAGTTCAGATTTCCTATTAGAAATATGTGGCGTAAATGAGAAAATTATCTTTTGAAGTATGATAATTGTCTAATTAATTTATTCAATTTCATGCAGTATACTATAATTGGTTTATAGCTACCAAAATGAAAACAATATAATCTTTATAGTTATTAGTATTCGTTTAAAAATGTACATTTCTGACATCTAGCGCTAATGGTGCATAATTCATTTTATGGTGAACTTTAAAAAAAATCCACTAAACCATAAACTAAAATGTCTTGCATTTATATTTCAGCAGCTATTATTTTCTGACATTTAAGAACAGTGGCCATGAACAGGTTCTGTACTGCAGATCTTTGTGCTGGACATGATTTCCAAGAGTCAGCAAATTTTCTCAAAGTCAGTAAACAGGATGTATACTGCAGGACGTTTTCGCTCTGCACGTGAACTGGGTGTAAGGGCACACAACTTGTCACCATAGGATTACAATGGTAAATAGTGATTTCTTTATTTTCTATATACACGCCCAGTGTAGGAGGGCCAAAATCTCTGTAAACATACTTGACGAACTGTAACAGAATGCAAACTGATCTTGAAAGCAGGACAATGTGGAATTATGTATTTGTTTCTGTGTGTCTGTAACACATAGGGGTAAATTTACTAAGGTGGGAGTTTTTTTTAGAACTGGTGATGTTGCCCATGGCAACCAGTCAAATTCTACTTAACATTTAATCTAGCTGCTTCTAGCAGATGATAGAATCTGATTGGTTGCCATGAGCAACATCACCAGTTCTAAAAAAAAACAAAAAAAACTCCCACCTTAGTAAATTTACCCCACAGTTGGCACATTATGGGCCAGATGGAATCAGCTACCATGGGAAGTAACTTTCTAAGTGGAAAGTATATCAGAGGGCATTTTCCCTGTGTTTGTTGGAATTCTATAGTGAGACAACATGTATCTGTGCTTAGAACTAGCGTTGGCGTCTGACCATCGATTTTTAGAGCATCATGTGTGATGAAGGATTCCCCTCAGATGAATTGAAGCTATAAAGTGCATACAGTATATAAGAACTTTTACATTTAAAGCTCAAATGCTCCTCACTTTCATTTGATTCTTGTTTAATAATTATCATTATACTGAATTGCATGCTGTTTTTATCATCATCACTTACATGCACCAATAACCTTTATTTCTATGGGGTCAATTTACTAAGCCCTGGAGAGAAATAAAGTGGATGGAGATAAAGTCCCAGCCAACCAGCTCCTAACTGCCATTTTTCAAACACAGCCTGTAACATAGTAGTTAGGAGTTGACTGGCTGGGGACTTTATCTCCATTCACGGCTTAGTAAATAGACCACCAAATCTTTATCTAATACTGATTCTCAGAGAATTTTTACTGACAGAAATAGAATCATTGTCAATTATAGTGGCAAAGAATTAACAGGGCTAAGATTAGTCAGGGCATGTCAACGTAATTGCGGGCAATGCAGAGTTATCTATAAATGTACAGTAAATATGCATGTTTTCAAATGGATTTTTTCCTCCAAAAATAGAACTGATGAAAGTGTACATTGATAAAGATAAAGGCTATGGATTGGTTGTATCTCTAACCGCAGAATGCAGATACAGGGGGACATGAACTAAGCAGTGATAAAAGTGGAGAAGTGAGCCAGTGGAGAAGTTGACCATGGCAGCCAATCAGCATTGACGTAATATTTATCATTTGCATACTATAACAGTATACAGAGCAGCTGATTGGTTGCCTTGGGTAACTTCTCCATTGGCTCACTTTTCCACTTTTATCACTGCTTAGTACATGTCCCCCAAAAGGGTGGCACTTGATATACCGGTTGCCGGGATCCCGGCGCTCACCATACTGACGCCGAAATCTCAACTGCCAGTATACCGACAAGTATTCTCCCTCTTTGGGTGTCCACCATACCCCTGGTGGGAGAATAAATAGCGTACTGTGTCTGCAGCGCAGCGAGCCCGCAAGGGGCTCTTTTGCGCTTGCCCCGCTGCCGGCATTCCAGCGGTCAGGATCCCAGTGCTGGTATGCTGGGCGCCGGGATCCCAAGCTCCGAACATACTACACACCCCCAAAGTTAAGCCCAAATTCTGCTCAGCTCTGCATTAGCCACAGGGACATAACACTGAATCATCAGGCATTATAGCAAAAGTGTTGTAATATGTGTCATCTCTCCTACAGATGCTGGGCATGTGCAATACGTCACATCAGCATTTTTACAGTTCTCTAAATGACCTCTAGTGTCAGATACCATAAAAAAAAAGTTTATTTCAGGGCTGCAGGCTAAAATTATATAATCAGGCTTAGCACACTCAAATGAAAGAAAAAACAACAACTATGCAATGCAGAGGTGGTGTAGTAAGATAAATAAAGAACATAAGTACACAATATGCAAACAAATACCAAAAATTTACATGTATATATTTAACAAGCCAGTAAAAAAACAAGATTAATACAATAAATTAACATTTCCTAAGGCTCCTTATTTTAGCTACACATTTTTCCCTTTACACATGATTTCAGCAGCAAAATCAATGAAAATAAATGAAAATGTCAGTGTCCCATCCAGTCAACAAAATGAAAAATATTAATTACTGACAACACATCAACATAATTATAAATAAATATAAAATAATAATGACATCCGCATGAAACAAATACACTTGTGACCAAATAAATAAACCACAAAAACACAAACATCACTCTTTGGACAGAACATAATAAGTCTTAATGACAAAATTACTGCAATAAACAAAATGTGCTGAGACATTAATGAATGAAAATCAATGAATAATAACCTTTGTAACAGAAACATATAAAGTTTTAGTGAAATAAATATGCTAATCGCAAACTACAATTCAATAGTACAAGGCAACATATCCAATGCAATAAAACACATAATAATTGAAACTAAATAATGCAGCTAAAAGTGCTAGACATGGATTATGTGCTAGTGAAAGTAATTATAACTGTAGTTCATTACTGTAGATTTGCTAATAATACTCATAGTACATTATTTAGATATTGGATGCTAGTTTCATTTAAAAAAAAAAACCAGTATACATAACCAGGAACTGACTTTGTAAGCAAGCCAGAGGGGTAAAACGTATTCCAGAGAGAACAGTGGTCACCAGAGAATCCTTATGCAAAATCCACTGATGGTACTTTCTCAACTTACTGTTTGTCTGTTTACCTCATAATCATTCTGGGTAACCACTCGATTGATAAACAGACACACTATTCTATTCATATAGCTGCACTGCAATATCCTACTGCTTTGTTCATGTCCACATAGCACACAAACATGTGAATCTTTTCTTATTTGCTTATCTTACACTTTGCTTTTATACTCTCGGTGTGCTGTCATCAACCAGTTAAGCAATGGTTCCCAAACTTTTTTGAATAACAGCAATTGTCTGTTCTTTTCTAACATACTGTATGTCTTCTCCATTTGCATGATGTCTTTAGTAGTATATACACACACACACACACACACATATATATATATATATATATATATATATATATATATATATATATACACACACACATATATATACAGTATATAGGAATCTGAACTTACTTTGCACTGATAAAACTAAGCTTCCCCTCTAGGAAGTACCCTCTGTTAGGCAGGGTACGGTGGGAAAAAAAAAAACAGAAAAGAGGGTTCCTAAGGGAGCTAAGGAAAATGAAACTTATCCTTTTACCATCAATGATATTCCAACATGTTCACAACAGTACAAATAATACAGATTAATTCATAAAAGACAATTTGCAGATTTGACATAAAATGACTAATAATCTCTGTTTTGACAGTGGTGTTTAAAGTCCGCAATGTACAATAATAGAGATTCTTGGCAACAAATACAGTAATAGTGTAGATATATCATTGCGTCATATGAATATTCTGTATACAATTCAATTCAGCATATAAACCCGACGCGTTTCGTCCATAGGACTTCTTGAGGGGTCTTATCAATACACAGTTAAAATGTCCATATCTGGTCATTAATTGGACACTGATTTGTTATAGTTATGTTCCAATAGAAGGTCAATGTAAGAATTTCAACAAATCATGGCATGTAAAAGTTGTTCAACAGTTTGTAGTGTGGAAAAAATAAAGCTAGTAAATACACTTCAGTGCCACAAATCATGCAAAAATCATTTGCTGCAGATTGCTGTATGCAAATAGCTTGTCAGAACCAAATGCCACAGCACTTGTCACCCCAGAAGCGGGGTGCAGTGTCTGCACTCACCACTCATAGGGTGGGGTGCATGCAGCCCATGGCCACCTACCCACCTTCCGTGCATTGGCCAATTCCCTAACTAAACCCCCATCATTTATTTATTGATGTTGTGAGGACAAGTGAGCTTGCTATGGTGAGTGCTGAATTTTCTATTTGTATGTATATATATATATATATATATATATATAACATGTACATAAAATTTGCAACATACACTACATTTGTCTCACATCGGGCTTGTAATGCCATTCTGCACCTGGAGCTGTCTCTTCATAGCAGTGTATCACTCACCTAAGCTGTCAGAACATGTTCCCAGCAATAATAATTAGTTTGACTGTTTGTTTTCTTCTTGTGGAGCCAGTGCTACTCGGAAATGGGCGCAGTCATCTTGCCTAATATCAGCTGACCACTGCTCAACCAATTGCAGTACAGATCTCCTACCTATGACTCCTTTGTCAAATCAGTAGCCAGGATTTCCTATATAAATCTCTTCCTGTCCACTACTCATTACCAATACTTCTGCCTGCTAGTTCTAGTTTGCAGTGCACAGCTTGGCTCCACAGTCCAGTGAGTTCCATCAAGCTGCTATTTCCCCTGTGTTAGCTGGTATTGCTAAGCATTATCTTGAGACTCCTACACATTACTGAATGCTCGTTCTTGTCAGTCCTGCTATACTTCATTCAGGACTTTTGAGAATTCTCGTGCGCTAGCCAGTATTGCTGAGTCCCATCCTGAGACTCCTATGCTCAGGATGCTTCAAAATTCCCGCCGGTCCTGCTACAGTATACTCTATTAAGAATCCCTGAATCAAGATATATATTTCACCAGCACTTGTCTGTCCTGCTAAGTGCTATCACACAGACTTCTGGACATTTATGCTTCAAGTTTTATTCAATTCTGCTATTTCATAGTCATGTACAGAACTGTGTTCTATCCAAGGCTATCAGCACAGCTGAGTGTGATAAACTAACTCCTGAGTGTGGTTGTATGCTGATAAAGTGTCAGACTACCCTGCTATCACTGTTTAGTCTTCTATGTGATTCTGTGTTCCTTGACCACCAGACAGTTCAGATTGAGCTACTCTAAGTTAAAAGGGAAATTATGGAATCACCAACAGCCAATATGTTCTTCTGGTCCAAATACATACTGCAGATACTTCAGAAACATTCTCAGTCTGAAAACATTTCTACTCTTCACCAGTAAATCTCTGTGGTATTTTAACCTGCCAATTCACCAACTTACACAGTCCACAGCTGGGATACTTTGTACCAGAGCGCTTCCTGTTGGTGAGCACTGACCAAAGACTCATGTATACATCCTGGTACCCTCAGCTTACTCAGTCCTACTAACACCGGCTGCTGGGAGTATTACTGCATGAACCACTACTCTCTGGCTTCTGTTATTACCGCCAAAAACTATCCATGTTATAGTTCTGGGCACTCACCACAGTTTCTTACTAGATCATATTTACCATCCCTGCTTGTAATCAGTGAATGGATATTGTGACCGTCCTATATTCTGTTTTCATTTTATGTTCAATAATACTATTTATACTATAAGAAGCTGTATTAAACCTCCCAGTTTCCTTCACATGACCCCTAATAATCTGTCTCAGGCTTTGTCACTAATCCAGATGAATCACAGACACTGACAAAATTAGTGCATTTATACATATGCACACCATGTTTTGTTTTACAATATATGTTTAAAAATGAACAAGTGTGTTGAACCAATTTAGGGAACAGACAGATTGGGTTTTAGACTGAGCAGTTACTGACATTGGGCCTGATTCAGAGATGGGTGCTACTGGATTTGCACTAGCACCCACTGGTGGAGTCTCGAGTGTGATAATATGCTAATGCTTGTTTAAGCCTTCCCACTAGTGTGCCTCTGGAAATGCAAGCCCTGAGACTCCTTGTTTTGGTGCCTCTGTATGCAGTAGCACAACCGGTGGTTCAAGACACCCCACCATTGGCACACCATCAAGACCACCATTGACACCTGCACCAGCCTATGGCAGGCACAGTGTCTCCATCTGACTATGACCTCTATGGAAGTGGCTATGCATCAGAAAACGCAGCCACTTTCACCGTCACGCTCCTATTACATGTTGGAGATAATTTATGCTCACTTCAGTTTAACTCCCAGTCACTGCACAGAAATACACATCACTTGACTACTCGTATTTGTGATGCTAGTGCTTCCATACACAACAGCACATGTCACAGCAGTAGCATCAGTATATGGGTGTTCAGTTGGATTTGGACCATGGGCCCGGTGCATTATGAACTTTTGTTCCTGCTGGTTAAGAAACAACAGTGGCTGTTTGTTCTGACTTGTATTGTACGTACTTATTATACATTCTGAGCTGTACTTGCTCTCTGCCAATTCCTGGCCACTGTGGGTATATAAGGCAGGAAGTCAATTTAAGTGGTTGTTAAATTGCCTGTCCCTGTGACTAATGCTTAGCTTGCTTTTCCTCTTTTTGTTACCTTTTTACCTGACACAAATTGATTCTAGTCTATTCTGAACACTCAAACACTGACCTCAACTAGTTGTTTTCATCTTTAATATCTGCATGCCCTGAATTTGGACTGGCTATCATCTACTCTTCCTTCTCCAAACCATAACCATGGATTAAATGTCAGAATTAGAGGAGTTTGTAGACTCTGAGTTGGTCCTGTGGGTGCAGTACAGCTGCACTCTGTATGTAGAAAGAAGGGAGGCTTTGTTAGGTATCTCCTGATGGGCACAGGAACTAAGGTGTGCTCCAGCGAAACATAGAATTTGATGGCAGATAAGAACATCTTGGCCCATTTAGTCTGACTCTTTCTTTTATCCTTTTGGTACTGTTACTGCAACCCTATTTGTTCCTTAGTGCTTTGTAAGGATAACATTATGTCTATCCCATGCATGTTTATATTGCTCTACTATCTTAGCCTCTTTCACCTATGTTGGGAGGCTATTCCACTTGTTCACTACCCTTTCTGTGAAGTCATTTTTGCTCAAATTTCCCCTGAACCTACCTCCCTCCAGTTTCAGTGCATGTTCTTGTGTTCTAATACTTCTCTTCATTTCCCTCCTTGACTTTGTTAAAACCCTTGAAATATTTGAAAGTTTCTATCATGCCCCCCCCCCCCCCTTTCCCTTCTCTGCTCCAAACTATACATAGAGATTTTTTTAGTCTTTCTGGGTATGTTTTGTGATATAGGCCATGCAACATTTTAGTTGCCCTTTTTTGTACATATATTAATATTCTTCAGAAGATATGGCCTCCAGAATTCTAGATGAGGCCGTACCAATTGACCTATACAGTGGCATTATTACTTCTTTCTGCTGCTGATTCCTCTCCCTATGCAGCCAAGCATCTGACTAGCCTTCCTTATTGCTTTGTTACATTGCTTACCTGCCTTTAAGTCACCTGAAATAGTGACTACTAGATACCTTTCCTTCTTAGTAGTTTCCAGTATAGTACCATTAATACTTTATTTAGCCTATGGATTTTTGAGACCCAAGTACATGATTTTGCATTTTTTGGCATTAAACTGTAATTTCCACATTCTTCACATTCATCTAGTCTAACTAGATCATCAATCATATGTTTAACCCCTCCTGGTGTGTCCACCCTATTGCATACCAATGTATCATCTGCAAAAAGGCATACTTTTCCTTTTATGCCATTTGCAATGTCACAAATAAAGATATTACAAAGCACTGGTCCAAGTACAGATCCCTAGGGTACTCCATTGGTAACATCCCCCTCCTGTGAATGCACTCCATTTACTACAAATTTCTGTTTTCTATCCTGCAACCAAGATCTTATCCATTTAACTATCTTAGTATCCAATCCCAAGCTTTTGAGTTTATTTAGCAGTCTGTGATGTGGGACAGTGTCAAAACCCTTACTAAAGTCTAGATATGCTATATCTATGGCCTCACTGTTATCTATTACTTTAGTCACACAGTCAAAAAAGTCAATAAGGTTTGTTTGATATGATCTCCCCCCAGTGAACTCTACTGTCATGCCATGAGTAAAGGGTAGTGAACCTGATAATGGTACTGGAATACCTGACCCAGTATACAACTCAGATGACACTAGGACCTCTACTGCTATTTGCTGCAACCTGGGCTATGGTTTCCAACAGTGGAGAGAAAGGACAAGGGTGCTGGTAACAGTGGAGTGGCAGGCTCAGAACTCATAGTTGCTGCTGAAATTGATAAACAGCAGGTGCAGGATACATAGTACATAGTAACATAGTAACTAAGGTTGAAAAAAGACATTTGTCCATCGAGTTCAACCTATTTGTGGTCTCCTATGCAGTCTTATTATAGGACTAGTTATTTTTATGTTAGGACTAGTTAAATTAACTATAATGCGCACCATAACCCTGAATATCTTTATCCAATAGGAATTTATCTAAACCATTCTTAAAGGTGTTGACTGAGTCTGCAGTTACTAATTTCTCAGGCAGTGAATTCCAAACACGTATTGTCCTTACTGTGAAAAAACCTTTTCGCCTCAATGTGCGGAAACTCCGCTCCTCTAACCTAAGCGAGTGACCACGTGTCCTCTGTGCTGATCTTATAGAAAAGAGGTCCCTCTCAAGCTCTGTGTATTGACCCCTTATATATCTGTAGATGTTTATCATGTCTCCTCTTTTTCAATGTAAACATGCCTAGCCTTGCAAGCCTTTCCTCGTATTCCAGCGTCTCCATGCCCTTGATTAGTTTGGTTGTCCGCCTCTGAACCTTTTCTAGCTCCAGGATATCCTTTTTGTAATATGGTGCCCCAAATTGCACACAGTATTCAAGATGTGGCCATACTAGTGATTTATATAATGGGAGTATAATACTCTCGTCCCTTGCATCAATTCCCTGTTTTATGCATGCTAATATCTTATTAGCCTTCTTTGCTGCACTCCTACTTTGGGTACTGCTGCTTTATTTGTTATCTATGTGAACCCCTAAGTCTTTTTCCAGTACAGAATCCCCTAATATTACCTCATTTAGTATGTAGGTGTAATTTTTGGTCTTACCCCCACAGTGCATTACCTTACACTTGTCTGTGTTGAATCTTATTCTCCATTTTGCTGGCTATGCTTCCAGTTTAGTTAAGTCATTGGGGTGTTGGTACTGATTACTTGGAGTGCACCTTCAAACAGAGGTACAGGTAAGTGAGAGCACAAATCCTGAAAACCTGAAGGACATGTGCTGGAACTTGGCGTGAAGGTGCAGGTAAGTGGCAGCACAGGTACTGAAAACCTGGAGGACATGTGCTGGAACATAAAGCAGAGGTGCAGGTACTGGGAGCTAAGGTAACTTATCAGTGCTAGAACACTAAACAGAATACTGCAGAGCCCAGAAACAACTACAAGAGCAAAGTTGTATTGGCAACCAGCATTTGTCCAGAGGGGTTTAAATAGGGAATTCTTTCTCCTGGTTGTTGAGGTCAGTTGACCGAAGGGAGCACCTCATTGGAGTAGCTGTCTGATGATAGAATCCAAAACGGTGACTCCCATGTGGGGATGGGATCTAACAAGTGCTGGAGAGGTTGAAGATGACTGCCAGGCACCAGAGGAGAGTAGCAAACAGCGGTGCCATAGTGAATAATGGGGTATTATCCTCCAGCACATGACACTAAATACTGACCATTATGGCCTGGCTTGACTTTGTTTTGTTTCCATCTGCTGCCTCCACTGTATACTATTTGTCTCACTCAACTCAGCAGTCACATCTGGTACTTAACTGGGCTTCAACCTGAGTAGCAATGAAACCCATATCTCCTTGTAGGGATCACTGGTGTATGCCTATGCTTCATTAGACTCTGCACTTTCACCAAACTGGGCTCCAACCTCTAACAAAGTTACAGGTTCATAACACAAACAGCCAAGTTCTTTGTAAAACATATTTTCAGGTTTCATGGTTGCCCAAATATGATAATATCAGTTAGTGTTGCACAGTTCCAAAAGCTTCTGAACAGCCTACTTTGAAATTTTGCAAATAAAGCTAAAATTATCTTCTGGATATTACCCGCAGACAATCTGCCAAAATGAAAGGGAGAACCAATGTATGGAGCAATATCTGTGAATTTACAGTTACTTTGGAATATCTGTCTCTTGCAGAGTTTGTATAGAATAATTCACAAAATTTTTCAGCCTTGTATAGTCCGTTTATCATATTTTCATCAACTTTTCCTGTTTCAAACAGCACCACTGAAATCTCAGCATTTCATAAATTACATAAGGAACTCAAGAGTATGAGAGAAGTATAAAATAATTCACAACATAAGGATCATGGTAAAGGAAAGCGCTTATTGGCTCCATCTTTCTCAGTTGGTGTGTGGTAGATTCATTTAAAGCAGGGTTGGCTATACTTTTGGACTTGGTGATCTACTCTAAAAGTCGAAAATCTTTTGCAATCTACCATGTAGGGGCATTTTCAAGTGCCTAAAAAAATAGGGTATGTCTCACAGCAAGAAGTGTGGGGACTGTCCCACCATGATCGGGATGGTTGGGAGGTATGCTTTTCCGGGGTCTGAGCCAATGAAGTGTAAACTAAGAAACATACTATATCAATTTTAAATTAAACCTCCAGTGCAGGTTTTTACCAGGGACTACATGTGTCTGATACAGGGGTGCAGCTATAGGACAAGTTGCTGGCATTGAACTGTTTTTTGCAGTTGCTGCTCTGTCTCTCTCTTTGGTCACCTGCTTCAAGGGGTTGAAGGTTAGACAGCTTGTAAAACATGGGCAGCTCTACTGGGGCTTGGGAGTTGTCACTGGACAGGAGCAGGGCCCACTCAGTGCTGAAACTGTCCAGAAGGAGTCGGGTACAGCTCTAGCATAACATGAAGCACAGCAAGAACCCAGCAATAAGGATTGCAGACCCAAGGACACCATACCTTACGACCATGGTCTCAGCCAATAACAATCAGTCTGATTTTTATTGGCTATTGCTGTTATAAGTGAAAGCAGACAGAGCGAGCTGTGGCTAAGGCACACAAACCAATAAGAATTGGCTGCTGCAAGATTTTGCCACAAGCCACTGGACTAGTGTCCATGGTCGACTGACTTTTTGGCAACCCAGTTGAAAGTGTTATCTCTACCATCTTCAGTGAAAGTGAAACTGCAGTTACCAAATTTATATATCCCAAATCAAATTGGCAGCCACTCATGACCTCCAAGTAAAATTCAGGGTCAATGTACTTATTAAAGCATATTTGTTTTTTTCCAGAATGAAAGTGAAACTGTCCATCTTGGTGATTGGAAGGGGTATGGATTGAAGGAAAGTTCCTGGAAACCATCAAACCAATTGAAAATGTCCATTCTGCCCGTTTAGTGAAACAATTGAAAAAAAAAAAAAAACACCCTGAAAAACATGGAGCACTTTGAAGTCACTTAAAAAATGGGACATAGTGTCATGTTCTGTGGTATGTTGTGTGACACCTGCCTACTCTTTTAAAGAGTATTTTCTTTAAGAGCGATCCCAAACATTTGACAGCAATGCCCGGAGTTGCCACAAAAGATGCAGCTCCCGCAATTATCTTTTAGGAGGGAATTCACCATGCACTATCTACTAGGTGATTATGTTCTATTTCCTGAGACTGTTCTGGACCTAGCTCCTAACAGAGAGTTCACCTACTGTATGTTCTAGCCCAGCTTGCATTTGTATACTGGGAGGACTGATTACCTGTATATTGAACTGGCTTGCATTTGGATTTAGAAAGAACGGTTCACCTGTGTACTGACCCCAGCTTGCATTTATTTATTAAGTTTCGTATATAGCGCAGCATATTTCATTGCACTTTACATTTGGAACAACAGTGATAGAATATTTCGACAGACATAGAGGTAGGAAGGCCATGCACACACGCTTAAAATCTTTTGAGGATTTTGAGAGTACTTATCACCTGTGTACTGACTTGGCTTGTATTTATATTCTGAGATAACAATTTATTGGTGTACTGGATCTGTACTGTTTATGGGACTTGCTTCCATTAATATCAGTTATTCCAGCTCTTGCTTAACCACGGGAATTCTTATATCGCCTCTGAAATAGGTGACGTATAATATTACTCTTATTGCTCACACATTGTAATATCTGATTTCTGCGGGTGGTCTTCAGGTTGCCGGCGGCCGGGCTTCCAGCAACCACCATACCGGCGCCGGAATCCCAACTGCCAGCATACCGACATCTTTTCTCCCTCTTGGGGTCCAAGACTCCCCTGGAGGGAGAATTGATAGCGTGGCGCGCATAGCACAGCGTGGTGAGCACAGCGTGGTGAGCGCAGCGAGACCACAAGGGACTCATTTGTGCTCGCCCAGCTGTCGGTATTCCGGCACCGGTATGCTGGTCGCTGGGACCCTGACCGCCGGCAAACCATACTACACCCGATTTCTGCCACTTTGACATGAACACAGTTTCTGAACCACTGTCTGTATTATTGATCACGTCCGCACTCATGATTAATAACACAAATTCACTGCTACCAGCAAGGGCTTCTTCAGTGGTCTGGCGCCTGGTAGCCCTTCGTTCCTACCTACACAATTTTTAACATACTTAATTTCACATCTCCATAACCAATTTCATAACCTCTCAGAAAGGGCTCATAAAGGTGGTCTTTTTTGGGGGATTGAGATACTCCACTGGCAGATGCCTTAAACACACCCAAGAGTAATAGTCTTTTAAGTATAACATCCAAAGGAGGTGCATGACTAGTATACCTTTCTTTAACAGTGAAATCCAGCCAGTGTATGTTTTAGTGATTACTAAAGTGTTGCACTTGCAAATCACAACCATTTATTATCTACCACACCTTGTTGCAGGTTGTTGCTTGAAAATGGCAAGCCTACTTATAATCATATTGGCTCTTTGTAAATAATTCTTAATTAGATTTGGAAACTTTTTGTTCTAAAATATGAACTATACGAATAAATAAATGTAAAAAATGTCAGGTATTCTTTTTAGAATGAAAGTATATTATACAATTTATTTCCCTTCTGACTGACTCCTATTTCACAAAATGTATTTAAAGTATTACTTACTAAAAATAATAAAACAAGGCATTATTTCACTGTTTTGGTTTTAAGAATATTGCTTTATCATTTCCATTATCTATTTCACAGCATGGTCATATTTATAAAAAATAAACCTGTCTGGAAAGTTTCTTATTCCATAGTCTATCAGTGGGAATAAGGTCTGATATAGCCTCTCTTCTAGCAATCCAAAATTCCAGAGGCTTAGCTACAATAGGATATCTTATAGTTTTACAAGGACCTGACAGAGAATGCTGCTTTTTCCAGTTTGCTCTGATAAATACCACAAACAGTAGTTCCAGACTGAGGTATCTGGGGACTGGCTGATTCTTGACAAAAGATACAGTATGCACTGATGTGGCCTAAAGGTGCATACATATGGTGAGATTCGGGCTGTGCCCGATTCTCACTATGCGACAGGGGCTAGTTCGGCATCGCAAGCACATAATGAGTGTGCTTGCGATACTGAATATTGTGTGATTTTGGCTAAGTGTCAATTTTGACTATTTCTTCTATGAGATAGTCAAAATTGACTTGCCTGCACAGTCTATCTAGGCTTGCGATGCTGACCAAGTGGGACCGCGCATCGGCATCGAATCGGGATCGCAAGGTGACTTTCATCTTACAATTTGCACTAACTTTTCTTAAGATTTTTACTATATAGTAAAAATTGTAAGAAAATATCTCACCGTGTGTACACACCATAACAATGAAAATGTGTTATTGCTGAGCAGGGAGTGGGAGGTGGTGTAAGGGAGTGGTTAGGTAAAAGAGACAACAGAAATTCAGTAAAGAAAGCAGAAAATTGTGAGTGAGGATTTAAGAGAGTTAACTGAAGGCTAGAAAAACTATTTGACCAGACTGCTGAAGATTTTCAATATTCCCACTCAACCACCACATCCAAGCGAAGCACAGAAATGTTTTAACTAACATGTTTTGTTTTCAGATGAATCCCTGAAAGGCAGAATATAGCACTGTGGTTAGCAGTCATGAGTAGTCCAATTGACTGTCATGGGGACTACAGTCTTCAATTAGAGATAAGGTGCACAGGTCATATCATGCCACCAACAGTAGTGACTAATTAAGCATTAAAGGCTCCTGTATTTATTGCATAGGAGGCACATGGAGGGCATCAACCTTTAGTGCTGCACAACCAACCAAGAGTTATTGCTAGTGTCCTGTAGCATGCTAATGAAGGACGGAACATGTTTGGTTCTGTCCTTCATTAGCATTGCCCCAGTGTGTACAAACAATCTGGGCTGAGAGGGATTCATTCCGATGTCAGAACGAATACCTATAGCTTTATTGTGTACCTCGCTTTAGGTGCTGCTTGATTGTACATGTATTGTATTCACTTTTACTTCACAGGTTTTATTAGAAATAAAGAGCACTTTGTCTTATAAATCATTTCTCTGCTCTTCTAAGAGAACGTGTGGCATTATGTCATACTTAGGACACAACAGATGGTAATTTGTGGTTTTTCTATTCTCTTGGAACAACACAAATAATAGCAACTGCAAAAAAAAAAAAAAAAGCTTTTGAGTGAACATGTCCTTGAACATGGCAATAAACAGATATGTCCAGCCTCATCTTTGCTGCGATGGGTGCACGCTTTCGTAGTTGTACATGCCATTCATTTCCATCTTTATGAAATGATAGTTGTTATTTCTTAATGAATGCGACTGGGAGACCCGACTGGCTTATTGTGAGGATATCCTTCAGAATGTCCCTGCAAACGCTGTTCTGCTCTCAAGGAACAAAGCTCAATTTCAGAAATCGACTATAAGTGTGTATAGTGACTGAAGGCTATAATCTGGATGATATATTCAAAACCAATTGTAAATAAACTATTTCATGCACTATTAGATTGTGTACGGAAATGATGAATAGCATTTACCATGCTTTTTTGTTAACTTTTAAAATCTGGGAGTTTTTTTTTTTTTTTTTTTTATTCACCCTGTACAATCAGCCATAATCACAATGGAGTAAAATCAATAACTATCATCAGAACTGTACAAGCTAGCAGTATTACATGATGTGTTTTCCTGGCTGGATTTCAATATATTATCTACCATGTTGTCCTCTCAATACCCACCCATCTTTTGTTCAGTAGTTGCACTGCCAATCTGCCTTTGGTAATTCATCTTCAATTTTCATAACAAGTTACAATATAACAATTGATCATTTTGAAAGTAGCTTATTTTTATCCAGTTTGTGGCTGGGGCAGTGCAAAACTTATTATAAACTTAATTATAAATTGCACTTTATAGCAAAATTAAAAGGAGAGTACACAACTGTATTAGTCATTAGGGATGCTGGAACCTACCATAAAGGAATCAATAGCCAGAAAAATAGATTAGTCTAAATGCGATAAAACCAACTTTAATGGAGAGTGTTGCTCACTTTCTACTTGACAAACACAATTTCCATGTGAACTATGAATATATGGAATGTGAACACATTTGTCATGTGACGCCAGGTTTGGACTGGCCACAGGGGAAACTCCCAGTAACCCCCCACCCCCGCCCCAGGGATCAGATTCCAGATTGTGCACTTGAATTATACATTGTACATATGTTATATTACATTGCACAGAACTATGGTGTATTTTCTACAATGCATTGCTGTTCTTAATCTGGTACTTTATTATCCATGTATATAGCAGTATTTGCTATATTTATCAAGTGGCCCAGTCCATGCACTAATGGTTGGCCAAGCCTCTAAATATGGGCCCCAACCACTGCATTCCCCCGGTGGGCCCTTCATGCCGCAGTCTGACACTGTGACGCAAAGATACTTGGGCAGGATGCAAGCAAAATAAACATACTGAGAAGCAAATGTAATTATACACAAGGCCCCTTAGTAACTTCATGCTTTGTTACTCTATGCAAGGTAACTGCAATTACAGTAAACATCTTTGATGGCAGCTAAATGAGCAAAGATTATGGGCTTGCATCTGAGTCACTCTTGCAAAAATGTATGCAGCAACCTCTATTTGTGGTCTCATGTGCAAAATTACCCAAATGCTCATCCACACCCCTTCTCTTGTATACATTCATTCATCAAATGTGCAAGGTCTGAGATGCCCACTTTTAGCGTTCATGGAAGTTATAATAATGAGAACCTTATCTGCTACCAATAGTCGCCCCACTGAAGTTATGTGGATGAGATTGTCATTGTTGCTGGAGCTTGGTGGCAATATTGATTTGGAGTGAGGAGATTGGAAGTGTGTTGGTTGGGTGGGAGCCTGAGCAAAGAGAGTGAGCTACTAATGGTGGGCAGGAAGAAAGTTTACTATGGCTTGGGAGGAGGTGGGGTGTGGTGAGTGGAGAGAGGAGAGGATGTAGGGTGTAGTGAAGGGAGACCAAGATCACAGATGGTGAGAAGTGACTGAAAGAAAAAGGGGGTGAGTGGAGTGGGAGAGTACCAGAGGGGATAAGGGGACATGGGAGAGAAGGAGTGAGAGAATAAAGAGGTGGGAGTGGGTAGAAGAAAGAAGTATCAGGCTGATAGGTGGGGGGGGGGGGGGGGGGATGAAGAAATGAGGGACATGGTGTGAAGTAATGAGAGAAATTATAATTAGTAGTAATAACAGTAAATATGCAAAAATAAAAAAACTATATTGTAAATCTATCATTTACTTTCTGTAAACGGTTAGTGACTGTGCGATTACAGTATTTTGTTTTAGACACCAATTATAGAATTTATTTTCATATATTTATGATCTCACTAATTACATGATTCCACGCAAAACATAAGTTTCCAGCTCTATCCATGATAACTCATGATAATAGGATGTCGCTATTTTTCAATTGCTGTCATAATTGCCTTATTGGCTATGTTGTAGGACATATCTTTCTAGTACCTCGTATTTGTTTTCAAGTTTGTACTACTACAGGGTGAAGAAACTAAGATCCACAGTGAGAACTCACAACTGAAAACCTGTACCCCCGAAATAGGAGTGGAGAAAACGCTGAACTCAATACTGAAATTCTAACAGCTATTGTTGCAGAATGTTTAGAAGAAAAAAGGGAATACGTTTAAATATAGGAGCACTCATTCCCATCCACAAAATATTGTAATTTGTACAGTGTCGCACTGGGGCATGTAGGGCCCACCATGGGAATGCAGTGGTAGGGGCCTATGTTAGGGGTGTGGCCAGTCTGCAGAGGGGGTGTGCTCTGTCACCTCATTGGTTTGACTAACCATTAGAGAGTACGTTTTCTGGGCCCCTTCAAAAATATATACAGTAAGTTCAGCTTGCTGCATGCATGATAATGTTCGAAATTAACTGCAATGCACTGTAAAAAATACACCATAGTCCAGTATAAGGTAACATATGTATAATGCAGGGTCGCAACGGGGTGTGTGTGTGGGGGGGGGCGCATGCCCCGGGCGCCGGACTCTAGGGGGCGACTTAAAGCTTAATTAAAACTTCTGCTCCACTTTCTGTCCGCCCACTGGTAATCACAGACGAGAGGAGCTGCGCACATACAAGCTACAGTTGCACACTGACAGACTACGGAGTTGTCAGCATGCCACGCCTCCCTCCACCCGCCGGGACCCTACACTTCCGGCCAGAGACCACGCTGACTACGGAGACTCCAATCCCTCCCCCCACACACACACTGGCTGGGAATCTGCACTTCAGGCTGGCTCTGCACGTACATCAGATAGGTGGTCAGTCAGTCAGCCCACACACTGCAGCCAGAAAAGGGACTTTATTATCACCTCACTGTCCCTGAGGTCAGTCAAGCATCAAGCTGCTGCCATTAACTGTTGCATTACATTTTATGGGGACACTGTGTATGGTACAAGTTGGGGACACTATGGCATAATATTGGGATGCTGTGTGGCATATGTGGGGACACTGTGTTCTATAATATGGGAATGCTGTGTGGCATTATATGTGGGGACACTGTGCAGCATTATATGTGGGGACACTGTGTGACATATGTGGGGGCACTGTGTGACATTTTATGGGGACGCTGTGTGACATAATGTGTGGACACTGTGTGGCATTATATGGGGATGCTGTGTGGCATTATATGTGGTGACACTGTGGCATTATATGGGGACGCTGTGTGACATAATTTGGGGACACTGTGGCATTATTTGGGGACGCTGTGTGCCATAAGTTGGGGATGCTGTGTGGCATAATGTAGGGACACTGTGTGGCATTGTATGGGAACGGTCTGTGCCATAATGTGGGGACACTGTGTGCCATAATGTAGGGACGCTGTGTGGTATAATGTGGGGATGTTGTGTGCTATAATGTGGGGACACTGTGTGGCATTATATGGGTACGCTATGTGCAATAATATGGGGATGCTGTGTGCCATTATATGGGGACGTTGTGTGCCATAATGTGGGGACACTGTCTGCATAATGCGGGGGGACCTTGTGTGGGATATTATGTGGGAACACTGGCCTAATATTGGGACACTATGGCATAATATAGGGACACTGTGATGTATGGGGTACCCTATGTGGCATAATGTAATATTTCATGAAAAGTCACAGTCTGTAGTAATGCAGCAGGGGGGCGCCAAGTTACTGCCTTGCCCCGGGTAACAAAAATCCTAGTTTTGGCCCTGCATGATGTATAATTCAAGTGCAGTCTGGAACCTGAGCTTTACAACAGGAGGTAGGGCCACCAGAGGTTTCCCCTGTGGGCCAGTCCAAGCCTGAATTTGTATTAGTTAAAACTTATATTTTATTTACTTTCAAGATAAAATATCTTAAGACTGTTCTACACCCATATGTAATATAAATTCTTTATTACTGTTACATATGGTGTATTATATATTTCCCTTTAATGGGGTCATAAAAAGCGAAATATAGAAAGATTCTAGAAATAGAATAATGTGTAGCAAAGGAAAACAAAATAATTTTGTGTAAATAAAGAATGTGATTTAAAAGAAAATGCCTGTGCACTGTCTTTATTCACATTGTCTTTGTCTTATAATTTATATGCCTGTGGGACATCAGATTTCTTCTGCTCCTGCTTTTATATTAGATACTTCTGGCAGTGTTCCATACTAGTGGTTACAATGATAGCAACAATGCTTGTTTGTTCTACATTCTGTGATTATAAATGTTACATCGATTTCTTTTTTCTGTTTAGTATCTATACAATAACGTTGTTACAGGCAGTGGTTTAATATCCCACCTAGAATTTATTTAAGGTGCAGGATAATTCTCGCTGTCTATCCACAAGGTAATACATTTTTAATACATAGTATCAAACGTCTTTCATTACGTTTTTATTCAGGAAAGGGATTCTAATAATATTAACTGTAAGTTCATATGGTACCTTATTGCTTCCCTCTCACAGTAAAGTGAGAGAGCACATAATGGAGTCTTATTTACATACATTTAGTTATCCATATATAGATACTGTGCTTAACAGGATATTTATCACTTCCACATCACATTGCGTTGTACAAGCATGTAACCATTATTAATATTACGTGCCACACTTGTGGAGTGTATTGACACAAATATTGTGGACGATCAGTTAAGTTATTATAGAAGACAATATCGATCCTATTGCGCCTTATCTGCATGTGACTTATATGTCCCCGTACTGCATATATTATTCTCTTGTTACTAACATTTGCTACCAACATTAATCACATCATGTCTAGGCTACCTAAACTAGATACACGTTAAACAGGAATTTAGTACATTAGTGAAATTATACAGACAGGGCACAGCGATTGCCAATGCGCATCTCGCTTGTTTGCTACATCAAAGGTATAGTGTGAGGCGCCCGCCTAACAGAACATATAAATAAGGTACTGGAGCCAATCAACAGAGGGTCAGGTTTGTTCCACCAATAGTGGGTCCGGAATGGGAGTTTGAATCTCCCGTCCGTTACTTAATTAGCGGCTTTATGCTAGCCGCCGGTTACTTATTAAATAGCGGCTTTATGCTAGCCATCAGTAATAATCAGTGTCCTCAGCGCTCCCCCTGTGATCAGACCTGCAGGTCTAACTATGATTATTTAATTGCTAAGTGCTCGTTCCAATGTATCCCTGTAATCGGCTTTATGAACTAAACTAGATGGTTTGCAGTAGGCTGTATTAAAGTATTCAGTATTCCGCCAGCACAGCATTGGTTTGATCTTTTTTTTAAATGTCACCATTGGAATTTCTAGCAGTGTGGTAGAAGTGGATTATAAATGTATGTTTATTTGATAATTACAGTTATCCAACAAAATCAACTCATTTTTTATAATGAGTGGATGGGAATAATAGGATGATTATTTTCACCGTACTCATATAGTATAATAAATGAAATGATAGTATAATAAATCAATTTATATACAGTATTTATTTCAAGATGAGCACATACACTGACAGGGTGATAGAAGTGACACGTTAATTTAATTAAAGCTAATACATATTATGTATATTTTTATAATATAATCACATTTTTGGTACAATGATAAAACAGACACATTTTATTTCACAAAGATATGATTTTATTCAGAATTTAACACAATTTATTTATCACTTAATTAAAATATAATTCAGTTTTTCACCAAGCATACACAATATATATAATTTTAAAAGAAAATATTTTAATATTTGAGCACTAATTTCCATTCGTGTAAGCATTTAATTTCACTAATATATGACATTTGGGACACATTAATGATCTATGTAGTCTATAAGAATATATAATCATTATATTCACATATATACCTTATATCCTTTATACCCTACAATATAATATACAATAGGGACTCAATATATTTGATATATTATGTAATAATTGTATTGGTATATTAGCATCTAGATACCCGTTTTTCCTGATAGTGCATATATCAAGGAACATAGTGACCCTTTACAAAAAGATAATACCACTACTGATACAGGTGAAACTCATAAAATTAGAATATCATGCAAAACTTCATTTATTTCAGTAATTCAACTTAAAAGCTAATACTAATATATAATATAGACTCATAGTACATGCAAAGTGAGATATTTAAAGCCTTTATTTGTTATAATTTTGATGATTGTGATTTACAGCTTAAGATAACCTCAAAGCCAAAATCTCACAAAATTAGAATATTACATAAAATCAATTAAAAAAGGATTTTAAATACAGAAATGTTGGCCCTCTGAAAAGCATAATCATGCATATGTACTCAGTACTTGGTTTGGGCCCCTTTTGCATGAATTACTGCCTCAATGCTGCGTTGCATGGATTCTATCAGCCTGTGGCACTGTTGAGGTGTTATGGAAGACCAGGAGACTTCAATAGTGGCATTTAGCTCTTCTGCATTGTTCAGTCTTATGTCTCTCATCTTTCTTTTGGGAATGCCCCATAGATTCTCTATGGGGCTCAGGTCAGGTGAGTTTTTCTTGCCAATCCAGTACAGTAATCCCATGGTCATTGAACCAGGTTTTGATACTTTTGGCAGTGTGGGCAGGTGCCAAGTCCTGCTGGAAAATGAAGTCAGCATCTCCATAAAGCTTGTCTGCTGAATGAAGCATGAAGTGCTCCAAAATGTCCTGGTAGACGGCTGCATTGACTCTGGACTTAATAAAGCACAGTGGACCAACACCAGCTCTTTAAAACATGCACTGAGATGCACTGATAGCTCTCTTGCGACACAGTCTCGTGATCTGGCTCAGATCCTTACAGACTTTTATTCTGATATATACACCCAACCTCCTATCAATGACTCCCACAAAACATCCTTTTGGGAATCTATGTCCCTCCCTGTGGCCCCTCCTAATCTTCCGACAATATCTGCTCTCCTGCAGTATTACTGAGGTGGAAGTTGAGAAAGCTATAACGCATCTTAAAGTATTGAAGGCCCCGGGTCACGATGGATTTTCAGGAGAATATTATAAGAGCTTGTCGAATAAATTGGTTGCTCCCCTGACTGTGATGTTTAACACCATTATGACATCTCTCACTGTACAATTATATTTTACCGATGCCCTGATTCGCTTAATCCCTAACTTGGGTAAAGAGCCGATTTGCCTGGGTTCTATCGCCCATATTTCTAGTTAACGTGGATTATAAACTGTTCACTAAAATGATTGCAGATAGAATAAAGATTCTGCTTCCCTCTATTATCCACCCAGACCAAACGGGCTTTATTACGGGTCAACACTCCACAGGGAATATCTGTAAGGTTATAGCAGTGGTGGACTGGTTATGCTCCACTGGGAGCCCTGACCTGCATTTTGTGCTGTCCCTAAATGCTAAGAAAGTATTTGACTTTGTTAGCTGGGATCACCTTTTTACCACATTGCGGAAGTTTGGTTTCCCACTGGAGCTGGCTACAATTCTACAGACTCTGTACTCCTCCTATACCTCCCGCATTCTTTGTAATGGCTTTCTCTGTGACCCCATTCTATTACAGAGAGGGACTAGATAAGGGTGCCCATTGTCGACTTTATTGTTTGTCATTGCCATCGAACCTTTAGCCATTGCTCTTACGCCATCGTACTGCATACACGGAAATGAAGATTCGGGATAATAAATTGAAAGTTAGCCTCTTTGCGGATGACATGTTGCTCTTTATTTCTAACCCCAAAGCTTCCATCCCTATTATAAAGAAGGAAATTCAAGATTTTAGTTCTTTTCCAGGCTACCAGGTAAATCCATCTAAGTCTGAACTCTACCCACTTACTCCAGCGGCTCTCTCCCACTCTTCCTCCCCTGCCCTCTCTCAATTCCAGTTGAACACTACCAAACTGAAATATCTGGGAGTGTATTTTCTAGTTTGTTTTTCTGACTTATATTCTATTAATTACACACCGGTCCTGTCTAATATTGCTAAGCTCCTCACAAATTGGTCCTTGCTCCCCCTCTCCCTATTAGGCAGGGTTGCAGTTTTGAAGAGTATTGTTTTCCCTAAGATTTCTTATCTCCTCCAAATGTAGCCTCTAAAACCTTCCAAGTCTGATCTCACCCTGTGTGATAGTCTCTTTACTAAATTCCTGTGGAATAATAAAAAACCTAGAAACTCCTTTGCCAAATTTAGACTGCCTCGTAAAGATGGTGGATTAGCTCTCCCTGATCTCCTAGCCTTCTTTAGGGCTGTGTCCTTTCCATACATTTCGATTGGCTATTGACTGCCTCCTCCTATGTTAATTATGATTTAGAACAGGCTCTAGTCCATTCTTACGACCTCCGGGCATTGCTCTACTCCCCTAAGTCCTTGCTCCCCTCTCCCCTCTGTGCTAATATATTATTTTGGGACTCATATGTCTCATGGTGGGCTATTTGTAAGGTTGTGGGTAGCAACCCCGAGTACTCCCCATTTATCCCTTTCTGTGGCAACCCATGTTTTACCCCGTCTCTTGATAATGTGAAGTACTTCCTCTGGAAAGCAAAGGGGATTTCTATTATTAGAGGCGTCTTTGACCCTGGAGGGATTTTACTGTGATTTCAAGATTTAATGAATAGACATGGTGTACCCTCATCTGATTTCTATATATATCTCCAGTTATGCCACTATGTGCAATCTCTTCCCCTTTCTCCTGTGCATGAGCAGAGCAGTCCCGCTTTATTGTCTCTCTTACTGAGACTAAAAACATTCTCCTACAAAACCTATTTCCAAGTAACCCTGACGCCGTCTGGCCTGCAGCAATATATAAATGGTCTTCTGATTGGGCCTGGGCCCCAAATCCAAAATACTTTTTTTCCCCCTTGCTGCAAATTCTTAAAGCCCTGCATTGATCACAACTTCAGGAAATTCATATTAGATTTTTACACCGTGGGGTAAATTTACTAAGATGAGAGTTCTATTTAAGATGGGATGTTGCTCATAGCAACCAATCAGATTCCAGGTATTATCTTCTAGAAGGTGCTAAATAAATATGAAGTAGAATCTGATTGGTTGCTATGGGCAACATCCCATCTTAAATAGAACTCCCATCTTAGTAAATTTACTCCCGTGTGTATGTTGCTCCAGACCAGAGGAATCACATGGTTTCCACTGAATCTGGACACTGCCTTAAATGTAAAGCACCCAATGCTCTTCTAATGCATAATTTCTAGCATTGTCCCAAGGTTAATACGTTTTGGCACAAAGTTTTATGATATCTCGCTTCTACCTTCCATGTGCATCTCCCTTTGGACCCGGTTGCTATTCTAGGCCTACACACCTCCAGATGGAATTTACCCTTATCCCAGATACCTCTCATCCCCTTTTTATATGTGTTACTAACCCTGGGGAAAAAAACTCATCCTTAACCACTGGATTCTCCGAACTGCCCCTAGACTTGAAAATCTCAAATCCTTGCTTACCGTCACATTGTATATGGAACGTCAATCTGCTCTCCCTGATCTAGAACATAATGCCCTTCAATTTTATAAGAAATGGAGTCCCTACATTGATTCACTGAGCCCTAACTAACAACAGCATGTCCTAAAATTGTTTGATTCTCTTAGCTGGGAATCCTACAGGAAACTTTGCCCGCTTGGTTAATAAGTACAGCTCTATCGCATATTCTCTGTGTGTATGCATCTTGCACCACCTTTTACTATACCTTTTTTCTTTTGTTAATTTTTCATTTTTGTAAAGATAGCACAGCTCACTAGGTGCTGTATTCTCTTCTGTAATCCCCCCTCCCCCCACCCTACTTCTCATATCCCTGTCTTTATCTCCTTTGTATCTGTCTCTTCCTTTTGATATTGTATGTATTTTTTTATGTCTCTATTTAAACTCTTTATTTTTGAAAAAAAAGTGGTAAACAGTACAACCTGACCTAGATATATACAGATCAATATACATGTAGAACTACAGTTCAATAAATACCCTGATGTAGAATGAAGCACATTGAAATACAAAATATCCAAGGTTACCACTTAGTTTTCGTGGTTTTTTTTTTTAAATTCAAACAAATTGCATTTAGAATAAAATTGCAACAAAAAATACCATTGTGGAGGGGGGGGGGGGTGGAGGGGGAGAGAAAGAAAAAAAAAGGGGGGGGCAAAGAGAAATAAAAAAGAAACACACACACATATATATATATATATATATATATATAGGGTGAGCGGTCTTTAGTATTCTCAGGACAGAGTAAAATATACAGTTTAATAGAATAAAAGTTTATCTCAACACAAAGCTGAGCGTAATTGTCTACATCCGACCAGGCAGTTGTCTCTGAAAATAAGAATAACATGGGTTCCATGTATCTAAAAATTTCCCCACAGAATCATGAAGCAAAGCTGTGATATATTCCATTGAAGCTGCGAACCAAACTTTATTGATTGCAGCCTGAATGGACGGAGCATTGGGTTGTTTCCAATTTGCAGCAATTAGCAATTTGGTGGAGCCTACTATATGATTACATAATTTACTTTTACAGTTTGAAGGCCCTTCCACTGGTTTACACAGTAGGGCTTGTAGAGGGCATTTCGGAATGGTAGAATTGTAAATGTTACCCAGAAGAGAGAAAATGGCCTCCCAGTAAGGGCTAATCAGAGGGCTTTCCCACCAAACATGTATGAATGGACCCCGATGACCGCAATTTCTCCAGCGTTGATCCAAACTGGGAGGAAAAATACGATGTATAACCGTAGGGACCTTATACCACCTTGAATAAACCTTAAAAGCATTCTCTTTAAAATTTGAGTTTAAAGATGTTTTTGCTACTAATTCCTTTATTTCTGACCATTCCTCCTCAGCCAACGTTAATTCTAGATCTCATTCCCAGGCTAAGTCAAATGATTCTTTGGTTGGTGGTGAGCCGGCCAAAAGAGAGTACAGAGTTGATATAACCCCTCTACGCTCAGGATTATGCATACACAGCCGTTCAAAGGGATGTGGGATTTTAGCTTTAACAGATTTGCTGAGGGATAGCACAAAACTAAGTATCTGTAGGTAATCAAAGTGTCCATAGACAGGGTTGTGACTCCGCACCAGTCCTCAAAATTTCAAAGGATAATTTATTGAACCAGAATTATGTTCATATGTATGGTAGGTATACCAACAAATAATTGTACCTGGTGGTGCACCCAGAGTCAGGGAAAAACTAGAGAAAAAACAACTTTGCAGAAGACTCTTGTGTGGGTGCACTCTTGTTTTTGTTATATGACTATTTATTAAAACATAACTTTTATTAATTCATTTAAAATAAATCCTCACTCTTATACTCCACCATGTTTGGTTAATAGGATATATTTATATCTATATACACAAAAAGTGCTTCAAAAATTGGAAATGTTCTGGTTAGTCTATCACCAAAAGACTTGTAGGGGGATGTAGACACTATAGTTCTACATCCAATCCTAACCAACCAGCACAAGCGAAGCTTGTTTTAATGAGACCTCAATGGGTCATAATTGACCGGACAAGTCTTATCAGGAGTATGTGTCGTATCAAAAATATATGCACATATAGGGGTTGCCTGCTAGATGCCCCCGTATAAGTTTAGCTAATTTTTAGCTTTAGATATCTAGCAGAAAAAAGAAAACAGAAGAGAAGAGGGAAAAGAAAGGGGGGAGAGAAAAAGTGGTGATCCTGCTGTTGGTATCCGGTCGGAGGGGGTCATTAATTACAACACCGGGTATTCTCTGGGGGTCTCCCTCACAGGTACTGACCCAGCCCGCCACCGTTTTGCTTCCAAGATCGGACGAGATCGGGCTCTGTCGGTGGGGTATGGTAGTAACTTTTTGACGCAATTGGTCGACCCACCAATGAGAGTGCACCGATTAAAGATTTCAGAAAAAAGGCAAACTGCGGATCTGCTGTCTACGTTAGACGCAGGTTTTCACCTGTGAATCATAGATGAGAGTCCGCTGATATAAAGAAATTTTGGGCTAAGGATGAAGATAAAGGTAGGATAAGGGTAAAGGTACACGATCAGTATATGCTAAATATAGCCTATGTTAAATTGACACCAGTTGATCCCACCTATAAACGCAATATATTGTACCGCTAGGCAGGGAACATTAAGGAATCAATATCACAGAGATCAGGTGTTATTTTCAATAGGTACTGACAATTTGTTTGATAGCTTAGACATACATATGTTATATCTAGAATCCCTGCTGTGGGCTAGATTGGACTGGAAATGCTATAGCACATATACCAAAAGACTCCCCCAAGAAAAATTTATGATTGTAAATGCAACCCAAAATATGGGACTGTTGCACTAGGAAAGACAACTATTGGAGAGGGGTGTGTCCAAACAAACAAAATTATCACCTGCTCTCAGTTATCTATACGGTAACAGATAATAATAAAAAATGTAAGCAGAATATGAAAAAGACAGGTACGTTTATCATGTCCCATCTATAGCAGGCAAAAATTGACACTGTATCTATCTGAAAAAAACCAGGGTAGGTTTTGGTGTTGCTAAATGATATTGGTTAAAACAAGTTGAACAAAATTTCTATGTGGAAAGATACAGAAAATACCAGTCCCTGCCCAGGTCCCTGGGTCAGTCTGGAGTTAGGAAGTTCTGCATCATACTCCTGATGTCCGTGGTCAGAAGAGGAAAAAGAGGAAAACGCGTTTCACCCGTCCTGCGGGCTTGTTCACTTCCAATGCTGCTAATTAGGGTGATAAGTCAGGTTTAAATACCTGTTACTGAGAGCCCAGCCAATCACTGGGATCCGAGATTATCCACCTGATTGGTTACTGGCAAAATGCTCTGGCCAGCGGAAGTGACGTTCTTCCACTGGTTGCTAGGTTACCTTAAACAATTTATGTGTTGCTGGAGTGGAAAGAGGGAATCCCCGTGTATAAATATGAACTATTATATCCAGGCTGTTTCGCACTTCGCCTCTAGGCTATCCGATGGCCGCATCGCTGGTGCCCCTTAGCACCTCCCCGGCAACCCGGGCAGAGATGGCACATACCATTGGATAAATGCCTGAGCGTCCCGTTGCTAGGCATTACCACGTCTCCCCGGCTTCATAAGGTGACGTCATCACGTCTCCCCGGCTTTCGGGCAGAGACTATACGTCACATCCGGTGGTGCCTGAGCGTCTAATTGCCTGGCGACCGGGAGGTGGGAGTTTCCATATATGTGGAGGCGGATAAGTATAGGGCACTTCATTGCACTGTGCCCATGGTTAAGAGGTCCTAGTGTTGGTGGAAAGAGGGAAAAAAAGGGAAAAAAGAGACAAAAAAGGAAACGATACATGGGAAAAGAAATGTGTATAAAAGTACAGAAAAATATATATCCGTACTTAGTGTGATAACGCCTTCTGTACATTAAAAACGGTAATGTCCATTGGTATCAGGTCTCTTATTCCTGAGTGGATAGGGGAGGATTATTCCTAGGTCTATTTAAGAAAGATGGACATCCTATTATAGGATTTACTGTGCCCCGGTAGCCCCCGTTGTTGGCTTATAGTGTATTCTTTAACGAGCAGGGTGGGGCCATGTACAGACATGGCGTGTTATATAGAACTTGTTCCGTGGTATTCGGCCCAGATCAGGGTATAGGGCTATTATCCCTGTTCTAGCCGCCTATGTAGAGATATTAGGTCTTTTTGTGTAAGACATATATAGTGATTGGCTTTTACAATTATTTATTTTAATAGGGGTTGTCAAAAAACAATCCACCTGGGTAGTGGTAATATACCTCGTTGGTTAACCTTTATCTTATGATTGCTAAATTACTTAGTATGGCAATTGTGCTGTCCTGAATGAAACCTTTGAGTGATTTATATAAGGATGAAAACTGACTAGGGCGTGCACATTGAGTGACCTTGTTGTGTTTGTGAGTGGGGCTGATGAGAAAGGTAATAATATTATAATAGGATTAGTTAAATTTGAGACAGTGACTTTAGTGGCATAGTGGTTTGTTTGACTCTACTAGTTCGGTGTTGGGTATGTAAAGTGTGTGGGCCTATCGGGAAATGGGTCCAGGGTTAACTAGTGTGCCTCTTGTGTGTGTCCTTTTAGGTTATTGGGGACTTGGGATTGGTGTAAACCGTGAAAGGTGAGAAAGCAAAAATTAGTAGAAAAACGTGTGTGCTAAAACGAGGAAAAGGCAATTGATTGTGACAAGGTGCCCAAAACGTGTGTGGAATGTGTATGCACATCCAACTAATGCTGTTGGATGGTGTGGTAAATAGTGTATCTGAGTGAGGTGAATGATAGGACAAACAGGATTTCACCCAGGGCAACATCTTCAGATGGAACATACGACCCCAAAGAAATAGAGATACGAGACAACAGGAAGATCCCACCTTCTCGGAATTCGAGTCCTCTATGAGTGACGATTCAGCCAATGAACTAACAGGAGACACACGGATATCATACGATACTGGAGACCGTGAAGATTCACCCTATTTTTTAGGCCGAGGTCAGAGAAACAGAGGCAGAAATCGATACACAGGCCAACAAGAAGGGGGGGGCAAGAAGAGACAGGGGAAGGATCAACAAATGGGACACATACTCAAAGTATCCGGAACGACAGAGAAAAGTACGATAAACTCACTCTCCTCAGAACATCTTCAAATAATTAACTTATCAGACAGAACAATATCCCCGGTACAAAGGAAAGTGCTCAGCAAAGGTTTATCCTTCTCTCCCACCAAACCATTTGACCGTTTTATGTGGGAAAAAGATCTGCGCCTATTTGGGAGGAAATTGCTTCTTAAGAAATTCTTCAGTAAACAGAACTCAAGAAAAGAGGGAGCCACGGGAGACCCCCCTTGGAGTCCGGAGGATTTGGAGATGGTGGAAATCTTGGAAGACCTTCAATCAGAATCAAGACATGAAATAGGGACAAGAGATCGCCCTAAATGTAGAGCCAAGTCAACCTTTTTCCCACCAGATAACAACAGTCCGGAAATCAGGGTTTTCTTGGACATGGTATCAAAAGAATTTGATCTGATTAAACATCGCAGAGAAAGTAAATACTACTACTTTCCTCAGAATCTGTCCTATGATGAAAGAGAAGCCCTGAGAGAGCTGAGAACCTGGAAGGATGTGGTAATTAAGCCACCCGACAAGGGGGGCAATATAGTGCTGTGGCCGATAGATATGTATGTGACAGAAGCTTTGAGACAATTGAAACAAACTACATGTTACAAAAAGCTGCTAAACAATCCAACGATCCGTTTTCATACAGAATACATCAGTCTGATTGGAGAAGCCTGGTCAACAGGTGTCATTACAAAACAGGAACACACATATCTTTCAATTAAAAATCCTAAAACACCCACATTTTATCTCCTCCCAAAAACACACAAAGATTTGAACAAACCCCCGGGGAGACCTATCATGTCGGGCAATGGAGGCTTACTTGAACAGCCGAGTCGTTTCCTGGACTTACATCTCCGGGAATATGTCTTACAATTACCTTCTTATTTGAAAGACACCTCGGACCTGCTACAAAAGATTAGTGACATCATATTTGAAGATAATTTCCTATTGGTGACCCTTGATGTTGAAGCGCTGTATACCAGTATTGATCATCAGGCCGGACTAAGGGCGACACGGTTCTTCCTTGATAATGATGAAAAGGGTGATTTTGGCAACTTTCTATACAACCTATTGGCATTCATACTAGAGAAGAAATACTTCACTTTTCAGGAACAGTTTTACCTCCAGGTCAGGGGTACAGCCATGGGGGCAGCTTGTGCGCCTACCTATGCAAATTTGTTTCTGGGCTGGTGGGAGAAGAAATATGTCTTCACGGACACTAATTATTATTATTATTACATTTTTTTTATAGGGCGCCACAAGTGTTTCGCAGCGCCGTACAAAGGACAGTACAGGGAGACAAAACTTAGCATAACAGTAAATAAAGAATAGAAATGGAGTGCAGGTAACAAAGAGCAACACAATTCTCAAAACATAATACAGCTTAGATGTAAGTAGCGAAGGAGTAATCATTGTACTACTTGGGGCTGGCGGCCATAGATAGAGATGAGCCTTAACCAGCAGGAGAGAAAGCAGGTAAAGATGGTCGCTGAGTGAAATGTGTCAAGAAGAGGGTTTAGACAAGAGGAAAGAGGGCCCTGCTCTGAAGAGCTAACAATCTAGTGGGGAGGGGCAACAGAAAGATGACATGAGGTGCAAGCAGGTAGAAGCCTGATGGTGGTATGCGAGCAAAGCAGAGATGTCCAGGGCAGGGGGATAGAGGAGCAGCCTAAGGACTAGGTTATGCATTGGAGGGGTACGCTTTGATGAATAGGTGGGTTTTCAATGCCCGTTTGAAGCTTTGCAAGGTCGGGGAGAGTCTAATGGAGCGGGGGAGCGCATTCCACTGAAGGGGTGCAGCACGGGCAAAATCCTGAACTCGTGCATGGGAAGCAGTGACCAAGGCAGAGGAGAGGCGACGGTCATCAGCCGACCGTAGTGGGCGGGAGGGAGTATGAAGGAAGAGGAGGTTGGAGATGTAGGGAGCAGTGGAATTAGAGATGGCCTTGTATATGAGAGTGAGGAGTTTGAAGAGGATTCTGTAGGGGAATGGGAGCCAGTGTAGATTTTATTGAAGGGGAGTGGCAGAAGTGGAGTGGCGGGAGAGGAAGATGAGCCTAGCTGCAGAGTTGAGGACAGATTGGAGGGGAGCGATGTGGGAGCAAGTGAGGCCAGTGAGGAGCACATTGCAGTAGTCAAGTCGTGAGATGACCAGTGAGTGGATGATAAGTTTAGTTGCACTCTGGGAGAGAAATGGCCTGATGCGAGCAATGTTGCGTAGCTGGAACCGACAAGATTGCGCCAGAGCTTGGATGTAGGGTGCAAAGGAGAGGGAGGAGTCAAGAGTGACGCCCAGGCAGCGGAGTTGGGGAACGGGGGAGATGATAGTGTTGTCAACAGTGATAGAGATGTTTGTAGGGGGTGTTGCTCTGGCTGGGGGAAAGATAATAAGTTCAGTTTTATCCACGTTGAGCTTCAGAGAGCGCTCAGACATCCAGGAGGAGATGGCAGAGAGGCAGCTGGAGACCTGAGAGAGGACAGAGGGGGACAGATCAGGAGAGGAGAGGTAGAGTTGTGTGTCATCAGCATAGAGGTGGTATTAAAGGCCAAAGGAGTTAATGAGCGCACCCAGGGAAGAGGTGTAGAGGGAGAACAGAAGGGGGCCTAGGACAGAACCCTGAGGGACACCAACAGGAAGGATGGAAGGGTGTGAGGTGGTTCCGGAGGCAGACACAGAGAAGGAGCGGTTAGTGAGGTATGAGGTAAACCAGTCAAGGATGGTGCTAGAGAGGCCAACATTTTGGAGTGTGCGGAGGAGGAGAGGGTGATCCACGGTGTCAAAGGCAGCAGAGAGGTCCAGAAGGATGAGCAAAGAGAAGTGGCCTTTGGATTTGGCCGAAAGCAGGTCACTGGTGACTTTCACCAGGGCAGTCTCGGTGGAGTGGAGTGGGCGAAAGCCAGATTGTAGTGGATCAAGGATGGAGTGGTCAGAGAGGTAGCTTGTGAGACTGCTGTAGACCAGTCGTTCAAGTAGTTTGGAGGCGAAAGGGAGAAGAGAGATGGGGCGGTAGCTAGTGAGTGATGAAGGGTCGAGGCTGGCTTTTTTGAGAATAGGGGACACCAGAGCATGTTTGAATGGTGAGGGAAAGATGCCAGTAGAGAGCGATAGGTTAAAAAGGTGAGCAAGGTGGGAGCATGCAGAGGGGGGAGGGAGCGGAGAAGACGGGAGGTGAGGGGGTCCAAGTGGCAGGTTGTGGGGGGAGAGGATAGGATGAGGGAGTGGACTTCCTTGTCTGAGGTGGGACGGAAGCAGGACAGAGTGGGATAGATGGACGGGAGGGATGGTGGGAGCAGGGGGGCAGCAGAGGGGTGACGGGAGGAGATGTAATTTTGAATATCCTCAATTTTGGAGATGAAGAAGGAGGCAAAGTCAGTGGGAGTGAGGGAAGAGGGGAGGGGAGGAGGAGGGGGGCGAAGGAGAGTGTTGAAAGTTTCAAAGAGTCGGCGTGGACTGGAGGACTGAGAAGAGATGAGTGTTTGGAAAAAGGATTGCTTGGCGAGAGAAAGAGCAGAGCTATAGGAAGAGAGGATAAACTTGAAATGGAGAAAGTCCGCCAGAGAGTGGGATCTCCTCCAGGAGCGTTCTGCAGACCGTGTAATGATCTATATACAGAACATGTAATGTTATGGCTAAGATATATAGATGACATCTTTGTCATATGGGATGGTGACCAAGATCTCCTGATGGAATTCATTAAACTTTTGAACAATAACGACTTGAACATAAAGCTGACACATACCATTGACCAGAAGACAATATCCTTCCTCGACATCAACATCTACAAATCCAGTACAGGCAATCTATCAACCGAACTCTATCGAAAAGAAACCTCAACCAATAGCCTTTTGTTCCAAACTAGTGCGCATTTCCCACCGACAGTAGAGAACATACCCAAGGGAGAATATCTGAGACTTCGGAGAAATTGCTCAGAAGATACGGTTTTCAAAAGTAAAAGCCAGGAACTCTCTCATCGGTTACATGAGAGAGGCTACAGCAAAAGATCTTTGAAACGGGCATATAAAGAAGCAATCAAGATACCTAGGGATACTCTGATTTTTCCAACTAAAATTCCCAGGCAAACTGATGACAAGATCAGATTCATCGGGACTTTCTGCCCGGAATGGAGACAGATCAAGAAGGCTATTGAGAAACATCTTCCGATACTTCAATTGGATAAGACCCTGGCACCATTGATAGACACCAACATACAAATGAGTTGGAGGAGATCGAGTAACATCAAGGACCTCCTAGTACGGAGCCATTTCCAATCAAGGACTACGAAATCAAACAATCTGAAAGGCACCTTCCCATGCGGACACTGTAAAGCTTGCCCACACATGTTGAAAGTAAATACTATATCTGATCGTTATGGTAAACCCATACCTATCAGGCAATTTTTCAACTGCAGTACTCAAGGCCTGATCTACTGCATTGAATGCAGCTGTAATTTGAGATATGTAGGGATGACGACCCGCAAATTTAAGGAGCGAATCTTAGAACATGTGGGAACTTGCCGCAATGCCGCCAGTGATTTCATACGAATGAGAAAACTGACCTCGGTGGCGAGACACTTTCATCTGTGTCACACAGATTTCATGAAAGATCTCAAGGTTTATGGCCTGGAAAAAGTTCAGCTGGGCATCAGAGGAGGAGATCTGAGCAAAGAAATTCTGAAGAAAGAAACGGAATGGATTTTCAAACTTAATACTTACAAACCAATGGGTCTCAATGAAAGCATAAATTAAAGTGCTTTTCTTTAACTAATCTGATGATATGCCATCATCCTTTCCACCCAGTATGCTCAATAATTCAACAACTCGCCATTTCCTTCCCCTTCTCATAACAGGCCCTCCCCCCTCTTTCTTCCCCTATGACCACCCTACACCAACTAACCCGCTTAATTTAGCCACATCCTTGGAATACATTATGATCCTGAACTAGACCTATTAACAGGGTTCTTCAGCCCTACAATCAGGACAATTATGGCACCTTTTACATGGGGCCTAAGCAATCCTTCCCTTTATCTATCAGCTCAATCACTAGACTAGGCACACATTCATAACTTCCCTGGGGAGGCTTTTGAGATCAACTAACCCTATAATTCTCAACCCAATATAACAAAATTCAGCAAAACCAACAATTCAACAACTAACATCACACCCCCTGATTTATTTACTCCATATTTATCACCAATTCAGTGGTCCCTACAGCAATCACTGCACCTTCGTCTATACCCTACACATACACCGATTATCATTCACCTCACTCAGATACACTATTTACCACACCATCCAACAGCATTAGTTGGATGTGCATACACATTCCACACACGTTTTGGGCACCTTTTCACAATAAATTGCCTTTTCCTCGTTTTAGCACACACGTTTTTCTACTAATTTTTGCTTTCTCACCTTTCACGGTTTACACCAATCCCAAGTCCCCAATAACCTAAAAGGACACCCACAAAAGGCACACTAGTTAACCCTGGACCCATTTCCCGATAGGCCCACACACTTTACATACCCAACACCGAACTAGTAGAGTCAAACAAACCACTATGCCACTAAATTCACTGTCTCAAATTTAACTAATCCTATTATAATATTATTACCTTTCTCATCAGCCCCACTCACAAACACAACAAGGTCACTCAATGTGCACGCCCTAGTCAGTTTTCATCCGTATATAAATCACTCAAAGGTTTCATTCAGGACAGCACAATTGCCATACTAAGTAATTTAGCAATCATAAGATAAAGGTTAACCAACGAGGTATATTACCACTACCCAGGTGGTTTGTTTTTTGACAACCCCTATTAAAATAAATAATTGTAAAAGCCAATCACTATATATGTCTTACACAAAAAGACCTAATATCTCTACATAGGCGGCTAGAACAGGGATAATAGCCCTATACCCTGATCTGGGCCGAATACCACGGAACAAGTTCTATATAACACGCCATGTCTGTACATGGCCCCACCCTGCTTGTTAAAGAATACACTATAAGCCAACAACGGGGGCTACCGGGGCACAGTAAATCCTATAATAGGATGTCCATCTTTCTTAAATAGACCTAGGAATAATCCTCCCCTATCCACTCAGGAATAAGAGACCTGATACCAATGGACATTACCGTTTTTAATGTACAGAAGGCGTTATCACACTAAGTACGGATATATATTTTTCTGTACTTTTATACACATTTCTTTTCCCATGTATCATTTCCTTTTTTGTCTCTTTTTTCCCTTTTTTTCCCTCTTTCCACCAACACTAGGACCTCTGAACCATGGGCACAGTGCAATGAAGTGCCCTATACTTTTCCGCCTCCACATATATGGAAACTCCCACCTCCCGGTCGCCAGGCAACTAGACGCTCAGGCACCACCGGATGTGACGTATAGTCTCTGCCCGAAAGCCGGGGAGACGTGATGACGTCACCTTATGAAGCCGGGGAGATGTGGTAATGCCTAGCAACGGGACGCTCAGGCATTTATCCAATGGTATGTGCCGTCTCTGCCCGGGTTGCCGGGGAGGTGCTAAGGGGCACCAGCGATGCGGCCATCGGATAGCCTAGAGGCGCAGTGCGAAACAGCCTGGATATAATAGTTCATATTTATACACGGGGATTCCCTCTTTCCACTCCAGCAACACATAAATTGTTTAAGGTAACCTAGCAACCAGTGGAAGAACGTCACTTCCGCTGGCCAGAGCATTTTGCCAGTAACCAATCAGGCGGATAATCTCAGATCCCAGTGATTGGCTGGGCTCTCAGTAACAGGTATTTAAACCTGACTTATAACCCTAATTAGCAGCATTGGAAGTGAACAAGCCCGCAGGACGCACAAGAATATAAGGGATCCCTTCTGCGCTCATCCAACAACAATAAACAGTAATGCAATAAATGATAGGTTCCCAATGGATAAGTCTATGACTAAATTATAGTCTCTTTTAGTTCTTATACAAAGCGGAAGTGCTGGATGTAGGGAGACTCAATGCATACCGTACTCACAAGGAGTCGTGGTATGTCCCGCATGTAGAGGTGTCTTAAGTCGCTTGGTTCTTCTTTACCTTCTCCGAGGTGGAAAGTTCTTATCCTCGTAGTTGGATGACCTTAAATGCAGAGATCTGACCCATCTGGCTCCGCTACCGGTTCGCCCTCCCTGCCGTCCCCGGCTGCTGCTGCTGCGGGCGGTGGCACTGACTGGACGGGTCGCTGTATCTCCGAACTTGTTACAGCGACCCGTCCAGTCAGTGCCACCGCCCGCAGCAGCAGCAGCCGGGGACGGCAGGGAGGGCGAACCGGTAGCGGAGCCAGATGGGTCAGATCTCTGCATTTAAGGTCATCCAACTACGAGGATAAGAACTTTCCACCTCGGAGAAGGTAAAGAAGAACCAAGCGACTTAAGACACCTCTACATGCGGGACATACCACGACTCCTTGTGAGTACGGTATGCATTGAGTCTCCCTACATCCAGCACTTCCGCTTTGTATAAGAACTAAAAGAGACTATAATTTAGTCATAGACTTATCCATTGGGAACCTATCATTTATTGCATTACTGTTTATTGTTGTTGGATGAGCGCAGAAGGGATCCCTTATTTTCTTGTGCATTGTGTTCCAGGGTGATTGAGTGATCATCTGTTGGTATCCCTACTGCAGCTCTCTGAGGCACAGCAGTCCTCTACCTCCCCTTTTTTAGATAAGCCCGCAGGACGGGTGAAACGCGTTTTCCTCTTTTTCCTCTTCTGACCACGGACATCAGGAGTATGATGCAGATCTTCCTAACTCCAGACTGACCCAGGGACCTGGGCAGGGACTGGTATTTTCTGTATCATTCCACATAGAAATTTTGTTCAACTTGTTATAACCAATATCATTTAGCAACACCAAAACCTACCCTGGTTTTTTTCAGATAGATACAGTGTCAATTTTTGCCTGCTATAGACGGGACATGATAAACGTACCTGTCTTTTTCATATTCTGCTTACATTTTTTATTATTATCTGTTACCGTATAGATAACTGAGAGCAGGTGATAATTTTGTTTGATTGGACACACCCCTCTCCAATAGTTGTCTTTCCTAGTGCAACAGTCCCATATTTTGGGTTGCATTTACAATCATAAATTTTTCTTGGGGGAGTCTTTTGGTATATGTGCTATAGCCTTTCCAGTCCAATCTAGACCACAGCAGGGATTCTAGATATAACATATGTATGTCTAAGCTATCAAACAAATTGTCAGTACCTATTGAAAATAACACCTGATCTCTGTGATATTGATTCCTTAATGTTCCCTGCCTAGCGGTACAATATATTGCGTTTATAGGTGGGATCAACTGGTGTCAATTTAACATAGGCTATATTTAGCATATACTGATCGTGTACCTTTACCCTTATCCTACCTTTATCTTCATCCTTAGCCCAAAATTTCTTTATATCAGTGGACTTTCATCTATGATTCACGGGTGAAAACCTGCGTCTAACATAGACAGCAGATCCGCAGTTTGCCTTTTTTCTGAAATCTTTAATCGGTGCACTCTCATTGGTGGGTCGACCAATTGCGTCAAAAAGTTACTACCATACCCCACCGACAGAGCCCGATCTTGTCCGATCTTGGAAGCAAAACGGTGGCGGGCTGGGTCAGTACCTGTGAGGGAGACCCCCAGAGAATACCCGGTGTTGTAATTAATGACCCCCTCCGACCGGATACCAACAGCAGGATCACCACTTTTTCTCTCCCCCCTTTCTTTTCCCTCTTCTCTTCTGTTTTCTTTTTTCTGCTAGATATCTAAAGCTAAAAATTAGCTAAACTTATACGGGGGCATCTAGCAGGCAACCCCTATATGTGCATATATTTTTGTTACGACACATACTCCTGATAAGACTGGTCCGGTCAATTATGACCCATTGAGGTCTCATTAAAACAAGCTTCGCTTGTGCTGGTTGGTTAGGATTGGATGTAGAACTATAGTGTCTACATCCCCCTACAAGTCTTTTGGTGATAGACTAACCAGAACATTTCCAATTTTTGAAGCACTTTTTGTGTATATAGATATAAATATATCCTATTAACCAAACATGGTGGAGTATAAGAGTGAGGATTTATTTTAAATTAATTAATAAAAGTTATGTTTTAATAAATAGTCATATAACAAAAACAAGAGTGCACCCACACAAGAGTCTTTTGTTTTTTTCTCTAGGTAATCAAAGTGTCTAAGGTTCTTGTTATCAGATTTCTCACATAGCGCCGCAAAGTTTTGTGGAGCATTGTCCCCAGAAACATGTAATATTCTATTAATACCTAACGAAGCCCATGGCCTTAGATAGGGTATCATGCACCTCAGAGGCAAATTAGGATGGCGCCAGAGAGGGGTCAGTGGAGATGGGTAGGGAGCTAATTGAAGTTTCTTATACAGGAAGTCCCAGGTTTTCAGTACTGAAGAAACAAATGGGGTTACTGCTACCGAGGCTGGTCTCAATCTTGACGGTAACCATGGAAGAAAGCTGACCAATTGATGGTTAAACAATTCGCTTTCCAGAGACACCCACTTTTTATCCGCTTCCTTTGTGTGCCAGGCTACTACATGGCTCAGTGCATTGCTTAAAAATAGCGTTCAAAAATAGGGAGGCCTAAGTCGCCGTTAATAGAAGATTTTGCCAAACATGACCAACCAAGTCTAGGGGTTTTGTTCGCCCAAATAAATTTGCCACATAGAGATTTAATGGTGTGGCAAAATGAGGCTGGCACAGCTATGGGTATAGTTTGAAACAAATAAATCAGCCATGGTAGAATATTAATTTTAACCAAATTTATTCTTCATGTCCAGGAGATGTACAGAGGGGCCCATTTGGTTAAATCTATCTTAATGGCATTCATAATCGGAATATAGTTTGCTTTAAACAATTTATCATAGTGTTTTGTAATCTGGATCCCCAGATATGTAATAGATTTGGGCCGCCAAATGTAATCAAAATTTGATTCTAGCAGTTTCACAGAGGCAGTGGGGAGGTGGAAAGCTAACGCTTCCGATTTAGTAGTGTTCACTTTGTGACCTGATAGACTGCCATACAATGAGAGTTCGGCCTTTAAATTCGGAAGTGAAGTTAGAGGGGAGGATAATGAGAGCAGGACGTTGTCAGCAAAAAGTGATATTTTATATTGGGATCCTTGGACAGCGATTCCTTTTATATCGGGGTTCCCCCTAATATGAGCTGCCAGAGGTTCAATACTAAGTGCATATAATAAGGGAGATAAATGACAATGCCATTAGTAGTCACTGCTGTAAATGGGTTATAATATAGAGCTTGGACTGTAGACAAAAAGCTACCACAGAAGCCATGATATTGTGTGTATTTTTGATTGTATGTAAGCCATGATATGTATGCCTTATGATCCGGCTGCCTCTGTTATATCTCTCCTATATTTCCCTGGTCTGTGTTCCAGGATGTCCGTGCTTCCAATGTGTTGATGATGTACTATGATTATGGGTCTCCTTCCTATATATTGGATGCTTCCTTCCATTATTCGAACCCACAAGCATTTATGTCATGGTGTTTGTATTTTGTCTTTTCTCTTTCTTGTTATTCAAAAAATTTCCAATAAAGATACTTTAAAAAAAATGGAATAAAATTACCTAAGTATATTAAATGGATATAAATGTTTCCACATTTTCCTCAGTAGGTACCCATGATTAGTTACAAAAATTGTTGTTAAATGATAGGTTAAATAGATGTAGACGTGTTAAATAAATAGACGTGTTAAATAGATGTAGTTTTACAATTACCTTATTTACAGAGTTACTGTACATACTGATTATGTTCTAGAATGAATATTTTATGGTATTTTCATTTCACAAATGTGTACAATGTGACTGATCACTAATCAGCCTATGTCCCTATCAAGAAGCCACTGCACTGAAACACCAAATCAATTAGTGGAAATATTGTTGGGTAGACTTATCCACCAGATCTATTGAGTCATTCATATTATTCCAGTTACTAATAAATATATCCAAAGTAAGGATAATCCACAACATCTACCTACTGTTATGATTCCAGCACTCTGGTCAGAGGAGATCTTATGGCAAGGACCGGAGCACTGGAACGGAATGCTGGGGAAGGGAGCAGGACAGGAAAATAGCCCCTGGTACCCTAACTCTGTTGTCTCACCCGTGTTGTCAGAAATCCCCTGCGAGACTATGGTTTCTTGAGCCCTTGGCAGCCGCGTTTGAAGGGCGGATTATGTCTGCCCAACTTCGATGCCCCCCGGTCTTAATGAGAGACAAAGGGAAACCCGAGACAGGGTGATAACAAGAGGCCCTCTAACTAAACAACCAGGCCAGGGGCTAAGCAAACTCAAAACTATAATATGTGCGGAGAAACCGCCAGGGAAAAGGACAACCAAAATATCCACTTGTCCAATTCTCCTACCCGGCACCGCCAAGTACCAGAGAGGACTTGTGGAAGCGGAACCCTCCGCAAATGCTCCAAACACAAAATATAAAAGGTAAGCGGCTAAGCCGCAACACACGACAGAGCCGCAACTCACGAACACCACTGGATATAAAACGGTGATCAGTCAGGACTCCAGGGAACCAAACGACCTCTTGGGATGAGATGACAACTCCCGAATACCGGACTTCTGAGGACTGGAATGACCGGATACAGCAGGACTGGAAACAGACTCTCAGCAAACAAAGGCAGCATGCAGGAAGCTATTACCGGCGTCTGTGAGAAGCCCTGGGAGTGTATTTAACAAGGAGTCCTCCAATCAGCTGCTAAAGGCTGATTAGAATAAATGCCGTGCAGCTGCCTTGCTGCACGGCCAGAAAGCAGGTGAATATCTAATTTCCTAAAGCCTAGCAACGGGGAACGCGGTCCGCCAGTGGTGTCCCCGTTGCTAGGGTCCGTGCGGCTCAGCGCGCCCGGTGTCTAGCGTTGCTAGGGAGCCGGCGGCTGTACGTGCACGGCATCTCTAGTTGCTAGGCGCCGGGCCGCGCAGACCATCAAGCGGACCCCGGCGCCTAACAGTACCCCCCCTTGAGGAGGGGTCAAGGAACCCCTAAAGCCAGGTTTCTGAGGAAATTCCCAAAAAAATGCCCTCTTGAGCCTCGGGGCATGAAGATCCTTATCCAGGACCCAAGACCTTTCCTCCGGACCATAGTCTTTCCAGTGAACCAGAAAATACAGCCGATCCCAGGACAATTTGGAATCGAGAACCTTCTCTACCAAGAACTCCTGTTGTCCCTGTACATCCACTGGAGATCTACCCTGAGAGATCTTCCGAGGAAATCTACTGGAAGAAACGTATTGTTTCAACAGGGAACAATGAAACGTATTTCCAATCCTGAGAGATCTTGGTAAACGTAACCGAAAGGCAACTGGGTTGACTCTTTTAATAATAAGAAATGGCCCAATAAATTTGGGTCCCAGTCTAGCCGAGGATTGTCGAAGCCTGATGTTGCGAGTCGACAACCACACCCTATCTCCCACCTTAAAAGTGCAAGGACGTCGGAGCCTGTCAGAAAATTTCTTCTCTCGAAAGGCCGCTTTTCTGAGAGCAAGGTGCACCTTTTTCCAAATGGCTCTGAGATGGGAGGTTAAGGTAAGCGAGGAGACTGAGGAATGATGAAAAAAAGAATTAGCTCTGGGGTGAAAACCAAAAACTGAAAAGAATGGAGACTCTTTAGTGGAGGAATGACAAGAATTATTGTAAGCAAATTCAGCCAACGGAAGAAACTCGGACCAATCATTCTGGAGTTTGGCTGAATACAAGCGCAAATATTGTTTCAATGATTGGTTAACTCGTTCGGTTTGCCCGTTCGATTGTGGGTGGTAACCGGATGTTAACGACAATTTCATCTTCAATGAGGCACAAAAACATTTCCAGAATTGTGCGATGAATTGTGGACCCCGATCAGAAACAATATCAGTAGGCAACCCATGAAGCCTGAATACATGGCGGAGAAACAAAACTGCCAACCCTTGGGCAGAAGGCAATCGGGGAAGAGCAATAAAATGAGCCATTTTACTAAAACGGTCCACTACCACCCATATGACTCGGAATCCGGCTGAAAGGGGAAGGTCAACCACAAAATCCATGGAAATATGAGACCACGGCCTGAGAGGAACATTTAAGGGCATAAGTTGCCCGATGGGCAAGGAACGGGGAACCTTATGCTATGCACTAACCTGACATGAATAAACAAATTCCTTGACGTCTTTAGAAAGACCAGGCCACCATACTGAGCGAGAGACTAACTCCAATGTCTTAGAGACTCCTGGATGCCCTGAAACTTTGTTATCATGGAATTCCGTTAAAACAGTAGCTCTCAAAAACTCAGGGACGTAAAGGCGACCAGCAGGAGTAATTCTAGGAGCTTGGTGTTGAAGCTGTTTTAACTGGGTAAATAAATCTTGTGTGAGGCCCGCCCAGATGACCGAAGATGGAAGTATGGGGGTAACAGGATTGTTATTGTGAACCGGAAGAAAGCTACGTGACAGGGCATCAGCCTTAGTATTCTTGGAACCAGGCCTGAAAGTGATTATAAATTTGAAACGCGTAAAAAATAATGCCCAACGTGCCTGCCGGGCATTAAGCCGCTTAGCCGATTCAATGTATTGCAGGTTCTTATGGTCAGTCAATACCGAAATAGTATGTTTTGCTCCCTCCAGCCAATGCCTCCACTCCTCGAAAGCCCACTTTACCGCCAGTAACTCCCGATTACCAACGTCATAGTTGGATTCAGCGGAGGAGAATTTCCTGGACATAAAGGCACAAGGATGTAACTCCAGAGACTCCGGATCCTTTTGAGAAAGGATAGCCCCCACTCCAACCTCCGAGGCATCAACCTCCACCACAAAGGGCAATTCCGGATTAGGATGTCTGAGGACTGGAGCCGAGACAAAGGCTTGTTTCAAGGCCCGGAAGGACAACTCAGCTTCACGCGACCAGTTGGTAGGATCCGCTCCTTTCTTTGTCAGAGCTACAATGGGAGCAACCAGGTCAGAAAAAGAATGAATGAACCTCCTATAATAATTTGCAAACCCTAAAAAGTGCTGAATTGCTTTTAAATTGGTGGGTTGCGCCCAACTAAGGATGGCCTGGAGTTTCTTTGGTTCCATGGAAAATCCCTGAAGGGGAAATTATGTACCCTAAAAAAGATACTTCCGTGACATGAAACTCACACTTCTCCAGCTTGGCATATAAATGATTCTCACGTAACTTTTGAAGAACCAGACGCACCTGGGTAACATGTTGTTCCATTGATTCAGAAAAAATCAGGATGTCGTCTAAGTAAACGACCACGAATTTCCCTAGGAAGTCACGGAGCACATCGTTAATGAGGTCTTGAAAAACTGCCGGAGCATTGGACAGGCCGAACGGCATCACCAGGTATTCGTAGTGACCCGACTGAGTACTGAAGGCCGTTTTCCACTCATCTCCAGATTTAATTCGGATGAGGTTGTACGCTCCTCGAAGGTCAATTTTAGAAAAAATCACTGCAGAACGTAACTGATCAAAGAGTACAGAAATCAACGGCAAAGGATAGGTGTTTTTAACTGAGATCTTATTCAGGGCTCTAAAATCAATACAAGGTCTAAGCGAGCCATCCTTTTTCTCCACAAAGAAGAAGCCTGCACTTAAAGGAGATTTTGATGGTCTAATAAATCCTTTCTCAAGGCTCTCCTTTACATAATCATTCATAGCCGCAGTTTCTGGCCCGGATAATGCATATAATCTTCCCTTTGGCAATGCGGCACCAGGAATTAACTCAATAGCACAATCATAAGGCCGATGGGGAGGCAGAATGTCCGCATTGCCTTTGGAGAAAACATCAGCAAACTCTTGGTATTCCACCGGAATGAGTTCTGGAATGATAGCTGCTACTCTGACTGGAAACGTGATACATTCCTTATCACAAAAAGTACCCCAATGTGAAATCTCCCCCGACCGCCAATCAATGGTGGGATTATGAAAGTCCAGCCAAGGGTGACCCAGAACAACTGGAACTGCTGGGCAATGTGTAAGAAAGAACTCGATTTTCTCGGAATGTAGAGCTCCTACTGTAAGTAGTACAGGGGGTGTACGGAGAGAAATAATCCCATTAGACAGCGGACTCCCATCTAAGCCATGCATGGTGACACACCTACCCAAAGGTAACTGAGGAATGCCTAAGGCCTTAGCCCAAGTTAAATCCATAAAGTTTCCTGCAGCTCCACTGTCAACAAAAGCCGACACCGAAGAACTGAGGCTGCCAAAGGAAACTTTAACTGGGACTAAAAGGGAGTTATTCGAGGAGATAAGCTGCAGACCTAGGTGAACCCCCTCACAATTCACCTGGTCAAAGCGTTTCCCGACTTGTTCGGACCATTACGAGCAAAATGTCCCTTACCCCCACAGTACAGACAAAGACCAGAATTTTGCCTTCTGGCTCTTTCTTCAGGAGACAGCCGGGAGAGACCCATCTGCATGGGCTCCTCTACGTCTTCAGGAATGGAATATACACACGGACTTGACCTTACAGGTGCTCCTTTTTCAGCCCTCCGCTCTCTGAGACGACGATCAATCTTAATAGAAAGCTCCATGAGTTTATCGAGAGGCTCAGGAGCGGGGTACTGAAGGAGACTGTCTTTTATAGACTCTGATAAGCCGAGGCGAAACTGACTGCGCAGGGCTGGGTAATTCCAGCCACAGTCGTTCGACCAACGGCGAAACTCCGTACAATAAACCTCCGCAGGATTTCTACCCTGTCTGAGAGCGCGCAACTGACTTTCAGCGGATGCCTCTCTATCAGGGTCATCATACAAGAGCCCTAAAGACTCAAAAAAAGCGTCAACAGACAACAATGCCGGATCCTCTGCTCTTAAACCAAATGCCCAGGTCTGAGGATCCCCCTGGAGCAAAGAAATAATAAACCCGACCCGCTGAGATTCAGTACCCGAGGAAGTCAGTCTTAAACGAAAATAAAGTTTACAGGATTCTTTAAAATTAAAAAACTCTTTTCTATCACCAGAAAAACGGTCAGGCAAATGCATCTTTGGTTCAGGGACTACCCTTGGGGAAGTTCGCAAAAGATCTTCCTGCGACTTCACCCGAAGAGAAAGATCCTGAACCATCTGAGTAAGTTCTTGAATCTGGCTGACTAAGAGCTGACCAGGATTTGGCCCTAAACCTGTTGGATTCATGAGGCCGATAAACTCTCACAAAACTGAATGAGAAAAAATTAAACCCCGTTTAATTTTAAGTTTTGGTATGGCCGGTAATAATGTTATGATTCCAGCACTCTGGTCAGAGGAGATCTTATGGCAAGGACCGGAGCACTGGAACGGAATGCTGGGGAAGGGAGCAGGACAGGAAAATAGCCCCTGGCACCCTAACTCTGTTGTCTCACCCGTGTTGTCAGAAATCCCCTGCGAGACTATGGTTTCTTGAGCCCTTGGCAGCCGCGTTTGAAGGGCGGATTATGTCTGCCCAACTTCGATGCCCCCCGGTCTTAATGAGAGACAAAGGGAAACCCGAGACAGGGTGATAACAAGAGGCCCTCTAACTAAACAACCAGGCCAGGGGCTAAGCAAACTCAAAACTATAATATGTGCGGAGAAACCGCCAGGGAAAAGGACAACCAAAATATCCACTTGTCCAATTCTCCTACCCGGCACCGCCGAGTACCAGAGAGGACTTGTGGAAGCGGAACCCTCCGCAAATGCTCCAAACACAAAATATAAAAGGTAAGCGGCTAAGCCGCAACACACGGCAGAGCCGCAACTCACGAACACCACTGGATATAAAACGGTGATCAGTCAAGACTCCAGGGAACCAAACGACCTCTTGGGATGAGATGACAACTCCCGAATACCGGACTTCTGAGGACTGGAATGACCGGATACAGCAGGACTGGAAACAGACTCTCAGCAAACAAAGGCAGCATGCAGGAAGCTATTACCGGCGTCTGTGAGAAGCCCTGGGAGTGTATTTAACAAGGAGTCCTCCAATCAGCTGCTAAAGGCTGATTAGAATAAATGCCGTGCAGCTGCCTTGCTGCACGGCCAGAAAGCAGGTGAATATCTAATTTCCTAAAGCCTAGCAACGGGGAACGCGGTCCGCCAGTGGCGTCCCCGTTGCTAGGGTCCGTGCGGCTCAGCGCGCCCGGCGTCTAGCGTTGCTAGGGAGCCGGCGGCTGTACGTGCACGGCGTCTCTAGTTGCTAGGCGCCGGGCCGCGCAGACCATCAAGCGGACCCCGGCGCCTAACACCTACACAAACTGTATACAGCAATTGGATATATATATTTCATAAGTATGCCAACATCATGCAGGATTAGTCCACAAGAAACTTGGAGGGGTGGGAGAGGACTTCCTTTTTCCAGTAAAAAATGTTATACATTATTTATTGGAATCCTGGGGGAGATGAATGGTATCTCTCATCATTCCTGATTTGGATGAGATTAGGATAAATTGAAAATTGCTTAAATAATTAACAGAGAAAGAAGGGGGGGGAGACTCTTTTGTTTGGGGGCGCTCTTTGGTTCATTTAAAATTTAACTTTTATTACATCCTTTCATAAAAATACCTTTAAGTCATAATGAGAAAAAATAGTAATAATTCCACTCAATCGAAAATAAGAAATCCAACTAAATTTGCCCTTCATTACTTGTATTATATAATTTTTTTTATTTATTTGACAGTTGATTAAAGATGGTAGTATATTTATTTAGTACCTCACTCACCTGTTAACTTTCTGCTTATATATGTATTAGAAAATAGAACAACATGAATGATCCGATACATCTGATGGATCCAAAGACTGAAGTATATCTATTTAGTACCTTACTTACCTGTTAATCCTGGAATGGAGTATCATTATTTTGGAGTGTTACTAGCTATATATGTATTTTAATAATAGGGAATTTTATAATAGCAACCCAGCCAGCAAATATATATGAAGACCGCATATATTTAAAAATATGAGTACAACTAATAGATCTAGGAATAAAACCAATTTAAATGATTATATTTAAATAACATATACTTACCTTTTAATAATTTAGAAAAAAGGAAAGAGTTGGTCTATGCACTGGTATATCCACCTAAAATTGTTGTGGAGAAAAAATGTATGACCAGAAATTTTTAATGGTATATACAATCGGCCTAATTGATACTAGATCTTCCACGGGTGATGTTCAAGTATTCTTGTCTGGTGGTGCTCCCCTAGAGTCATAACATATCATAGAGAAAGAAGGGGGGGAAAAGAAGACTCTTTTGTTTGGGGGCACGCTTTGGTTCATTTAAAATTTTACTTTTATTACATCCTTTCATAAAAACCTTTAAGTCATAATGAGAAAAAATAGTAATAATAAAACAAAACATTATGAAAAATTATAAAATAATTCCCAGTAACACATAAAGAGTCCAATGATAATTTGCTGGAATTAGTGAGCACTAATGTTAGGCTCCTCTATACATCACGTCCATCACTTGGTACCACAATAGATGTAAGAGGACGAAAAAACAATCAAACAAAATATCAAACAGAAAACCAGTGTATCAATAAGTCAAACTGGCAGCACATGAATCCCAAAATACCTGAGATTTGAGGAGTAATTGTTTTATGTACACAGCTTTCCGTGATACCATACCCCTCCTACAAATGTTTGTAATAACATGCCCTCTATACTAGCAGAATCGGCAAAACATGTGATCATAGGTAGTGAGAGCAAGAAGACATTAATATGTAAATCAACAATCAGGGATGTGAGGTCAGTAAAGTAGTTAGATTGTTACATATTAACGACTCAAATGTATTGATATTATGAATTTACTTCTCTAAAGAAAGAGAAGGCATATTGCCACAGGGATAGTAATAGCACAGAAAAGCACGTGCATTTGAGTCTGAGTGCAGATCTACTTTTGACCATGTGCTCGTCAGCAGAGAATGGCCAATGAGAGTACGTTAAACCAATACACAAATTGGTCCTTGCTCCCCCTCTCCCTATTAGGCAGGGTTGCAGTTTTGAAGAGTATTGTTTTCCCTAAGATTTCCTATCTCCTCCAAATGTAGCCTCTAAAACCTTCCAATGTCACCCTGTGTGACAGTCTCTTTACTAAATTCCTGTGGAATTATAAAAAACCTAGAATTTCCTTTGCCAAACTTAGATTGCCTCGTAAAGATGGTGGATTAGCTCTCCCTGATCTCCTAGCCTTCTTTAGGGCTGTGTCCTTTTGATACATTTTCGATTGGCTATTGACTGCCTCCTCCTATGTTAGTTATGATTTAGAACAGGCTCTAGTCCACCCTTACAACCTCCGGGCATTGCTCCACACCCCTAAGTCCTTGCTCCCCTCTCCTCTCTGTGCTAATATATTATTTTGGGACTCATATGTCTCATGGTGGGCTATTTGTAAGGTTGTGGGTAGCAACCCCGAGTACTCCCCATTTATCCCTTTCTGTGGCAACCCATGTTTTACCCCGTCTCTTGATAATGTGAAGTACTTCCTCTGGAAAGCAAAGGGGATTTCTATTATTAGAGACATCTTTGACCCTGGAGGGATTTTACTGTGATTTCAAGATTTAATGAATAGACATTGCGTACCCTCATCTGATTTCTATATATATCTCCAGTTATGCCACTATGTGCAATCTCTTCCCCTTTCTCCTGTGCATGAGCAGAGCAGTCCCCGTTTATTGTCTCTCTTACTGAGACTAAAAACATTCTCCTACAAAACCTATTTCCAAGTAAACCTGACGCCCACTGGCCTGCAGCAATATATAAATGGTCTTCTGATTGGGCCTGGGCCCCAAATCCAAAAGACTTTGTTTCCCCCTTACTGCAAATTCTTAAAGCCCTGCATTCATCACAACTTCAGGAAATTCATATTAGATTTTTACACCGTGTGTATGTTGCTCCAGACCAGAGGAAGCACATGGTTTCCACTGATTCTGGACACTGCCTTAAATGTAAAGCACCCAATGCTCTTCTAATGCATAATTTCTAGCATTGTCCCAAGGTTAATACGTTTTGGCACAAAGTTTTATGATATCTCACTTCTACCTTTCATGTGCATCTCCCTTTGGACCCGGTTGCTATTCTAGGCCTACACACCTCCAGATGGAATTTACCCTTATCCTAGATACCTCTCATCCCCTTTTTATATGTGTTACTAACCCTGGGAAAAAAACCTCATCCTTAACCACTGGATTCTCCGAACTGGCCCTAGACTTGAAAATCTCAAATCCTTGCTTACCGTCACATTGTATATGGAACGTCAATCTGCTCTCCCTGATCTAGAACATAATGCCCTTCAATTTTATAAGAAATGGAGTCCCTACATTGATTCACTGAGCCCTAACCAACAACAGCATGTCCTAAAATTGTTTGATTCTCTTAGCTGGGAATCCTACAGGAAACTTTGCCCGCTTGGTTAATAAGTACAGCTATATCGCATATTCTCTGTGTGTATGCATCTTGCACCACCTTTTACTATACCTTTTTTCTTTTGATCATTTTTAATTTCTGTAAAGATAGCGCAGCTCACTGGGTGCTGTATTCTCTTCTGTAATCCCCCCTCCCCCCACCCTACTTCTCATATCCCTGTCTTTATCTCCTTTGTATCTGTCTCTTCCTTTTGATATTGTATGTATTTTTATGTCTCTATTTAAACTCTTTGTTTTTGAAAAAAAGTGGTAAACAGTACAACCTGACCTAGATATATACATATCAATATACATGTAGAACTACAGTTCAATAAATATCCTGATGTAGAATGAAGCACATTGAAATACAAAATATCCAAGGTTACCACTTAGTTTTCGTGTTTTAAAAAAAAAATTCAACAAATTGCATTTAAAATAAAATTGCAATAAAAAATACCATTGTGGAGGGAGAGGGGGGGGAGGGGGGAGAGAAAGAAAAAAAAAAGGGGGGGGGGGCGAACAGAAATAAAAAGAAACGTATATATATATAGGGTGAGCGGTCTTTAGTATTCTCTGGACAGAGTAAAATATACAGTTTAATAGAATAAAAGTTTATCTCAACACAAAGCTGAGCGTAATTGTCTACATCCAACCAGGCAGTTGTCTCTGAAAATAAGAATAACATGGGTTCCATGTATCTAAAATTTTCCCCACAGAATCATGAAGCAAAGCTGTGATATATTCCATTGAAGCTGCGAACCAAACTTTATTGATTACAGCCTGTATGGACGGAGCATTGGGTTGTTTCCAGTTTGCAGCAATCAGCAATTTGGTGGAGCCTACTATATGATTACATAATTTACTTTTACAGTTTGAAGGCCCTTCCACTGGTTTACACAGTAGGGCTTGTAGAGGGCATTTCGGAATGGTAGAATTGTAGTTGTTACCCAGAAGAGAGAAAATGGCGTCCCAGTAAGGGCTAATCAGAGGGCTTTCCCACCAAACATGTGTGAATGGACCCCGATGACCGCAATTTCTCCAGCATTGATCCGAACTGGGAGGAAAAATATGACCATATACCACCTTGAATAAACCTTAAAAGCACTCTCTTTAAAATTCGAGTTTAAAGATGTTTTTGAAACTAATTCATTTATTTCTGACCATTCCTCCTCAGCCAACGTTAATTCTAGATCTCATTCCCAGGCTAAGTCAAATGATTCTTTGGTTGGTGGTGAGCCGGCTAAAAGAGAGTACAGAGTTGATATAACCCCTCTATGCTCAGGATTATGCATACACAGCCGTTCAAAGGGATGTGGGTTTCTAGCTTTAACAGATTTGCTGAGGGATAGCACAAAACTAAGTATCTGTAGGTAATCAAAGTGTCTAAGGTTCTTGTTATCATATTTCTCACATAGCGCCGCAAAGTTTTGTGGAGCATTGTCCCCAGAAACATGTAATATTCTATTAATACCTAACGAAGCCCATGGCTTTAGATAGGTTATCATGCACCTCTGAGGAAAATCAGGATGGCGCCAGAGAGGGGTCAGTGGAGATGGGTAGGGACCTAATTGAAGTTTCTTATACAGGAAGTCCCAGGTTTTCAGTACTGAAGAAACACAAGGGGTTACTGCTACCGAGGCTGGTCTCAATCTTGACGGTAACCATGGAAGAAAGCTGACCAATTGATGGTTAATCAATTCGATTTCCAGAGACACACACTTCTTATCCCCTTCCTTTGTGTGCCAGGCTACTACACGGCTCATTTGCGTTGCTTGAAAATAGCGTTCAAAAATAGGGAGGCCTAAGCCGCCGTTAATAGAAGATTTTGCCAAACACGACCAACCAAGTCTAGGGGTTTTGTTCGCCCAAATAAATTTGCCACATAGAGATTTAATGGTGTGGCAAAATGAGGCTGGCACAGCTATGGGTATAGTTTGAAACAAATAAATCAGCCATGGTAGAATATTAATTTTAATCAAATTTATTCTTTCTGTCCAGGAGATGTACAGAGGGGCCCATTTGGTTAAATCTTTCTTAATGGCATTCATAATCAGAATATAGTTGGCTTTAAACAATTGATCATAGTGTTTTGTAATCTGGATCCCCAGATATGTAATAGATTTGGGCCGCCAAATGTAATCAAAATTTGATTCTAGCAGTCTCACAGAGGCAGTCGGGAGGTGGAAAGCTAACGCTTCCGATTTAGTAGTGTTCACTTTGTGACCTGATAGATTGCCATACAATGAGAGTTCGGCCTATAAATTCGGAAGTGAAGTTAGAGGGGAGGATAATGAGAGCAGGACGTTGTCAGCAAAAAGTGATATTTTATATTGGGTTCCTTGGACAGCGATTCCTTTTATATCGAGGTTCCCCCTAATATGAGCTGCCAGAGGTTCAATACTAAGTGCATATAATAAGGGAGATAAAGGACAATGTCATTAGTAGTCACTGCTGTAAATGGGTTATAATATAGAGCTTGCACTGTGGACAAAAAGCTACCACAGAAGCCATGATATTGTGTGTATTTTTGATTGTATGTAAGCCATGATATGAATGCCTCATGATCCGGCTGCCTCTGTTATATCTCCTATATTTCCCTGGTCTGTGTTCCAGGATGTCCGTGCTTCCAATGTGTTGATGATGTACTATGATTATGGGTCTCCTTCCTATATATTGGATGCTTCCTTCCATTATTCGAACTCACAAGCATTTATGTCATGGTGTTTGTATTTTGTCTTTTCTCTTTCTTGTTATTCAAAAAATTTCCAATATAGATACTTAAAAAAAAAAATTGAATAAAATTACCTAAATATATTAAATGGATATAAATGTTTCCACATTTACCTCAGTAGGTACCCATGATTAGTTACAAAAATTGTTGTTAAATGATAGGTAGGTACATGTTAAATAGATGTAGTTTTACAATTACCTTATTTACAGAGTTACTGTACATACTGATTATGTTCTAGAATGAATATTTTATGGTATTTTCATTTCACAAATGTGTACAATGTGACTGATGCCTAATCAGCCTATGTCCATATCAAGAAGCCACTGCACTGAAACACCAAATCAATTAGTGGAAATATTGTTGGGTAGACTTATCCACCAGATCTATTGAGTCATTCATATTATTCCAGTTACTAATAAATATATCCAAAGTAAGGATAATCCACAACATCTACCTACACAAACTGTATACAGCAATTGGATAGATATATTTCATAAGTATGCCAACATCATGCAGGATTAGTCCACAAGAAACTAGGAGGGGTGGGAGAGGACTTCCTTTTTCCAGTAAAAATTGTTATACATTATTTATTGGAATCCTGGGGGAGATGAATGGTATCTCTCATCATTCCTGATTTGGATAAGATTATGATGAATTGAAAATTGATTAAATAAATAACAGAGAAAGAAGGGGGGGAAAGAAGACTCTTTTGTTTGGGGGCACTCTTTGGTTCATTTAAAATTTAACTTTTATTACATCCTTTCATAAAAATACCTTTAAGTCATAATGAGACAAAAGAGTAATGGGCCCTACAGACATGCCGATCCGCCGCCGAGCTGCCCGACGGCGGATACGGCCGACGAGCGACCCGGCGGCGGGGGGCAGTGACGGGGGCAGTGTAGTTTCTTCACTCCCCCCGTCACGCGGCTCCATTGAAGTGCAGGCAAATATGGACGAGATCGTCCATATTGGCCTGCATGCACAGTCGACAAGGGACCAGCGATGAACGAGCGCGGGGCCGCGCATCGTTCATCGCTGGAGCCTCCACACTGAAAGATATGAACGAGTTCTCGTTCATTTATGAACGAGATCGTTCATATCTTTCAAAAAAATCGGCATGTGTGTAGGGCCTATAATAATGCCACTCAATCGAAAATAAGAAATCCAATTAAATTTGCCCCTCATTACTTGTATTATATAGATTTTTTTTATTTATTTGACGGTTGATTAAAGATGGTAGTATATTTATTCAATACCCCACTCACCTGTTAACTTTGTGCTTATATATGTATTAGAAAATGGAACAACAGGAATGATCCGATACATTTGATGGATCCAAAGACTGAAGTACATCTATTTAGTACCTTACTTACCTGTTAATCCTGGAATGGAGTATAATTATTTTGGAGTGTTACTAGAGATATAAAATTCCCTATTATTAAAATACATATAATAGCAACCCAGCCAGCAAATATATATGAAGACCGCATATATTTAAAAACATGAGCACAACTAATAGAGCAAGGAATAAAACCAATTTAAATGATTATATTTAAATAACATATACTTACCTGTTAATTATTTAGAAAAAAGGAAAGAGTTGGTCTATGCACTGGTATATCCACCTAAAATTGTTGCGGAGAAAAAATGTATGACCAGAAATTTTTAATGGTATATACAATTGGCCTAATTGATACTAGATCTTCCACGGGTGATGTTCAAGTATTCTTGTCTGGTGGTGCTCCCCTAGAGTCATAACATATCATAGAGAAAGAAGGGGGGGAAAGAAGACTCTTTTGTTTGGGGGCACTCTTTGGTTCATTTAAAATTTTACTTTTATTACATCCTTTCATAAAAACCTTTAAGTCATAATGAGAAAAAATAGTAATAATAAAACAAAACAATATGAAAAATTATAAAATAATTCCCAGTAACAGATAAAGAGTCCAATGATAATTTGTTGGAATTAGTGAGCATTAATGTTAGGCTCCTCTATACATCACATCCATCACTTGGCACCACAATAGATGTAAGAGGACGAAAAAACAAACAAAGAAAATATCAAACAGAAAACCAGTGTATCAATAAGTCAAACTGGCAGCACATGATTCCCAAAATACCTGAGATTGGAGGAGTGATTGTTTTATGTACACAGCTTTCCGTGATACCATACCCCTCCTACAAATGTCTGTAATAACATGCCTGCTATACTAGCAGGATCTGCAAAACATGTGATCATAGGTAGTGAGAGCAAGAAGACATTAATATGTAAATCCACAATCAGGGATGTGGGGTCAGTAAAGTAGCTAGATTGTTACATATTAGGGACTCATATTTTTGGATATTTTGTATTTACTTCTCTAAAGAAAGAGAAGGCATACTGCCACAGGGATAGTAATAGTACAAAAAAGCACGTTCATTTGAGTCTGAGTGCAGATCTACTTTTGACCATGTGCTCGTCAGCAGAGAATGGCCAATGAGAGTATGTTAAACTGAGACATGTGAACAAAAGTATCCCCTGTATCTGCTGTCAGCCCCCAGAGATGGGGCTGATGAGAGTACAGAAAGTGTCAGATAAACAGGAGCGTAGAGCTCAATAGGACTGTAATGTGAGACAGAGTATTTGGGTATCCCCAAAATAAGGGTGAAGATTAAAAAACAGAAAAAACAAACAACAACAATATTTATAGTGTCAGCGTCCGGAGTCTTACAGGTATGCTGGGGCCGCGGGGCTGGCTTCCTTGGCGTTGTGCGGGCAGCGGCGGAGGTGGGCTGCTGCGCCAGATCCGTGGGCAGCAGTAGCGGAGGTGAGGGGGTCCGCTCGTGGCGGCGGGACGCCGCTGCAGCGGGTCGCTCTTGCTGAACCGTTGCTTGGAGACCAGGGGCAGTGAGCAACGTGGCTTTGCAAAAAGGTCTGCATTACTGGGCGCCGCCATGTTGGAGACCAAGTTTTAAGCATAGTTCCTGTTTCCTGTTTCTTCCAGCCAATCCAGGGGAAGCTCTCCCTATAAAAGTGGGCTGGTTTAGGACAGGGACGCCAGTGCTTCAAGTTACAACCCTGTTGTAGGTGCTTTAGCGTGTGCTCCCAGGATTCCTGCTGTATCTTGGTTCCTCCTGATCCTGCTTGGTCGGTTCTCTGTTGCTGCTGCAGCCCTGCCGTTTCTTGCCTGCTACTGCCTGTGGAAGCGCTCCTGGAAAACTCGGTCCAGTAAGACTCTTTGGGCACAGTCGGCCCCGGGTCTTCTGCCTTGTCTTTCAAGCCACACTCCACAGATCTCCTTCACCAGCCACGGCTTTGTACCACTGACCACTGACCACAGCCTGCAGATCATTATCTTCAAGCCTCGTTTTCCAAACCACAGTCCACAGTCCTTGTCTCCAGCCACGTTTTCAACTACCATCCACAGTTCCACAGTTCATCATCTACAGTCTCGTCTTTCAAATCACAGTCCGCAGTTCTTCACCTCCAGCCACGTCTTTAACCATTGTGCTTCAGCCTCAGTTCCCTACCTCAGCCCTGTACATAATAAATACTTTCCATTTACTCTCAAACCCCGCCTACGTTCTTCATTGCTCCGTGTCCCATACGAAGGAACTATATCCAGCCCCCTCATCTGGTTCATTCACAGCCTGCTACCTCCTCGGGCAAATCTCAGCTGCCGGATCCTCAAACCCTGCCAGATGTGACAGTAAGTACTGGCCCAATGGATTCGACGGGTGATCAGGCCTCAGGAGGGGATTTAACTGCAGATATCTGGTCTCGCTTAAGTAAGCAGGAGGCCACACAATCTCAAATCGTGCAGTTCATGCAGAGTATGTCCGAACGTCTCGATTCTCTCTGTGTTGCCATGACGGCACCTCAAGTATCTACAGCTGCTCCTACATTGGCACCTCCGGTCCTGCTTCCTCCTGTACCAGTACCACTTCCACGTTTGCATTTGCCACCTCCCAGTAAATTTGATGGGAATCCAAAACAATGCCGCGGGTTTCTTAACCAGTGCGAAATCCAGTTCGAACTACAGTCGGCCAACTTCCCATCAGCACGAACCAAAGTAGCCTATATAATTTCTTTACTTACCGGGCAAGCGTTGGAATGGGCTTCACCTTTGTGGGAGAGGATGGATCCCATCTTATCTAACTATCCAGAATTCATGGCCACCTTTCGAAGAATCTTCGACGAACCGGGCAGGACTTCTGCTGCCTCATTGGAGATCCTGCGCCTGCGTCAGGGCACGCGTACGGTCAGTCAGTACGTGATCCAGTTTCGCACCCTTTCCTCAGAACTGAACTGGAACGAGGAGGCTCTCATTGCAGCTTTCTGGAGCGGTCTCTCCGAAAAGATCAAAGATGACCTCGCAACTCAGGACGTACCTGATAAGTTGGATAAACTAATTTCTTTATGCAATAAGTTAGATCTGAGGTACAGAGAACGCTGTATGGAGAGGTTGCGGTCAGATCGCCCTAAGCCTAGAGTTGTTCTTCCACCAACACCATCATCACCAACTGTGGAAGAACCCATGCAGATTAATCGCTCCCACCTCTCCAATGAAGAACGTCAGAGACGGCGACAAGGGAACCTCTGCCTGTATTGTGGTGCATCTGATCACTTTGTTAAAACTTGCAGTCTACGTCCGGGAAACGCCCGCTCCTAGTTTGTGCTGTAGAGGTCAAGCTAGGAGAATTCTCAGAATTACATACCAAAAAAGAGTCTGTCCTGTTAACCCAATTGGAGCTCCCTTCTTCTTCTTTTCTCATCCCTGCACTACTCGACTCCGGAGCCGCCGAAAGCTTTATTACGTCAGCTCTGGTCAAACGATCTGGAATACAATGGTTCCTTTGGACCATTTCTGTTACCGCAGTGGATGGAAGTTATATCCCAGAGGGTATAATATCCTTTCGTACTATTCCTCTCAAGATGAAGGTCGGAGTTCTCCATTCAGAAAAAATCTCTTTCCTTGTAATTCCTAAAGCCTCTCATGAACTAATCCTAGGGTTTCCATGGTTAATCAGACACTATCCCCACATAGATTGGCAAACTATGGATGTTCTCTCTTGGGGACAAGACTGCTTTCAGAACTGTTTACCTTCAGTTAGACCTCTCTGTTCTTCCAACCCTTCCAGCCTTCCTGTGGAGTACCAATCTTTTCAAGATGTTTTCAGTAAGCATGGGGCGGACACCTTGCCTCCACATCGTACTTGGGATTGTCCCATTGAGCTAGTACCCGGTAAGACTCCTCCCCGAGGTCGAATTTACCCTCTCTCACTTCCCGAGACACAGGCCATGTCAGAGTATATACGGGAGAACTTGGAGAAAGGGTTCATCAGGTCTTCTACATCTCCGGCCGGAGCAGGGTTTTTCTTCGTCAAAAAGAAGGATGGGGGTTGCGGCCCTGTATTGACTATAGAGGTCTCAATGACATAACAATTAAGAACAGATATCCGTTACCTCTGATTCCAGAACTGTTCGACCGTGTTAAAGGAGCTACTGTATTTACTAAGTTCGACTTACGGGGGGCCTACAATCTTATACGTATTCGCCCAGGGGACGAATGGAAGACGGCATTTAATACCCGCGACGGCCATTACGAATACCTGGTAATGCCTTTTGGTCTATGCAACGCCCCAGCCGTCTTTCAAGAGTTCGTTAACGAAATCTTCGGAGATCTCCTCTATGACTGCTTGGTAGTGTATCTGGATGACATCCTCATTTTTTCTAGGGATCTGAAGACCCACCGGGAACAAGTAAAGAAGTGTTAACTCATTTACGAAGGAATCAGTTATTCTGTAAGTTAGAGAAGTGCACCTTTGAAGTACCCACGATTCCATTCCTCGGTTACATTCTTTCAGGGCAGAGGTTACAGATGGACCCCGCTAAAGTCCAGGCGATTCAGGATTGGGCACTTCCAGCTACCCTTAAAGGAATTCAACGTTTCCTGGGGTTTGCTAACTTCTACCGAAGATTCATTCAAAATTATTCTTCTGTCATAGCTCCTATAACCGCATTAACTAGGAAGGGAGCTGATCCTGCCAAGTGGTCTCCGGAGGCTTTGGAAGCTTTTTCATCTTTAAAGGAGGCCTTCATGACTGCTCCAGTTCTTCGACAACCCGATCTCAGCCGTCCGTTCTTGGTGGAGGTTGATGCCTCTACTGTAGGAGTAGGAGCAGTATTATCCCAGCTTTTCGAGGACAAGAAGGTCCATCCTTGTGCGTTCTTCTCGCGAAGATTCTCCCCCGCTGAACAGAATTACGCTATTGGGGAACAGGAATTACTGGCAATTAAGTTGGCCTTTGAGGAGTGGAGGTATTTGTTGGAGGGAGCTCAGCATCCAATTTCGGTGACCACGGATCACAAGAACCTCCTGTATCTACAGTCAGCCCGATGTCTGAACCCACGCCAAGCAAGATGGGCACTCTTCTTTACCCGTTTTAATTTTAAACTCAGTTACAGACCAGGTTCCCTCAACAAAAAGGCAGATGCATTATCTCGCTCCCTAAGTTCAGAAGAACCCTCTGACCGTTCAAAAGAGCAATTTATCCTGGAATCCACCTCTTTTTCTGCAACTAATACCTCTCCACTTCCTCCTCCAGGGAAGATCTTCGTTGCACCAAATCTTCGCAAAAAACTTCTTACATGGGCTCACTCCTCCTCCTTCATGGGCCATGCGGGCGGTCATAAGACACTTAAATTCATTCAGCGCTCCTAATGGTGGCCTCATCTCAGGACTGACGTTCAGGAATTCGTAGCTGCCTGTCCAAAATGTGCCCAGCATAAAAGTCCCAAAGGTCCACCAGCCGGGTTACTCCATCCTTTGCCGGTACCACTAAGACCATGGATGCATATTTCTATGGACTTTATTACAGATATACCTATGTCTGGTGGGCGGAACACCGTATGGGTCATAGTTGACCGATTCTCTAAGATGGCACACTTTGTTCCTCTGGCTAATCTTCCATCTGCATCCTAGTTGGCAAAATTGTTTATAGCAGAGATCTTTCGACTCCATGGTCTACCCCAGGAAATCATGTCTGATAGAGGTCCTCAATTTGTGGCCAGGATTTGGAGATCCCTATGTTCTGCTCTTGGTGTGAAATTAAACTTCTCCTCAGGATATCATCCTCAAACGGATGGTCAAACAGAGAGAGTGAACCAGGATCTGGAGACTTTCCTGCGTTTATTCATGTCCTCCTCACAGGACGATTGGCTGGACTTCCTCCCGTTCGCAGAATTTGCCCATAACAATCTTTATCACTCTGCCACAAAATCTTCTCCATTCTTCATTAATTATGGTTACCATCCAAGAGTTCCTGACTTCCAACTTCTGCCTACGCTCGAGGTTCCGGCCGCAGAGTCTACACTTCGTCAATTTACTGAAGCCTGGAAACAAGTTCACAAGACTTTGCTCAAGACATCCAAGAGATATAAGACCTATGCAGATCTGAAACGAAAAGCTGTACCAAGCCTTAAGGTAGGAGATCGGGTTTGGGTTTCCACACGTAACCTAAGATTAAAAGTTCCTACAAAAAAGTTTGCTCCCAGATTTATTGGGCCTTACCCAATCGAAAGAGTGTTGAATCCTGTGGCTTACAAAGTGAAATTACCTCCGCAGTTAAGAATTCCTAATGCATTTCATATTTCTCTCTTAAAACCACTGGTACTTAATCGGTTCAGAGCCGCTCTGCCTAAATCACCCAAGATCCAATCAGCACATGGAGATGAATTTGAGATTCACAAGATCCTCGATTCTCGCAGACGTTATGGTCGCATACAGTACCTTGTTGATTGGAAGGGGTATGGGCCAGAGGAGAGATCTTGGGTAGATGCAGAGGATGTCCATGCTCCAAGACTTCTTCGGACATTTCATGCCAAGTTTCCAACTAAACCACATAGGTATCCGGAGTCCACCCGCAAAGGGGGGGTACTGTCAGCGTCCGGAGTATTACAGGTACGCTGGGGCCGCAGGGCTGGCTTTCTTGGCGTTGTGCGGGCAGCAGCGGAGGTGGGCTGCTGCTCCGGATCCGTGGGCAGCAGTAGCGGAGGTGAGGGGGTCCGCTCGTGGCGGCGGGACGCCGCTACAGCGGGTCGCTCTTGCTGAATCGTTGCTTGGAGACCAGGGGCAGTGAGCAATGTGGCTTTGCAAAAAGGTCTGCATTACTGGGCGCCGCCATGTTGGAGACCAAGTTTTAAGCATAGTTCCTGTTTCCTCTTTCTTCCAGCCAATCCAGGGGAAGCTCTCCCTATAAAAGGGGGCTGGTTTAGGACTGGGACGCCAGTGCTTCAAGTTACAACCCTGTTGTAGGTGCTTTAGCCTGTGCTCCCAGGATTCCTGCTGCATCTTGGTTCCTCCTGATCCTGCTTGGTCGGTTCTCTGTTGCTGCTGCAGCCCTGCCGTTTCTTGCCTGCTACTGCCTGTGGAAGCGCTCCTGGAAAACCTGGTCCAGTAAGACTCTTTGGGCACAGTCGGCCCCGGGTCTTCTGCCTCGTCTTTCAAGCCACACTCCACAGATCTCCTTCACCAGCCACGCCTTTGTACCACTGACCACTGACCACAGCCTGCAGAGTATTATCTTCAAGCCTTGTTTTCCAAACCACAGTCCACAGTCTCCAGCCACGTTTTCAACTACCATCCACAGTTCCACAGTTCATCATCTACAGTCTTGTCTTTCAAATCACAGTCCGCAGTTCTTCACCTCCAGCCACGTCTTTAACCATTGTGCTTCAGCCTCAGTTCCCTACCTCAGCCCTGTACATAATAAATACTTTCCATTGACTCTCAAACCCTGCCTACGTTCTTCATTGCTCCGCGTCCCATGCGAAGGAACTATATCCAGCCCCCTCATCTGGTTCATTCACAGCCTGCTACCTCCTCGGGCAAATCTCAGCTGCCGGATCCTCAAACCCTGCCAGACGTGACATTTAGTGTGTAACCATATGTGTAAACACACTTATTATGACAGCTGTTAGTGCCCCTTTATATATTTATCAAATAATTATACTATAAATACTTGAACTGTTATTTTGTAACAATTCTCAAATATTTATTAACATTTTTAAATATTTACCGGCAGTGTTGTTAACCCATATAGAGGAAGAATGGAAAAGAAATGATCTCTGTTCCTAAGCATTAATTACAACCCTTAAGCATGTGCAAAATGGCAGCGAATGCTCTTGGGCTGCAAAAACGGTGTACTGAGAGCAGAGGCGTAACTAAGGCAGGGTGAGTGGGGCACGTGCCCTGGGCGCCTTGGCAGGCCCAGCAGAGGAGGGCGCCGCTGGCAGCCAGGGTATCATGCCCCCCTGCCCCCGTCCTGCTGCAATGTGAGGGGATGAGAGCACAGCGCCTCTCCTGCCCCTCAATGTGCTCACTGCGGCTGCGTGTCTGTCTGGTATCTGGCGGCATTAGCCAATCAGAGCTTGCGGACCGGCTCCTGATTGGCTGCCGGTCCGAGAGCTCTGATTGGCTAACGAACCGGTGCCACATTTAAGATAGCCGCCGCCGGAGACCTGAAGCACTGATAGGAAGGAGAGGTGCTGCGCTGCACTCTCCTCCCCTCACATAGACTGACGGGATCCTGACTGAAGTAAGCAGGGAGGGTCTTGTATCTGGCACTGTGGGTTATTGTATCTGGCACTGTGGGGCATTGTATCTGGCACTGTGGGGCATTGTAACTGGCACTTTGGGGCATTGTATCTGGCAATGTGGGGCATTGTAACTGGCACTGTGGAGCATTGTAACTGGCACTGTGGGGCATTGTATCTGGCACTGTGGGTCATGTAACTGGCACTGTGTGGCATTGTATCTGGCACTTTGGGGCATTGTATCTGGCACTGTGGGGCATTGTAACTGGCACTGTGGGGCATGTAACCGGCACTGTGGGGCATTGTATCTGGCACTGTGGGGCATTGTAACTGGCACTGTGGGGCATTGTATCTGGCACTGTGGGGCAATGTAACTGGCACTGTGGGGCATTGTATCTGGCAGTGTGGGGCATGTAACTGGCACTGTGGGGCATTGTATCTGGCACTGTGGGGCATTGTATCTGGCACTGTGGGGCATTGTAACTGGCACTGTGGGGCATTGTATCTGGCACTGTTGGGAAATGAACTGACACTGTGGGGCATTGCAACTGGCACTGTGGGGCATTGTAACTGGCACTGTGAGGCACTGTATCTGTCACTGGATCTGACACTGTGGGGCAATATGTATCTGGCACTGCGGGGCAATATGTATCTGGCACTGCGGGGCAATTGTGTATCTGGCACTGTGTAAAAAGGGGACTCTGCATGCGTACTGTGGAAAAATTGAATGAAGGTATGCTGAGAGATGACACAAGGGGTAGGTGATAGTGTGCTGAGAGGCGACACAGGGGGTAGGTGATAGTCATGTTGGCACGCCCCATTTTCAGTGCCCACACCCCTTCTGGTGCGTGGCCACGCCCATTTTTTTGGCCGCGCGCACATACTTTTTGTGTGTTTTTTTTTTTGGGGGGGGGCACTCTTCATCTTGCCCTGGGCCTAGACAACCCTAGTTACGCCTCTGACTGAGAGATACTAGCTATATACCCCTGCATGGAGGTAGGGTACACCAATACCAATTGAGGAAATCCTCGCTACCCCCTAGGGGATATAGTGAAGGAAGGAAACAATAATTATTACCTTTGTATAACGGCGCAGAAAGGGCTGCTGCCAAACAAGAGATAGGGACCCAGTGTGCACAGCTGGAATCCCTGGCTTCCACGTGTTTCACCCTATGGGCTTGGTCACAGTCAGTGCATTTCCAGGTGAGACTACTGCTTTTATTTCATAAGGAGATGACTCAGCTGACGTCACACACCAATAAGGGGAACGGCACATAGAAACTCATTTTTCAGGCTAAGTTAAAAATGGATCGGATGCGAGATCCGTGTGTAGCAAAAACGTCCTGATATCAATAAACCATCATTCAATTGTAGTATTATGCAGAGATTACATAATAAGCATCCCATACCACAAGTAAAATCCACGGTATCACGATGCAAGAGGCGGGACAACAGTGCTGTCAGAGTCTGGGCGTCCTTGTTGCTAGGTAGCCCGGCACGCTAACTATGTTTAGCCCAGGGATTGCGCTCATGGGCTCGTATGTTTAGGAATTAAAAACCTTAACGGAACACTAGCCTCAGTATCACAATATAGGAGGCGGAACACAGTACTATCAAAGCCTCGGTGTTCTTGTTGCTAAGCAACTTGGCACGCTGTCTGTATTTATCCCGAGAGTTGCGCTAGTGGGCACAAAAGGTTTGACAGTCAGTTCACAGTTATGATCATCAAAAATTATATTAATCGTGACTAACCAGAACCAAAAGAATGCTGTAGATCCGGTCCCATACTCACAGGCATTATACCTATCCCCAGCATGTCGTGGGTTGCTATGCAACCATTTGTTGTACCTATCACATGATTCTGTGAACCAATGGGGAGAGCAGACTATCAAAAAAGTACTCCATAGGCAGACTGTTATGAGTGAACCAATTATAGTATATGAGTTAGAGAACAAATAGACTAGTTGTTTCACTCCCATAGTTATAGGGGCGTCATGCTGTGCGCGTCCCATAGCATATTGTCAAAGAACGAGCTCATACTTGCTAGGCAACTGTGTTGTTTTGGAAGGTGCCAAAACCACTATATATTAATGATAGGACAAAATACTGTCGAAAAAAACAGTCAAAAACAAGTGGACGCCTATGTTAATTGATGACCCTAGATATAATGTCCAAAATGAGGATCATACTTTAAAGGCCATTACAACTAATGTAGACGAGTCATAGAGTTTTTGCCTCTATCTCTCTGCGTTATCTATGGTATAGTGTTAATGCTGTAGTGGATATATTGCATAAGATATATTAATAATTTAATTATCAGCATAGATGACATAGTGTTTACATTAATTAATTTATAGTTCAGGAAGAAGATGTTTCTTAACAGTATAATGTAAGTTATTGATGTATTGATCTTTACTGTGTAGGGGTCGACCAATGTGGGTATTCGTCATCATTGATCTGATGTTATATGAAGCGGGATGTTGATAATGTCAGGGACATTTATATTTGAAAGAATAAGTATGCTTATAAACCTACAGGTCAAAACAAGGGGGGGGGGGGGGTGAGGGGAAAGGGGGAGGGGGGAGGAAAAAAAAAAGGGGCATCCTATCAAATAAAGTAAATATATAGAGTTGCAGTATTGGAATGAATTTGTACCGAGGCAAGGGAAGAGGGTTGTGGATATATCATATAAGATGCCCACCTATAAGTGTAAGATTAAATTGTGCTAGAAGTTCATAGAAAGGATCCAAAATTAATGTTCTCATTCAAACTGTACGGAGCAAGTGATCTCAAACTGAAAATCCACTCACTCTCTCTACGTAAAAGTAGGTTAGTCAGATCTCCACCTCTTATGCCTAAGCGTACTTTTTCAAGTCCGAAAACCTTGATGACGTTTGTGTGTCCATTATGTTCATTAAAGACATGTTTGGCCAATGTTGTGATTTGTTTCATTTTTGACATATCTGATTTAATATTCCTGATGTTACCCACATGTTCAAGGGTTCTTTGTTTTAGAGCTCTGGACGTCATACCGACATTTCTAAGTCCGCAAATGCATTACCTTTTTCAGTTTCCAGGTCTGTAGCACGGTTAACGTTAACTATATTCAAGGTCCTGTTATGCTAACCATTTTCCTTTCATAATATCTTTTTTCTGAAATTTCTGCACGTTACCTTTATATAAAAAGTATCAGTGCTTTCTAGGATATGACTACTTCCAATATAAAAGATGAGCTGACGACATGACGCAAACCATTTGATGATATTAACACCATAATTCCAAATACAATTACATTATCCACACCAAATTCATCGTGGGAGGAGGATTTTCTGAAGCTTAAATACACCATACAGAAACAAATTAGATTGTCTTGGGATCTCACGACATTAGAGAATTATACAAAACAAAAAATATCACCAAGGGGCCTTAGGCCCAAGATTTTTGTGTGATCCTCATTTTGGACCTTATATCTAGGGTCATCAATTAACATAGGTGTCCAAGTTTTTTTCGACAGTATATTGTCCTATCATTAATATATAGTGGTTTTGGCACCTTCCCCAACAACACGGTTTCCTAGCGAGTATGAGCTCGTTCTTTGACAATATGGTATGGGACGCGCACAGCATGAGTCATCTCCTTATGAAATAAAAGCAGTAGTCTCACCTGGAAATGCACTGACTGTGACCAAGCCCATAGGGTGAAACACGTGGAAGCCAGGGATTCCGGCTGTGCACACTGGGTCCCTATCTCTTGTTTGGCAGCAGCCCTTTCTGCGCCGTTATACAAAGGTAATAATTATTGTTTCCTTCCTTCACTATATCCCCTAGGGGGTAGCGAGGATTTCCTCAATTGGTATTGGTGTACCCTACCTCCATGCAGGGGTATATAGCTAGTATCTCTCAGTACACCATTTTTGCAGCCCAAGAGCATTCACTGCCATTTTGCACATGCTCAAGGGTTGTAATTAATGCTTAAGAACAGAGATCATTTATTTTCCATTCTTCCTCTATAGGGGTTAACAACACTGCAGATAAATATTTAAAAATATTAATAAATATTTGAGAATTGTTACAAAATAATAGTTCAAGTATTTATATTATTATTATTATTTGATAATTATATAAAGGGGCACTAACAGCTGTCATAATACGTGTGTATACACCTATGGTTACACACTATAAATATTGTTGTTGTTTTTTTTATTTTTTAAATCTTCACCCTTATTTTGGGGATACCCAAATACTATGTCTCACATTAGAGTCCTATTGAGCTCTACGCTCCTGTTTATCTGACACTTTCTGTAGTCTCATCAGCCCCATCTCTGGGGGCTGACAGCAGATACAGGGGATACTTTTGTTCACGTGTCTCAGTTTAACATACTCTCATTGGCCATTCTCTGCTGACGAGCACATGGTCAAAAGTAGATCTGCACTCCGAATCAAATGCACGTACTTTTCTGTACTATTACTATCCCTGTGGCAGTATGCCTTCTCTTTCTTTAGAGAAGTAAATACAAAATATAAAAAAATGTGAGTCACACATATGTAGCAATCTAGCTACTTTACTGACCTCACATCCCTGATTATGGATTTACATATTAATGTCTTCTTGCTCTCACTACCTATGATCACATGTTTTGCAGATCCTGCTAGTATAGCGGGCATGTTATTACGGACATTTGTAGGAGGGGTATGGTATCACGGAAAGCTGTGTACATAAAACAATCACTCCTCCAATATCAGGTATTTTGGGATTCATGTGCTGCCAGTTTGACTTATTGATACACTGGTTTTCTGTTTGATATTTTGTTTGTTTGTTTTTTCTTCCTCTTACATCTATTGTGGTGCCAAGTGATGGATGTGATGTATAGAGGAGCCTAACATTAGTGCTCACTAATTCCAACAAATTATCATTGGACTCTTTATGTGTTACTGGGAATTATTTTATAAGTTTTCACATTATTTTGTTTTATTACTATTTTTTCTCATTATGACTTAAAGGTTTTTATGAAAGGATGTAATAAAAGTAAAATTTTAAATGTACGAAAGAGTGCCCCCAAACAAAAGAGTCTTCTCCCCCCCCATTCTTTCTTTATGATATGTTATGACTCTAGGGGAGCACCACCAGACAAGAATACTTGAACATCACCCATGAAAGATCTAGTATCAATTAGGCCAATTGTATATACCATTAAAAATTTCTGGTCATACATTTTTTCTCCACAACAGTTTTAGGTGTATATACCAGTGCATAGACCAACTCTTTCTCTTTTTCTAAATAATTAACAGTTAAGTATATGTTATTTAAATATAATCATTTAAATTGGTTTTATTCCTAGATCTATTAGTTGTGCTCATATTTTTAAATATATGTGGTCTTCATATATATTTGTTGGCTGGGTTGCTATTATAAAATTCCCTATTATTAAAATACATATATCTCTAGTAACACTCCAAAATAATTATACTCCATTCCAGGATTAACAGGTAAGTAAGGTACTAAATAGATATACTTCAGTCTTTGGATCCATCAGATGTATCGGATCATTCCTGTTGTTACATTTTCTAATACATATATAAGCACAAAGTTAACAGGTGAGTGGGATATTAAATAAATATACTACCATCTTTAATCAACTGTCAAATAAATAAAAAAATATATATAATACAAGTAATGAGGGGCAAATTTAGTTGGATTTCTTATTTTCGATTGAGTGGAATGTGCCTAAGTCACAGGAAAAATAAATAAATAAATAAAATGTTTATATATTTTTTTTGATGTGCAATTGGTCACCTAAAGGTTGATGAAAACTCTTAATTTATTTATTGGATTTCAAAGCTAATATTTGTAAAGATTGAAGGTTTTTCTGCAATCATAAAAATGTTTGAGTAATGTATCTCCTCATATAGAGCTGATGGTGTTAGACTGTCCAATTAAAAGATTTGCCTGGACTTTCTTTAGTAATGTTTACACCTCTAATCCCCATTTCCACTTTTTCAAGACCAAAAACTTTCATTTTAGTAGGATCACGTCCATGCTCCCTCCTAAAGTGTCTTGCCACACTTGTTAGTTGTCTCATATTAGCATGGTCTCTCTGTGCATTCTTGATGTTGTCAGCGTGTTCCAATATTCACTTCTTCAACTGTCTTTGTCATCCCAACATATTTTAATCCACAAGAACAAATCAGACAATAAATGATTCCTGTTGTGCAGTTAATAAAATCATGGATTTTGACATTCTTGTTATATTTGTTTGAATATTCTCTTGTTGTTTGAATGTAATTACAGGCTTTACATTTCCCACATGCATAGCATCCTTGTACCAAAGGGTTTTGTTTTTTCTCTCTAATGAAATGACTACGTACAAGCTTATTCTGTAAATTAGGAGATTTTCTCCACCTAATCAGTATTCTGTTACCGATTTCCTTTTTCAGATCTTTATCTGTCATCAGAATGTTTCTGTAATGCTCTATTGATGTTCTTCCATTCTTTACAATAGGTACTAATGAATATAGTCTGCCCATCCCCCTTATTTATTTTCTTAGGCGTCAGTAAGTTGATTCTGGGCATGCTTTTGGTGTTATTATAAGCTCGTTGTAATATCTTCTTTTTGTAACCTCTTTTCACCAGACGATTCTTAAATTCTTCAGCTCTTTTCTCAAAAGTGGCCTGTTCCAAACTATTTCTTCTTATCCTGATGTATTCTCCTTTAGGTATGCCCTTTAGAGTAGCCGGGAGCTGTGAACTACTAGGATGTCAAATATTGTTCATGGCTGTCGCCTTCCATCTGTAGTGAGTTTGTCAACTTCTGTTTTTGTGATGGTCAAATCTAGGAAGGTAATGCTTTGTAAACTGATGTCAAATGTTAATTTTAAGTTGAATTCATTGTCATTAAGAATTGACATGAACTTCTCCAATTTTTCTCGTTCACCTTACCAAATGATCAGGATGTCATCAATTAATCTATGCCATATATGATCAGTATATTATTCATTAGTATGATTGAAAACCCACTCTTTCTCAAACCAGTCAAGATATAAATTAGCATATGTCAGAGCACAAGTACTGCCCATGGCTGTTCCATGGACATGCAGAAAGTATTTATCATCAAAGAGGAAAATGTTTTAAGCTAAAACAAAACAAAGTAATTGTAAGAGGAAGGTATTAAACTCTTGATGCCTACCCATATTCAAGAAATACTCAACAGCTCTGATTCCTACATCAAGGTTTATGATGATTCTTTACCCCATAAAATGATGTTTCCCTCTTTGTCAGAGGATGTTATAACAATGTCATCCCAGCTATTCATTTATTTGAGAGCTTCTCATTCTTCCCTACTGATGTTGTTCTCCTTGTTTATATATCTTCTGTCAAAGATGTTATCAAATTCTTGGGAAACCAGTTCCATAAATACCTGTACTTGGGGACAAATTTGTGGATTAGGAAAAAGTTGATTTTTTTTTCTTAAAATAGGTTTCATTACAAATGGGTTTCTCTTTCTGGTGTATCATAATTTCCTGCCAATTCCTTTCAAAAACTGAAGGGCTCCCTTCTCTTCTTCACTCAGAGAGGATATATTTCCCAGTCCTTCTTCTAGCACATGATGATTTTTGTTGTTGTTATTATAGAATTTTTTGACAAGTAATTTTCAGGCAAATAAACATAAATCGTTCTGGACCTTGAACCTATATCTTTTTTTGGTGAGAAACTTAAATCTCTGGATAATAATTTCATTTGTACGGGATCAAGTATTTTATTTGTTAAATTGATGATCTCAGATCATCAGCAGCTATATTCTCCTGTATGGATGCCTTGTTCTCTGTGGATATCTCTTCCATCTCTTTTTTGGGTGTTTTCTTCCTCCCGTCTGGTCTTAAGAACTCCAGTCCACGATCTCCTTCTCTTGAATTGGGACCTTGGCCTAAAAAACAGGCCTGTTGCCATTTGTTTATGGATTTATTGCTCGCCCCTTCTCCTTCTGAGTATTCTAATTCCGAGGAGCTACAATTCATGTAATTATCTACATTTCTTCTTCTTGATTTGATATTTAACTTGTAAACTGTATTATGAATATAGTCATTCTTGTCCCTTACGAATTTAGGGCCTAACCCAGACCTTATCGCAAAAGCAAAATCTTTCTCTAATGGGCAAAACCATGTGCACTGCAGTTGGGGCAGCTATAACATGTGCAGAGAGATTTAGATTTGGGTGGGTAATTTGTTTCTGTGGATGGTAAATACTGGCTATAGGGGGTCATTCCGAGTTGATCGATCGCTGCCGATTTTCGCAGCGCAGCGATCAGGTGAAAGAGCAGCATTTATGTGCATGCGTATGGGCCGCAATGCGCACACGCGTCGTACGGGTACAAAGCCCATTGTGGTTGTGCACAGGTTCTAGCGAAGTTTTTCTTCGCACTGACGGCCGCAAGAAGATTGACAGGAAAGGGGCATTTCTGGGTGTCAACTGACCGTTTTCAGGGAATGTTTGCTAAAATGCAGGCATGTCTGAAAAAACTATTTGTAAAAAATGGTTCCCGTATAGTACCAGAGCAAGGAGAAAAAAGAAAGACTATATGTCTCTTCTGGGGCACACTTTTATTGAAAATTATGTAATGTGTTCTGTTTAAAATATAACTTTTATTTGCAACCCTCTTAAAATAATGGCTATGAGGCAAAAAGAAAAAAAGAAGAAATACTAACAATTAAAGATAACCTTATCAATCCAAGTAAACATCACATGATGTAATCTAAGTTTGGCTTAATGGCTCTGTGAACGAAAATATGTATGTGTCTCCAATATTGAAAATTATATATATTATATATGTATGTATAATGTCTTCTTCCTGAAATTGTGACAGTATAACCTATAATAGGGATATACCAGGAAGAAGAAAAATCTACAGTATGATGTGTACCGGGCTCCACCCTAATCCCTGACTGGATATAAATTACAAAAAAATGGATATGAAATAATGTGTGGTTCTAGGTCCTGTGTCCTTGGCTCGGATAAAAATACCTGCAGTACCCGGTATTCCCTGGGGGTCTCCCAAACAGGTACTGACCTGGCCCACAGTGCTTGGCTTCCAAGATCAGACGAGGTTGGGCATACTCAGTATGGTTTGACCGCAGGTAGATATATCACACCTGATGACACCAGGAACCTTGTATTGTGGACTCTGAGAGAAATCCCAAAAGTTTCTTGTAGAAATCCAAAGTTTCTTGTAGGATTATTAAATGCTCCCAAATCAAGAAACCAGTGATGCCTGGTATTCTCTGATGGTCTCCCAGACCTGGTACTGAAATGGCCCACTTGGTCTTGGCTTCAAAAAATCTGATGAAGTGAGGCATCTTTCGTGTTGTAGACCTTGGGTGGATAAATCACATCTAATAATTGCTGGAAGTCCTATAGAAACCAAGAAAGTAGGGGGCTATAATCTGGAGGTGTGTGATGGGGCTCCCCAGGTTTGTAGAAGTCCTGAAGGAATGATGGTGTGACCCTGCTGTGATATAGGTGAGGTATAAAGGAAAAAGGGGGAGATACAGAAAGAGTATCAGAAAGAAAAAGAGGGAGGAAAAAGGGAATCAGGTTTTGTTGCATACCACTTCTGCTTTTTAATCATCTGCCTGGACATCAAATGAAAAAATGAGAGGGTGGTGAGAGACAACACTGATACCAAAGAAAGATAGGGAAACACTTCTACTATCCTGTTTTATAACATGATGGTGCTCTGTTTACATATTGCATTGCAGAGCCACCCAAATTGTTTAAACAGAATGAGAGGGTGTTCCAGAAATTTCATATGATTTGAAAACTGTTGCTTTATAGGAAAATACTCAGGTAATAATCTGTGGTGAATCACGTGTTTGATCCAAAATAATTAGATAATAATCTCTGATAAATCACATGCAATCCACAGCTGCTCAAAACAGTCCGCAACCTATTTCAAATTTGCAGTGTATCCAAAAATCCCCTATTAAGAACCATAAAATTGGTAATTGGTAGGTATTAACAAATTAATAGTATATCCTGGACAATGATGCGGCATGTTGAAAAATGTAGTATATTCCCATTATTAAACATATTTCCCTGGTTAATGTAAGAGATATGTATATCTCCCTATTACTGATCAATTTGTCAAAAAGGATGTATAAAAAAATATATATATACATGTGATCTCACAAGTGGTTAATGAAACTGTCAATGAATGAAACAAAAAACAGATTACCAGGGAAAACTGAGTCCGATGTAAAGTCAGGAATGCCCAGAGACCTACTATTCAGTGGAGGAGTAGAATATCCCCACAGGTCACTGGACGCCGCTCCTGAAGGTCCGTGGAGAGGGGTGAGCCTGGCAGGCGCCCTTGCGCTGGCTTATAAAGACATAGTGGGTCCAATTAATTGGTAGTAAATTGTTAATAAACTGGTTGGATCATTAATCAAGTCCCCTATATTGAACTGAAACACTAATAGACGTAGAGATACCATCACACTCAGAAATAATTCAATTTAAGAAACTTCTAGGTACCTCTTAGAGTCCAAATTTCTCTCATTTATTATAGGTCCTAGACCCCCTTTATTTATTTCTATTCCCAGGAACCTCCACTTGGTCTCACTATCCCACACTTGCATAATCACACACATTCACAATCAACTTTTTTTCCGCCTTCTTATATAATAAGCTTTATCTTATCCTAGAACTAATGCATTTTGATCACAGTTTATATGATTCTCACACACTAATTGTTTTCTCACGGTCATTCATTTTCTCAGAGGTTCTACCTGAACTTCAAGTTTCCCCCACCCTTTTCCCCCCCATTTTTTCCTTCTTCACTGTCACTTATCACTTCTAAATCCCCGTTTCACTCTGACACATAGACTATCCTAGCCCTCCCCTCCACCTCAGTCCTCTCTTCTCTTCTTTTTTTTTATATTTTTATATTTTCTTATTTTTTACATTTTCTTGTTCTCTATTTATTTATATTTATATTTATTGATTTATTTTTATATTTACACTTTTTTATATTTATTATTTTCATATTTATTTATTTTTATATTTATTGTTATTTTTATTATTTATATTTATTTTTATATTTATTATTTTTTTATTTTTTCATTATTTTTTATTATTTTTTCATTTATTTTATTTTCATTACCCATTATTCATTTTTCATTATATTTTATTCATTTATTATTATTGCACAATTCATTTTATCGATTCAGCAATATTAATCCCTCCGATTCCCACCCCTAATCAATTCTTTTCATTCATTTTTTGACAATTTTTATACACCTTTACTACAATTAAGTTATTCTCCAATTCTATTCAATTCCATCCCTTTCTGTCATATCCACTCCCTCTACCAAATAGTAAGTTCCATTATTTTGTGTTCAATTTAAATTAATTATCTATGGGGTCCCAGAAAGTGTATTTTCCAATCAATTGGATCCAGCCTAAATCTATATATATTTTTAAATATAGCCTAATTCCTATTTAATGCCGTAATCTACATATTCTCTACATCTATTAGTGTTTCAGTTCAATATAGGGGACTTGATTAATGATCCAACTAGTTTATTACCAATTTACTACCAATTAATTGGACCCACTATATCTTTATAAGCCAGCGCAAATGAGCCGGGGAACAGGCATCCAGTGAACAAGCTCTCCTGAGCGAAACATACATCACTTCTGGTTCCGGTGTTCCGAACTTCCGGTCGGCGGACCGCGGACACCGGCGTCTCCCTGCCAGGCTCACCCCTCTCCACGGACCTTCAGGAGCGGCTGCCGGGGTATTCTACTCCTCCACTGAATAGTAGGTCTCTGGGCATTCCTGACTTTACATCGGACTCAGTTTTTCCTGGTAATCTGTTTTTTGTTTCATTCATTGACAGTTTCATTAACCACTTGTGGGATCACATGTATATATATATTTTTTTATACATCCTTTTTGACAAATTGATCATTAATAGGGAGATATAAATATCTCTTACATTAACCAGGGAAATATGTTTAATAATGGGAATATACTACATTTTTCAACATGCCGCATCATTATCCAGGATATACTATTAATTTGTTAATACCTACCAATTACAAATTTTATGGTTCTTAATAGGGGATTTTTGGATACACTGCAAATTTGAAATAGGTTGCGGACTGTTTTGAGCAGCTGTGGATTGCACATGATTTATCAGAGATTATCATCTAATTATTTTGGATCAAACACGTGATTCACCACAGATTATTACCTGAGTATTTTCCTATAAAGCAAGATTTTTCAAATCATATGAAATTTCTGGAACACCCTCTCATTCTGTTTAAACAATTTGGGTGGCTCTGCAATGCAATATGTAAACAGAGCACCATCATGTTATAAAACAGGACAGTAGAAGTGTTTCCCTATCTTTATTCGGTATCAGTGTTGTCTCTCACCACCCTCTAATTTTTTCATTCGATACCAAGGCAGATGATTAAAAAGCAGAAGTGGTATGCAACAAAACCTGATTCCCTTTTTCCTCACTCTTTTTATTTCTGATAGTCTTTCTATATCCCCCCCCCCCCCCCCTTTTGCTTTATACATCACCTATATCACAGCAGGGTCACACCATCATTCCTTCAGGACTTCTACAAACCTGTTTGGGAGACCACCAGGGAATACCGGGTACTGCAGGTATTTTTATCCGAGCCAAGGACACAGGACCTAGAACCACACATTATTTCATATCCATTTTTTTGTAATTTATATCCAGTCAGGGATTAGGGTGGAGCCCGGTACACATCATACTGTAGATTTTTCTTCTTCCTGGTATATCCCTATTATAGGTTATACTGTCACAATTTCAGGAAGAAGACATTATACATACATATATAATATATATAATTTTCAATATTGGAGACACATACATATTTTCGTTCAGAGAGCCATTAAGCCAAACTTAGATTACATCATGTGATGTTTACTTGGATTGATAAGGTTATCTTTAATTGTTAGTATTTCTTCTTTTTTTCTTTTTGCTTCATAGCCATTATTTTAAGAGGGTTGCAAATAAAAGTTATATTTTAAACAGAACACATTACATAATTTTCAATAAAAGTGTGCCCCAGAGGAGACATATAGTCTTTCTTTTTTCTCCTTGGCTCCGGTACTATACGGGAACCATTTTTTACAAATAGTTTACTGAACTATTTCTGGGAGCACACCAACCCAGCGCCTAATACAAATTATTTGTTTTATATACTTGGCCAGATGTTGGTTTATACTAGAGCTATAGCTTTAATGATATTATCCTAAACATTAAACATTTAGATAGAGTGATCCTGTGCAGACTCTACCAACCTTTTTTCTATGTCTGAAAAAACACAGGCATGGCTGGGTGTTCGCTGGGCGGGTGTGTGACGTCAAATCCGGACACGAATAGGCTGAAGTGATCGCAAGCGCTGAGTAGTAGGTTCAGAGCTGCTCTGAAACTGCACAAACTGTTTTTGCAGAGCTCGGCTGCACAGGCATTCGCACTTCTGCTAAGCTAAAATACACTCCCCAGTGGGCGGCGGCATAGCGTTTGAACGGCTGCTAAAACTAGCTAGCGAGCAATCAACTCGGAATGACCCCCATAGTTTGCAGCACAAAATGTGTGTTGTATAACCATACAATATATGGACAAAAGTATCTGGCCACACTTGTTAATTATTGAATTCAGGTGTTTCAATCAGACACGTTACCACAGGTGTATAAAATCAAGCACCTAGACATGCAGTCTCCATTTGCAAACATTTGCGATACAAAATGGGTCATTCTGAAGCACTCAGTGACTTCAAGTGTGGTACAATGACAGAATGCCACCTTTGCAATAAAATGGTTTGTGAAATTTTATCCCTGCTGGATGTTCCACTGTCAACTGTAAGTGATGTTATTAGAAAGAAGCTTTTAAGAACAACAGCAACTCAGCCATGAAGTGGAAGACCACAGAAAATCACAGAGTGGGGTCAACAACTGCTAAGGCGCATGGTGCGTAAAAGTCACCAACGCCCTGCTGATTTCATAGCTGAAGAGTTCTGAACTTCCATTGGTATTAATGTAAGCACAAGAACTCTGCGGCGGAAGCTTAATGGAATAGGTTTCCATGTTCGAGCAGCTGCATGCATTCCTCACATCACCAAGTCCAATGCCAAGTGTTGCGCTCTAATAAATTAAACAATAATGGCTAATTTTCTAATAGATATGATTAAAAAAAGGAAAATGTAATAAAAATCACAAATATGTAAATAAAATACCATTGGGACATGAATTCATGTACAATTTTTAAAAAGGTATGTATTACCCTGGGTAATGAGTCAGGACGTGTATGAATGATATAATAAAGGAATCCGTTCCGAAGATGCCCTTTGTTGTAGAAAAGGTCCAATACATCAAGAGTCCCTTATATATGTGGAGAGTACAATTGGTAATGCAGTATTTGGTGCACTGTTAGAGGAAATAGCAAATACCAGTAGTCCCGTTTTGTTGGTGGGTTCCTCATGCAGTACGGTGTTTGTAAATACCGGGATCCTCTCTGGGTCACTTCTAATGGGTCGGCAAGTACCAAGGACTGGTTCATATCCAAATGTGTAAATCGTCATGATCCAATAAAGAACTACTGACGTGTTTTGCTGCATATAGCTTGTAGCTTTAGTGTAATGTCTCTAATTGGGGTTTATATACCCTAAGCAATATGGTGGCTTGATTAGCATCTGGGTGTTTAGTTTGATCAATCAAATAAAATACACACAAAAACAATATAAACATAAACAAGAGACAGACCAATCCCCAGAAAGGAACAGCTGTACTAGTACTTTTTTGTTCCATTTATATTTTACTTAAAAAGAGAATACAATTCAGCCAATCATAAGTTTTGTTTATCCCAATATTGTCTGGGAAACAGTCCCTGCTGCATTCCAATAGGTTAAGAGGGGCATCATGTGATAAACCTATGTATCACGTGACGATTGGTCATATGACCGGTATATTTCTAAAGTCTAGCATATGGAGATCGAAATTCATGAAAATGTTGTTTAAAATAGAATGAATATTTCTATTCAAACTGGCTTTGATGGTTATACAGGTTGAGTATCCCATATCCAAATATTCCGAAATACGGAATATTCCGAAATACGGACTTTTTTGAGTGTGAGTGAGATAGTGAAAACTTTGTTTTTTGATGGCTCAATGTACACAAACTTTGTTTAATACACAAAGTTATTAAAAATATTTTATTAAATGACCTTCAGGCTGTGTGTATAAGGTATATATGAAACATAAATGAATTGTGTGAATGTACACACACTTTGTTTAATGCCCAAAGTTATAAAAAATATTGGGTAAAATGACCTTCAGGCTGTGTGTATAAGGTATATATGAAACATAAATGCATTCTGTGCTTAGATTTAGGTCCCATCACCATGATATCTCATTATGGTATGCAATTATTCCAAAATACGGAAAAATCTGATATCCAAAATACCTCTGGTCCCAAGCATTTTGAATAAGGGATACTCAACCTGTATACAATGCTGCCAGAATTACACTGCCAAATGCTGTCCAGTACACCGCATTCGCCACAGCTAGTTGCTGTAGCAACGCGGTGTACTAGTCATGTCACCGGATCACCCAATAGGAAGGGACATTGTTAATCCAGAGGTGGAGCTACCTGCGTCACCACGCTCATCATGGAGTCATCCCTATGGCAACGCAGCGATGCAGTTGAAGTTCTAGTGCCCATAAAAAAGGAGTTGCGCCACGCCCACCTGGGTATATAACCATGGCGACGCTGCGGCATGTGCTACAGCATTTTATCCATGGATAAGTATTTTTAGTTGTGCCTAAGTCCCAAATCTCCACTCAAATCACATAAACAAGGACAACAACGTAGTAACATGAGGGGACTGGTTGTCATGGAGATATTCGGACGCCGGCACCTATACAGACCAATACTGAGAAGAATGGGGTACTAAAGGAAATCAGAATGGAAGTATATTAAAATAACAAGAAATTTGAAAGGTATAATGGCCCATATATAGAGGTTATATAGAGATAATTCAATAAATACTCAATTTAAAGCAGAAGGATATAGATTCTTATTTCTCAACCACAAAAGTGGTATATTACTAAAACCTCGATACTATATATTAATCTAGAGTAGAATAAAATACTAGGAGAGAAGTAAGAATTTTAGAATGTAGAATGTAAGCTTTCACGAGTAGGGCCCTCTTCCCTCATGTGCTTATCCATTCTCTTACTTTAATAATCTTCAACTGCATCAACTCCAGCAGTCTTCTACTACCTGATGCTTATTCCAGTGTCATCTGCTAATGTAGCTATGTTTATTTACCCTGTATTGTCCTATATTGTCTTCAACTATAAGTCACTGTTTTCCTGTTTTGATTATTTATCTAGTACTCTGTGATTGGGCGCTGCGGAACCCTTGTGGTGCCATATAAATAAAGGATAATAATAATAAAAAATAATAATCAGTCCATTAGAAAAAAGAAAGAATAAAAAAGATAAAAAAGTTTTTGAAGACCAGTCTCACTATATTATACAAAACAGGAATATTCACAATAAATTATTATTGTATAAGTATTAACATGAATGGAAGTTGTAGATATTTACATGGATACAAAAACACAGGAGTTATCAGATGATCATAATTGGCTTTAGATATCAAATGATCATATTCAGCTCAACTGCCTCGTTTAGACCCTCTGGATAAACAGACCCAATTCTAAACATCCAATATACTTCTTTTTGGCATAATTTTTTCAAACGGTCACATCTCGATTTGTGAGTGGAATGTGTTCTATCCCTATTAGTTTGAGAATTTTAGGGTCACCGTTGTGAAAATCACTGAAATGCTGTGAAACACGATGTGAGGAACATCTTTCAGGATATTTCTACGATGTTCTATAAATCTGATTCTGAGTTTCCTTGTAGTGCGATCTACATAAGTGCGTCCACATTCGCATGTCAGAATTTAGATCACATGAGTCGAATTTCAATTGATATAACTTTTAATTTCATACTGTTTTTCTCCTCTGTTGGTCTTAACATACTGTGTTTGGTTATCTACTGTATGTGATTGCAGGTGATGCATTTATTACCTCCACTTTTATAGAAAGCACAAGCCAGGAATCTCTATTGGTTATTTGTTTCTTTTCAGGTTTCAAGAAACTAGTAACAAATGAGTTCCTTAAAGATTGACCTTTTTGGAAAACAAACACCGGTTCTGCTGGAAGTATATAGATCAAAAAATCTTGTTTTAATATGTTGTAATTTTTCTTAACAATATGCTTGATTCTTGGGCAATAGTCATTGTATGTGGTAATAAATGTTAATTGTGGTTCATTAATTGTCTCAGTGTTTAACCCCCTCCTTTTGGACAATAGCAAGTTTCTATCAATCAACTTAACTTCTTCAAATGCCTTCTGTAGTAGGGGCATAGGATACCCTCTCTGTTCAAAGGCATTTATTATCTCATTGGCTTGTAATTCAAAAGATTGTATAGGAGGGCACACACAGAGAGATCCGTGTTTAAAATCTAAGCAATATGAGTGCTTAGATTTTAAGCACGGATCTGCCGTGTGTATGCCCCCCAGTGATAGCCATGCATCGATATTGCTGGTGCTAGATTGAGCCTGCATGCAGGCTCAATCTAGTGGGTCGCTCACTTCAGCGCTGTGTGAAGTGAGCGCCACCCCGTCAACATCCCCCTTCGCTTAGCACATCACGCTGTGCTGAGCGGGGCGGGGAGAGATGTGTGCTGAGCGGTCTGTGTTAAGATTGCTCATCACACATCTCTCCCGTCAGTACTGCCCTTAAATCTGAACAGTTTCTCCTAAGGCATATTAACTGTCCCCTTGAAATACATTTTTTCCAAGGGGGATAATGTGCACTAGAGTAATGAAGGTATGCATTTGAACCCACCTCTTTGACATCATTTGTAGTATGGATTTTTCCATTACATGCCTCTAAGGTTAATTCCAAAAAGTTCATATGGTAAGGATGATATGAATGGTTGAATTTTAAATTAAACATGTTAGAATTAAGGAAATCAACAAGTGATTGTGCTGAAAGTGAATCCCCATCCCAAATAATAAAAAGATTGTTGATATACCTGCCATTTGGGACTAGGCTCGCGCCATGTCTGCCACCCCAAATAAGTTGGTCCTCCACCTCCTCCATATATAAATTGGTGTAACTATGCATGAACCTAGTTCCCATTGCGGTACCCAAGATTTGTAGATAATATGAATCTAGAAATAAAATATAATTGTGACGTAGAATGAATGAAATAGAATCCAGAATGAAAAGTCTATGATTTTCCATTAGGTCCCCATCCTGAGAGAGTCTATTAGATATGGCCAAAAGGCCCACTTGATGATGTATGTTGGAATAAAGGCTCTGTACATCCAGGGTGAGAAATGCATAGGTATCTTTCCATTTAACATCTGTAATCAGTGATTAAAAAAAAATGTGTAGTGTCTTTAATGTGGGATCTCAGAGTAGAAACACGTGGCTGTAAATGTGATTCAACATAAAAGGAGAGATTGGAAGTGAGGGAGTGAATACCGTAAATAATAGGACGCCCGGGGGGTGAAGTGAGGGATTTGTGTATTTTTGACAAATGATAATATATGGGAGTGACAGGGTGATCTAAATATAAAAACTGGAACTCTGCCTAGGTAATAACCTCAGAGGCAACAGCATTTTATAAAAGTACTGAGAGTTTGGAAAGGAAACCTTTACTAGGATCGCGGAATAATTTAATATAAGTGGTGGGGTCCTCCAGTTGTCTTTCAGCCTCGGCAATATAATCTGATCTTTTTTGAACTACAAGGTCCCCCCCATCTGCCTCTTTAATAACTATAGTGGTGTCTTTTGTTAGGTTGGAAAGGGCTTTCCTCTCTCATTTATTTAAATTTGGTTTAATCTTTTGGGGGATTCGAACCTGTTTCCATACATAGTTTCTTAAAGTCTTCCAGTGTGGTTTTATAAAATATGTCCACACTGGAGCCTTTAGCTTTTATTGGAAAAAGTTCAGATCTCTGTCCAAAGCTACTACTAGAAACATCAAATACTTTCTGCGTGGTGGTTGGTGAATTAGCATCCAGTTCCTCCAGTATTTCCAATGCTAATCTATCTTCTTGGTCTAATATTATTGGCGAGGCTTCCTTATTGCTTTTCTTCAGGTTTTGTTTAGCAAAGTATCGTTTGTGGCATAAAGGGGGTAATTCCAAGTTGATCGCAGCAGGATTTTTGTTAGCAATTGGGCAAAACCATGTGCACTGCAGGGGAGGCAGAAATAACATGTGCAGAGAGAGTTAGATTTGGGTGGGGTGTGTTCAGTCTGCAATCTAATTTGCAGTGTAAAAATAAAGCAGCCAGTATTTACCCTGCACAGAAATAAAATAACCCACCCAAATCTAACTCTTTCTGCACATGTTATATCTGCTCCACCTGCAGTGCACATGGTTTTGCCCAATTGCTATAAAAAATCCTGCTGCGATCAACTTGGAATTACCCCCAAAGCCCGTACATATCTGTTTAATTCTACAAAGATATTAAATATATTGGGGGAGATTAAGAGGAAAACTTTAGACCTTTATTTAGGAGTACGACCTCCGCATCTGTTAGTACTTTAGATGACAAGTTGAATATGCTAGACTTTTCATTCTTAGCTTTATTCCTGATCTGTTTCAATTTCTTTTTGCCCCCCCCCCCCCCTCCCCCCCCCCTTTCTTCCTCTGAATCTGAACTTCTTCTTCCTCATTTTTGTGTTGTTTGATAAGATGGTCTGTTTTGGGGAGGTCTGCGAGGTTGTGGATCTAAAAAACCCTCAGATTCTACTTCTTGAAATCTAATGGTGGTATCTAGTTCTTTAGGTCTAGCTCCCATATCATGATTAGTATGTGGGACCTGTTGTAAATCCCTCTTATTGCTAGTTTGCGGGGTATAATTATGGTGATCTGAGTGGACCCTCTGTCTCCCCATATAACCCCGTCTTCTATCAGCATAAGGGAACTGATTATATATGTATTCATCATTATCTGCTTTGGATCTATGATAGTTGGATTAATGATGACATGCACTAAGATATGCATTTTGAAAACAGAGAGGCTATCCTATGCCCTTACTACAGAAGGCATTTGAAGAAGTTAAGCTGATAGAGACTTGCTATTGTCCAAAAAGAGGGGGTTAGATAAAAACGCTGAGACAATTAATGAACAACAATTAACATTTATTACCACAGACAATGACTATTGTCCAAGAACCAAGCATATTGTTAAGAAAAATTACAACATATTAAAACAAGATAGTTTGTTGATCGATATACTTCCAGCAGAACCGGTGTTTGTTTTCCAAAAAGGTCAATCTTTAAGGAACTCACTTGCATCTAGTTTCTTGAAACCTGAAAAAAAACAAACAACCGATAGAGATTTCTGGCTTGTGCCAAAAAAAGGTTTCTAAAAATGTGGAGGTAATAAATGCATCACCTGCAATCATATAGATAACAAAACACAGTATGTTAAGACCGACAGAAGAGAAAAACAGTATGAGATTAAAAGTTATATCAATTCAAAAAATGTTTTTTTTTCTTTTTTTTTTTCTAATGGACTGATTACTTCTCTCCTAGTATTTTCTAGAGTAATATATGGTATAGAGGTTTTAGTAATATACCACTTTTGTGGTTGAGAAATAAGAATCTATACCCTTCTGCTTTAAATTGAGCATTTATTGAATTATCTCTATACAGGTTGAGTATCCCTTATCCAAATATTCCGAAATACGGAATATTCCGAAATACAGACTTTTTTGACTGAGATTGAGATAGTGAAAACTTTGTTTTTTGATGGCTCAGTGTACACAAACTTAGTTTAATACACAGAGTTATTAAAAATATTGTATTAAATGACCTTCAGGCTGTGTGTATAAGGTGTATATGAAACCTAAATGAATTGTGTGAATGTAGACACACTTTGTTTAATGCACAAAGTTACAAAAAATATTGGCTAAAATGACCTTCAGGCTGTGTGTATAAGGTGTATATGTAACATAAATGCATTCTGTGCTTAGATTTAGGTCCCATCACCATGATATCTCATTATGGTATGCAATTATTCCAAAATACGGAAAAATCCGATATCCAAAATACCTCTGGTCCCAAGCATTTTGGATAAGGGATACTCAACCTGTATAACCTCTAAATATGGGTCATTATACCTTTCTAATTTCTTGTTATTTTAATATACTTCCATTCTGATTTCCTTTAGTCCCTCATACTTCTCAGTATTGGACTGTATAAGTGCCGACGTCCGAATATCTCCATGACAACCAGTCCCCTCACGTTACTATGTTGTTACCTTGTTCACGTGATTTGGGCAGAGATTTGGGACTTCGGCACAACTAAAAATACTTATCCATGGATAAAATGCTGTAGCACATGCCGCCGCGTTGCCATGACAACCCAGTCATGACGGACACGGCAACATGGATTGTTCTACCCGCGGACCCACAGTACATAGGGACACGGGGTAACATTAGGTGCACCATGCTGCCATGGTTATATACCCTGGTGGGTATGACGCAGCCCCTTTTTTCTGGGCACTAGAACTTCAACTGCGTTGCCGCGTGGCAATACAGATCACTCTGTGATGAGCGCGGTGACGCAGGTAGCTCCACCTCCGGACCTACAATGACCCTTCCTATTGGGTGATCCGGTGACGTGACTAGTACAATGCGCTGTCACAGCAACTAGCTGTGGCGAGTGCGGTGTACTGGACAGCATTTGGCAGTGTAATTCTGGCAGCATTGTATATAAACATCAAAGCCAGTTTGAATAGAAATTATTTATTCTATTTTAAACAACATTTTCATGAATTTCGATCTCCATACACTAGACTTTAGAAATATACCGGTCATGTGACCGGTCATCACGTGATACTTAGGTTTATCACATGATGCCCCTCTTAACCTATTGGAATGCAGCAGGAACTGTTTCCCAGACAATATTGGGATAAACAAAACTTATGATTGGCTGAATTGTATTCTCTTTTTAAGTAAAATATAAATGGAACAAAAAAGTACTAGTACAGCTGTTCCTTTCTGGGGATTGGTCTGTCTCCTGTTTATGTTTTTATTGTTTTGTGCATATTTTATTTGATTGATCAAACTAAACACCAAAATGCTAATCAAGCCACCATATTGCTTAGGGTATATAAACCCCGAATAGACACATTACACTGTGCCTTTGAAAAAGCTGCAAGCTATATGCAGCGAAACGCGTCAGGTGTTCTTCTTTGGATCAGGAGGATTTACACATTTGGATCTGAACCAGCCCTTGGTACTTGCCGACCCATCAGCAGTGACCAATAGAGGCTCCCGGTATTTACAGACACTGTACTGCATGAGGAACCCACCAACAAAATGGGACTACTGGTATTTGCTATTTCCTCTAACGGTGCACCAACTACTGCATTACTGATTGGACTCTGTGCATATATAAGGGACTCTTGCTGTATTGGACCTTTTCTACGGCAAAGGGCATCTTCGGAACGGATTCCTTTATTATATCATTCATACGTGTCCTGACTTATTATCCAGGGTAATACATACCTTTTTTTAAATTGTACATGAATTCATGTCCCAATGATATTCTATGAATATAATTATGATTTTTATTAAATTGTCCTCTTTTTAATCATATCTATTAGAAAATTAGCCATTATTGTCTAATTTATTAGAGCACAGCCTCCCTTCTGTTCTACTTTCTGTTACGGTTGGAGTGACTTCCCTCTAATCTTGGCTGCAGCATAGCAAAGGTTCTCATATACCCAGCGCCCGAATATACCTTGGTATACCTCTTTTTTCCATTGCCAAGTGTTGCATGGAGTGATGTAAAGCATAAAAACACTGGACTGTGGAGTAGTGAAAATGTGTTTTTTGGCGTGACGAAACAAGCTTCTCTGTTTGGCAGCCAGATGGGCGAGTCTGAGTTTGGTGGATGCTGGGAAAACGTTACCTACCTGACTGCATTATGCCAACTGTGAAGTTTGGTGGAGGAGGGATAATGGTATGGGGCTGTTTTTCAGGGTTTGGGCTAGGCCCCTTATCTCCAGTGAAGAACAATCTTAATGCTTCTGCATACTAAGACATTTTTTTAAAAATGCTATATTTCCAACTTGTGGCAACAGTTTGGGGAAGGTCCTTTTCTGTTCCAACATGACTGAGCCCCAGTGCACAAAGCAAGGACTGTAAAGACATGGTTTAATGAGTTTGGTGTGGAAGAACTTGACTGGCCCACACAGAGCCCTGACCTCAACCACATCGAACACCGTTGGGATGAACTTGAACAGGGATTGTGAGATAGGCCTACTTGTCCAAAATTAGTGCCTGGCCTCATAAATGCTCTACAGAATGAATGGCCAAAAATTCGCACAAACACTCTAAAATCTTGTGGAAAGCCTTTCAAGAAGAGTGGAAACTGTTATATCTGTAAAAGGGGGACCAACTCCTTATTAAAGTATATGTATTTGAATAAAATGTAATTACTGTTACAAGCCGCATCTCTCGGCTCAAATCATCTAATTGTTGTTAGGAGACCGAGATGCTTCTGAACTTCCACTCCCTGGCCTGGACACCGGATTCTTGCAGTGGTCGGGGTTGCCAGGCATCAGGGAAGCCGGAGGCTTCCTCTGTGAAGGTTAGGAGGCTGGTGGACATGCTCTTTATTATTTATTAAGGGGAGGTTGGCTGTGCTGTAATTTCATTGGCCTGTCTCCTATATATGTGTTGTCTGTCTCACAATCCTCGCTGGTTATAGTCACTGGTCGCAGCGGGAGTCCTTGTCTCTTGGTTCTGTCCCTGTTTTGTCTGTGTCTATCTCCTGACCGCGTTCCTGTGTCTAGCCCAGGTTTAGCACCTTAGTCTGTTGTGCTAATTTTTGCATTGTATTTCTAGTACTTCTATTTCTATAGCTCTATTATACACTTAAGCACTAATGTTTAGTAGTACTTTATTGCTCCTCCTTAACCAGAGGTACAGTAACTTCCCTGGTTTGGGGTACTTTGTGTTATCATCTCCATTATTTCTTTATCCCCCCAGACTCATCTGATATTCCTTTTCCCGCTACTCAGTTTCAACTAGGCCTCCATAGTTTGCCTTCCCTTTTTACCTCGTTCATCTATGCTCTACTTCTTTAGTTTACGTTGTGCTCTCTCCTTTACCGGCATTGATTCCGGTCGCTCCAGGTTAAGCTTGTACTACCTCCAGTGGGGTAAGCCCTGGTGGAATCTCAGTACTGATAGGCACTTAGCGCCTTAAGGAAAAAGCGGCTATTAAAGGCTAGAAGACCTGCTGGAGAGTTCTACAAGTCTTAACCTGGGGTGTACCAGGGTCATTGCCCAGAAGATGAGCTCTGGCCTCCTTGGAATAAGAACCATTACCTGCTGTAATCATCAACATCCGTTGTAACAATTACAGACCCTGTTGGTGTAATGGTCAGGCGTCCATATAATGTATTTTGTTATTATGTGAATATTCGAGTTTTAATAAATTTTTTATATTTCTCATTTTGGAATTCATTGTTTAGGCTTAAGGCTAAATATTATTGAGTGTTTTTTCATGATATAGAGAATTTACAGGCATCTACATTGGTGAAATTGAACTTGTACAGCCCCAAAACAGGAATACCCCTATATATTTTATGGTAAAAAGTTGACCATCCACCTTGTGTGGCCTCTCAATATATTTTTTAGAATACTTTTAATAGGGGTCTATTTACTAAGCCTTGGATGAAGATAAAGCGGGCATCTCACATCTCAGATTGAGGGGTTATGTAATGCCGAGTACATACTACAGCAATGCCCAATTGTCGTGATAGTTAGGCTGAAATTCCCTTCAACGTGGACCAGCGGGGACTACACAAGGACGGAACATCATTTACACTGCAGGTGGTCACTAGTGATATCTTCTGTCGGTCCTGCAGCAGGGCCAACTGGAAGATGTTGCTAATGACAGCGCGCAAATTGGGCATACACACAATGTAGATATTCGTCATTACAAAACAGCAAATTGTCCCAACATCAATGTAGTGTGTACCCGACTTAAGAGATTAAAGAACTGAAGTGATTTAAGCAGTAAATTCACAGTGCCAAATTGTTATAAGGAAAAACCAGTCTTATAACTGCCACTTCAAATATAACGAAATCACGCCAGTTCCTTCCATTCAGGACCTATTACATGACTTCCTGAGTCTTTTTAACCAAGTGTTTATGTATAAATAAAGCTGTACAATATTTGCGGTCAACATGCAAAAATAGCCAGCATTTACCCTGTGTAGAAAAGCAAATATGTATTTGCACCACTTGCATTGTAACATGGTACATTCCAGGTACAGTTACTTGCTTATTAGCTTTGCCCCCAACTGGCTGCATCCTCTCCTGGTTATGAAGTCCTGCAGTGTCTTCCTACTACATCGAAATGTTATATACTGGACACATGGTAGGGGTGGGTACGCGGAAACTGCAGGGAGTTACAGGAAACTGATTGTGCACATCTTCTGGCACAAAATGCAATACTGGTCTATATACACTGGATTCTGGCTACAGCAATCTGTCACATATCTTTCTTTAGCAAGGGGACTCTTTGCGCTTGCCCCGCTGCCTGGATGCCGCTGTTGGTATATTGACAGCCGGCATCCCAGCCGCCGGTAAATCATGCTGAATCCCTTGGCAGCAGTTAGAGGAGTGTGACCAGCTGCTATAAGCAGCAAAGTCGATACTTTCTTGTAGCAGTTCTTGGTGAAGATCAGGTCTGTTAGACCACTTTCACAATGCTGCTTTGACCAAGGTTATTGCCGGGTAAACCGTGGTTGCAGCTCAGTGTGAAAGGGTCCTAGAATAAATCCTAGGTCAAGTGACATAGAAATCCAACCTGAGTAGTGACCTGGGTTGGACAAGTGAACAACCAGTGTAACGGGGCAGTGTGAACCGTCCTAGGTTCCTTTTACAGTATGGGAATTGCCAGGTCACCTGTGCTTGGAGATATCATCTCCAAGCGCCAGCAGAACAGTAAACACTGCAACCGTGTGCCATGTAAACAGTGCCGACCCAGAAATAACCCAGGATGGTACCACAGTGCGAACGGGGTGTGTCCCAGGTTTGACCTGGATTGGTACCGTGTTCAAACTCCTGGGTCGGACTCGGCATTTTGGTGTGAAAGGGTTATTAGACTCAGCGCCTTGACACTGCCGGCACCGATCCTCCACTGGATGATACTAATTCAACAATCCCAGTCCTGACAAACACCAAGTAACCACACTACTATGTACTGTATCTGGTTAAGTTGGTAAGTCAACGAAATGCATAACACTGGAATACTTACCTTTTTCTATGACCGATTCCTCAAATGTAAACACTGCACAACTGTTTGCTTCCTGTAACATGGCAGGAAGTTGGATTGACTGGTACTTTATCTCTGTCCACTTTATCTCTCTCCAGGCTTAGTGCTCAAACCCCTTATACTTTCAATTGTTTTCCCTTTGTGCTTTCTGGGTGTACTGTCTACCAGAATGTGCATTTTCAAGCATACTGTTACTAATGTTATAGGCACACTGAAATGTACAATAGTGACAGTAATACATATGTCAGCTGTTAGTCACTATCATGAGTAAATATAATCTATTATATAATGTCTACCCATGACATGTACAGTGGAGCCGAATGACAAGTGCGCCCCCAACTGACAGCTCAAATTGCCATTAATCGGAAAGGAATACTCTATGGAGTTACACATGAAAATGTCAGAAGAGGCCCCAAACTGGACCCCAGGGGAAGAGCGAACCAGTTATGAGGGAAGGAGCCACTCCCACTCTGAATCTGTTATCACAAAATTAAGAATAAATCAGGAGACGCATCTTTGTTTAACTTAATGCAGACTGTGGCCGTTGAATTTCTAAGATGCTACCTCCACACTTTCACCAGAGGCGCTGGCTAATAGTGCAGGGGCAAACGCAGGATTTCTAGAGGGGGGTTTCCAAATGCACTGCACAATCTCCCACACTGTGAAACATTGGAGCAAGTGCAGGAGTCCAGGGGAGCGGTAGAAGAACCTAGTAACGACCCTGGACATTAATGTAAACGTTGGTCATTTTATACCCTGGATACTGTAAGGAATACAGTATTAATATTTAACACTATAGATGATGTCTAGTATAGGCTGTATCAAACACTGAAATAATATAAATAAGTGGTCAGGAAAAGGTTAAACATACCATAATAAAAAAATACGCAGACATAATAGAACCAGTACTGCACTTTCTAAGCACATATTCTCCCACCTCATGGTAAGGCTCCTGACTCTTCTTCCTGGTAGCTACTCTCTGGTCCAGTGCACGGATTGAGGACTCCACACATACTGCAAACTTGGTAGAAGAAGCTGCTACCACTGGGCATGTGCAGCAGCTCTGCTCTGTACCTTAAACTGCATGATGTGGTGGCAGCTCTAGTAATCATATTATATGCCATTGCTGTTGTTGTTATAATTTTAGCCACTTGCCAAGAGGAGGGGGTTTCTGGGCAACCAGAACCCCCCCCCCCCCTGCGTTTGCCTATGTAGTGGGGTACTGGTTTGTGGTTTTGGGGGAGAAGGGCAGGAGGCTGAAGTTTTGCATGGATGTTGAGAAACCTTGCACCGGTTCTGATGACGGGTCCAAATTATTGCTAACTATTATCAGTTCAAGTGTATGGAGCAGTGGCGTGCGGTGAGGTCAGTGGCTGGTGGGGCACTGCAGCCATAATGTCCGCCGAGTCCCGCCGTTGATCCCTACTGCAGCCAAGCCAATGCCCGCTACTGCCCCTGAGCCGATGTCTGCTACTGCCACCGTCCCTGTTGCCCGCTACCCCCGCCACTAATGGCCGACACCCCCGCCAATGGCTTACAAAATCGCCCACCATCAACTGCCCTGGCCCCCCGCCACTAATTTGCATCTCAGTCCGATGCCGCCGCCAGTGCCCGCAGCCTGCCTGCTCATCAAACTTGTGATGAGCAGGTGGCAAATATATTGTTAATTTTTATCAAATAAAAAATAAAAACTAGTCTTTGGGACTGGGGAGGGAGTGGAAGGAGGACATGAATGCAATTTTGTTGTACAGTGCTTCTATTAACTTAATAGTGGCGTGGGTGTGGGGCTATTAAGTTAATGGAAGAACTGGGCAACAAAATAGCCAGCAGTGGGTGGGAGAGGGTAATGCCAGGGAGAGGGTGACAGCAATGTGTGACAGGGAGAGGGTGACGCCAGAGAGAGGGTGACAGCAATGGGTGACAGGGAGAGGGTGACGCCAGAGAGAGGGAGACAGCAATGGGTGACAGGGAGAGGGTGACGCCAGAGAGAGGGTGACAGCAGTGGGTGACAGGGAGAGGGTAAAGCCAGAGAGAGGGTGACAGCAGTGGGTTACAGGGAGAGGGTGACGCCAGAGAGAGGGTGACAGCAGTGGATGATGCCAGGGAGAGGGTGACGCCAGGGAAAGGGCAACAGCAGTAGCAGTGGGTGAATGTGAAAGACAGAAAGAAAGGGTGATGGGGACAGGCAGTGAATGATAATTATATGGATACTTTTTTCATCAGTATTTGATACAGTGTGCCTGCAAATTATTTTATTTATATGATGTTATCTTTGAGCTGTGCATAGAGTTTTGCATAATAATAAGTGCATATTCTATTAGTTTTGACCTGGGTGCAATGAGGTGGCAGCTGGCTTTCCCTGATGCCACTAATGTACTTACATAGGGGCACTTGTAAGGTGCTCTGGTCTGGTGGTGGAATGCAGGCCGTCCAGTTCTTTCCTCTCCTGCATGTTCCTTCCTCTGCTCCCGTTACCCACTCCTGCCAGTCCCTGCAGAAAGGAATCTCTTCCCTCCTGGAGACACCTCAGGGGATTCGACAACCTCAGTGTCCGGAGCACAGTCTGCTGGGCAGGCACACGATGACAGCTGCGATAATCCGCTGTCTGGCTGCCAGGCAACTAGCCGCGATTCCGTCACAGCCAGTGCCGCATTCAAAATGCCGCTGCTAGGTCTCCATCGCCGGTCCGCGATCCTCAGCCCTGACACTGCTGCTCCTCAGTCCGACGCCATGGCCCATCTACAGCAGCACCCTCCTCACTATGGCGTTGTACAGGTACCCGGCGTAACACTTGGGCCGGCTTAGCTCACACGTAAAAATGACAGCGGTGGCCGGGACAGCTCCAGGGAACATAGCAGCGTCTGACTACTATGTAGCCCTGACCCCCTCTTCTGTTCCTTAACAGTCACCCCGCTGCCGGGTTCAGAGAGCAGCGCGGCTGGCCCCGGGAATATTAACACAGCAGCGGCGGCCTTACCGGTTACCGGAGCAGCAGCTTTGGTAAGTTGGCATGGGGGTCAGGGTCACCGTGTGTTACGGGGGTCGCCCCCTGCTGCATCCGCCACTGCGGGTACGGCCACATATGGTAATGTAAATCTAATTTTAAAATTTCCAAGATGACAGGGTGGCCACATGCCTTGGTAGCCCCCCCCCCCCCCCTTAAGTCAACCACTGCCCAATCACGTCTTGCCCCTGTCAAAGAGGCACTTATACTAGTGCCGCTCTCAGTGATTTTTTTAATGGAGAGACAAACTAACCTGCTGGAGCCGGCGGAGGAGGTCGGGGGAGAGCCGCTGCTGGCTGTCAGGAGGACGGAGCCGGCGGGAGGAGAGCTGCCACCGCCGCTGGCTATGAGGTGAGCGGGAGCCGGCGGAGGAGGTCGGGGGAGAGCTGCTGCTGGCTGTCAGGAGGACGGAGCCGGCGGGAGGAGAGCTGCCACCGCTGCTGGCTATGAGGTGAGCGGGAGCCGGCGGAGGACGGGGGAGCCGCACACACTGCAGGCCCACCGCTGACTCCAACGCCAATCATCGCCGGGACCCGCCGCCTCCAGCGCTGCGTGTGGGTGATTGGACAAGCGGATCCAGCCCTGGATCCGCTGTCCAATCACAGGTGCCTCGCTGACATGGGGGTGGTGTCCCTGTCAGCGAGGCACTTGTTTCAGTGCCGCTTTCCTGATCTGTTTTCATGGGCTTTTACAGCCCAGTGCTAGGCTCCGCCCCCCGCACTGTCCCCGTTCCCATTATCCACGGGAGGCACTGCTATGCCTCCCAAAGTAATTTAAAGAAGGAAAATTATTAGAATTCAATAAAGAAGATACTTATGACACAGAATATGTGTCATAAGTATCTTATTTTTATTATTTTAATAATTAATCACAGGGGAGGCACTGCCTCCCCTGACTGCACGTCCCTGGTATGGAGGGTGTGTTCCAATAGTGGTGGCAAGGTGGACTTGGAAGTGATGCATACCATACATCCCCATTTATGGAGCATTTTTGCAAGTAAAAAAAAACTGCAGCAAACATGCAAAACGCATTTGATCATACTATAACATGTCAGCTATATGTAACGTGTATTCCATGTACGGCAGGCTACTGTTCTCTCATCGCACCACAGCCATTACACTTATTACATATTTCCACACTACAAATACCAGTTGTATAAATACCAACGTGTCGTACTTGTGAAAGTTTTGTGTCTGGAACATGCGGGCCTAACACACCCCAGCTATGCCCGACCTCACTGTGCCAGTGCCCCACCCCCCTTGCCCCATCCTCAGGGCCCGGAGTCACTCTCCACCAGGCCCGCTCTAGTCTCTCTGCGAGTCACAGTCCCTCCCACACCGGGTGACATCTGCATACGTAGGGACTTGGGGGAGTGGCTTGGATGCCTCCCAGAGGCTGAGAGGAGACAATGAGAGTGATCCCCGACAGGGACCGCTAGCTCAGAAATAGGCAGGTCTCCGTCCCCGTAATCGGTGCCTGGGGGAGGGCAGGACACCGGCGGGACGTGCTTTTGTATACGGTCCCCGGGACGCCATGGATGCCGCACAGCCGCCCCTTCCCCCAGCGCTGTGCTCGGTGCTCTCGATGAAGAGTCACAGCTGTGAGGTGACCCTGGAGCCCGGATGGTCGCTGCTGTCCTGGAGAGAACTGCGGCCCCGGCGCGGGAGGGACAGGGGCCGAGCAGGTGAATGACAGGGGCACACTGGGGACGGCAAAGGTGTCATCCATGCCACAGCCAGCACCACAGTGTCAGGGGGCAGCGTGTCCTGCAAATGCCCGCACAACCCCGCAGTTTGTGCCGCTGTCACAGATGGGCTACGGGCCTGATGTCACCAGCATCGGGTGTCAGTCAGTGGCAGCTGCAGTCTCAGCGGTAGCTAACACCTTGCTGCGGCTGCTTCCTGCACACTGTGTAGTTGTAGACTGGCTGCTCTATTACTTGTACTTGTGTGTTACACTGTGTGTTCCTGTGTCACTAATGATGCTTTGTATGTCAGTATATGGAGTGTAAATACCCCATGGGACCTGGTGCCGGTCACAGGTTGTTCCAGTCCCAACTTCCTATAGCATTGGGTTTTGTTTTGCTGCGATTGTCTGTTTTCTATAACATTCGTGCCTGACTTCCCCCAATTGTGGGGCTTTCTCCTCCCCCACCGTGTATCCAAATAATACAGAGTTGCAGCCACATGTTTGTAGATACTGAGTAAACTCTGAAACTATCCGGATCGTGTAGTATCAAGTTTCTCATGGCCACCTGGACACCGCTGAGTCACTGATATACAGCATTATTATACAAAGAGCAGAGCCCCCCAACACATTCTTATCAGATAACTTGTGTGCAGTTTTTAAGAAGTCATTTATTTTTTCCTTATGTGCCAGGGAATTTTAAATACATAGTTGTAGAATAATTTTGTTTCATGTTAGATAAAGCTGCACAACATCCTCTAGCTGTGTGTGTTATAAAATGGTAAAAATGGTAAGAATTGACAAATATTTGTTCAAACTTCAGTCTTGTAAAGTAACTTTTTTTTTTCTTTGACAGCAACAAACCTGTCTGGAAAAATAGACAAGCTTTAAAGTTACCATGTTATATATTTAAATGCTATATCTGGCATTGTCAGTTTTTGGTATCAATGGGGTCTTCATGCCCATGTAGAAATAAAAATAGAGTAGTGTAAATGTAAAAAAAAAATACATTAAACATTTTTAATAATTAAATACTGATTTTATGATCTGTCCTCAAAAATTGTCTGAGTCACAGTGGCTGATCCAGGGAGTAGGGATGATCAGGACAACTGACCCTCATAACACACACACTGTGTCCTGTGGGCGACTGTGACCTCCCTCTCTTTCAGAGGGCCAAGCGCTCAGCTGGGTCTGCCTCTAAGACAAAGGGGGTCATTCCGAGTTGATCGCTCGCTGACGATTTTCTCAGCGCAGCGATTAGGGGGAAAAATAGCATTTATGCGCATGCGTACGGGCCGCAATGCGCACGCTCGTCATACGGGTACAAAGCCTGTTGTGGTTGTGCACAGGTTGTAGCAAAGTTTTCCTTCGCACTGACGGCCGCAAGAAGATTGACAGGAAGGGGGCGTTTCTGGGTGTCAACTGACCGTTTCAGGGATTGTTTGCAAAAACGCAGGTTTGTCTGAAAAAATGCAGGCGTGGCTGGGCGTTCGCATGACGTCAAACCCGGACACGAACAGGCTTAAGTGATCGCAAGCGCTGAGTAGGTTCAGAGCTACTCTGAAACTGCACAAACTTTTTTTGGAAGAGCTTGGCTGCACAAGCATTTGCACTTCTGCTAATCTAAAATACACTCCCCAGTGGGCGGCGCATAGCGTTTGCACGGCTGCTAAAACTAGCTAGCGAGCGATCAACTCGGAATGCCCCCCCAAGCCGGCTGGGAGTTTGTCCCCAGGAAGCTACAGGGAGGTTGTGGCCGCTTGAAGGAGAATGGACTGACCAAGCTGATAGCTCTGCTCCGGGGAAGAGACAAGGTTTTTGGACAAAGTGGGTTTGTATTACAGGGGTGTGATCTCCCTGATCGCCCCGTCTGGATCTGCCACTGGTTTAGCAAAAAAGTTGCACTGTGCATTGATCCAACAGTGTGTGTGTGTGTGTGTGTGTGTGTGTACAGAGTCGCAGGACTAATTGAGATGCAGGGAGTATGAAATGTATTGGCCATTCCTGGCTCGTGAATGGGAGATGCACCTTGTTATTGGAGTGTTGCAGGCCTGTCATAAAAATGGTTGTGACATCAAACACGTGATTGCGTACATTAGATGCCATACTATAATGGAGATTCTGCAGCTAGCATGGTGCTGGTGCAAGTTCCAATGGTGTGCCTGATGGTTGCATCTAAAGACTCAACAATTCCACATAATGGGAATCCCAGTCAGATGCACTGATGTACTCAAGTATTAGGGGTCTATTTACTAAGCCTTGGATGGAGATAAAATGCATGGAGATAAAGGGGGTGATTCAGACCTGGTCGTAGATGTGCTTTATTTAGTACATCTACGATCAGTTACACTGATATGCAGGGGGACGCCCAGCACAGGGCTAGCCCGCGCCGCATGACAGTTCCTGCCCCATCGCACAAGTACAAAAGCATCGCACAGCAGCGATGCTTTTGTACTTCAGGAGTATCTCCCAGCCAGCGCAGCTCCTGCGTGCTGGCAGGGAGCTACTAGTCGCTGCCCTGGTCGCAGCGGCTGCGTGTGACATCACACAGTCGCTAGGGCCCGCCCCCCCCCAAACGGTCTGGGCACGCCTGCGTTGCCTGGACCGTGCCCCCTAAACGGCGGCTAAACGCCGCAGGCTCGCCCCTCCCGCCCAGCGACCACCTCTGCCTGTCAATCAAGCAGAGGTGATCGCAGTGCTACGACAGCTGTCGGCTGTCTGCCATGCGCCGGCGTACTGCGGCATCGGCGCATGCGTAGTTCAGACCTGTTCGCTGCTATGCGAAAATGCACATCGCCGATCAGGTCGGAATCACCCCCAAAGTACCAGCCAATCGGCTCCAAACTGCCATGTTACAGGCTGTGTTTGAAAAATGACAGGTAGGAACTCATTGGCTGGTACTTTAGCTCCATGCACTTTATCTCCATCCAAGGCTTAGTAAATAGACCCCTGTGTCACAGATGTGATGCGATAGTGCATTGTGCTCTTTACACGTTTTTTTATTGGCTTGTGAGTTGAGCCCTTAGACTACACTATGAACTGTCCCAAGACTGCTACCTTTATAACCAGTTGTAGTCAATCATATGAGTGTATAGTGCAGTGGTTCCCAAACCTTATTGAATCACGGCACCCTAGAATATCAGAATGTTTTTAATGGCACCCCTAGGTCAAAAGTTTCTTATTGAGAAATTTAGAAAGAAATATTAAATTAAGTAAATTGAGTTTATATATCATCCTTAGGTTCAATTGTGTGGTGAGGGACAAGATTTGCTTCTATTTGTCCACATATTTTATGACTGGCAGCCAGCAGCACTGGTTTTACCCATTACAATGACCATACATAATTTGAATTGGTCCTGGACTACCAACTCAGGGCACCCCTGGGTGCCACGGCACACAGTTTAAGAACCACTGGTATAGTGCATCCCTTCTTCCTGGTACTGAATAGTCTATTCCTGGACTTCACATGTATTTTGCTAGTTACTTACCTAGGCTGAATTCAGCCTAATGTTGTTTATTTAGTGTAGATTGTTTTAGTATAGAGAGAAGTTTGAGATTTAGGGATAAATGTAATAGTCCACGATAGTCACTTGATTTAAAGCGGCAATTCATTTGTTCCTTAGGAGAATTTTGTCACACGTAGAAGTGGTCTTGTTGTAGAGTCAAGTGAGTCACCACGGTGGTGGTGTTGGGCTCCTACTACCCTCTAGCTACTTATACCACCAGAACCACCCCTTATATTCTCTACATTTGAGGTCCATGACATACGCCTCTTCCAACCTGTTCATCTACGAGTAGCTGTCATTTACCGCCCCCCCTGGCATGCCCTCCAAATTCCTTGACAACTTTGCTTCCTGGCTTCCAGACTTTCTCTCTTCTGACATTCCCTCTATTATCCTCGGTGATTTCAACATCCTTATCGGTAGCCCCACAAAATCACCTGCCTCTAAACTCCTTAACCTAACCTCTTCTCTTGGTCTCTCCCAGTGGACCTCCTTACCCACCCATGTGAGTGGAAGCTAACTGGATCTGGTCTTTACTCACCGCTGTGATCTTTCTTATCGCTCCAACTCCCCGTTCTCCCTCTCTAACCATCACCTGCTCACTTTTAACCTATCTCTATCTGCTTCTCCATCTTTACCACCTAAGACTACCATCACAAAGCGTAAGATTGAGGCTATTGACACCACTTCCGTGTTTGACTCACTGCCCTCTCCTATTCTCTCTCTTTCCTACCCTGAACAAGGTACTTCCCTATACAATGCAACCCTTACCTCTGCTCTTGACTCTGTTACCCCACCAACCATTATTCACCCTCGCAGATCGACACTTCAACCCTGGCACATCAAATGCACCAGATATCTGCAAAAATGTTCACGTTCCGCTGAGCGACAGTGGAGGAAATCATGCTCTAAGGCCGACTTCCTCCACTACAAATTTATGCGCTCATCCTACTTTGCTGACCTTACCCTCTCTAAACAATTTTACTTCAAAAACCTTATCTCCTCCCAATCCTCAAACCCCCGGCGCGTCTTTGCCACTGTTAACTCGCTCCTCTGCCCACCCCCACCTCAACTCCCCTCTTCACTTTCTGCTCTTGACTTGGCCACCTACTTCACATCCAAAATTGACTCCATTCGTCGGGACATAACATCCCACCAGAACCTGAGCGACCCCCCTCCTCCATTTCCCGACCCCCCCCCCTTCCTTCCCTCCTATCAACTCTGACATCTTTTCTCCCTGTATCTGGAGAGGAAGTGATGGTACTCATCCGGTCCTCACCACCCTCTACCTCCCGACTTGATCCTATTCCCTCCCACCTTCTCCGCTTCCTCTCTTCTTCTGCCTGCTCCCATCTTGCCCACCTACTCAATCTCTCACTCTCATCAGGCACTGTCCCTTCTGCCTTCAAGCATGCACTTGTCTCCCCTATTCTTAAAAAACTTACCCTTGATGAACCCAGTCTCTCCAACTACTGACCCATCTCTCTTCTCCCTTTTGCCTCCAAACTTCTTGAGCGTATTGTCTACAACCGCCTTACTGTCTTTCTTTCCTCCCACTCACTGCTTGACCCTTTCCAGTCTGGTTTCCGTCCTCAGCACTTCACTGAAGTGCCCTCACTAAAGTCTGCAATGACCTCCTTGCTGCTAAATCCAGGGGCCACTTCTCTCTGCTTATTCTCCTTGACCTCTCTGCTGCTTTTGACACTGTAGACCACCCTCTCCTTCTGCAAATCCTTTACTCCCGTGGTTTGTGTGATACTACTCTCTCCTGGCTGTCTTCCTACCTTGCTGACCGTTCATTCTCTGTCTCCTCTCATGGCTCCACCTCCCCCCCCCCCCCCCCCCACTTCTTCTACCAGTAGGTGTCCCCCAAGGTTCTGTTCTTGGGCTTCTCCTTTTCTCTCTCTCTACACATCCTCACTAGGTGAGCTCATTAGCTATTTTGACTTAAAACATCATCCCTACGCTGATAATACTCAAATCTACCTTTCCTCCCCTGACCTCTCCCCTGCTCTCCTCACTCGTATCTCCAACTGTCTCTCTGCTATCTCCTCCTGGATGTCCCAGCATTTTCTTAAACTTAACATTTCTAAGACTGAGCTGATCATCTTCCCTCCCTCCAGCATAACCTCACCTCCCACAATTTAATTATCCATTGATGGCACAACTATCTCCTCTAGCCCCCAAGTACACTGTCTTGGCATAATCCTTGACTCCTCCCTCTCCTTCAAACCACACATTCAGTACCTCTCACATACCTGCCATTTCCATCTCAAAAACATCTCCAGGATCAGACTCTTTCTCACCCAGGGCGCTACTAAGACCCTCATCCACTCACTGGTCATCTCCATATTGGACTGCTGCAATCTCCTATCTGGCCTCCCTCAAAAATGCCTCTTTCCACTCCAATATATCCTCAGTGCTGCTGCCCGTCTCATCTTCCTCACCAAACGCACTACATCCCATCCACATCTTCTCTCTTGCAGGACCTTCACTGGCTACCCTTCCCATTCAGAATCCAATTCAAGCTTCTCACACTCGCCTACAAAGCCCTCACCCACTCTTCTCCCTCTTACATCTCTGACCTTTATCTCACTTTACATTCCCACCCGTTCTCTTCGCTCTGCTAATGCACTCTCTCTCCTGCCAACTGAATACCTTTTCCCACTCCTACCTTCAAGATTTTGCACGTGCTGCTCCCTATCTCTGTAATGCTCTACCACTCCCCATCCGACTCTACAAAACTTCAAACGGGCTCTCAAGACCCACTTCTTTACCAAACCCAGCCAACTATCCTCCTAACCCTCTTGTCTATGCTCACTATCTACCCCTTCTGTGTCACCCCGGTTTGTTAGCCCCTCACCTTTTTAGATTGTAAGCTCACAAGAGCAGGGACTTCTTTCCTCGTGCCTTTCCTTTTCTTACTTACACTATTTTATACTCCATACTCCCTTTGATGGCACCTAACCCCGGGTTTTCTATACCTGTCCTATATTGTCTTGAACTGTAAGTGCTGTTTTCTTGTTTGCTCATTTGATTATGTACTCTGTAATGGGCGCTGCGGATCCCTTGTGGCACCATATAAATAAAGGATGATGATAATAATAAAGTGAGGATAGAAAATGGTGGAGACATGTACAATTTGTGATCAGCACTACGGTAAATCATTAAAATGACCTGCATGTATACAGGTTGAGTATCCCTTATCCAAAATGCTTGGGACCAGAGGTATTTTGGATATCGGATTTTTCCGTATTTCGGAATAATTGCATATCATAATGAGATATCATGGTGATGGGACCTAAATCTAAGCACAGAATGCATTTATGTTTCATATACACCTTATACACACAGCCTGAAGGTAATTTTAGCCAATATTTTTTATAACTTTGTGCATTAAACAAAGTGTGTCTACATTCACACAATTCATTTATGTTTCATATACACCTTATACACACAGCCTGAAGGTCATTTAATACAATATTTTTAATAACTTTGTGTATTAAACAAAGTTTGTGTACATTGAGCCATCAAAAAACAAAGGTTTCACTATCTCACTCTCACTCAAAAAAGTCCGTATTTCGGAATATTCCGTATTTCGGAATATTTGGATATGGGATACTCAACCTGTACTATGTTGACAAAAGTTGTAGTATTTTGGGATGCTGATCTTTCAAAACTGGTACCTTGTGTCTACGTTAATATCAGGAGATATGAAATGTGCCCTCCAACATTAAGTTAATAAAATGGCCATTCTCATCAAGATTAAGAAATTAAAGGTACCCTTACTCGATCCAAATTATATATGAATTATATCAATATCCGTATATGACATGTCACACTATGGGCTGTAGGCCTAATTCAGATCTTCTTGTAGATGTGTGAAAAAACGCACATCTACGCTCAAAATCTGACATGTGGGGGACACCCAGCACAGAGCTAGTCTACCCTGCATGCTAGTCCCTAGCCCCCCCCGTCCATAGACGTGCAAAAGCATTGCACTTTTGCACCTGCCTAGTAGCTGCCTGCCTATGTAGCCTAACTGCGAAGGCAGGCAACTACCCGCCGTGTTTTTGGGCACAGCGTCTGCATTGTCCAGACCGCGCCATGAAAACACAGTCCACGCCCCGCGACCGCCTCGGCCTGCATGCGCACACAGCCTGAAGCGACCGGGTCTGAATTAGGCCCTGTGTTCGGGGGAAATATAAAGTAATATCCTGAAACCAAAGATTAATCTTTACATCATGCTACGTTGAACAAAAATAAAAACAGCTGTTGCAAAAATACTTTGATAATTGGCCCAAAATGTTAAATCTCCCACTGGAAGTCTTAGGTTCTTAGGAAAAATACACATCTGCACTTAGGGGGAATTCAATTAGCTGTGGTAATTTACCACAGCTAATTGATCTCCCAGGAGCTTTTCAATTACCCCTGACACTTATCTGTCATGTTTTTTTGAGACCTCAGCAGGCCTGGAAACAAAATCCGCCCATAAGTGCCATTTTGTTCACGGCCGCAGTCACAGAACTTATCATGGATATTGTGTGTGTTCGTCCAAAAACATTTTTTTGTTTTTTTTGCCACCAAAAAAAAACAGCCTTTAATTGAATTGCCCTCAAAAAATTAAAGTAAAGCGATTCTCTCTTTTTTTTTTTTTTTTTTTTTTTGTGTAAAATTTTTTGGTCACAACTGTATTTCCCTATTATCTTCCTGACCTGTTAACCACTTGCCTGGCATGGTCGCATCAGATGCGACCATGCCTGCAAGTGCTCTATCTAACCTGGTCACACAGGATGCGACCAGTCAGATAGAGAGTGTTAGCAGCAGCAGGGAAGAGAAACTTCCCTCCGCTGCTGCTGTCTCCCTCTGCTCCCCGCACTCTCCCCCTGTGTCTGCCGTGCTGCCGATCACTGCTGATCAGTCAGCACGGCAGGATTCCCCCCCCCCCACCTCCCCTCCAGCGGCTGCAGACAATGGCAGCCGCTGGGGAGTGTAAATGAATCCTCCCAAGCCACCCCCAGACCCCCCCCCCCCCCCCCCTGTATACCTGTAGGCTGTCCCGGCTTTCAAAATGAAAGCCGCGTTGGTCGCAATGTTCCGATGGTCGTGATGTTCCCGATCGATGTTTGAGGGTAATATATTTTTTCCCCTTTTTTTTTTTTTCAACTAAAATCATTTGGGATAGGGTTAAATTCATGTTCTTCACCCAATTTACTCATTAAAAAAACCCGACGTTTTCGAGTGGTTTTCGCAAAATAAATCGTCAGTTAAGTTGTTAAAGCAACATAGACTCTTGAACGTGTTCCTTAGTTGCAACATTTGCCACACTTAGGGGTGTGTTCATATGCAGTTGGAATTGCCGTCTTCTCGGAAAGACGGCAGTTTCCAACTTTTTTAGGACAGAAGCTGCTCCGACCTATTCAATCCTTTCCGACAAGTTGGCAATTCCGACTTGTTGGAAAACACGTGGATCAGTGGAATAGTCACAGATCCACTTGTTTTGTCAGAAACGCGGCTAAATCCGACAGATTTTAGCCCCGTTTCCGACAATATCAATCCGACTTTACAAAAAGTTGGGTTGGCATTGTCGGGAACATTGCCGATCATTGAATACCTCATTGTCGGATCCTTTCTGTCACAAGGGATCCGACAAGCATCCCTTTGTATTAAAACAAACTACTTTAGCTTTTTAGTTTTTTTTCTATACTGTAAATGGATTTTTTTTTTATTTTAGAGTTGATTTTATCTTTCCTATAAAATGTGTAATAAAATTTGTTTAACAAACTGTTTTTCTTTATGAATTCTTTGTTTCATACATGGACTTTGTACTGCAAACCAGGAAGTTAGATAAATGCCTTTCTCAGTTGGCAGAGTTATATGGTACAGGCACATGCAAGACACCTAGGGGACTATTTAATGTTTTGTGGGCATAGAAACGTATTGGGTGCCCACCGGGGCTATTCGATTGTTGCCAGCACGTGCTCCCATTAGTACTGAGTTTAGCCGCGCAAAGCAGCTAAACCCGTCTAGTACAGGTTGGCGTGCTTAAACTCCTGTATGAGTACTCAAACCATGGAGTTTGATGTACATTTGTCCCATGTTACTGCATAGCCTGTTACTAATTGGGGTGTGGTATGCGTGACCGGCGGTCAGGAGACCGCCAGCATGCCGACGCCGTGATCCCGGCGGGGTGTGGCGAGTGCAGCAAGGCCCTTGTGGGATCGCTGCGCTCGCCACACTGCGGGCTCGGCGGCAACCTATGGTTGGGGATGTAGAGGGTGGTTATGTGACCGCCGGTCACATAACTACCTCCCAGTAATTGTACTAGCAATGTTCTTTTCCAAGAAAGATATAAAAAGATTTTCAAAACTATATGATAGATTTAAAAAAAAAAAAAAGATTGATCAATTAATTACAGCTGCCACCTGTATCTGGAAGTGATCCCTACTGTAGGTATAAAACAAGGAAAGGTGTTGCTGAGCAAAAAAGGCACAATTTCTAGAGACAAATCTTTAATGCCTAGGAAGCCTCTGGAAAATAGGCACACTTGGCAGCTGTGGAACAACTTAAATCCATGTACTGCTCCAGAGACCTCTGTGGTGTCAGTAGGAAGTAGGATGTAGTTATGTGACCAGCGGTCAGGAGACCGCCGGTTACAACACGACACCCATAAAGACAGAACAGAGGCAACAGCATGGCGAACGCAGCGAGCCTGCAAGGTTCTTGTTGCGCTCGCACCCCCTTTCCCCATGCTGGCATTCTACTGCCGGGATACCGGCAGAGGTAAGCTGACCCTAGGAAGTGTTTGGCTGTGCCAGTAGCAGTGACCAGCTCCTATGTGTACATCTTGCATACTATGTGTCAGACTATAAGGGAGCAGAGATTAACTGCTATTGCCACTACTGTGACCATGAGCCCCTGCCACTATGTTTCTGGTCCATCATTACACAGTGACAAAGATTTATTCACAATTAGAAGCAGTAGGTGACAAAATATATACTATTATAATAGTAAAGTAGTAAAAATCACCTTATTTTGTAAGTGTCAAATGGAGCAAAAAAGTTATTTCTGCATTAGAAGAAATTTAACAGTTAACTGGTCGTCTATTTTATAAACAATTTTTTTTTTTTGTGTGGACCGTAAGCAATACACACTATATAATTGCATAACATTTAAATGCTAGCAATTGATTTTGCTTTGTAATGTCACTATTTAGATGTTATAATTTAGCCCCAGGTTACCAGAATATACCTGATTCATGTTAGTGGACAACCACATCAGTCTTTTAACTGAGTCACAGGAGGGGATTCAATTGTTTTGTGCGTCAAATCTTCCCATCTAAACACCCAAACAATTATCAGTAGTTTGTTGTGTTTGTGCACCAATGCATATCACGCCTGTTGCGCCCAACACACAGGTTTTAGCTATTATATGGCTAAACCTGTCTACAGTCCTGCTATGGGTTTCCAAATTACTGTTTGGATGCCCAAAGTGCTGAGTTTGCACGCATTTTTTCTCTACTAAAATGTGTCTTCTGTGGCTAATGACCGCCTGAACAGCAGAACAATTGAATTGCTGCCATTGGATGTCATCTAGTGGCAGTCTTTAAAAAAAAAAAAAAATTCCCCCCACTGCATCTGACCACTGTCACTCACCCACTCAGTCAGCTTGCATATAACCCCTGTGGCCTGCAACCATTCAGAACAAAGTACAACAACTAAAACTAACATTCCTGTACATGTATTTGCTCTAATGAGTCCTCCACTCTTTTGATAGTGAAGCAGGAGCTGAAGGAGGGAGCAGAGGCATCAGAGTAGGGGGTGGAAACAACACCAACATTGGTGGTAATTCCAGGTTGATCGCAGCAGGATTTTTGTTAGCAGTTGGGCAAAACCATGTGCACTGCAGGGGAGGCAGATTTAACATGTGCAGAGAGAGTTAGATTTGGGTGGGGTGTGTTCAATCTGCAATCTAATTTGCAGTGTAAAAATAAAGCAGCCAGTATTTACCCTGCACAGAAACAAAATAATCCACCCAAATCTAACTCTTTCTGCACATGTTATATCTGCCTCCCCTGCAGTGCACATGGTTTTGCCCAACTGCTAAAAAAAAATCCTGCTGCTATCAACTTGGAATTACCCCCTTTATCCAGCCCTCTTACCTTAGTGCTTCAGTGGCGGCTGCATCCGTCAGTTATGTAAGTCTGCAATTTGCTATCACCTGTGAGAGAAACCACCTGCCTTTGTGTGATAGGTACAGATGGCAAATGTTTCTAATACCAGTGTGACATGTTACAGTATCTTACCAAGACAACTATACACACTGAACGAAGACAAGGTAACAATACAGGTGGTTATAATAAAACCCACAATAATACATTAAACTATATAAAAGGACAGGATAATGCATAGACACAAGCAACATGTTGGTACTAGCTTCACTTAGTAGTTTTAAGAGACATCTCTTGAGTTAATAATAAGAATAATTGTGTAGACGACCAGAGTGTGGTAGTAATAAGTTAATTTGCTTAATCAGACATACAGGTGTGTTCACATACACCATCCTCAAACTGCACCAAATAGACCTACTTTGTGCCATGTACTTTGCAACCTAGTCGCACCAAAACACTATTCTTAAGTACCTAGTATACAATATGTAAGCTAAAACGCAACACTGCAAAGCTGATAAATTCAGAGCTGTGTGTGGGGTTCATGTGTCTGGTGGTATATTGCTGACCTGGTAACTTTAGGTTACATGATGCAGACAAGGCAGTGGCATAGCCTGGGATTGAAGTGAGGGGGAACAAAGGGGAACATTTTTATGTAGTGAATACCTTTATTTGATACTCGCTGGTCTCCTGCAAGTTTTCTGTGGTTCTGGTTTGCTGTTGTAACCTTAAAGGACTTGTTATCCTATAGATATTACTTTGGTATCATCAGCACCATCCAAACATCTACAATTACTAATTCTGTGTATGAGGGGCTGGCAGCTCCCTATTTTTGGGATTTGGCAAGTTTCTGATTCCAGTGATGATATGTTGCAATTTCTGTTACAATGATTAAATTATTTAGTACCTGATGCAAGCTAGTTGTTACATTGATGGCTCTGAGCCTGCAGCAATCTTTGTGGCTTGGCCCAGGGTATATTTGCCCCCAACAAGTGTACAACGCCAAAACTGCTACCATATAAAGGTATGAATGTCCTGAGATAAGCAGATGAAAATCAGGTCTAGAGAGATAAATTCCTCAGATGCATGTACAGTGCAGACAGAAGACATCTGAGGGTGTAATTAGTGCTGTGTATCGTGAGTACTTGTCTTTATATACATTTTCTATACACTATAGAAATGTAGTCCGTTCCTGCTACAGTAACTTACTGTACTGTAAATAGTGCAATGCTGCATAACTAAATAACAGGAAGATACTGTGGAACCCTTGTCAATGCGTTAGGATCTGCGTTTAGCTCTTCTAGCTTTGTGGTTTCTTATTGTGCTAGAGCCACTGGGCACCAGCTCTTGTACATATACTGTAACTGGTTTCAGTTATAGGTTGGTGGTGTTCACCCTCCCTTCCTCAGTTTTAGACCATCCTTCAGCTGGAGGAGTTGGTGGGTGGGTGCAACCTGTCACAGATGCCCACCTTTACCAAACTGACTCATACCTTTCGGCTGTCAGTGAGAGCATTTGTGGCATTTGTGCTAAACCTGGATTGCATGTTACATTAGCTGTGCCAGGCCAATTGTGTAATACACTTGGCCAAAATATAACATAAATTAAGTAAAGACACACACTGAAAGAGATCACCCATGTATGCAAGCGCTGTGCACTTAATTAGCTATTTGTAGCCCAATGCAAGGTGTGCTTTCTTATGCAGGCCATTTCCCCATCCAGCTTGCATTACTAGTACCCTTTTCAGACAGAAATGTCTGAAAGTCCTGGCTTTTATCTGCCATTTGAGTGGTGGGTTGTTTATCCAGTCCCTGTTTGGCTCCCTACCTCCCCCCCCCCCCCCCCTCCCCTACTACACACAGACAAGCAAATTACCGGGTCAGGAATCTTTACCCATTAATTTGCAGATCAACATAGGTATTTTGTCTGTCTAAAAGGGTCAACCCGGGTCGAAATTCTCGGGTCTCCAACACTGGTAAATTCTTGGGTCGAAGTCCTGGGTATTTCAACCTGGGTGGACCTTTTCACACAGAAAAAGTATCTGTGTTTATCCGCAAATTACCGGGTTGAGCTTCTATGAAAGTGGTGTAGGTGAGAATCTGTATCCTGTTCTGGCCAGGTATTTCCTATATAAAAACTTAGTGACAACTTGTCCTTCTTACATTTAAGAAACAACCAATACAATAGCACACCTTGTGCCAGGGGATATGTGATAATATAGGGGGTCATTCCGAGTTGTTCGCTCGCAAGCGGATTTTAGCAGATTTGCTCATGCTAAGCCGCCGCCTACTGGGAGTGAATCTTAGCATCTTAAAATTGCGAACGATGTATTCGCAATATTGCGATTACACACCTCGTAGCAGTTTCTGAGTAGCTTCAGACTTACTCGGCATCTGCGATCAGTTCAGTGCTTGTCGTTCCTGGTTTGACGTCACAAACACACCCAGCGTTCGCCCAGACACTCCCCCGTTTCTCCGGCCACTCCTGCGTTTTTTCCGGAAACTGTAGCGTTTTTTCCCACACGCCCATAAAACGGCCTGTTTCCGCCCAGTAACACCCATTTCCTGTCAATCACATTACGATCGCCAGAACGATGAAAAAGCCGTGAGTAAAAATCCTAACTGCATAGCAAATTTACTTGGCGCAGTCGCAGTGCGGACATTGCGCATTAAGCGGAAAATCGCTGCGATGCGAAGATTTTTACCGAGCGAACAACTCGGAATGACCCCCATATTGTACACTCCTACCAACCTGTTCTATACAACTAACCTGGAAGCAGTAGACATTTAATTTTCCCCATGCATGCCACCTATATATTCTGTGGAAGATGCTATGATGGAACTGAATGATGTGAGTGGTCGCTATTAAGAGTCTAACATAAGCCTGTGTCAGGCATTTTATCTGAGGCCTATCAAAAGAACATGTAACATAAGGGCAACACGGATGGTGTGATGGTTAGCATTACTGCCTCACAGCGCTGAGATCATGGCTTTGATTCCCACCACTGCCCTAACTGTGTGGAGTTTGTATATACTCCCCGTTCTTGCAAGGGTTTCCTCCGGATGCTCTGGTTTCCTCCCACATTCCAAAAATATACTGGTAGGTAATTGTCCCCTGACAAAAAGTAACCCTACTGCATGTGTTTAGGGCAGACTAGTTTGGCCATGTGTTTCTTATCTGCTATTAAAATTCTATATTTCTGTGCTAGCTAATCAGATTAATGTGACATGGCGAAACACTGTTTTTTTTGTTTAGTTTTATTTGCTGAATGTGATGCAGTTCAGGTGGCTAGGTACAGCTTTTCCTTTCTGCCACATTTACTGGAGGTACACTGGGGCATATTTATTAACCTGGATAAGGGATAAAGAAGTTATAAAGCAGTGATAAGTGCAAGGTGATAACTCACCAGCCAATCATTATGGATCTGAAAAATGAGTTATGTCCTCTACACACTCGGTGATGCACCGCCGAGCTGCCCGACAACGGATACGGCAAACGGGCGACCTGGCGGCGGGGGGGAGTGAAATTTCTTCACTCCCCCCGTCACTCGGCTCTATAGCACTGCATGCTAATATGGATGAGATTGTCCATATTGGTCTGCATGCATAAGCGACCCAGCACCAACGATGAATGAGCGCGGGGCTGCTCATCGTTGGTGCCTATACACGGAACGATATGAACGAGTTTTCATTCCTTGATGACCGAGAGCATTCATATCGTTCAGTGTTATCGCCTAATGTGTAGGGCCCATTAGGAGCTGACTGGCTGGTGCGTTATCACCTTGCACTTATCACTGCTTTATCACTTCTTTATCCCTTCCCCAGGCTTAATACATCTGCCCCATTGTCTCTAAGCATTTTGGGACATTAACTATTTAGCAAGTCTGAACACTAGAGATGAGCATACAAGAGGTACTTTTCTTTTCCCTGTAAACTCTGAACTCCTATTGATTAAGCTGATTGATGATAACAGGTCAGATGTTTAATTTCCTTTACAAGTTTTCTGTTAATTCAATCTTCAGCCTAGAAGATTCCAACTAAAACGTCCCCTGTGTGCGATGAGCATTGCGTCTTGGAGGTCCTTAGAAATAAAAATCCCTGAGGTTGATTAAACGCGTTAGCATTTAATTCCTGTTTCTCTTACGTCCTAGAGGATGCTGGGGACTCCTTAAGGACCATGGGGTATAGACGGGCTCCGCAGGAGATAGGGCACCTAAAAAGAACTTTGACTATGGGTGTGCACTGGCTCCTCCCTCTATGCCCCTCCTCCATACCTCAGTTAGATCTTGTGCCCAGAGGAGAATGGGTGCACTGCAGAGAGCTCTCCAGAGTTTTCTGTGGAAAAAGAATTTTGTTAGGTTTTTTATTTTCAGGGAGACCATTAGCTCCAGAGGGAGTCGGAACACAGGTCTCACCTGGGGTTCGTCCTGGAGCCGCGCCGCCGTCCTCCTCACAGATGCCGAAGATAGAAGCCGGATAGAGAAGGCAGAAGACATCTTAGGCGGCAGAAGACATCAGATCTTCATGAGGTAAGGGTAAGCTGCGCGCCATTGCTCCCAGTCACACACACACAGAGCAGCACTGAAGGGCGCAGGGGGGGGGGCGCCCTGGGCAGCAATAAACCTCACATTTTGGCACAAATACAGTTGGATTAGACTGCGGAGGCAGTAAATCTATGATCCCCCGCCATTTTATGGAAAAATCACTGGGACCGAAGCCCGCCGTCGGGTGGGCGGGGCTTGATCCTCAGCACTAACCAGCGCCATTTTCTCCACAGAAGCTGCATGAGGAAAACGCTGGCTCCCTGGTCTCTCCCCTGCTGAACTCACAGGCTGGAAAAAAGAGGAGGGGGGCACATTAGCGACGCAGTGAGTGGGAATTGGCATATTATATATAAAAAAGCGCTATCTGGACATATTTTTTCCAGTGTTTTTAAGCGCTGGTGTGTGCTGGCATACTCTTTCTCTGTCTCTCCTTAGGACCTGGTTGGGGTTTTGTCCCCTTATAGGTTAATCCCTGTGTGTGTGGGGTGTCGGTACGTGTGTGTCGACATGTCTGAGGCGGAAGGCTTCTCCAAGGAGGAGGTGGAGCAAATGAGTGGTGTGTCCCCGTCGGTTGTGCCGACTCAAGATTGGATGGACATGTGGCATATGTTGAATGCAAGTGTGGCATCTTTACATAAAAGGCTTGATAAGGCTGATTTAGGGGGGACATCAGGGGGTCAATCCTCAGATTGGACCGACTCACAGGGCCCGTCGGGGTCTCTAAAGCGTCCCTTAACACAAGACACTACTACCGACACGGATTCTGATTCCAGTGTAGACTATGACAAAGTAAAATTGCACCCTAGGGTGACTAAAACCATTCAGTGTATGATTGTGGCAATAAGGGATGTGTTGTATATTGTGGATGAACCCTCTGTCCTCGACACAAGGGTACACATGTTTAAGGAAAAGAAACAGATGATTAACTTTCCCACATCTCATGAATTAAATGAATTCTTTGGAAAAGCTTGGGGGACTCCGGATAGGAGACCGCAGATCCCCAAAATAATTTATATGGCATACCCTTTCCCTAAGCAGGACAGGGAGATTTGGGAATCACCCCCCACTGTGGACAAAGCCCTGACGCGCTTGTCCAAGAAAGTGGCGCTACCGTCTCCTGACACAGCAGCCCTTAAGGACCCTGCAGATCGCAGGCAAGAAACTACCTTAAAGTGTATTTATTCTCATACGGGTGCTGTGCTAAGACCGACAATTGCGTCGGCATGGGTGTGTAGCGCAATTGTAGCTTGGACAGATGAGCTGACAGATCAATTTGATAATATGGATAAGGATACTATATTCCTAACTCTAGCCCATATTAAAGACGTAGTCTTATTTATGAGGGATGCTCAAAGGGACTTTGGATTGCTGTCTCAGCGAGAAGATCCTTATGGACTCGCCAATGGACGGGTGATGCGGATTCCAAGAAACATATGGAAGTACTACCCTACAAGGGTGATGTATTGTTTGGGGATGGGCTGACGGACCTGGTTTCCACAGCCACATTAGGTCAATCAAAATTTTTACCATATATTCCCCAACAGCAAAAGAAAGTAACACCCTATCGGATGCAGTCGTTTCGGTCGCACAAGTCCAAAAGAGGTCGGGGATCCTCTTTACTCGCCAGAGGTAAGGGCAGAGGCAAGAGAGCACCTGCTTCGGCAGGTGCCCAGGAACCAAAGTCCTCCCCGGCTGCTCCAAAACCCACAGCATGACGCTGGGGCTCCCCTGAGGGAGTCCGCACCGGTGGGGGCACGTCTTCGACTTTTCAGTCAGGCCTGGATCAGTTCGGACCTGAATCCCTGGGTGTTGGAAATAGTTTCCCAGAGTTACAAATTGGAATTCGAGGAGGTGCCCCCACGCCGATTTTTCAAATCGGCCCTACCAGCTTCCACATCAGAAAGGGATGTAGTGTTAGCTGCAATTCAAACGCTGTGTATACAGCAAGTGATAATCAAGGTTCCCCTGCACCAGCAGGGAAGAGGTTACTATTCAACCCTATTTGTGGTCCCGAAACCGGACGGTTCGGTCAGACCTATTATGAATCTGAAATCCCTAAACCTGTACATAAGAAGATTCAAATTCAAAATGGAATCTCTCAGAGCGATAATAGCCAACATGGAGGAGGGGGAGTTTATGGTGTCTCTGGACATAAAGGATGCGTACCTTCATGTCCCCATATATGCCCCCCATCAGGAATACCTGAGATTCGCTGTACAGGATTGTCATTACCAATTTCAGACATTACCGTTTGGACTCTCCACGGCCCCGAGGATTTTCACCAAGATAATGGCGGAAATGATGGTGGTCCTGCGCAAGCATGGAGTCACAATTATCCCATACTTGGACGATCTCCTGATAAAAGCGAGATCAAGGGAGAAATTGCTGAACAGTGTGGCGCTCTCGTTGAGAGTGCTCCAGCAACACGGTTGGATTCTAAATCTACCGAAGTCACAGTTGATTCCGACAACTCGACTACCGTTCCTAGGTATGATACTGGATACGGAACAAATGAAGGTCTTCCTCTCAATAGAGAAAGCCCAAGCCATACAGAACATGGTCAGAGACCTGCTAAAACCGAAAAGGGTGTCAGTTCACCAATGCACTCGAGTTCTGGGGGAAATGATGGCGGCCTACGAGGCCATTCCCTTCGGAAGGTTCCATGCAAGGACTTTTCAATGGGACCTTCTGGACAAGTGGTCCGGGTCCCATCTGCACTTACATCGGAAAATAACTCTGTCCCCAGGGACCAGAGTGTCCCTCCTGTGGTGGTTGCAAAGTGCTCACCTCCTGGAGGGTCGCAGGTTCGGAATTCAGGATTGGATCCTGGTTACCACGGACGCGAGCCTCCGAGGATGGGGAGCGGTCACACAGGGAAAACATTTTCAGGGTCTTTGGTCAGACTAGGAGTCCTGTCTACACATCAATGTGTTGGAACTCAGGGCCATTTACAACGGCCTTCGACAAGCGGAGAGTTTTCTTCGAAACCTACCGGTTCTGATTCAATCAGACAATGTCACAGCAGTGGCTTATGTGAACCGCCAAGGCGGGACAAAAAGCAGAGTCGCAATGGCGGAAGCCACAAGGATCCTTCGCTGGGCGGAAAATCATGTAAGCGCTCTGTCAGCTGTCTTTATTCCGGGAGTGGACAACTGGGAAGCAGACTTCCTCAGCAGACACGATCTCCATCCAGGAGAGTGGGGACTTCATCAGGAAGTCTTTGCAGACGTAACACGTCTTTGGGGAACTCCTCAAATAGACATGATGGCGTCACGCCCTTAACAAAAAACTTCAGAGGTACTGCGCCAGGTCTCGGGACCCTCAGGCAATAGCAGTAGACGCTCTGGTAACACCGTGGGTGTTCAAATCGGTCTACGTGTTTCCTCCTCTTCCTCTCATCACAAAAGTGTTGAGGATCATAAGACGAAGAAGAGTACGAACGATACTCGTTGTCCCAGACTGGCCTCGAAGGCCCTGGTACTCGGATCTACAAGAGATGCTCACAGGAGATCCCTGGCCTCTTCCTCTAAGGGAAGACCTGTTACAGCAGGGGCCCTGTGTATTTCAAGACTTACCGCGGAAACGTTTGACGGCATGGCGGTTGAACGCCGAATCCTAGCGAAACAGGGGATTCCGGAAGAGGTCATCCCTACGTTAATAAAGGCTAGGAAGGAGGTGACGATAAAACATTATCACTGTATCTGGCGAAAGTATGTGTCTTGGTGTGAGACCAAGAATGCACCTACGGAAGATTTTCATCTGGGTCGTCTTCTCCACTTCCTACAGACAGGAGTGGATATGGGCCTGAAATTAGGCTCTGTTAAGGTACAGATTTCGTCCCTCTCGATTTTCTTTCAGAAGGAATTGGCTTCTCTTCCAGAAGTCTAGACGTTTGTAAAGGGAGTGCTGCACATCCAGCCCCCTTTTGTGCCTCCAGTGGCACCATGGGACCTGAACGTGTTGTTGCAGTTCCTCAAATCACACTGGTTTGAACCACTTAACAAGGTTGAGTTGAAATTTCTTACCTGGAAGGTGGTCATGTTGTTGGCCTTAGCATCAGCAAGGCGAGTGTCAGAATTGGCGGCTTTGTCACACAAGAGCCCCTACTTGATTTTTCATGTGGATCGAGCTGAATTGAGGACACGTCCGCAATTTTTGCCTAAAGTGGTTTCTTCGTTCCATATGAATCAACCGATTGTGGTGCCTGTGGCTACAAGTGACCTGGAGGATTCCAGATCCCTGGACGTAGTCAGGGCCTTAAAAATTTATGTAGCCAGGACGGCTAGAATTAGGAAAACAGAGGCTCTGTTTATCCTGTATGCGGCCAATAAGATTGGCGCTCCTGCTTCGAAGCAGACTATTGCTCGCTGGATCTGTAATACGATTCAGCAGGCTCACTCTACGGCTGGATTGCCGGTACCAAGTTCGGTTAAGGCCCATTCCACTAGGAAGGTGGGCTCTTCTTGGGCAGCTGCCCGAGGCGTCTCGGCTTTACAACTTTGCCGAGCGGCGACTTGGTCGGGGTCAAACACTTTTGCTAAATTCTACAAGTTTGATACCCTGGCTGATGAGGACCTAGCATTTGCTCAGTCGGTGCTGCAGAGTCATACGCACTCTCCCGCCCGATTGGATGCTTTGGTATAAACCCCATGGTTCTTACGGAGTCCCCAGCATCCTCTAGGACGTAAGAGAAAATAAGATTTTAAACCTACCGGTAAATCTATTTCTCCTAGTCCGTAGAGGATGCTGGGCGCCCGTCCCTGTGCGGAAACTCTGCAAGACTTGTATATAGTTGTTGCTTACATAAGGGTTATGTTACAGTTGACATCGGTCTTGGACCGTTACTGTAGTTTGTTCATACTGTTAACTGGTTATGTATGTTCCAGGTTACATGGTATGATTGGTGTGGGCTGGTATGAATTTTGCCCTTGGATTGCTAAATCCTGCCTTGTATTGTCCATCTCCTCTGGGCACAGTTCTCTAACTGAGGTCTGGAGGAGGGGCATAGAGGGAGGAGCCAGTGCACACCCATAGTCAAAGTTCTTTTTAGGTGCCCTATCTCCTGCGGAGCCCGTCTATACCCCATGGTCCTTACGGAGTCCCCAGCATCCTCTACGGACTAGGAGAAATAGATTTACCGGTAGGTTTAAAATCTTATTTTTATTATCCCCACCACCACTGAACTTTGTAATAGTGCTGCAGAGAAATGTTTGGTTTTCTCTTGTAGCTGTTAGTATTTTCTGGTTGTAAAACATTTCCAGCAACAAAAGTGTTAAGCTAGACTATTTGCTATAAAAACATTACTATACTGTGTGTTTCGAAACTTCAGACTCCTGTGATAAAGAATTTTTTTTAAACTGTTTCTTTTCGATCGCTCCAATCCAGATGTTTTGTCAATGTATTCACACTCTACTTGGGGGATATTTGTTAGATGCCACACTGACTTCAATCTGCGTGCAGCACCAAGCACAAAAACAAATATGCAGCTTGGGATCTTTTACCAAACCATTACCTCTTATGCTGAAATTGCTTTTAAATTCAGTAGATGTTTACATATTTAATTCCTTCCACTGTGTTTTTGTTTGTTACTATAGCGACTGTGGAGATATTTTGGAAAAGGAAGTGATCTTTAGAAGAGGTTGTGGTTGAGTCCTCCTAAGGTGGCCAAATGTCTAAATTAGCATGCACAATGCTGCTAGCATTCATTCCTACCATAGGTCTGTACAAACTACACACATTCAGTCTGCTGGGACAAAGATTGAAAGTGCTAAACTGAAAATTCTGCAAGGAAATAAGTATACCATCTGGCACCAGCCATGATCTCCTGACAGACGCATAGACACACAATGCATTTTAGGTGCTACAGGTTTCAGCATTTCTGGAGATTTATTATGTAATCGGTGGCTTGGGAGACAATTTCTTGAAAAAGTAAAATGTCAAAATGGGATGTAGTTATGTGACCGGAGGTTACGTTACCCCCCTCTACATCCCAACCCCTCACAATCCTGGCATTTAGCTTGCTGACCAGCAGCGACTATTCCCACTCGTGGGTGTCCACAACACCCGTAGAGTGGGAATAGAGCCTGTGGAGAGTGCAGCTAGCCCATAAGGAGCTTGCTATGCTCGGCCCCTCCCACGGCATTCTGCACCCAGGATCCCAGCATCGGGATGCTGTCCTGAGCACCAGCGTCCCGATACACACCCATACAAAATAAGTAAATTGCGGAAAACCCTGCTCCTGCCTACTCTCTTAGAACCATACTTGGCAGATTGCGGATATGGCAGAAATCACCTGCTACCTTCATGACACGAGCCACCTTACAGTCAGGTTTGGGCCCCATGGTTTCTCGGGAAAAGCCTTAAATGCTCTTGGCTTCTTCCTTGATATACCCCTACCCTTTCTGGGCATTAATTAATATTAACCCGCCAGTACCTTTGCTGAATTATAGCACTACACAAAATCATGTCTCTCATGTTAATTGTCTCTACTCCAGTGTTACTTTTTTTTAGTTATGTTACTCCTTTTAGTTACTATGTGAACCTGCATTCGCCCATCCAACCCACTTCTGTAATTTTCAGGTTATGTTTTTTTTTTTGCCATGTTAGTTTTAATTGTCTTAACTATTTTATGCTTGTTCAGCCTGCTTATTTCTGTAAAATCCCAGGTCTACCGTGTTCTACTTTTTATGGTTCTCTGTGTTGTTTGTTATCCAGTACCTGTCAAAATAAAGCGTTTAAATAAATAAATTGAAAATGATGTATTTACTGTATAAAGATAATCTGCCCAGCTCTGTTTTACACATTTTTTATGTTTCGAAAATGACTTCCCCTAGTTATGTATTATTTACCATGCTGATGCTACTAATACCCCTTTCACACTGCAGAAACGTGTTGCACCCAGGATTTGTACACTGGTCCTTTCCGGGTGCTACTCGACTTAGATCCTTTTCAGACTGGTGGCCCTACCCGGCTTATTGCCGGGTTGGTGAAGTCACTGGCGACGCATCCCGAGGTTGCGCTTTGAGCGCTGTCTCTTCCTATGCAGTAAAGTGTGTGCTGGGTCACATCGACCTGGCTTATCCGCTCACACCGCACATAGTTGTACCCGTGTTCAGATCTGCTTGCTACCCAGGTTATCTGCTTGCCTGACCCAGGTTATTTCAAAAAGACCCTTTTTGACTGCGCCACAATCCGGCTTACTGCGCGTTCACATGCAATAACCCGGGTTATTGCTGGCAGTCTGAAAGGTGTATAACAATGAAGGGATGTTACATTTTAGTTTAGAATGATGACCCGTGGCACAGTACCTAGGAAAGTATTTTGGCACAGTTTGGTATTTTGCAATAAAATTGAGTTTTTAGTTTGCCCTGTACACTCTACATGGTACAGCCAAAAGGCAAATCCTGTCCCCTCACGATTTCCATGGATTTGTGTATGATGAGCAAACTTCCTCATAATACATATAGCTTGTTAATACCACTGTAGCATAATCATTTCTAGTGTAGGGAAAATGTTGTATTTTTTTTTTTAATACCCCCCATTTGACTAATTTTAACTGAAGCAGACACTCTGTATCCCTTGCCCCCACTCTCCACAATCATCACTTCTTAATTTCCTTCCATCCCCACTTCATCTAACTGGACTCTCCATCACTGACCTTACCCACACTAAACCAAGTACCTCTTCAACCCCCCCTCAATTTAGTTAATTTATTTTCTGCACCCATTGTTTATTTTTGAATCTAACAGCCATTTGTCTAATGCACCTTATAGCACTCTTTTCTGTATCTTCTGCTATTTCACTGGCTGCATTATATCGATTATTGTGCTTTTGTTTTAAGTTACTTTTTTACATTTCTATTTTTACCATTTAATTTTCTGCTTCTTTATTTGTCAGAATGGATCCGACAACCCCTATTCAATCCCATCTTATTTCGACTTTTTCAAGTCGAATTTAGATGGGACGCAGAGGAGGAGAAGCCGCGTGGAGACCAGCAGGGGGATAGCTGGCGGGCATACAGGGAAGATCAGCGCTACAGTAGCACTGCAGCAGGATGTCACTCAGCCGCCTGACCTCACGGCAGCATCCACCCGGCTCCAGCAGCGTGCTGGAGCTGGGTGGAAGCTGCCGTGAGGTTGGGCAGCTGAGTGACATCCAGCTGCAGTGCTACTGTAGCGCTGATCTCCCTGTATGCCTGCCGGCTGTCCCCCCATCTCCCTGCGGCTCCCCCTTCCCTCGCCTCCTCTGGGTCCGCATCTCAGTCCGACATCATTTTGATGTCGGACTGAGATGGTCGAAAAGAGGGCCAAAACCTGTCGGTTTTGGCCCCGTTTTCGACACAAGCACGTGTATCGGGAGTTATTTTGCCGATCCACGTGCTTTTCGACAAGTCGAATTCATCGACTTGTCGAAAAATTTAGTGAAATATTGAATAGGTCGAATCAGGATTCGACATTAAAAAGTCGAAAACTGCCGTCTTTTCGACAAACGGCAGTTTTCGACTTCAATTGAATATACCCCATAGAATATTAGTATAGAAAATTGGAGGGGTACTTGAGAGTCCCTTATTTTGTTCTTGGCTATGAACTAGGGAAAACTCTTCCATTAAATTGGTGCCAGACACTATCTTTCCTGATGTAATGTGCTAGATTTCTATTTCAGAGCCCCTTAAATTTCATTACAGCATGCCCTGCCTCTCGGTAGAGGCAAGGTTTCGCCAGTTGGACAATACCAATTTAATACAAGCTTGGATGGGTGGGTGGGGTTTACTGGTTTTTAGATTTGCTGCAAACTTCTTGATGAACCCCCAAGTCTTTGAAATGTATGCCAGATTGTAGAGTTTGTCAGATTAGTTGTTCTGGATGAGTGATACTGCTTCCAAGGAGTTTGTGTGTCAATCAGAAGCCGTGCCAGGTAGATTGATGTACACTATTGCTAGCAAAAAAGGTGCCTAGGTTATTTCTACAATGTTTTCTTCCATGTTTAATATAGATTGGTGGGGGTGGAACTGTTTCATTAACTATATCTGTCTCTTGAGGATTGTATTGTTATGCAGTATTCATACATTATGGTAATCATTAATGAATAATTTACAGCGGAGACGGTGATAAATCTTACATTGCATAGCAATTAAAATGTTCAGCTTTTACTGTGTGTCAAATATCATCATACGGTAGTTAATATCCTCTAGGTGCAAGAAATCATCCAGCTAAAAGGTACAATTTTTCTACTTTGTTCTCTGAAGAGAAAAAGCAATTATAGTAGGTCCAACGTTTTCATGGGTCAGGAATGTTTAGCATGTTCAAGGTGCATATCAATAATAATAAGGCAGCCAGTAGCAGTACAAAAGGCAGGGTATCCTACAAGCGTTTTTCGCCTTCATTCCTCCATGGCAGCCTTTATGATGTATTAGTATCCCATTTATTTTTAAGTAGAAACTTCATCTGACTGTATTTAGTGCCCAATTCAGCATGGAAACCCTGTGCAGTGTGCGCATGTGCAGGAGCCGCACTGCGTGTGCTCACACTTAGATGCAACGGCATCTCACATGTGTGAATGCTATCAGGCAGAGGTGTTCACGGGAAAGGAGGGGGGGTCACGTAGGTTTTTTGGGGGCGGCATTGGGGGGCGGGGCACGGTCTGGACAACATGTCCAGAACATTTGCGGGGCGGGCTGCGGCAGCTGCGCGACGTCACGCACAGCCACTGTGACCCAAAACATGGCGGGTTGCCGTCTGTCTTAGCAGCTAGGCTGCGTAGGCAGAGGGCAACCCTAAACATGCAAGAGCATCAACGTCTTGCAGTGTGCTTGCATGTTTGCAGGTGGGGGGCCCAGAACCCGGCATGTGGCGCGGACCTGCCCTGTGCTGGGTGCCCCCCCCCCCCCCCGCATCTCAGAGTAAAGGGTTGTATATGTTCTAGGCAGTGCGTTTTTCCCCTTCAAGGTACTGCCCAGTTAGGGTATACAGGTTCACTCCTCCTCTTCACTCCTAGTCTCTCTTCCTATCTCCTAGTCAAGATAGGAGTAGGAAGTTTGTTTTTTGTTCTCCAGGATTTACCTCAAACTCCTTCACAGCTTATGCGCCTCGTTGTAGTGTGGTTTGGAGAAGCTGGTGCTTGGTGGTTAAACATGGGCCCAGCGAGTATGTTCCTGACTGGTTATCCTTTGGTACTTGCTTGCTGCTGACTGTCCCCTGCTGTGTTTCTATGTTGGCCCGGCAGCCACACAGCCCCCCTGCAGTGAACAACAGGTGTAAGTGCCTGTGATGAGGCCGTCCCAGTGGGCTCTGTGGGACGGTCTGTGCATGCGCCTGCCCCAGATTTAGTGGTCAGAGGTATAAATGATAGTGCCGCACACACCGGACAGTATTAAGCTGCTTCTTTGCCCTCCACTTACACTGGGAGCTTACAGTATGGAACAGGCGTCTTCACCCCAAAAGCGTGTATGCCTGTATGTGCTCAAACTAGGTAATTACTCATAGAGAGCACTATATTAATGTAGTGTTAGTCAGAGTGTTAAGTAATGGATACCATTATGTTCTGAAGAGGGTATGGGAGCTAAGAAGAAAACTTGTAAGAAGAAACATCTTTCAAATATCTGTGTGCATGTGATAGTTTTTTTTCCTTGAGATCAGGATGCAAAGTTTTGCAGTGACTCTGAGAAAGTACCTGCACTTGTTGCTAGCCAGTCTAAAGAGCTGCAAGATTTAATGGATTTGATGAGAATTTATGGAATTACATGGTTCAGAGATCTAGAGCGCAAACTAGTTTGAAATTTGATTGTGAGTCAATTGTTTCAGAATTTACTTTTGAGGATGATGTGGACAATGGGGGTCATTCCGAGTTGTTCGCTCGCAAGCTGCTTTTAGCAGCTTTGCACACGCTAAGCCGCCGCCTACTGGGAGTGAATCTTAGCATATCAAAATTGCGAACTAAAGATTAGCAGAATTGCGAATAGACACTTCTTAGCAGTTTCTGAGTAGCTCCAGACTTACTCGGCATCTGCGATCAGTTCAGTGCTTGTCGTTCCTGGTTTGACGTCACAAACACACCCAGCGTTCGCCCAGACACTCCTCCGTTTCTCCAGCCACTCCCGCGTTTTTCCCAGAAACGGTAGCGTTTTTTCACACACTCCCATAAAACGGCCTGTTTCCGCCCAGAAACACCCACTTCCTGTCAATCACACTCCGATCACCAGAACGAAGAAAAAACCTCGTAATGCCGTGAGTAAAATTCCTAACTGCATAGCAAATTTACTTGGCGCAGTCGCACTGCGGACATTGCGCATTAGCGACTAATCGCTCCGTTGCGAGAAAAAAATACAGAGCGAACAACTCGGAATGACCCCCAATATTTCTAGAGGAGTTTGGTAACGTTCTAGTGTCAGAATGTTTAATTGGATCTTGTAGATAGCCTACTGAAGAATATTACCTCCTGGGGTAATCCTTTATAGACGGATGCTTTGCTTGTAGGTTACACATCAGTACAGCGCCAAAACAATATAGATGGAATATGGAATGAAAGATGAAATCCTTTTTTCCAAGAAAGAATTTATGCTTTTATATGGGGCTAAAAGATTTTGGTTTCAGTCAAGCCTAGATTTAGAATTTGGTATAATCTCTCCAGAATTTTTGTCCATTCAGGAAATACATGAAAGAAGACTCTCTAAAACTGAATTTGATAGTTATGATTATGGTATACCTTTTTTAAAAAGTGTAATTTTTGGTGTATTTTCTGAAGCTTTACTAAAAGTAACTTTTTGGAATTTTCTTGTTGCAGTTTTTTACAAATGATTTCCTGAATAAAGCCCCCCTAAAATAAAATTCCAATGTTACTAAAAGAAAGCAATCTCTTTGTTACAATAGTAAAAATAAATAAAAAGTTACATTGTTTTGGATAGTCTAAAAAGTTGAATGAAAATTTCTATTTGGTGAAATACAGTAGACGCCTCTCCAAATATGAAGAGAGCGAAATCCTCCACATATGAAGTAGTTATCGGAAATGAGTCTGTTTTTTTATTATGCTGCTTATAGCAGAGTTGAGAGAGGCCTTAATATCAGTTTAAAGATTATAGTGTGGTGTATTAGTGCAGTGTTGCTATAATGGTTTACGCACTCATTTTTGGGGGGGTTTAATTTAAGTCCTCTGGAAGCTCAAATCTTTGCCTGAATTTCTGGGTGGCTGTGTTATATAAAAGGAAATGAAAATGTGATTCACAGAACAGCTCTTTGCCAGATTGTCTGAGGCACACTCTGATGGTATGTGCTCAGTTTGTAGACACCTAATTTTAAATTAAGGCTGCAATTAGCATCAGAGTTAGACTCCAAACAAACGTTGATATGCTGATGGTCTATATGACAATGTTGACATTATGTCATACTTGCCTACTTTTCTGCAAGTTGCGGGAGAATCACAATTTTTTCGGGTAGTCCTTCACACCCAACTTTTTTTCTGCAGTTCTAATTTTATAGACCAAATGTAATAGGGTGCAGGATTCAAAAGATTCCAAGATTTTGGCGAGTTAGAAGATAAAATTGCTGCCGATTAACTTTTAACAAAAAGGGTAACCTTTTATCTGTTCAAAGTTCCTGTCTCTCCTCTTATTTTGATACTATCCAGTGATCATCAACATCAGTAGTGTCTGGGCCAGGGTTCAACAAATTCCAGTGGTGGTGATTGCTAGAAATTACACCTTGACTGCAAAGGAAGCCGTGTCCTCCGGTATCCATTCTGTCCCAACAAAAGGCATAGCATTGAATTGGGCAGTATGAGCAATGAATTAGTGGTTAAATGTATTATAGCAGCACATTTTCTGCTTCGCCTCATTACCGACGTGAAGCAGGAAGGTATATCAACAAGATGTATTAACATCTTGTCTGCCGAAGCGGTGGAGCGTAAACTCCCCCCTACAGCGATGCCCCCCTGAACACACAGCGCATCCGCTTAGTGCAGATGTGCTGTGTCTAGATGCCTGGCCAGCTCTTCTGTGCATGTGCAGGATCTCGCTACTCATGCAAAATTACCTGTGCAGTCCGGAGCCAGTGCCCACCACAGTCAGGTACAACTCTGTTCTTGCTGTGGTGTATGGGCATCGCCACCTGCAGCTGTCAAAATCGACAGCTGCAGATGTTGGAACGGTCAGTGCTGGATATCGGCTTGCTATCTTTTATATAGCAGCGTTGATATGGACAGGAGCGCATAGTGACCCTAGCACTGAGCCGGCACCGCCAGTGTCTTACATGGGGGAGAAGCGTGCGCTGATACCGCTTCTCTCCCATACCAACAGTTAATACAGTTACCCTTCGGTGATGTAAAGTCAGTAAAATTATGGTAGGTTGTTTTCCTAAAGTGCTTGGTTTCTTTATTAAGGTCATAGGCTGAATATGTGGTGCTTTGTATGTTTCTCTGACGTCCTAGTGGATGCTGGGGACTCCGTAAGGACCATGGGGAATAGCGGCTCCGCAGGAGACTGGGCACAGCTAAGAAAGATTTAGGACTACCTGGTGTGCACTGGCTCCTCCCACTATGACCCTCCTCCAGACCTCAGTTAGAATCCTGTGCCCGGCTGAGCTGGATGCACACTAGGGGCTCTCCTGAGCTCCTAGAGAGAAAGTATATTTTAGGTTTTTTATTTTACAGTGAGATCTGCTGGCAACAGACTTACTGCAGCGAGGGACTAAGGGGAGAAGAAGCGAACCTACCTAACTGGTGGTAGCTTGGGCTTCTTAGGCTACTGGACACCATTAGCTCCAGAGGGATCGACCGCATGGAACCGGCCATTGATGTTCGGTCCCAGTGCCGCGCCGCCGGCCCCCTTACAGAGCCAGAAGCAAGAAGAGTCCGGAAAATCGGCGGCAGAAGACATCAGTCTTCACCAAGGTAGCGCACAGCACTGCAGCTGTGCGCCATTGCTCCTCATACACACTTCACTCTCCGGTCACTGAGGGTGCAGGGCGCTGGGGGGGGGGGGGGGGGGGGCGCGCCCTGAGCAGCAATAAAAACACCTTGGCTGGCAAATATATCACAATATATAGCCCCAGAGGCTATATATGTGATAAATACCCCTGCCAGAATCCATAAAAAAGCGGGAGAAAAGTCAGCGAAAAAGGGGCGGAGCTATCTCCCTCAGCACACTGGCGCCATTTTCTCTTCACAGTGCAGCTGGAAGACAGCTCCCCAGGCTCTCCCATGTAGTTTTCAGGCTCAAAGGGTTAAAAAGAGAGGGGGGGCACTAAATTTAGGCGCAATATTGTTTATACAAGCAGCTATTGGGGGAAAAATCACTCAGTTATAGTGTTAATCCCTACATTATATAGCGCTCTGGTGTGTGCTGGCATACTCTCTCTCTGTCTCCCCAAAGGACTTTGTGGGGTCCTGTCCTCAGTCAGAGCATTCCCTGCTGTGTGTCGGTACGGCTGTGTCGACATGTGGGATGAGGAAGGTTACAAGGAGGTGGAGCAGAGGCCGATAAATGGGATGTCGTCCCCTGTGGGGCCGACACCAGAGTGGATGGATAGGTGGAAGGTATTAACCGACAATGTCAACTCCTTACAAGGCTGGATGACGTAAAACAGCTGTGGGACAGCCGGCTTCTCAGCCCGCGCCTGCCCAGGCGTCTCAAAGGCCATCAGGGGCTCAAAAAAGCGCCCGTTACCTCAGATGGCAGACACAGATGTCGACACGGAGTCTGACTCCAGTGTCGACGAGGTTGAGACATATACACAATCCACTAGGAACATCCGTTACATGATCTCGGCAATGAAAAATGTGTTACGCATTTCTGACATGAACCCAAGTACCGCATAAAAGGGGTTTTATTTTTGGGGAGAAAAAGCAGCCAGTGTTTTGTTCCCCCATCAGATGAATGAATGAAGTGTGTAAAGTAGCGTGGGTTCCCCCGATAAGAAACTGCTAATTTCTAAAAAGTTACTGATGGCGTACCCTTTCCCGCCAGAGGATAGGTCACGTTGGGAGATATCCCTTAGGGTGGATAAGGCGCTCACACATTTGTCAAAAAAGGTGGCACTGCCGTTTTAAGATACGGCCACCTTGAAGGAGCCTGCTGATAAAAAGCAGGAGGCTATCCTGAAGTCTGTATATACACACTCAGGTTATATACTGAGACCTGCAATTGCCTCAGCATAAATAGTGCTGCTGCAGCGTGGTCTGATACCCTGTCAGATAATATTATTACTCTAAGACAGGGATAATAGTTTGCTAACATAGAGCATATTAAAGACGTTGTCTTATATATAAAGGATGCACAGAGGGATATTTGCCGGCTGGCATCCAGAATTAATGCAATGTCCATTCTGCCAGGAGGGTATTAGAAACCCGGCAGTGGACAGGTGATGCTGCCTATAAAAGGCACATGGAGATTCTGCCTTATAAGGGTGAGGAATTGTTTGGGGATGGTCTCTGGGACCTCGTATCCACAGCAACAGCTGGAGAGAATTTTTTTTTACCTCAGGTTTCCTCACAGCCTAAGAAAGCACCGTATTTTCAGGTACAGTCCTTTCGGCTTCAGAAAAGCAAGCGGGTAAAAGGCGCTTCCTTTCTGCACAGAGACAAGGGAAGAAGGAAAAAGCTGCACCAGCAGCCAGTTCCCAGGGTCAAAAATCTTCCCCCGCCTTCTCTGAGTCCACCGCTTGACGTTGGGGCTCCACAGGTGGAGACAGGTGCGGTAGGGGCGCGTCTCGGGAACTTCAGGGACCAGTGGGTTTGCCCACAGGTGGATCCCTAGGTTCTGCAAATAGTATCACAGGGATACAGGCTGGAGTTCGAGGCGACTCCCCCTCGCCGTTACCTCACATCAGCCTTGCCTGCAGCCCTCGGAGAAAGGTAGTACTGGCGGCAATTCACAAGCTGCACTTCCAGCAGGTGAAATCAAGGTACCCCTCCTTCAACAAGGCCGGGGTTACTATTCCAAAATGTTGTGGTACCAAAACCAGACGGTTCGGTGAGACCCATTCTAAAATTGAAAGCCTTGAACACTTATATACGAAGGTTCAAGTTCGAAATGGAATCGCTCAGGAGTACCTCAAAATTGTGGTACAGGATTGTCATTACCAATTCCAGACGTTGCCGTTGGTCTGTCCCCGGCACCGAGGTATTTACCAAGGTAATGGCCGAAAAAATTATCCCGTACTTGGACGATCTCCTTATAAAGGCGAGGTCCAGGGAGCAGTTGTTCGGCGGAGTAGCACTATCTCGGGAAGTGCTACAACAGCACGGCTGGATTCTGAATATTCCAAAGTCGCAGCTGGTTCCTGCGACGCGTCTACTGTTCTTGAGTATGGTTCTGGACACAGAACAGGATAAAAAGGGTTTCTTCCGGAGGAGAAGTCCAAGGAGTTGTCGTCTCTAGACAGAGACCTCCTAATACGTATACAGGTGTCGGTGCATCAATGCACGCGAGCCCTGGGAAGGATGGTAGCTTCTTACGAAGAAATTCCATTCGCCAGGTCCCATACAAGGATTTTCTAGTGGGATCTGTTGGACATGTGGTCCGGGTCGCATCTTCAGATGCATCGGCGGATAACCCTGTCTCCAAGGGCCAGGGTGTCGCTGTTGTGGTGGCTGCAGAGTGCTCATCTTCTAGGGGGCCGCAGATTCAGCATACAGGACTGGGTCCTGGTGACCACGGATGCCAGCCTTCGAGGCTGGGGGGCAGTCACACAGGGAAGAAACTTCCAAGGCTATGGAAAAGTCAGGAGACTTCCCTACACATAAATATTCTGGAACTAAGGGCCATTTACAATGCCCTAAGTCAGGCTAGACCCCTGCTTCAACACCGGCCGGTGCTGATCCAGTCAGACAACATCACGGCGGTCGCTCATGTAAACGACAGGGCGGCACAAGAAGCAGGATGGCGATGGCAGAAGCCACAAGGATTCTCCGATGGGCGGAAAATCATGTGTTAGCACTGTCAGCAGTGTTCATTCCCGGAGTGGACAACTGAGAAGCAGACTTTCTCAGAAGACACGACCTCCACCCGGGAGAGTGGGGACTTCATCCAGAAGTCTTCCAAATGATTGTACACCGTTGGGAAAGGCCACAGGTGGACATGATGGCGTCCCGCCTCAACTAAAAGTTACAAAGATATTGCGCCAGGTCAAGGACCCTCAGGCGATAGCTGTGGACGCTCTGGTAACACCGTGGGTGTACCAGTCGGTGTATGTGTTCCCTTCTCTGCCTCTCTTACCCAGGGTAATGAGAATAATAAGGAGGAGAGGAGTAAGAACTATACTCATTGTTCCGGGTGGGCCAAGAAGAGCTTGGTAACCAGAACTCCAAGAAATGATCTCAGAGGACCCATGGCCTCTGCCGCTCAGACAGGACCTGCTGCAGCAGGGGGCCTGTCTGTTCCAAGACGTACCGCGGCTGCGTTGGACGGCAGGGCGGTTGAACGCCGGATCCTGAAGGAAAAGGGAATTCCGGAGGAAGTTATCCCTACGCTATTTAAAGCTAGGAAAGAAGTGAACGCTAACCATTATCACCGCATATGGCGGAAATATGTTGCGTACTGTGAGGCCAGGAAGGCCCCAAAGGAGAAATTTCAGCTAGGTCGATTTCTGCACTTCCTACAGTCAGAGGTGACTATGGGCCTAAAATTGGGTTCCATTAAGGTCCAGATTTCGGCTCTATCGATTTTCTTCCAAAATGGAACTGGCTTCACTGCCTGAAGTTCAGACTTTTGTTAAGGGAGGGCTGCATAGTCAGCCCCCGTTTGTGCCTCCAGTGGCACCGTGGGATCTCAACGTGGTGTTGGATTTCCTGAAGTCGCATTGGGTTGAGCCACTTAAATCCGTGGAGCTATAATACCTCACGTGGAAAGTGGTCATTCTGTCGGCCTTGGCGTCGGTCAGGCGTGTATCAGAATTGACAAAAGCCCTTGTCTGTATTTTACATGGGAAATGCGAAATTGAGGACTCGTTCCCAATTCCTTCCTAAGGTGGTATCAGTTTTTCATGTGAACCAACCTATTGTGGTGCCTGCGGCTACTTGGGACTTGGAGGATTCCAAGTTACTGGACGTAGTCAGGGCCCTGAAAAGTATATGTTTCCAGGACAGCTGGAGTCAGGAATACTGACTCGCTATTTATCCTGTATGCACCCAACAAGCTGAGTGCTCCTGCTTCTAAGCAGACGATTGCTCGCTGGATCTGTAGCACGATTCAACTTGCACATTCTGCGGCTGGACTGCCGCACCCTAAATCTGTAAAAGCCCATTCCACGAGGAAAGTGGGCTCTTCTTGGGCGGCTGCCCGAGGGGTCTCGGCTTTACAACTTTGCCGAGCTGCTACTTGGTCAGGGGCAAACACGTTTGCAAAATTCTACAAATTTGATACCCTGGCTGAGGAGGACCTTGAGTTCTCTCATTCGGTGCTGCAGAGTCATCCGCACTCTCCCGCCCGTTTGGGAGCTTTGGTATAATCCCCATGGTCCTTACGGAGTCCCCAGCATCCACTAGGACGTCAGAGAAAATAAGATTTTACTCACCGGTAAATCTATTTCTCGTAGTCCGTAGTGGATGCTGGGCGCCCGTCCCAAGTGCGGACTGTCTGCAATACTTGTATATAGTTATCGTTAACTAAAAGGGTTATTGTTGAGCCATCTGTTGAGAGGCTCTGTTATGTTCATACTGTTAACTGGGTATCATATCACGAGTTATACGGTGTGATTGGTGTGGCTGGTATGAGTCTTACCCGGGATTCAAAATCCTTCCTTATTGTGTCAGCTCTTCCGGGCACAGTATCCTAACTGAGGTCTGGAGGAGGGTCATAGTGGGAGGAGCCAGTGCACACCAGGTAGTCCTAAATCTTTCTTAGCTGTGCCCAGTCTCCTGCGGAGCCGCTATTCCCCATGGTCCTTACGGAGTCCCCAGCATCCACTACGGACTACGAGAAATAGATTTACCGGTGAGTAAAATCTTATTTTCTCTTTTTTTTTTAATTATTATTATTTGGGTGATTCTCTGTGTGATGCACAGGAGATTTACACACATTCAAGCACATGCGTTGTTTCTGTACTACAAATATTTTGAACTTTCAAAAATTGTCACAAAAGCCCTGTGGCTGACTGGATGTGTGTCTTTTTTTTTTTTTATATCTTTTCTTTGTGAGGTGGGGGGACATAGTTTGAAAACATGATGGGTAGCTTGAAAGAAAAATAACTGTTGCTACAAGATTGTATCAGCAATGACTGTATATGCAATAAATACAGGGGAACTGGTTATGGGAAGGGGGATCTATGTCAAGTTCACAAAAATCAGGAAAGAAAGAACCAACCATATTTTTCTTGTTTAGAATTTTCAGTTTATCTCTCCTTCTGATGCTGAAACCAGTGTGGACATGTAACTGGCTAGTGGTAGCTTAAGCACACTCCATCCACATTGAGAGTATGAGGGGTGAATTTACTTAAGCTTCTAAAAATGAAAAGAGGTGATTATGTCTATCATTGCTCTATTGCATCCTAGAAAATGATAAAATCTGATTGGTTGCTATGGGCAATATCACTTTTTTCATTTATTAGTAGCATTAGTAAATTTACCCCTTAGGCTTCAGACAAATACGTGCTAAATATAAAATACCTATAGTGCCTTCACACCAAATCAATTTTGTTTGCATGAGAACTGCAAGCAAATCGGCCTTGTTAGGCCAAAGTAGATAAATTCCTAGACCATAAATAGTATTCAAGGGACTTCTAAAAGAGCTGCAAGGCCAGGGAACATATTCAATTACATTTAGCTTCAATGTGAGTTAGACACTGACTTTTTGACTCTGTTATACAAAAATAGTTCACAATCTTTTAAAGATGGAATCTTTAAAAATTGCAAAGTTTTTTTTCTGAATTGAGGATACTTCATCATGAGAGCTGTAATTCAGGCATCCCAAGGGGGTAATATAGGTCCAGGTCTAGCCCTGCTGTATGGCCTCCTCTTTCAGAAGCATTACAAAGATCACATACATGGGATCAATAGGTTTATATATAAAGGATGACTTATTTTGATCTACTTGAATGGCTTTTGCAAAAGCAAAATCTGATAAAGAATGTCTGCCTCATCCTGAGCTAGTTTTCTGTAGCACAAGAATTCTGGTGTATCTGTTGAATCCAAAGCCAATCACTTCTTCACAGAAGTATCCTTTCTGATGGTAGTATGCAACATCCGTCTGCAAAGTTATGAACAACTAGCTAACAATAAAGCTTGTAGATGAATAAGCGATCGGTGATACCTGTACTGAATATTGGGGTTAAATGAAAGCAATCACATAGGCCTTAAACAATTGTACAAGAGGCTGTTATAACATACCAGTATTGTAGGTTGTGGTGAGAGAAGTTCAGACCACCTGGATAATAATTTTATTTTATAATTGCTTCAAAGGCAATAGCTCACTGTTCTGGCAAATTAATATAGTAAAGTGTTCCATCGGGAATACCAGCCTAAGCAGTCCATTGTGATTGTGCAAACACAGACCATGGTGGCAGCAATTCTACAGTAGTTTATCCTCACTAATCCAGTTCCAGGTGGTGGGCTTGGTTCACAGACCAAGAATGTCAGTAGATTTTTAGCAGTATTTTGCTTTGTATGGTGTGTGTTGACTAGGCATGGGGTATGACCTTGTTTGTTTGGGTTTTTTTTTTTGGGGGGGGGGGGCAGGAGGTGGCTGGCTCTGTGACCATGGATGTACCTACTGCTGTGGTGTGCTTCCCCATGAGTTTCAAGTTTAGCAAACCAAGTCAATGAGCTTATTAATAAGCTTGGAGTTCTGTTTAACAGTAACACATAGTAACATAGTGATAGGAGTGAGGCTATTGGAGAGGCCTGTTACGGATGTTTTAGTTGAACTAACCGTGGGGTAACCTTTGGGCATATCTACTATATGTAGAGAAAAGTGTCCATCTCACCACATTGCCTCCAACACATGGATGTGAATGGGTACATTTTGTACCGATGGGTACTAGGTTTCATCTAGTTCGAATTTCAAAGGTGTTTTCTTTGTTTTGATGGCAGCACTTACCGAACATTGGGGGTAATTCCAAGTTGATCACAGCAGGAATTTTGTTAGCAGTTGGGCAAAACCATGTGCACTGCAGATGGGGCAGATATAACATCTACAGAGAGAGTTAGATTTGGGTGGGGTGTATTCAAACTGAAATCTAAATAGCAGTGTAAAACTAAAGCAGCCAGTATTTACCCTGCACAGAAACAAAATAACCCACCCAAACCTAACGCTCTCTGCAAATGTTAAATCCGCCCCCCCCCCCCCCTGCAATGCACATGGTTTGGCCCAATTGCTAACAAACTTGCTGCTGCGATCAACTCCGAATTACCCCAATTGAGAGACTCAGTAACATGATATTCTTGATTTTCATCCCAAGGGGAAATTGAGGCCTGCTTCCCAAGCCAGTTCATGTCCGCATTTGTGGGGAGGCCTGTGCCATATGAAAGCAGATAATGCCCACAAAATTCCGTGTTGAATTATTTTTTTCTCTGATTGTTGCCTACTGGGAGCTGTTATTTGTACAGGAATTACTTATTTGATAGCAGGAGGGTGATAGTCTTATAAATTATAAAGAGCATAGCAGAATATTATGTAATCCACTTTACATGATTTTGGTGTTGAAAATTGACAAAAACCAGTGCTGCTTTTAACACCAATATATTAGACTTGAATTTTTTCTGCCTTATCTACTTTTTGTAAACTCATTGCCTAATTCAGATTGGTTTCAGCTTTATCTGTAATCAGTCGACTGTTCACCTTTCACCTTTTTCTAGGTGTTCCCCATTATCTACAAAACAAAAGTGTGCCACCAGCTAATAAAACATTTTCTAGTAATTATTAACTATAATTTAACATTATGATTGTGTACCTAATCGCTGTATTTTTTTTTTATTTTTTTTTTAGAAATAAATTTAATTTGTGTAAATTAAAGAAAGCAGTCAAATGAATTTAAAACCTCATCCATTGGTCAAATGTTGCAATTTAATTACCCACCCTAAATAGGTTAAGAATCATTGCTTTACAGGAAATCTGTAATACATTTGTTTTTTGGGATTGGTGGGAATTTCTTGAAATTAAGCCACACTACCTGGCCATCTATTACTTAAACTTGCAGATTAAATGTTTTTAAGAGTCGATAGTTAGCAAGGATTTCCAGTGTCTATCGCCAAAGTTATAAGAATTGTATTAATAAAACTAGAATAATGATTTTCATTGGCTTCTGCAGTTTATAACTAAAAAGATACACACCGTTATATTTTCACACTAATTTGGAGGTTTTTCTATAACTACTTGTTTCATATTCTAATTGTAATGAACAATATTGTTTACCTGCAAAACTCTCAACACCACCACCCACTCATGCATCTCATATCAAAATCCTCTCCTCACCTTCTTAAGGTGGGTACACACTGGCCGTTAAGTCGGCCGTTCTATTGAACGGCCGATATATCGCTGGTCCGTCAGCCAGTGTGTACGGCCAATATGTCTGTGTGAACTCCGTCGTTCACAGACATATTGCGTCGGCCAGCAGCACAGCCAATATATCTACCGATATATTGGCGCGTCGCTGTGTGTGTATGGGCGGTCGACTGACCGCCCGTACACATGCTGCGGCGGCCGGCTGTGATTGACAGCTGAACTGGGCGGCCATGTGTACACGTCCATCCAGTTCATGACATCAGTCGCCGACGGATCGGGCAATGTGTATACTCAACACACTGCCCGACCCGTCCATAGATATATCTGCTGATCAATTAATCGGCAGATATGTCTGTCAGTGTGTACCACCTTTAGATCTACTACTAATACGCTCCTCCTTGCCTCATCCCTGGTAACCATCTTACGTACACATCTCTGAAATTCTCAGCCTTCAAATCTTTAATCGCTCTTTAAAAACCCATGGTAATGTTACTTAGATAAATGCTACCGTCACATCTGTCAGATCTCCAGTCTGCATCTCACTGGCTTTTCTTGTTTCTGCTGTTCTGCTTCCAATCAAGAGTATAGCCCTTCTCGCCCTTTATTTTCATGCCTGCATTTATAGGTATACATTTACTAAAATGGGATTTCTATTTAAGATGGGATGTTGCCCATAGCAACCAATCAGTTTCCAGGTATTATCCTCTAGAAGGTGCTAGATAAATAAGAAGCAGAGTATGATAGGTTGCTATGGTCAACATCCCATCTTAAATAGAACTCCCATCTTAGTAAATGTACCCCATAGTGCAGTAGTTTCCAAATTTTTTTGAATCACGGCGCCCTAGAATATCAGAATTTTTTTCACGGCACCCCTAGGCCAAAAATTTCTTATTGCGAAATTTAGAAAGAAATCTTACATTAAGTAGATCGCGTTTATATGTCATCCTTAGGGTCAGTTGTTTGGTGAGGGACAAGATTTGCTTCTGTTCGGCCACATATTTTATGACTGGCAGCCACCAGCACTGGTTTTGCCTATTATATTGACCATGAATAATTTGAATTGGTCCTGGACCAGCAACCCAGGGCGCCCCTGCAAGTGTCCCGAGGCACCCCAGGGAGCCACGGCACACAGTTTGGGAACCTCTGCCATAGTGTCTTGTTTATATTCCTGTTTTGTGTACAGTTTGTCCTGAATTCCCCACTGCCCAGCTCTATGCAGCTGTTTGGCCTTACACAACTACAATCATAATGATACTGTATTTCTTGCTTTATTGGTCTTAGTAAATTATATCCTATTTGTTATTAATATAGTGCTAGGATACTCCGTACTCTACTGTTGAGAGCACACAAAGCCATGAAACAAAACTGGGATTAGACATACAGAGAAAGGGGCAAGAGCTCCCTGAAAACAAGCTTACCATATATACAGTAGGAAAATAGGAGTTTGATGCTACATATTGCATATTGGTCCAGCTGGAATTATGAATTAGTAGATTTCATCCTACCCTGCTTGTATTTATTTACGATCTTCTTTCATTTCCTCAGTTTTGTACATCTGTACTTCCTCTCTTTTGTAATCTTTTTGGAGCATTAAGGGCATGCACACAAAAGTGGATTTCACTGTACCAACAATGTGTATTTTCTCCGAGTGTTATATTTGTGGTGTACTTAATTGCTGTTATGCTAAAATAGGTAAACTGAATATCTTTTTTTAATTTTAGGTACCTGCTTGGCACACGTGATCCACAGAGCAAGATGTCTCACGGGCAGTTTAACTCATCGATTGCCTTCAGGTAGAAATTTTATTTTCTGCTTTTAAATATAGGTATTGTGAAATAATAAGTATTACAAGAAATCCTATGCTAATCAATTTTAGGGTCATTCCGTGTCAAGTGGACCACTTTAGAAAATCATCCCCACTTGACCATCTCCAATTTTGATGAGATTTTGCATGAAGGTTGGTATATATGTAGAACTAACTTTGGTAAAGTTTCAGTTCACTGTATGCAATAGTAGTGGAGTTGTGGCCCTGGAGGTGAAACTATCCAAAAAATTGGAGTTTGATATTCCATTTTTTTCCCGTTTTGTTGACATTTCATATTTTTATATTTGATATTTGCG